>NC_062270.1:12983195-13624527 GCF_916048215.2 Malus sylvestris | reverse complement strand
CTCATTTATATAAGAATACGTAGTGTACCACCTATATGACAGTCACACTAAAAAATCTATCCAAGGAGAAGCAAAAGATGAAAAAGGATCGCCCATATCCCTCACACTATGGGGAGCGCGTGACAAGTGGAAGTTCAAAGTATATGGTGTGGTAATAAAAAATCCCTAATTATATTAGCCTTATATTATATTATATATGGCAAGGCTGCCAAGGGGATGAGAAATTTTTAATTGTAACAGGAATGCGGATAGTACATCACGTGTTTTTATGTAAGTGGTGGAAAATTTTAATTTTTAAGTTATTAACTTTTTAACACACATAACATCTCATTTATATAAGAACACGTAATGTATCACCTATATGACAGTCACACTAAAAAATCTATCCAAGGAAAAGCAAAAGATGAAAAAGGAGGAAAGGACTGAAAATGATGAAACCAACTTTGGTGGTCGCCGCATATGCCTTGGAAGATTCTCAATGAACCCTACATTTTCAACAATCAACAGTTCTCAACATTTTACATTGCCTCTCTCTCTCTCTCTCTCTCTATGCATATAAATGGAGACCCTCTTCTCTCATCCTCTTTCACAACCACAGCAACATATATTAGGTATAGATAGTGTGAAATACTTCAGGTTTGGCACCCAAGTGCCCTAGAATTCTAGGCCACCCCCACCATGCTAGTCCACTCCATATGCAGCTTTGGATGAGTTTAGGTCAATGGTGGGAGGTGAGCCAGGTGGCTACGTACCGGTTTTCTGTAATGGGAGAAATGGAGCTTGTTCTGCAGCAGCCTCTTTCTCAAAGGGTCTGTTAATATTTCTCCTGCACAGGGCAATTTCAATCCTTTGGCATTTTACTGATCAACTGCGAATTTCTCTTCCTCATTAACTATGCGGTTTAAAGTTTTAGGTTTGTATGAATAATTACTGGTATCTGAAAAAAGCTTGGTTTTTCAGTATTTGGGTATCTTTTTTTGTTTCTCAGTTATTAATTAATGTAGCAGAAATAAGCAGGCAGCTGGTGCAAACTTTGATTAAGATATATGAAGTTTTGCAGATGCTGTAGTTTTCTTTTCAAAGCAATGTATTATGCTGGGTTTAGTTACTAGAGAGTTTTTAATTAATTAGTGTGGTATTTTGGTGGTAGGTTGTCAAATTGTTATGCAATTATAATTTCAATCTTAGTCACGTATCAAATTGATCCCATGGATGTATTTTTCAATCTTGATCCCATGAAAACCAAACTGAACCGAAGTAAAAAAAAAACGACGTCGTTTTTACATAAAATAAAAAAAGACCTTGTTTTTTCATCATATAACCCTACAACCAAGATTCTAAAAGACGCTAGACGCTTGTCGGGCGGCGAGTTGGGGTTTAGCACCTAAGCAGATTAAAGTAAATCTATTATATTTCGTATAAATAAGTGTCTATTTATACCAAAATAGAATGACATATACATTATGGAATATTGGAACATCATGAAAACATGGGGAATAAGCATATAATGTGTGTATTTAACTATTCAACAAGTCTTTTACAATTTATTGAAAAAGATAAAATGCAAAATGAAAGTTATCTATTTTTTGTCTAGGTTAGTTGCAACCTAGGAGAGTCTGGGCGAGCTAGGCTGTGCCTAGGCAATCTAGGTAGGCGCCTTAGGTAGTCTAGGTATGCACCTTAGCAGGTTTAGGCGTCCTTTCTTAATTTTCAAACACCTAGGCATTAATCGGGACGGTGGCCAGCCGCCTAGCGCCTAGGCGACGCAATGATTTTCTTCTGTTCTTCTATTTGGTTGTCAGGCCAGAATTTTGTGAACCATCGAGCCTTTGAAATTGCGCTCGAAGCCATTAGGCCAAGGGCACGTCTGCCTGGCGTCATCCATCATTGCAAAAAAAAAAAAAAAAAAAAAAAAGCCACTTAGTACCACGGTCTAGTAGTATTCATCTTCATTTGTAAGTGAGAGGTTTTAGGTTCGATTCTCGTTAAAGGCGAGTTTAAACCACACTAATCCATTGTGAGGCTAAGCCAACCTCTTTTTTTAGTGTAGATAATATCATTTGTTCTAAAAAACTAAAATAAAAAATAAAAACTCTTGCATATAGGAATTTCAATAAAAAAAATTGTCTTTCCATTTTCAGTGAAAAAAAAAAGATTATATCCATCTAATTCATTACATTTCTTCCAAAAATAATGTTACATTTATTACATTTTATCACCTCCATAATAAAGGTAGTGCCCACCAATACAAGTGGGTTCCCCTGTATTAAAGAGATGGTACAAATATAAATATGGTAAGATTAGCATTTGTTCTTCCAAAAGTAACCTATTTATTAACAAGAAAAATGCTTTCATGGCAGATTAGTAAGAGATAAAATGTTAATATGAGCATATATTAAATGAGACTATGACAAAAGAAAAATTAGTTAAATAGAAGATAGTAGACATAATCAACTTCTTCTATACAACTATATACTTGCACAATTACACTAAGGGGTGGAGGAATAAATTTATATTGAACTTGTAATCTATGAGATTCAAACTTAAGATGTAACCACCCGTCCCGGAATTTACGGAATGGAAGGGCATTTTTGTAATTCCACTTTGGGTTGAAATATATTTTGAAATGGTTACTATTTGGGTCTTAAATTATGTGTCATGTGGGGCCCACTCTCCTTTCTCCTTCCTCATTCCCGTGTGAAACTTTCGGACCACTCTCTTCTATCCTCACTTTATCTCATTCTCTCTTAAACTCCCTGAACACTTTATCTTCTCTGCAAAACCCTCCCTCCTCTTTGAGTTCACTCATGCACGCGCAACCACCATCACTCTCTCCCCTCCATGAGAGTTCCACAAAGCCTGGAATGAAAGGACACCCATATCACGTGCATCGTGGTTGCACCACTGTGCAGTTCCCTTTCCGGGGAACCCTCGACTTAGGTAAGTCCTAGAACCTCTTAGGTTGTGTTTTGGGGTTAGAGTAATGTATTTTTTAAGTGGTTTCACTCGTTAGTTGCAGAGATCAACTCGGGAAGACTTTCCCCAATTTCCTGGCAAGAACCGTAGGTTTCATATTGTTTTTTTCTGGCCAACTCCGGCCACAACTGAGGAAACTATTGGTACGTCTCAAATCCTCATTCCTTGGCCTTCAATTTGGTATATTGCATGACGTATTTTGATTAAGTTTTTGGGTTGAACGGAGCTTGGAAAGCTCTAGTTTTCTTCTTCCTCGAAACCGACCAACCCAGCCTGAAATGGGTTAAACTCGATCCATAATCCTAGGCCAGCCCAAAACTTTAAGCCATGGAACCTGGCCCAAACTCTTAGCCAAGACGCAATTACCCTAGGCCCAACCTTGCAGCCCAAACCCATAGAACCCAAGCCCAGTCGTAGTGACCTGGCCCAACCTAAGCCTTTGGCCCAAACCTAAATGAGAATCGACCCAACCCAGAATGTAGAAACCCAAAGCCCAAACTCGGATCCAACCCGTTGACCATTGACCCGACCCGTTGACCGTTGACCTTTGACTTTTGTTGACTTTTTCGGATTTCGGCTCGGACCCTTCCTAAACTAATTTCGACATCCTGATTCCAAATATGATATATTCAAAAGCCCAATTTTAGGAATCGGTTTTCCCAAATTTAATCCTTTTAGTATATTTTTATTAATTTGTACCTTTATGTACTTAGGTGCATTTGTTTATGGCGTTTCTGTCTTCGCTAGTTGCACGACTCTTCGATGGCAGAGTATCTATGAGCGGACCCCTTCCAAAATGCATGATTTTTATTACTAGAAATGCATACATGAAAAGCATGATTTTATAACTACGTTTTATGAAACGTTTACGAATAAATTGGACTTATGCTTTATGAAATATCATGCTTTATCAGATTTACGTTCTTTGAAAGACTTATGATTATATACTATGAACATGGTTTATGATGATGATTTAAGCTAGAGCGCTTCTATGATTTATGATATGATGTTTGAGCTATTGAACTTCGATGAGATATATTTTAGAAATATTATGTTTATGATTTTCTATGCTTATATATGCCTACGGGCAAATGATACTTATATATGGCTTCGGTCGAGTGATGAAGGGCTTTCAGGCGAATGAAGATTTATATATATATGCCTACATGCGGGTGATGAAAGGCCTTCCGGCGAATGAAGATTTATATATGCCTTTGTGATACCACTACTAAGCACATTATATATGATATATGTTTTATGAAGGTTTTATGGCATGCTAAGGTTTTCGGGAACCCTATTACTTATTATGCTATATGAGTTTTCTAAACTTTGGGGGTTAGTACGTTGATGAATAACTGTTTTAGTATTACTTGTATATCAACTTGGTCCACTCATGTTTTGTTTTGCGCCCCCTCAGGACTTAGAATCGAAGCGTACAATCCTGGCGTCAAGGCACTCCTACAACAGTATCTCGAGTCCCCTCGTTGTAGGACCCTTTCCTTTGTTCATACTTTGTATAATACTTCTTCTTAAATGTTCTGGATTAGTTGTATACTCTGAACACGTTCCACAATTGCACATTATAGTTAAATTTACAAGTTTTATTTATGTGTTCTTTCTTCATAGTTCTCATGCATTTTAGTATGGCTTCGTCACCTTCGAGTGTCGGCTAGCACATGTCTACTCTAGTATTTGGAGGATATCAGGGTCGGACGTGTCATAAGACCTCTCATTTACATGCAAATAGAATATCACTAGATCTTAGTTTCAAGCGACAACAATCAATAATATATCATTTATAGAAAATATTATTACATAGCAACAACAAAATACTAAAAATAAAATTCAGTATATTCCCAAAGCAGTAATAATGAACTGACTCAAAACCTATGCAAATAGTTGCAAGTTAATGTCCTTAAAACATAAATTCGCCCTTACTCTGGTTCTAAGACCAGCAGCTCTAGCAATTGACTCGCTTCTTTCAAATTGTTTCTCATTATTAAGAAAATGTAACAGAGATAAAATACAGCTTGTTTTATAGCAATAGTAATTAATCGTTGTTGTTTTAAGGTTAATCGTTGTTGTTCTTTCAAATAGTAATTAATTGTTGTTGTTTTATAGCAATAGTAATTAATTGTTGTTGTTTTATAGCAATAGTCATTTTTCCTTGTTTGCTAATAAATCGAATAATTAAACTCATGTGTCTATAATCAATTCGATCCCCCGATTGGATCGGAGGCAAATGCCTACAAAAAGAAACATGATTGTACAAGTGAATTTGATCGATTTCAATTTCACATTATGAACTATAACAGAAAAACAAGTTGAGATAGTTTGTATTATAATTTCTCACACGTTGTAATCTGCAACATACATTTAAAAATAATAATAATAATTTTGGATTTTGAAAGAATAATGACAATAACAAATATGGTAATGTTGAGGAAGAATTTAGGAATTAGAAAATTAGGACAAGTGGGTTATTTGCACTCCTCCTAATCTACTACAATTGCCACTCAACAAGCTGGAGCCACTTGGACTTGTCTTTGTAAAATCCACAATGGCAAGCTCTTTAACATCAATTTGTCTTGTAAAAGGAAGCAATTATATGTATATAAATGTTTTTGTTTTCAAAAATTGTGCATGGGTTGTGGCCCATGTAGCTCTTGGCTATGTTTCGTATGGTAAGGGTGCGTACAATTTCAAATAAGATTCATTTTATCCTAAAATCACTATTGAATTAATTATAACAAAATAATTTGATTTAGTTCAACTTTAACAAAAATAAACAATGAAAAGACTAAACCAAACCTAGCCAAGTTTGAATAATTTGGATTGGTTTGCGTCTAAGACCCACAATATTCATAACAAGTCTTTGAAGATGATGTGATCATCTTAGTGCATGTTTTAGTACCTTTTGGACATAGTTTTTATACTTATTTTCTTGTTAATTTGAACCAAATATGTTGTTTTGGACTTGAAAGTTTGTTTTCTAACAAAAACTATGATAACAAAATACTATTGAATAAAAGTTAGGAACACTAAGTATTTCTTGACAAAAGGCAACCCAAGTTTTAGCAAGAAGACTCTGAAGTTTATTTTGGTGTCCTAAACTGTTTATTTGAATTTTCTTCATATGCTCTAGCAAATTTGAGATAGTTACAAAACGGCCAAATTGCACATAAATTTTGTTTTCATTAATAAAAAATAGTATTGGTTGAAGACTTTGAGCCGAAGCTTGGCACCATTTGAAAATTAAGATTCTAAATTTTAATATGGTATATTCAAAAGCCCAATTTTAGGAATCGGTTTCCTAACTTTTAAGTCCAAGAAAGAAGCCTCTCGACACATGAAGACAATCAAGCCCAAAGAAATTAAGGTTTCCAACAACCATTTAAGAAACTCTTTTATGCTTCACAAGGCAAATATGTGACCCAACTTGAAGAGATTGTTGTTGAAGAAGTTTTAACGGTTTTGCTAACCCTTTTTTCATGTCTCGTAATTTCTTAATATTTTTGTCATGACATTGATGTTGAAGTAATTATTTTCATTAAGGCTACAATGTATCCCTATATGATTATCATATTTTTCTAGCATCTTTTATTTATTTAATATCTTTTAGTATTAAACCTCTTATTATTGCGCCTAACATGCTTAATTGATCATTTTGATGCACATTTACCATTTAAGGATTTTGATTAAGTTATTTGATGCGAGTTCTTGACTACGATGTTGAATTTGAAATTACTTCTTATAATTTTGGTCATAATTATTCCAGTGTTTATGTGATTTTTCGAATTCTCACCATGCGTAATGAGTTTTGTACATTAAATACTTGAGAAGTACCCATATTGACAGGTATAAATGTTAAATAAAGAGATTTTTTTTCTCTTATAGTAAAACTTTAGCATGATACTAAGGTTTTTTGACCCTACCTTCAAGAGGATAAAGCTTGGAGTATGTATTAGGATCAAATTCTTTTAAGCATGACTTTTATAAGTCATTTTCTTTCAGGTTTGGAAGCACATAATTGATCCTTATGTGAAATAAGTAGAAGATTCTTCTAGGTAAATCTCAATATTAGAGTGAAAAGGCGGCATGTTGGCCCGTAATGTGAGTTTTTTTTCAAGGATGCGACAACATAATACTCTATAGGTGGGCATTTTCATGGGTCACTCACCTAAATCGACCAACACATGCATGATAAGTTGGGTTGGATCGATTTTACACTTATAAAAAATGGAACTTGGGACATTACCCACCATCCTATTAGAGAGAGCAGTTGAAGTCGAAATTCACAGACCACCATATGTGAAAGAGATGCACAAACTCGACTAATTGTAAAAGAGAAAATGACTGTAAAATCACCTTGGCAATGGTAGGGTACCGACTAAAGGCTTTCTAACGATCAAGTTAGTAAGCAACTTATGAGACTCAAGCAATACGTAAGAAAATAAGGCATGCGATAATTGCGCTACCAGAGATGGAGCCTAGAATGATGTATTTATACTAGTCGAGAGAGAGTCATTTTAGGATATAAAATTCATATTAAACTGGGAGAATTCAAGATGATATCTAGGAGGTGTGATAACTCATGTTGCACGATAATCCCTAGATTGTAGGAATCTTCAAGAATATAGGGACTTATATGATCCCCAATTAGTTTAGGTTTTAGTATCTTGTGAAAAAAGAATGGTCAATCTTAGCGAAGTTGGCGGACTTCGTCTAGCTTTCCTGAACACAAGATGATGGTGACATCGCTAGTCCGTTTTTGCAGCTCGATACGTCATGACCAGACTTTTGAGGTATCCGTATTCTAATTCGTCTTACTATAGCCTTGGAAAATCATGGTCATACATTTGACCCTAACTGTGTGTTTGAAATGGTTGTTCTACTTGAGAATGGATAGTTATCAAAAGATTATGCCTTTCAGAGTAATTGATATGTTGTTGTGTTGTTAAGTAATTGATGTGATGTTGTGATGTTCTGTTGTTGAGTAATTGATGTGATTCTAAAATGAAATTACTCTTATTTTTCTCACTAATAGCTCTAAACCTTGATATAATCTATTTGATTTTGTGATTCTTGTAGTAGATTATATCATCAGTGGTGATTTTCAAATTCAGTTTCAAGTTCAATGACGCATTCGCAGACTACTGCGAAATCGCATGGCTGAAGCAAGTGGTGGTTGGGGACGGTCAACCTTACCCACTCGTTGTAGGTGGTGCTGTTCATATTCCTAGGCTCCAATATCAAGATGACATTATGCAACAAAGTTACAGTGTTAATGATTTTGAGATGACGTTTTAGTTTAAGAGTGTTTTTAATAAGAAAAGAAGGAAATCTAGCTGTCTAATTTTCATAAGTCAGGAAAACCCACTTATATTTATGCCCAGAACCCTGAAATTTTTCTCGTGTGCATGCTGCACATGTGACATGGCATTGAAGTCCGCACTACAAGATCTGGTTGGAGATGTTCTTGATAATTTTTTAAGGGTAAATTACATTTTACACCCTTAAGTTTGTGCTCAATTGCAACTCTATACAACATCTTTAAAACATTTCAATCTCATACATTCACTCTTACTTTATTTCAATTTCATACATCTGTTAGAAAATTTGTTAAGTCAACCGTTAAGTGATGATGTGGCCAAATATGAGGTTCACATTTCTGCTGACCTGGCAACCAACTCTGCAACATGTGGATAAAAAATAAATAAAGATTAATTAATAAAAAGATTAATTTCTATAATTAAAAACAAATAAATAAATAATTCTAACAAAAAAAAATGGAGGTTCAACATCACCTAACACTAGCTCGTTCGCCCCAGATTCAACACCTTCATCCCATCCCTAACCACCATCACCTGCTCGAACTGAATCTCCATCAACACCTCACAGTGCCTTTTCTGCGTTGCTCTTCTGCCAAATCTCAACAATCACGTTCACGTTTAGGATTAATAAATTACCAACGGCTCCACAAATGCTTTGATCTCCTTCTCCATTCCATTGACCAAGCTAGGATGAATGAGATAACACCGCTCCAGTAGAATCCGCACCAGTGTGTCGCTCAGATGGTCCAGCAACAGCTTCCATATCGTCTCTTTCTACATCGAATTTCTAAGGTTCTCGACAACTTCAACAAGCTCATCAATCTTCTCGTGCCTGTACAACTCACTCCTCATCTTCAAAGACAACAATTCAAGTAACATTCTCAACTCCAACTGCGACGTGGAAGCCAAATTCGAATTCGAATTCCAACCCATTTCTAGAAAAGAACCGATTGGACGACCTTCGAATCTCTGGGGACGGAATCCATGGGGTGAAGGATTTCGAACCGGGTTACATCTGAATTCGAATCCAGCCCATTTTTAGAAAAGAAACAAACAAACGACCTCCGAATCTCCAAGGACAGAATCCATGAGGTGGAGGATTTCGAACAGTCTTATGCCCTCCATGTGTTTAACGAAATGTTGAAGAGACAACGGAGATGAATTGGAGTTATAAAGGTAGCAGACGGTCAAGATTGGGATTTGGTTTGCCATTCCACGTCCTACCATTCTTCATCTCCCCCGTCCCACCATAGCCACCTTCATTTCTTTCCTTAGATCATCCCCAATTGGGGCTCTATCCTCCTTGAGGCCACCATATTTGAAGTAGTAGTGAGAAATTTCATCCTCCACGGGCCAAAAAATAGGACTACATCCACCACAAGGGCTAACAATTTCCTTCCTTGGATAGCAAAAAGTTAGGCTACATCTAGCCCAAAAAGATTAGTAGGATCCATACCAAAAATGGAGCCTAAACTTTTTTTTTTGTTATTTTTAATTCAAAAATGGGGCCCACCCGTTTTTGTTTCCTTTCTTTGATCCCTATTGTTTTCTTTGGTGTTTATAATTCAAATTGGGTGGGTGGCCCCCCATTTTTATTACCCTTTTTTTTATACCGTTGTTTTTTACAGCTCTTTTTTCAATTGTTTTTTTTGTTCTTTTTCTCTTCACATATTTGCTATAAAATCCCCATAAATTTCTTCAGAAATTTATATCTTTCACAAACGTCTTAATTTTTGTTTCATTTCCAAATTGTTATTTGCAACATGTTTTTATTTTTATTTTTTTCCTATTTGCTTTCATCATTTTTCCTCCTATGGGGGAAAAATCACAAAAAGGCACAAATTACTCGATTGAGGAAGATGTAGCGCTAAGCCAAACATGGATTTTGATTAGTGAAGATCCAAACGAAAAATCAAGCCGGAGCTACGATGTGGGCTCGTATTCAACATCGATAGCTAGAGTTCTGCAAAAGTGACGACAGCTCAAGAAACCCGAAAAGCCTCAAAAACAGGTAGGGTCCATCAATAATGAGTGTAGCAAGTTTGCCGAACACCTCATTCAAATAAAGCGGAGGCCCAAGAGTGGTAGTTGTGAAGAGAACCAGTTTCTATTGATTTTACTTGTTTAGTTAATGTATTTTGGATTTTAGTATATTACTAGGATTTAAGCCAGCGTGATGCGGCAAGCTGTAAAACTCTGTTAAACGTGTAAAATATATTAAAATATATTTATATCCATATTAGAATCTAAAAATCATCCAAAGTGTTTTTTATTTTTTCCGTCAAAATCCAAAGTGTATTTGGAGATCACAAAATATAAATGTCTTGAGTAAATGTAGAAAACCTTAAATGCATTTAGGCACACATATCATCCATATTTTTCCATCAACATTATGAACAACTTATTATCCAAAATACTCTAACAACCTTTATACAATAGATTGGTTGGCCAATCAAAATTTATCCGAGTATGAAAGTATGTGATCTCACATTCCTGGTTGCTCATCCCTATACATGCAACAAAATAGCTATACAACTCCACCATCGCAAGTCCTCACATCATCTTTCATTGCATCCCTGGAAAGAAAAGGGATTCAAAAATGTATTTGCCTTCAAGTTTAGGGTATTTACCATATGTTTCCTTCAATAAATTGAGAAATCTAGACATTTTAGTAGATGGGCTTTGCTCAAAAGAAAGAATTCTTCCTCAATTTTTCAAATTACTAAATTTTTCAAGAAGCATAAAAAGATAGTGTCCTCGTATATATTGATTGTTTATTGATTATGTAATACTTATCCTTCATTATTCTCTTTTTGCAACACTTTTTAAAACAAAGCCCAAATAGAATAACAATTATTACTTTCTATCAAACTATAAAACTAATAATTGTAAACCAATAGCACTTTTTTAGATCCACCTGCTGGAAGAAAAAAAAAACACAAAACTTGTAAAACAATTTGAACAAAAAGAGAGTTCTCAATCATGGAAAACTTCAATTTTCATGTGAAAAAACTATGTTCTAATTTTAGGGCTTAACAATGGAATATTAGAATTTGCATTTGATTCAAATAAGTAAGATTAATTGATAAAACAAATGGTAATAGAATCTATATCGATTTAATTATCTGTTCAAAAAGAGCTTTGAACGAAGAATATTTTTAAGCATCCAAACAACCATTAAACTAAACAATCAAAAGTAAAAACAATAAAGCATTTCATTGAAGATATAGATAACGTATTCAGTTCTTCATAACTAAAAGAAAATTATTGGCTTTCTTGTATGAACTAAAGTAAAGTGCCATAAATTTACAATCTACTGAGAGTCAGTCTCATAATCAAAATACATATACAGGAAAAATAATAAGCAAAAGAAGTAGTGGTTTTACCTATCCTCCATGTCAGGACTCCAATATTCAAGAGTCCTATAAATCAAATATATAGAAAAAGATTAACAGAAAAAAGAAAAACAACTAAAGTCATCATTTAGCACCATTACAAAAAATAATTTAACAGCCATCAGGTCATGCATATAAGCAGCATCCTCAATTAGATAAGTAGCAGATCAACAATTGATGATCAAACTAGAAATTGTTAGCCTCAATTGCTTCAATCTAATTAACTCAAAGATAATAAACAATACATTTAATGCACGGGTTGACTGTCAATTTTATAAAAGTATGAATCTTTGCAGTTAACCAAGTGGCAAAATAGGCAAAAACTATTTCATGGCTTGTAAATGTAGTTAAATACATGTAATTGAAGCAAACTAAGCACTAGATTCTTGTATTAAAAATCCGAATTAATTGCCCTGCAAGGTAACTAAACTAACAATCTAATATAAAGCTAAATGAAGAAGACAAACCCAATAATGAATGGTCAAATTTTTAAGCTAAATAAAACAAACACATAAATAATTTCAGTACTCTGTGCATTACCAATTAGAAATTGGTAAAACCCAAAAAAATCTTCAAAAATAAAATAAGTATCTAATAAATTTTAAGACGCTCAAGCTGTCTCAATTGTCTATTGAAGGGGCTAGTGTCCCAATTCTATTGACAACCATCCAAGTCTGTCTTTGTAGTTAAAACATCATCAGAAACATCACTTCCAGGGGCAATCATCTTCTTCAGTTGTTTTTTAATTAAATTCAATTTGTAACACACTTGAAATTGAAAAGATCCATGAACATAGGTATTCCATATAGAAGAAACCATTGGAAGAAAATCCTCCATTTCAGCTAAATGATTGAAGAACTTAAAAGGAGAGTTTACACTAAATATGCAATCATCATTTTCTTTTACACCATTATATTTAATATTTTTACATCATGAGATATCTCATGGTGCAAATCTTATACAATATAATTTCTTTGCATAAAAAAAAAAACTGCTCATAACCTAAACTATAATAAAGCCCAAAGCAAAATCATGTGTGTTGGAAAACCCACATAAGAATCCAACTTCATAAACGAAACCAAAACCCAGCGCCGTATCACGGAACTTGATCAGAGGCTACTAGGTGTCCTCACATCAAACAAAGAGAAGCTTCACACAAATAAACAAAACACAAAATGTGAAAAAAAAGCAAGAGAGAGAAAGAAAAAAATACCGGAAGGAAGAGAAGAGAGCAATTGGAGAAGGAAAACACACTGCCATTGATTGTGCGATCCAGCCGGAGACAATTCAAATAGGAACAAAACAGTCAAGTTATGGGTATATTCAAGATCTCTTGGTAAACAAACAAGAATTTAACAACAAATTTCATCTTGAGGACAAAAATCTTACCAAGCAAAGGAGATATCTAGGTTGTCAATGTCGGAGTCGTAGAAAACACACCAGAGGCAGTTGCAGAAACCGTGGTCGCCCAGAAGTGGTTGCGGGAAACGTGTTCTAGGGAGAAGAGGGAGTGAGAAAGTTTAGGGATTTGTGATTTCCGTTTGACATTAAAGATTGGAAGTCTCTGGAACTGAGCAAGCGGATGAGGGTGTAAGAAAGAAATAAGTCTTTGGAGCTCCAATTCCATGCAGAGATCAAATAAAGACCAAAGAACTAAACCAGAGGTAAAAATGGAATCACACTGTAGAATGAATAGTGGCCAAAGAAACAAAGAAATGGCAAAAACAAAAAAACACTATAGAATGAACAGTGTTCCAATTGTTTTTCTCTTTTAGTAAATATATAATTTTATTACTAATTTAAAATTTTAATCCACACATTTATAGATAGAAGATGCCGAGTTCTCATATTATAAGAAATATGACAAATCATTCCACTTCATGAAATATTGAGAGATTCTACGACATTCCCCAAAGTGGAATGAAACACTCTCCATTAATGAGTTATCTCCAATGGTGAATAGTTTTTTTTGTTGACAATGAGGATCTTATGAAGTTAGTTCAAAAAACTCAAAATATTGCACAAACTTCAACCCGATGTCAAAGGCCTATTGGACACATGAAAAATGATATTGTGCATGATCTTGGCGAAGAAGCAAAACTTTGGCTAGCTCTTCCATGGCTTACAAATAGAGTTTTGACAACAAACAAGAGCTTAAGCTTATGATGATGGAAACTTCAAAGATTGAGACTCCGGCTAGTAAAGAACGGATAAGAGAGCAACAAAATGAGGTTCTCAAAAAAAAGAACCGCACGCCATTTAAACTTTGAGGGGGACTATCACCCTCCATTTGTATCAAAGGAGAGATTTGAATATGATATATTTGTTCTAATGTAGTTTGTTGTCTTTCCTAATGTTGTAATTTGTGTTTGTGTTTATGCTTATCCAAAAATGTTGTATTAGTTCTAATGTAGTTTGTTGTCTTTTCTAATGCTTATCCAAGAATGAGTATCTTGTAGAAGTATCCTAATGTTGTTTTAATGTGTTTGTGTTTGTATTTTATGTTTATCCAAAAATGTTGTAGTTTGTATTTTTTTTCCCTTCTTTACTTTTTCCTATACTTTTCACATGTTGTCCAACCCTTACATTTCCTCTCTTTTTTGCTAAGGCTCTTTTATGCAAGCAAGGGAGCCCAAAATTAATGCAATAGACACAAGTAGTTTACTTTGCACTGATGACACCATATTCATTGTAAAATCATTACAATGCAGTTATTTAAATGCATAAATACAAACACAAACACATTAGAACATATTCATTGTAAAGTCATTACAATGTAGTTATTGAAAGCATAAACAAGCAAACAGACATAAATTGTAAAGTCATTACATGTAGTTATTTAAATGCTACAAACACAAGACTTAGCCTCTTTGTGCATGTTCATTTCACACGTGTGCAATCAAAGTATTTCGAAAAGCGAAGTCGGCATTTGTATCTTTCACTACACTTCGATTACTTAATATTGATGCAGCGTTGTAAGATCTCAGCAATGTTCGAAATATCCTGGATATGCTTGATATTTCCATGGAAATATTCAAAAATTCAGGGAAAGATATGGAAAGGAGGGGTGAAGTCTTAACTTAACCCTATATCTGCGATATTTCCGGAAATTAGTTAATTTCCTGGATATTTTTGATATTTTCAAGAAATATCCAGTGTTTGCAGAAAATTTGCAGTGGTGGTCCCGTTTTCTAGGGAGACACAAGATGAATGACGAATATTTTTTGTTCCCTCTTTAATATGATTTTTTTTTGCGTTTTCATCTATACAATCAGGGTTTCAAGATCAAGCTTCAAATTTGACATAGTTGTCTAGTGCCCGGTTTCTGAGTACTAGCAATACCAAGATGCAACAGCCAATAAGGAGGAATACGAGGATAAGCATATATGGATGAATGAATGCACTTGCGGTTGAGAGAATTGAGGGACAAGTTTTAAAATCAACTTCTAGCTTTGTATTATAACTTTGCTTATTTTCGAATTGTGGATTTGTAGTAGTGCTGATATATTTGCTCTCTAGCATTTGATCTTTGCTCGTCTCTCTCTATCTTTAGTAGTAATATATATTATTATCAAACTAATCTTTTATATGTTACTCAGCAAACAAAAAGAGTTTCTTATCTCCACAAAAGGTGGAGATTTTTTATATTAATAAATAAAAAAAATCCACCAACGTGAAATGCGTTCTTTCATTTCATAACTGTTTTCCTTTCCAACTCTTCATCTTCAAGTCTATGCAAGAAAGTAGGAGAACAAAAAAAAATTCTAAGTGCAGGCACCACCTTTTTTATTTTGCAGACATCAAGTCATCAATACAAGGCAAGTTTCACATCTTTAATACTTTTCAATCTTTTAGTATTGTAATTTCTTTTTCCTTAGTTGTTGAAAAACCCAACTCATCTTATTAATACTTGTTTTTTATGTGGTAGATTTTTAATATATGGCAAGTGGTAGCACCCTTACAGAAGGAAATGAACCCAATCAAAATGCCCATATTTCTGGAAGAAATGATTCAGCATAGCAGTATGTTATTCGTTTGCTTGGAAATAAGAATAGAATTATATGCTCATTTTTTAATGCTCAGTTTCAAAGTGGAGCCATTAGACGTTTAAAGTATCATTTAGCCAGTTGTGATTCGCACAAAAATGCAAAGAAATGCATGACAATACCAAAAGAAACTAAAAAACAAGTGAAAGTATGGATACAGAAAAAAGAAACAGCAAGACAATAGAAAGCAGCCTTTGGGGAAAGTATAAGAGCTGGACTCAGAGGTGATTTCATTAGCCAAAGAAGTATTCGCATTGAGTCGAATGATGACGAGGATGATGGATACATGTATCCTAAAGACCTACATCTAGATGAGCGAGATGATTATCGTGCAGCCATGCTAGCATCGGGAAATGATTACCATGCCATTAAGAGAAGTGCTCCAGGAGTAGGTAGTAGCAGTCAACCACCTCACTTATATCGTCGCACACAGAGCACCCAAGATAATCATTTTACTCCTTTCTAGCCTAAACTTTATTATTCATCAAGGCAAAAGCAACAAACTATTGAAGTCTTGTGGAAGGGTGCTAAAGAAAAACTAGGAAGAATGGTGAGCAAATACATCATATATGAAGGTGTGGCTCCTCATATGGCCAACTCACATCATTTTAAGAATATGATAATTGAAACTTAGTGATCAGGTACTATAATGTTTCTCATATTCTTTATCTTTTAGTATAATGTTTCTCATGTTCTTTATCTTGTATATGTTTCAGAAGATGAAAGAAAAAATTACACGCCTTAAAGGGAAGAAATTTATTCTTAAAATAATCAATGATCGGTGAGATACCACATTATCTCATCCGTTACATACAACATATATGTTTTTTTCTCTTATTCAATGTCATTTGATTTACTTCATGGTGTATGATCTCATACTAACTTAAATTCATGTTTTAAGCCTATTATTCGAACCCGAAATATCAATACGAGTCCCATGTTGGCCATGATGCATAAGTACTCCAAGCAGTACAAATAGTATTTCAAAGGTTGAACCTAAGTGGGCAACTCAGGCTGCAACAATTTGGAAATGAGGTGAGATCTCACTCATTTTAATTAAAAATTGTTTGGTTGTAGACATAGTTACCTATCTGAATGAGTCTTCTCTGTTCTTGATTGTTGGGACTTGGGTGGAGATTAGTAATTATACAAGATCATTATTTACATATAAAGTATATCTTCAATTTCAATGCTTTTGCAGATCATCAACTTTAGGGAATGCAAGAAGTCTTTTCGCAAAGAACTAGTAGTGCAGTCTCGAAAGACAATGCCGCCAAGTTTATCATTTTTTCAAGTGAATTATATATAAATATATATATATATATACACATATACATATATATGTATGTATGTATGTATTTATCAAGTGATGTATATTTTTTTACTTACAAAATAACAATTATCTCATAATATGATTTATGTTGACAAGGGATTGGTGGGATATGCATGGGCATTCTACACCAAACTTGCAAAAGATTACAATGTGTATACTAGCACAAACTGTGTCATCTTCGGTATGTGAGCAAAATTGGAGCACATTTGCTTTCATTCATACCAAACAAAGGAATCTTCTTGCATATTCTAGATTAGAAATGCTTGTTTATTGCTATTATAATATGAAGCTTAAGTTACAAGATGAAGAAGCTGAAGCTAACATGACTGAAGAAAATGATTACATAGACCTTCTTGAAAATGCAGGCCAAACCAGTGAGGAAAATGGCAATGATCCACTTCATGCATGGATTATGCCAGCTCACTTGGATGATGAAGCCGGAAATCCTGATTCACGAGTAGCCTATCTTGCTAATACTGAAGGAATTGATGTTGGGAAAGACATTTTTGAAGAACATAAGAGTGGTGATACTTCTTCTTTTGAGAGGGAAACGTGTAGCATTCAAAGTGGAAAGCGTGTCTTGACAAATGATGCTACCGATGAGAGAAATTATAATGGAGAGAATGATGGTGGTGGGGAGGAAGACAAATGACTTAATGATGGAGAAGATGAACAAGAATCTGATGGAGTTATATGCTTGAGCCCGTTCACTGGTGAGGATGTCTTTACTCATGCCACCTAAGATGAAGATATTGGGTGTAGGCATTGGTGCAATTGAGAAGTACTACGCAGGAAGGCCAAATCAAAATGAAAGATGAAGATTTACTATCAATTTTAACTCCATGAGTCTATGCATTTTTTATTGTTTAAGTTATGTATAATTTATTCGTTCTAGTGAAATGCTTTATTTTATTACTTGTCATTAGAAATAAGTTTTCCTTCTCACATATCACATATTTATTATTTACACAGTATCTAATAATTGATTATTGATTCATAAGTGTGTTGCGGCTTCATATGACATTCCCTAAAAAATAATTTTAAATTTCTATGTTTTTGAGCAAATTTCCATCACTTCCATCGAAGCCAATCGATATTGATATTCGATATATCTATCGATATTTCCATAAATTTGCCTATCGATATTTTCACTGATACCGATATTTTAAACACTGGATCTTGATCAACTTCATTGGGGGCTTCCTTCACATGATATTGTGAAGGATCATCTTCATAGTCTTCCCCTTCTACTTGAAGGTTGTCTTCCACAATCATATTGTGAAGAATTCTGCAAGCCTTCCTCCTGCCATATCTTCTTGATACCATTATCGACTTGGGTCCTTAACAATTCTAAACCTTGCTTGAAGTACACCAAAATATCTTTCGACATCCTTTCAATATGCTTTACGCATACAACAGAATAATTTTTTATCCCTTGTTTGAGTATCTGTCATTGTTTAGATAATAGTCGACCACTTTGGATATATACCATCTGCAAGATAACATCCTTGTTGTGTTTGATATCATTAAGGGAATATTGAACAAGTGGAGCACGTCCTTCATAGACATCATTAAAAAGAGGTGATATGTAAAGTATATTAAGATCATTACACGAACCTGGAGGTCTAAAGAATGCATGCCAAATCCATGTATCATATGATGCAACAACATTGAGGACAATGGTTGGGTGTTCTTTGTATCCAGTTTAAGCACCATGGTATGCCACTGGACATTTGTTCCAATCCCAGTGCATGCAAACTAGGTTCCCAAGCATACCAGGAAACCCTCATTCCTTAGCTTTTCTCAAAAGTCTGTGCAAGTCACCCTTCATCGATTTACGAAGATATTTTGGTCCTTAGACGTCATTGATGGCACAACAAAACTTCTTGCAAGACTCTAAAGTTGTTGTCTCTGACACATTTAAATAGTCGTTAACGGAGTCGGCCACTGCTCCGTATGCAAGCATTTAGAATGCTACTATTATCTTGACAAATGGTGAGAATCTATGTTTTATAGTTGCATCATGTCTTTGAGTGAAATAAATTGTCAAAATTGATGACTCTTTCCATGATCCTGTCAAACAATTCACGCCTCATGTGAAACTTGGCTCGGAAGAAGCGTGGTGGGTACAATCCCTTTACTCTAAAGTAGTATTATCCTCATCAGACGACAAAGAGTAGTATTATCCTCATCAGACATGGAGTTATCATTCCATGGTTGGGCTGTTATAATTTGGTGGTTGGGAGGTTTTTTAGAGTAAAGGGATTGGAAGCTTATGTATTATGAAATTAGTGTGACATCATTTACAAAGAGTGAATGACATTCAAGATGACGATCCAATGGGTTAGCTTGAGATGCGAAATCTGATTTTAATAGTTAGTTGAAGATGAAATCTTATCTTGTTTGATTTCGGAAAATGTGCCAATCAGATAAATAAACCAACATATGAGATTGAAATAAGATAAATCCAATATAATGGTTGTGATGAAATGAAATCTTATCTTGTTTGATTTCGAAGAATGTGTCAATCAGAGAAATAAACCAATGGATGAGATTGAGATAAGATTTATCCATCTAATGGTTGTTTGAAATAAAATCTTATCTTGTTTGATTTCGCAGAATGTGACAATTAGAGAAATAAACCAACGGATGAGATTGAGATAAAATAATTCAATCCAATGGTTGTCATGAAGTGAAATCTTATCTTATTTGATTTCATAGAATAAACTAACGGATGAGATTGAGATAAGAGAACCTAATCCGATGGTGCATAAGTGATGAAATCTAACTTTGTCATAATTTGAATTTTTTTAGTTGAAAAGTTCTTTAAAAAAAATATAAGATAACATGTCCAAAAATCAATTTAAGAAAAATTAAGACAAAAATTTATCGCGTAATCTAATTATTACATAAAGAAATATATAGCTTCATTAGAACCTGAAAGGTATATAGCCCCTCATTGGGATAGATTCTTTTATAAAACCCTAAAGATTCCTCGGAGCTCTAAAATGAGCTATATCAACCACTTTTCCAATCCCATATAAAGTCCCTCACTGGAGATGCTCTTAGCCAATGCACACCTCCTCCAGTTTTTCCCACTGTCGATGTTTGAAAATTATCTGCGGTTCACCCTCACCATCTTATTTTTTTTCAAATTCAAAAAAAAATTTGCACACAATCTCTGTTTCCCTCTCTAAAATGATTCTTTAAAATTTAATTATTTGTTGCCACATCATCAAAGATATGTGGGCCTTACATTTGCCACATCATCATTTGACGGCCAATTAAACGAATTGAGTAAGGTTGTATGAAATTGAAATGAAATAATAGTAAATGTATGAGATTGAAAGATTTTGAAAATCTTGTATGAGGTTACAATAGATTCCAAACCTAAGGGTGTAAATTGTAATATATCCCATTTTTTAAAGAGAAATTGGTGGTAGCATGAATGTACTTGGATTGTCTGCCCTTCCCATCCTATACCATTCTCATCCCTTCTTATTTCTATGGTCACGGTTAAGCCACATTAACATTTTATATTTATTTTTTTTATAGAAATAATAAGATAAAAAACAATGAGAATATAAAATATTGATGTGGATTAACCGTGGTCACAAAAATAAGAGGAAATGAGAAGGATATGGGATGGGGCAGGCCAGAGAATCCAGGTCCGAATGAATGGGGATGCAAATGAATATAATACAAAGTAGAGGACCACAATCCCAAAATCCCATAAAAGACAAGATCCAATAGCATCGTGGTGTCAGGGGTAGTTTCGTCCCTGAAGAAAATTACAGATGGACTCTTCGTTTCCCCCCTCTCCCTCCCTCTTTCATACTTGCTGGTGGTGGCCATCCACTCTTCCTCAAAACAAAAAAAAAAAAAAAAAAAAAAAAAAAAAAGAAAAACAACCCGACCTTTCCTATTTCCTCTCCAATTACAAACCAATCTCTCGGACTCTTTCTGAAACCCTAAATTTTTTTCCCCTTTCACAAAATCCCAACTTTATTCAAGGGTTTATATTTTGTTAAATTTCGATTCACACACACAGAGACATATATATTAAACAAAGGTTTCACCTTTAGGCTCGGTTTTGGGTTTGAAATTCTTTGAATCCAAATCTCAACCAGGGATTTGGGAAATTTCTACGGTTTTGAATCGATCTGAGGCCGTGCATGGCGAAGGGTACGGATTCGGAGGAGTTTGTGGTGATGTCTAATGTCCGGACGGGCCTGAAACGCGAGTTCGCGTTTTCGTTGAAGGCGCAGGCCGAAATGTCTGGCTCTTTAGGGCGGACTCGGGGCAGTAGGGCCCAGAACGATGGCTGTAAGAAGTTGAAGACGGAGGAGCGCGACGGTGGTGATGGTGATGAGAAATTTGGGAGTGGGGAGATGGGGGAGGGGGAGATTGTGAAGGTTAAGGAGGATTTGGAGGCTATGAGCGATGAGGATGCAAAAAGCGATGTGGTGGACCTCACGAGCGAAGACGAGCCGAAATCCCATCTGGGTGAGTTTGTGCTAAGCGAGAGGGTTGGCGAAGACGAGTTGAAGCACGGTGTGTTGGAGATGGCAGTAGATGACGAGCCCCAGACCGGTTGCATTGGAGATAATGAACCCAAAAAGCCTTTGGTGGACGAAGAAGTCCCTGTTTTGATTGAGAACGGCAGCGTTAAGGTGGAAGATGAGGTGATTGAGAAGCCTCTGAGGAGGTTCACTCGGTCAGCATTGAAGCTTGAGGCAGAAAAAATGCAGAATTCACCTGCAGAAGGTTATACCCAAGAGATAGATTCGGAGATTCAGAAAAGCCCTTTTGTTACTCCAATGAAACTTGATACGAAAATGCCGAAGATGGTGAGGAAGCTCAGTAAACTGAAAGAACTTCTTGATACCGGTATTCTCGAGGGGCAGCCAGTCAAATACCTTAGACGATCAAAGGTATTATATCGATTGGTGCTACTGTTTTTCAGTGTGCATATGATTACTAATTTGTGGTTTAGGGTAGAGTACTTATTTTGTGTTTTATATTTCTTGTTGTCAGATAAGAGAATCTGGAGAAACTGGGCTTAGGGGAGTGATTACGGGCTCTTCGATATTGTGTCACTGTGATTCTTGCAAAGGAACTGAAGTGAGTATTGTTTAACGATATTTCTTTTGTATCATGTCTTATAATGTCCATTGATATAAAGGGTTGATAGATTATTATATTGAATTTCATTAGGTTATTACACCTCCTGTGTTTGAGCTGCATGCGGGTAGTTCAAATAAACGTCCTCCGGAGTATATATATCTTGAGAATGGGAAGACCCTTCGGGATGTCATGACTGTATGCGAAAATTCTCCATTGGAAATTTTGGAAGAAGCTGTCCGACTTGTCATTGGTTGCTCATCCATAAGCAAATGTACGATCTGTCTCAATTGCAAAGGTAGCTTTTATGTCCGCATAAATTAATTGCAATTCCCCTTGAGTAATATGCATATGCATAACTTTTTTCTTATACGATGAATGTAGAATCTATTGACAAAGACAGTACAAGGTCAGCAGTGATACTTTGTAGCTCATGCATGGAGTTAAAAGAGTCTGGAGCTAGGCCTGCTGTAGCTGCTAACCAGAGTGACGAGTAAACTTTATCTTCCCTACTTTTGTTTTTTGGTTCCATCTGTTCATCTGAAAAATCTTTCATCCTCCTCTGGGTGTATGCAACATATTTAAGAAGACTAATATGGGGTGGGTTTAATGTAACTTTTACAGAGAGGAAGCTACATCTTATGATTAGGGAATATTACAGGGTGTATTCAATTGGGATTTTGAGGGATTTTAATTCTTTTTACAAATCAAGGGGTATTCAATCAAGATAAGCTTCTGTATATGGTGATATTTACTGGTTTGAATTCATTGAACATCTGAATAACACGTAGGAGCCTAATGAAAACATGTGCTTGGACTAGGGGCCCTGTGTTGTTGGAATAGTTACTTTTTTACAGCTCACATGTGATTGCATAGTTGAGTTGTGAACATTTTTCGTTTCTTAGCAGCTTATATATATGCAGATGGGTGAATCTAGCTCTACTTTCAGTTTTACGTATTTGTATACTTTTATGTGTTATATGTAATTCAGAATTTTTACTCTCCTATCGCATAGGAGTACAAGAGAGTATCATAATGATCCTTATTTAAATGTTTTGATTTCTAATTGAGGATGTGCATGTGTTTACCATTTCAGATCACGAAAGCTGGTTACAGTACCATATAGTCCTGATGCCTTGTCAAAATGTAGCTTACCATATCAAGTTACAGTTCCAAAGCATCCTCATACTGTGCCAATGTGTAGCTCATCAAAGCCAGTTAAAGTTCAAAAGCGTCCTCATAACGTGCCAGAGCGTCACTCCTCAGAAAGTAAGAGTCAGGGAAGAGTAACCAAAAAGTATTCATCATCTCTCTCTTGTGTTTTGTATCTGTCTCATATTTAATTATTTTTTCTTGACGAGCTCTGTTATTTCACAATTGAGCTATTTTGTGTGCCTCTCTTAATCATAATCAGTGCACTTAATTTGCTTCTTGTCTGAAATTGAAAGGGATCTTCGGTTGCACAAGTTAGTTTTTGAGGAAGATGTCTTGCCGGATGGCACAGAAGTAGGCTATTTTTCTAAGGGGAAGGTTGCCACTAAATCTGATTAGTAGTTGTTTTGCCTAATTGAAGTGGAATGTTATTTTCTGAGTAGTCATTTTTTTCTATGGCAGAAATTGTTGGTTGGTTATAAAAAGGGTCCTGGCATTGTTTGTGGTTGCTGCAATAATGAGGTATGTTTACTTTCTACCGAATTACCACCACCTATGGTTTTTTTGACAGATCTATGATTTTCCTACATCTGATTGGCAGGTCAGTGCCTCGACATTTGAAGCGCATGCTGGTTTTAAGTCACGTCGCAAGCCGTAAGTCGTTGGTTAAATTTTTTGGTTATTATACTTGTTCACAGTGGTCCTGGAATTTTGCAGTGAGTTAGGCTTGATCTAGCTCTTGCACATGATATGATTGTATTGCTAGACTTCCATGGGCCTCCCCACCTGTTTTTTTTTTATTGGTGGAAAGGTTGTGGGAAATTTTGCAGTAATAACTTTTTTTATCCATAATTTTCTAAATTATTTTTTGACATTCATTTGTTTGGCAGTTACCTGAACATTTACACATCTAATGGGGTATCTCTCCATGAATTGGCATTATCTCTATCTAGTCGTCGGAAGTGGTCTACCGAGCATAATGATGACCTATGCTCCATCTGCAAAGCTGGAGGAGATCTCTTGTGCTGTGAGAATTGTCCAAGGGCTTTTCACAAAGGTGATGTCCACAGTTACTTTTTCTGCATCAATACGTATTCGCAGATACCATGTGGAACCTTTCCCTTCGTAATATGTTAGTAATTATGTTAAAGGAACTTTATTTCCATCCATTGAACTGTTGAGCCCCCCTTAAAAAGGGACCGACCATGGATACTTAATTGGGAATGAAATACTGTACACCCCTGTTGTTAAAAAGGACTTGGAAGCACGGGAAGAGTTACAGAGGGTGCATTTCATTTATTTTATTCTAAGAAATATTTTTTAGTAATATTTCTTTCAAAAGATAAAGGCCGGAAATGGGCATGAAATCAGGGGTGTATTTCCATATTGGGTTGCTTCTGTTTGCACCATTTTTTTGTCTCATTACAACCCCTCTATGAACTATCTTAAGTTTCCCAGTTCATCATATTTTAAAATTTTGATTCACTTAAGTTCAATAGAAATAAACAAAATTAGAAAAAGTAATATTTAGATTGAGTTAGCACCCAAGTGATGGTGATGTCGTGACCTGCAAAATTAAAATATTAGGATTAGAGTGGGGAGTGGGCAGCGGATAGAAGGAGATGAAGAAAATAAATTATTTCATTTTTAACTTTTCAAAATTTAGATTCATAAGGATAGGGGTGGCAATGATGGCAATTTTGTTGGATGAAAGAAATAGGAGGTTCTTTGACAATGTGCTTGCTGAGGAGGTGGACTGTTTATGGGTTAGGCCGGTAGGGTTCACATTTGGGCTTTTTTTCTGCAAGTGTGCAAGTGCATGCACAATCCAATGTCTTAGTTGCCTTCACATGGAGGGTTAAGAGGGATGTGTATTCTATGACTTGCATAATATTAATTGTTAGGATTTATCTCCAATTATCATGTTCATTTTATACTTTTATTATTTCTCTCTTTATTCAGTTCCAATGTGTATGTTTAATAAAATTTTTGAGGTTGCCGTATCATTTTTATTTTTTGGAATAGTAGGATTCATGAATTGGAAAACTAATTATCCCTCATGTTTACAGGAGTCTGTAATGTAAAAACCTAGGTTATGGTTATTGATAGTCTTATCACATGCATTCAAATCTGTCCTTTTTTTAATTGTTTGTTGCATTTTCTTTTCCTAACTAGTTTAGATGCTAGCTCTGTAAGCATTACACATGTAAAAGCAAAAAAAATGAAAGAGACGATATGTATGTAGTATGCTTGTTGTGCATGAACTGCATGTTTTATATATTTATTTTTTGTCGATTGCAGAGTGCCTTTCTCTACCAATTGTCCCTGGCGATACTTGGTACTGTAAGAATTGCCAGACTATGTTTGAGAGAGAGAAATATGTGGAGCATAATGCCAATGCTGTTGCAGCTGGAAGGGTTGCAGGGGTCGATTCCATAGAACAAATAACCAACCGATGCATTCGTATTGTCACAACTTTCGAGGAGAAACTTGGTGGATGTGCACTGTGCAGGTTATTTCTCATTTCAGTTGTCATGAACCAGGAAAATATATGCAGTTATACAGAACATTTACTTCTGGCAACAATTTTTAGTGGGCTGGAAATCCCAACATTTGGTACATCAACTTATTTCCTATCATAAATAGTCTTGTTTTTTATGTTTGCAGTAGCCATGAGTTCAGCGGCTCTGATTTTGGTCCCGGCACAGTTATTTTGTGTGATCAGGTACTTTCATTGCTAACCTAATCTTTAAACATATTGAGTCTGTCTTTGAAGTGTTTTCAATTTCTTAATTGTTCATGATTAGCCGTTATGCTCTAAATGATGTGCTTATTCTTTTCCTCACTCCAGTGTGAAAAGGAGTATCATGTAGGTTGTTTGAAGGATAAAGGAATTGAAGATTTGAAGGTGCTCATCTTCCTTTTTTATTATTGTGAATATCATTTGATCAGCATTTTGTTTTTGTTATGCTCTGTATTTTTGCTGCTATTTTTATCGAATTTTCATTTGTTCTCCAGGAATTACCACAAGACAAGTGGTTCTGTTGCTCAGATTGCCTTAGGGTTCATTCAGCTTTGCAGAAGTTGGTAGTTCATGGGGAACAGAAGCTTCCAGACTCCCTCCTGAATGTTGTAAGGAAGAAGCATAATGAGGAAGGTCCGGAGAGTGGAGCTAATCTTGAAATAAAATGGAGGGTGCTGAATGGGAAAATGTCTACTGATGATGAAAGTGTACAGTTGCTTTCCAAGGCTCTTGAAATCTTCCATGTGAGCAAACTTCTTATTTGTTGCTCTGTTAGAATCTGTTATTTTTATAATGGTACCCAACCGAGAGGTGTCGTTAATGAGGAAAATGTTGTGCTGTATTTAGTGATGTTAGTGGATGATCTGACCTATGTGCAATATTGGCCCTCTTGTGTCCGTGGTGTTATTAGATGAACTTCTGTCCTTTTTTCAGGCGGCATTAAACAACGTATTAAATTTTCGATTTCATTTCTGTGCACTAGGATCGTTTTTCCCCAATAATTGATTCTACTTCACGCCAGGACTTCATCAAAGAAATGCTTTATGGGTGAGCCAGAATGTTCTCTTTTCTCATGAGCTTTACTGAACTATTACTCTTTTGTTTGGTATCCTTGTGTTAACTACTACGTAATTACGTTCAATTTAGACTGAATATATCAACTGAATTTGCAGGAGGACCATCCAGACCCAAGATTTTGGTGGGATGTACTGTGCAATTATTACAGTAAAGTAAGGATTATTTCTAAGTGCTTATTGTGCAATATTATATCAGTTAAGGTAATCTGTTTTGACATGTTTTTCTTATTACGCAGCCAATTAGTCGTGTCAGCTGGAATGTTTCGTATCTATGGAGCCGAAGTGGCAGAGCTTCCTTTAGTGGCTACATGTGCTGATTTTGAAGGACAGGTTATTACTGCTCTGGCGTGTGGATAATCACATAGCCACATTTTTCTTTTGGAATAAAAAGTGATGGAATTTTGGGTTGTGGCCTTATCTTTCTTACTGACTTAACTGATTATTGTTTTGTAGGGTTACTTCCAGACGTTGTTTTCATGTATTGAGAGGCTTCTTGCGTTTCTAAACGTGAAAAGCCTTGTGCTGCCAGCCGCTAGTGAGGCAGAATCAATATGGAAAAAGAGATTTGGTTTTGAGAAGTTAACCGAAAATGAGGTGTGTGAACTCTTGCATGGTTTCTTCTAGTGCATAATTTTGTTAAGCTTGTTTATTTACATTATTTCGTTTTGTAGATACACGATTACAGGAAAAGATACCAAATGATGATCTTCCAAGGGACTAACATGCTGCGGAAGCCCGTCCCCAAGTGCCGAATTCTTAAGTCCCATTAAAGTAGCTGAATGTTGGATCATCTAGATCTTATGTTTCTACCGAAATGTAAATGACTCCCTTGTCTCTTGGTGTACAGAAAGAGCAGGAATATACCTCAACCTTACAGGCAGCTTGTCTTTTGGGTAGCAAATAGAATTTTTGACATATTTCAGTTTCGGAGACCGAATGTCGTCTCAGGTTTATGAAGCTTCTTACAGAAAATTTTGTAACTGTTATTTCTGCTTCTGGGCCATTTTTGTAGCTTATGCTTTTTGTTCGGTCCCTTCTGCCTTTGTCGTTCGAAACTTGAATTATGATCCTTCTTGCATCTGAACTAGTAAATAAGAAGTCTCTACTTTCGTTTTTTACTCATGTTATTTTGCTCATGCCTTTGTTCATCTGCTCGAAAGGCAAAATCAATTGTGGGAAATAACCAAATTGAAGTCTCTACTTTCGTTTTTTACGTACACGATTTCTTCTTGTGTTTTTTGTTCAACAATTGTCGTCCATGGCATTTGAGCCTAACCGCTTTCCAAACGAGCAAAAATTGAATGCTATTGGACTAACTGATCATTAGTATCTTACAATATCTAAACTATATATTAATAAAATTCTTTGTCAATTAAAAGAGGAAGAAAAGATTGTTTAGTCTTTCATCACAACAAAAAGTTAAGAGCAGTAACGTAATTTTATAATACAAATTTTTGATGTTTTTTGTTTAAGCATCACTTACAAGTAATTTTAACATCTCTAATTTAAAAATAAAAAAATTAAACTTCTCTCCCTCTCTCCCTCTCTCCTTACTCTCACGTTCTCTCTCTCTTTTTCTCTCTCCTTCAATTTTAAAAATAAAAATAAAACATTTCAGTTTAGTGTGTGTGTGTATATACTAATGATTGTAGTTTATTACCGCCATAGTCTAAAATATTCATAATATCCCAATATTTCTATCGAAATTTCCGTGTTTTTGAACTACCGATATTTTTTTGGACTACCGATATTTCCGATATCATCGATATTTTAAACCTTGCTAAATCACTCATGTATCTTACCATGCAATGTATAAAGTGTAAAATATTGTACTAATTCATTATATATAAATGATTATGGTGTGTTTAAACTTCTTTCATTAATTACTACATATTTTCTATACTCACAATGTTTGACAGCTTGCTATATAATCAACTTAAATAAGTTATATCTATCATGCAATTGATTTCCTTCCAATTTTTTGTGATAAACTAATAGATAATTGACTAAATAAACATCCTGCAAAATTTCAATAAAAATTTCTAAGTTTTTCTTACAATTTCCGTGGTTTTTATTCAATTTTTACAGATATTGATAATATCCCGATATTTTCATCGAAATTTCCGTGTTTTTGGACTACCGATATTTCCGATATCATCGATATTTTATACCTTGATTACCGCAAGAACTCGGCTTCAATGTGACATTCTTCAGTTTAGTGTTTTTTTTTTTTTTGGCTTAATAACAAACGTGAATAAAATTATCACTAAAATAAGAGCTAGTTGACCTCTTCCCTTCGTTTATGACGGTGGGTCTTCATTGTTTGCGGTTTGGTGCATAATTTTTTTTTTTAATACATTGATATTTTTACACTAAGGGGATGTGGAGTTTGGTTAAACCATATAATGAGTAGCCTAATTTGGCATCGAATTCGCCATCCACGAGATTTGAACCTAAGACCTCTCACTTTCAATTAAAGAAGAATACCATCAGACCATAGTACTGAGTAGCTGCGGTTTGGTGTATAATTGGAAAAGAAAAAAGAATTGCAATTGACTTGATATTTTAAATACATGTTTACCGTTGTGAGAGACTAATCACGAAAACAAATCAAAAGCGGGAAGTTTTTAGAATTTTGAAATTCAAAAACAATACATCCGGTGCTTCATCTCCCTTTTTTTCAAATAAATAAATATAAATAGAAAAAGTAGATTTTAGAAAATCAAATTTACATAAATACCCCTCCCAAACTTCCCTTTTATTCCACCATCCCCCTCCCATCCCTTCTTTATTAAATTTTCACTCCCATTTTCTGTCGTCGACGCTCTCTGAGGTAAAAGCACCTTCTTCTCCTCTCTCTCTCTCTCTCTCTCTCTCTCTCTCTCTCTCTCTCTCTCTCTTCAATTTGAATTTTACTCTCTCTCTAGAACTCCGATCTCTTTGTATTTCTTGAAAGTTGTCCTTTATTTGGCAGATTAAACTGAGAAATTTGAAAAACCCTGTTCGAGATTTTGCTTGAAATCGTGGTTTGGGATTGAACGATGGGTCAGATCCAGTACTCCGAGAAGTACTTCGATGATATCTACGAGTACAGGTATGCTCGTTTCTGATTCGTTTTCGTTTTTTTTTTGTTTTTTTTTTTTGCATTTTGATTAATTTTTTTTTTAATGTTGGTACAGGCATGTGGTTCTTCCTCAGGATGTGGCTAAACTGCTCCCAAAGAATCGGCTTCTCTCTGAGGTAATTTATTGGGGTTTTTCACTATTTAATCATTGGATTTTTTTGTAATTTTATGTTCATTGGGTTCTTTGTGTTTTGTTAATTGGTACAATTGGTATGTATGATTGTGGAAATGAAAGATTTATAATCCCAATTGTAAAATGTATGAAACTCAGAACTTAGCGGCCATTATTTCGTTGTTTGGTGTAATTTGGTTAATTTTTTTATTTATGGAACCCAAATTAATTCTTTTTAGTTAGAACCCAATATTTAGAATGCTTTTGCAAGTTGTTCATTTGTGATTCTCACTGAAATGTTGATGGTTTAGTAATAATAATATGCATTGTTTTCTATTTTCTTCTTTGTTTCTGTGAAGATTCGATTGGTTGTTTGGTTGCCGAGGATAGAAAGTAAGGGGGGAAGAAGAATGAGATAGTGAGATATATGAGTGAATCAAGTTCTAAAATCAGAAGCATTTCATAACTTTAGTGAATCGTCTTTGTGTATGTTAAAATTTGGGTATCTGAATTTAATTAACACTTTATTGTTTCTTTTTCCATTTTGATTTAGAATGAATGGCGTGCAATTGGGGTTCAGCAGAGCCGTGGTTGGGTGCACTACGCAATTCATCGCCCTGAGCCCCACATCATGCTCTTCAGGAGGCCACTGAACTATCAGCAACAGCAGGAGAACCAAGCAGCCCAGCAGGTTCTTGCAAAGTGACCCTTGTCTGCTCAACGACACTGTGTCATCTCTAGAACTGAAATGTTAGATAAACAGGTTTATCGTTTGTTCAAAAGTAATGTGCATGTTTGGATTATGGCACTGCAGTGTAATTCTCTCATTTGGAGAATTGTGGCGGGCAGTCACTGTTACTTAAGTAGGCTTTGGTGTTGATGACGTCTTAAACGTGTTGGTTCACTGCTTTATTGTGTGGATTTAGAACCGGTGGTGAATTTGAATGGTTATTGTTATCGATTTATGATTTGTGGCTCTACTTTTTCTGTTCTTATCTTTTAAGCGGTTGAGAAGCATAGCTGAACTCTCCATGTTGGCCTGAATGGCTGGAAGTATGAGTTTGCTTCTCATCCATCGTCATTTTGTCGGAGAGGGGTACCGAGTTACCTAAAGGCTCGGTATAGTTGTCAGAATTTCTTTTGAAGGCGGTTCTTGCGTTTTGTTGTGGATGTTTCTTTGATTCCTAATCAAAGAGATGAAATTGAAAACGTAGATGTTTGAATTATGACTAGGATTTTGCTAGAAAATTATGTGCTGAATTTGTTTTTAATCACCATTGTCATGGTGAAAGAAAGGAAGAACGAACCAGTTCAATTAAGTGATAGACTTAGCTCATTTGTTGTAGTTTTATGTAAGCTTGGTTTTGTATCCTGGCCGGTCCGAACCTCTCCAATCGAGGGAGGGGGAAGCCGGCAGAGGAGCTGCCGACTACCACCGATGGCTAAATGATTTTGAAGTTATCTTATTTTCTGCAAGATTAATCTCATTATGAAATATAAAAGACGGTCTGGATTGACACATGATTACTTTTGAAATCCCTTAGTAGAAGGGAAGATAGAAGGAGAACAAGTGACAAAACAAACATAAAATGTGTACTGAAAAAAAAAATTTATGTGACAAAATAGACCGTCTATTTTTTTCTCACGTACCAAGTAATTGTATTAAATATGTATATGTATTGTATATAATCCCTAAAACAAAGAGGTGCGCAAAAATTATTTTTGTTAAAAAACTTAACAATATAAACACAAAACAAAGTATAATTACAAGTTGGTAGCCCAGTGGTAAAGGGCGGATTGCGAGACTTCCTTCAAACTAAAAATTGGAGGTCTCGGGTTCGAAATCCGTTATTGGTGTGGATGTCAGACTTGTGGCCAGGGGAGGCTGAAATGTTTCAGTGAGTCTTCTCGGCCCTCAAAAAGTGTGGATAACTGTGACTTGCCACTAGTTGTTCTTTTTTTTTTCTTTTTTTTTTAAAAAAAAAAAAAACACAAAACAAACCATAACTAGACTTAAATTTCTGGCCCAATAGTATTCAGTTATTTTTTACTTTTGGCCCAACATATTGTTCAATCAATTGTGTGTATCCCCAAACAACGACTTGTCTTTTATTTTGCTAAGCCTGAGTCTTAAACCGAGTCAGATCACTCGGCGAGTTGTTACTTTGGTTCGTCAGCAATCCGTGTCAAGTGGAAGTGAATCAGGTGATTCAACAATTCTATATCTTATTTCTTGTTCCTCCCATTTCATTTGTTGATGTAGTTTGTTTAAAATTAGGTTTTTCTTGCATTTGGCTTGACTCAATTCTGGTTAATAATTACCCAATTCATCAAAAAAATTGGTATCTTGTGTGTTTGAATGGCTAATTACCTGTTCAGATGAAAATATGCAGAAAAAAAATTCAATATATGAGAAACAAAGTGATGGATAACATATGGTCATTATTTGTCATGAAACGAGGATGGTGAAGCTTGTAAGTATATTATTAATGTGAGTTGGAGGGTTTATTCAAGATTAAAGAATGTGAAGGTTTGAAGCATACTTGAACTGAAAAAATAGAATCATTAGTCTTCTTATGCTCTGGAGCTTAGATAGACATAGGTATCGTCTAGCTGCTGGGAAAATTTACACATCTTGGGCTTACCCAAATGTACAATACTGCATCTGTTATATATATATATTGGCTGAGCTAGAATTTTACCATCGGAGCCCTATCTGGTTTATCAGTTGAGCATTTCCTTTCCCAGTTTTACAGTTGGCTGAACATTTTCTTTGATTAAACTTGGTGTGCGCATTAGTGATGAAAATGAACTAGATGTTTATTCTCACTTTGATACGGGGCTGTAATTTTCGAGGCATTATTTGGAACTGTTCAGTTGGAGCATGCCAAATAGTTAGTTTCATAGTCACTTAATTTTTCAATTAGTATCACTCAAGAATCCATCTGAATATAACAGTTCTGTTCCTTGTTCACGTCATGTTTAGTTTCTTGTGGTACTCTCAATGGCCCGGTCACGGAATGCAGTTGTTGCTAACTTGCTACTGGTTTGGTGATGTTTGCAGCTGCAGGTTTGGCATTTCCGTTTTACATGGCGTAAGTAGACTGTCATTTCAAAAACAATAAATACACACTATAGTTTTATGTTAATTCATGAGAAAAGAAGTTAGAATCATGTGGTTTTTTGTTATCCAGGTCATCGCCAAAGCCTGTCATTGACCCATCAAAGCCGCTATCACCCCAGGCAACTTTTCGAGGGCCTTAGAGCAACTCCACCCTTGTTGGTTGCTCAAGGGACAGGCAAAGGGAAAGGGCCCGAGGGCCGGTGGATCGGGCTCCAGCGTTGGGCAGCCCGAGGGCCAGACCTATGGAGGATTGCTAGCCCTGCAGCCCGAGGTGGGTGTGACGTCAGGCTGACGCCAGGCCTGGCATCAGTCCTTTTTTTATTTTTTGTGTCAAGCGCGTGCCTCTCACTCGCGAGTGGGGGCGCGTCAGCAAATAGCTTTACAGGGCAGGGGGCCCGCGCGCTAGTTTCAGCAGGTGATTGTTGGGAAGCCACGTGGCTTCCCACAGTCCGTTCGATCTCAATGGCTCTTTAATATGAGTCATCCGATTTGAAACGGTAATAAAAAAAAAGGGTAAAAGACTATTTACTATCCTCATGTTTTGTGATTTTCAACATTTAGTACATCAAATTTTTTTCGTCTCGGATTCATACCTAAAGTGTAAATTTTAGAACAGTCTCATACATCCGTTAGTCAAACTGTTAAATCTGCCGTGAATTGTGACATGGCGCCCATGTGGACAATGACTGGGCGCCACGTGTAATTCACGTTTTTTTTTTTCTTCCTCCTTCTCCTTCTTCCTTCCCCTTCTTCCTTCTTTTTTCTTCTCCTTCTCCTTCTTCTTCTTCTTCTTCTTCCTCCGAATTTGGGGAAGTTTTTTTTTTTCTTCTTTCTTCTTCCTCCTTCTTCCTCTTTCTTCTTCTTCTTCTTCCTCCGATTGCAACTTTTTAATTATTTTTTTCTTCCTCCTTCTTCTCCTTCTTCCTTCTTCTTCCTCCAAATCTGGGGAAGATGAAGGTTTTTTTTTCTTCTTCTTCCTCCTTCTTCTCCTTCTTCCTTCCTCCTTCTTCCTTCCCCTTCTTCTCCTTCTTCCTTCTTCCTCCGATTCTTCTTCTTCTTCTTCTTCTTCTTCTTCTTCTTCTTCTTCTTCTTCTTCTTCTTCTTCTTCTTCTTCTTCTTCTTCTTCCTTCCTCCTTCCTTCCTCTTCTTCTCCCTTCTTCTTCATCTTCCTCAAAAAAAAAAAAAAAAACCTTCACCTTCCCCAGATTCGGAAGAAGAAGAAGGAAGAAGGAGAAGAAGGGGAACGAAGAAGGAGGAAGGAGGAAGGAGGAAGGAAGAAGGAGAAGAAGGAGGAAGAAAAAAAAAGTCGTAGTCGGAGGAAGAAGAACAAGAAGAAAAAACAAGGAGGAAGAAGGAGAAAGAAGAAGAAAGAAAAAAAAAGAAAAAAGAAAGAAAAAAAAATTCCCCAGATTCGGAGGAAGAAGAAGGAAGAATGAGAAGAAGGGGAAGGAAGGAGGAAGGAAGAAAAAAAAGTTGCAGAAGAAGGAAGAAGAAGAAAGAAGAAAAGAAAATAAAAACATGGATGACACGTGGTGCCCGGTCATTGTCCACATGGGCACCACGTCACAATTAACGGCTGATTTAACAGTTTGACTAACAGATGTATGAGACTGTCCCAAAATTTACACTTTAGATATGAATCTGAGACGAAAAAATTTGATGTACTAAATGTTGAAAATCACAAAACATGAGGATAGTAAACAGTCTTTTACCAAAAAAAAAAACTGATTTAATATCAACCGTTCGATCTGAGATCAACGGTTGATATTAATCTGTTTTATAAATTAAAAAAATAGTTTTAAAATTAAGAAAAGTTACCGTTGTGGCACTTAGCACAATTTAGAGTGTTGGAATTTAATTTTTTTAAAATCCAACGGCAGAGATTAATTATTTGAATAAAAAAATTTAAAAATTGTAAAAAATCCGAAAAAATTTCTGAAAATTTAAAAGAAAAATGTTTCTATTTTTCTATAAATACCTTCTCATTATCATCTACCTTACACCACAATTTCATATGTTCTCAACTACTTTCAATCACATTCCTATCTTTCTCTCAAAGTTTCAATCCATTTTTTTTCAACAAAATGACTATTGATGCAAGTACGAATTGGACGTCTCTTGAAGATGTTGCATTGTGTACTAGCTAGGTTGAAATTACTCATAGTTCGCGTACGGGTAATGAGATGTAGTTGCGAGAAATGTGGAGTCTTATTCATACCAATTATCTTGAGAAAATGGGTGAGAGTAGAACCAAACAATCGATGTCTAGTCGTTGGAAATTATTTAGCCAATCGTTTACTATTTGGAGAGACGCTTTGACACAAACTAGTAGTAATCTTCGAAGTGGGGAAAATTACACGGATCAGGTAACAATATATTATTTATTTGTTTGTACTATACCCAAATTTACATTGTAATTATTTGTTTGTATTATTTATTTGTTACCTACTTTGATTATAATTATTTGTTTGTATTATTTATTTGTTACCTACTTTGATTATAATTTTTTGTTTGTATTATTTATTTGTTACCTACTTTAATTATAATTATTTGTTTGTATTATTTATTTGTTACCTACTTTGATTATAATTTTTTGTTTGTATTATTTATTTGTTACCTACTTTAATTATAATTATTTTTTGTATTATTTATTTGTTACCTACTTTGATTATAATTATTTCTTCTCCCCCATTATGTAGCTAATTCAAGCACAAGCTTGGTATGGTGCCAAAACTAAAACAAAAAATAAATCATTCAACCGGTGGGAATGTTGGAATATTGTCAAAGATTGTCCTAAATTCAGAATTGTGCATGTCAGTCCAGAAGTTGTCATGAACAGCACCCCTCTACACTCTACACCTGATAATGGCTCGCATGAAGATGATGCAGAAGATGATGCAAAAGAAGTGCCCGAAACGCCCATCCCTGAACAAGCGTCGGGTTCGACCTGTTATCCAATTAGGCCTCAAGGTAAGAAGGCTTCAAAGAGAAAAGGAAGTGCTTCCAAGGATGATTATGCAAAGTACATGGAAGAACTTACTCGCCATAGTGAATTGACTTTGGCGCGGGAAATGGTGAAATTTGAGGCTGATAAGGCTAGAGAGGAGGCAAAAACTGCAGCTGTTGAGAAAAAATTACAAGCTAATGAAAGAGAAAGAGAGCTACTTAGGCAAGAAAGAGAACTGGTTAGAGAACAGAGAATGGCTCAACGAGATCGTGAGATTATGAACACGCTTTTAGAAGGGAAGTCTCCAAATTCTAAATATTTTTGGAAGTCGGAGAAAGAGGATGTGGTGCATAGGAGGCGTGCAAGAGAAGCGAGAGCAAGAGGAGATGGTCCTAGCACAACAAGAGAAGATCATGTTGGAAATGTGCCCTAAAACCAATCTTGTGATGATACTTTACGGACATTTCACATATTAAACTAATCTAGTTTAATATCAAGGGCAAAGATTATTGTTTTAAGCCGTCTCATATAAATGTTATATGCTTAAACGATAAGTCTAAGGAATATGTAATTAGGAGAATGTAATTTAAAGAAGTTAGATTCATAAGACCATTCTCTTTCGTATACATATCCTAAACGTTCCTGATCATAGGATTGCCAATTGGGCATTGACAGTCCGTTAAGATCAGTATGTGCTATGTCTTCTCTTAGTGAGAGTGACTGGTCTCGAGTCATTGGTGTAACTGACACCAAGACAAGTACGTAGGTGCTCAATAAGGAATGAGTTCACTGAACACGATCAATGAAGAGTTCTCATACTTATGTCACATGAGAACTCATGGTTGGGATAATGCAAAGTAGTCCTTTGACCTGAGGCATCATAGTTGTCTTATGGTTAGGTCATTGATCTTTGATTATGTCAAAGTCACTCCATTCGTGGTTGTCCACGGCATAGTTGGGATTAAGCCACTTAGCCATGGAGGCAAGTGAATGCGCAACAAGGGATCTCTAACCTTCAAACCGTTTGAGGGAGAATACTCAATGATATGATTAAGAATCTCTGGCCAGAGTATGAATGAGATTTAGGAAGTCGTTCAAAATCACATTCAAGATAATCATATAAGTAAATGAATCACATTGGATAGTAGACATGAATTAACTTTCAAACCAAACAATGTGGTCAAGAGTATTGTATTAGAGAAAGACCGTATTGCATTGTAATCCTAAACTGAATAGGTTCTCCACCTCTTCTGATTAGCTTGGGTAACCATGACATACTGCTAGGTGTCACTCATGGTTTGTGGAAGCCCTAAACGTGTATAAACACTAAAGGGAGAATTGAAAGTAAGTTTCAATTCACAATCGATTTGAAAGAGTTTTAATCGCCCACTGCCTCGCTAAAAGGAACCTAATGGATCGTACACCGTGTAAGGCAGAGATTGAAGAAACAACGGAGATGAGTAAGAATAATTAAATGGTTTAATTATTTATGGAAATGATTAATTAATATGTTAATAAATCAAACGAATAAGTTTGTTAAAGACCTCGGGATAGTATTGGACCTTAAGGCCCAATGGGCTTTGAACGTCAAGGCCATTGACTTAAGTTGTATGACAACTTAATGAATAATGATTCACAAAGGCCCAAATAGCCCAATAATACCCTAAGGCCGGCCATTTAGAGGAAGGGTAGTGAACTTGCTTTAATTACAAGTTTGCCACTCCAATGAATAAAGGTATAAATATGACTTTATAGCCAAAATTCATTTAGGGTTTTTTGAGGAAATTGGAGAGAACACAAAGCTCTCATTTCTCTCTAAAGAGGCCGGCCCCCCCTTGGAGGGATTAGCTAGTAATCTTTCTCCTCCAGGTCACTCATCTCTTCTTCACATCTCACCTTGGTGTGGAGACTTAGAGGTTCTCAATTTTGGGAACTTGGAGAAACCTATTCTTCCATCCAAATCCATGGATCTAAGAAGTAAGGAATGAAGGCCCTCTCCTTGGGTGATTAGCCTTTACTTATGCAAAGAGGAATCTACAAAGGTATAAATTTCTCAACTCACTTTGATTTGAGTTGAGTCTTGGTTCACCAATCTACTAGGCTTTGAATTTCATGGTTAATGTTTTGTTTTTAAGTGCATACAAGCATGATTCTGCCTTTTAATTGTTAATTGCATGATATAGATGTTGCTTAAATGAACATGTTTTTCACAAAATTTCCTTCAGATCATCCTAGCACCACAAATTGGTTAAGTTATGATGAATAGAGTACTTTTTGTAATCGGAGCCCATAGTTTTCCAATCACCTTGGGTTGTAATTTATTATTTATTGAATTGAGTATTTTATGTTGTTTCCAATTTATTGAATTTAGTACTTTATTTAAAGTGAGAGTAAATTGATTTAATATGGTAATATATTTATACTATAAGAGAATCTTTATTCAAATGACATAAACACACCAAATAAAAAACTCACGAAATGAACTAAAATAAAACGCACCAAATAAAATTACATAAACACACCAAATAATAAAAAACTCACTAAAATAAAACACACCAAATAAAATTACATAAACACACCAAATAATAAAAACCTCACTAAATGAACTAAAATAAAACACACCAAATAAAATTACATAAACATACCAAATAATAAAAAACACACTAAATGAACCTAATTATCTTCAGCTTGTTTCAATGCCCACTGGTGCTCTATCAAGTCATTTTGCCGGGCATTGTTTATGTCTGGCCTTTGAAATGCAGTATATCGTCGAATGACCCTTTCATTGTAACGTTCATCCCTTTCTAATGGCTCATGTTGCACGTGCTCATCGGTGGAGTCATAAGCACAATATATATGTGTTCTTGAATTGTACATCGTGTCTGGCTCATATTCATCAACAACTTCATAATTGTACTCATCTTCCACAATCATGTTGTGAAGAATGATGCACGTCATCATGATGGATCGAAGCGACTCTACATCAAACAATCTGGCAGCACCCCTACCGATCGCCCAGCGAGCTTGGAGGATACCAAAACAACGCTCCACATCCTTCTTGCATCCCTCTTGACAGCTTGCAAAGTGTTTTTCTTTTGCACTTCGCAGACGTGGCACTCTTTTGACAAATGTTAACCACCTTGAGTAAATGCTGTCAGCTAGGTAGTATGACCTATCATACATATGTTCGTTGACCTCATACGTGACTTTTGGTGCCTTTCCTTGCAGGACATCGTTGAACACTAGGGATTGGGCAAGGACGTTGAGGTCATTTTGAGCTCCCGGAACCCCGAAAAAGGCGTGCTAAATCCATGTATCAAAAGATGCCACCGCCTCCAAAATGATACTTTTTGCTCCTTTTGTGTCTCCATAAGCGCCTTGCCATGCACTTGGACAGTTTTTCCACGTCCAATGCATACAATCAATGCTCCCAATCATCCCAAGAAAACCTCGTGATAGGAGCATATTTATACGACTTAGTTAGCTTGTTTTCCTGTATTTTCATAGTTAGTTTGTGTTTATTAGTGTTTTAAGCTATTTTCGTGTGTTTGTAGGTCCATATGACAAAGTTGGCAACAAAGTGCAATTTGGAGCATTTGAGGAAGTTTTGGGCACCAAATGGATATCTTATGAGTGGAGCAAGATGGATGGACGAATTTGAAGTTCAAGAGGCTAGGAATATGCTGAAAAGAGTGAAGAAGTAAATCCAATATAAAGAAGTAAGGAATCAGCTAAAAGGAAGAACATTATCCAAAACATTATCCAACCTTATCTTATATAAACTAACCTTATCTTATCTTATCATATCTCAATCTTATCATGCCTTAAATCCAGCTGCAAGGGGGACTCCTTATCACATTAGAATGCCTAATATCTGATTCTAGAAGCCCTGAAATAATGCAAATAACCTAATCCTTCTTCCCCCTAGAAATCTAACGAATTTCCTACTCCTTTTCATCCTTGGAATCTGATGAGAATTGTCCTTGTTCTTTGCTGATTTGGAGTCCTAATTCAACCCTTTTTGTTGTGCCTTTTCTTCCTATAAATACATATTTTCTGCCACAATTCAAACCACCACCCTCTACCATTAAATCACCACACCATCCACCACAATTTCGTGCACCACACATACAAGAGCCAAAACATTAGAAAATACATACTTGTGCGCAAATTTGCAAGAAAGGAAAGAGAGGAGACCCTTGGAGTCGTGCCCTGCCATTCAAGCATGGATTGCTGGATGTTTCTAGGTGTATTCTATCCTTTGTTTTAGTTCAATGTTTGTTTTAATTTGGTTTTATCTTTTCACAGATATGAGGAACTAATTTCTTTTTAGTTAGAGGTGAATTCAAAGCCATGATTATATGCTTTATATGAATTGATTACATCCAATTATTGTTTCTTGAGTCTTGAATGTGATTTGCTTATCTGAGTTATTAAAACTTGTTTATGTATGTTGATTGAGGGTCGACACTTAATTTGCATGCATAAACTTGATGCTAGAGTATAAGAGAGTTTCACCTCATCGTTATGAACTTATATTAACAAGTAGTAGAGGTTGCTAGTCACAGATAGAGACAAGTTTGGGGACAGATCCCTGGCCATTCCCATGTATGACATTCAACCGTTAATTAATCTTGATTTTTCTCTTAACTCACGTCCTTGTCTCATGGTCTGAAGTCCGAATCAGCAGATTGTGATTTTTTTTCAACGGTAGCTCACTAGTGGCCGGCACTGTCACCACCCAACATAACCTAACCAATGAGATCTTGCCAGTCACAAATTACAATGCATCTCGCACACAATTTTCCCACCGAAATTACCGTTGGAACTCTCTAGCTCTATCCAGGCACAGACAAACAGGAACTCATTTCAAACTTGCACGCAAAGCTCTCTCTCTCTACTTTTTAGCAGAAAATCAGAGAACTGAAGCGTGAGAAACAAACCCACTAAATCTCTGAAGACACCCCCTACAGTCTTCACACTATCATGGCATTTTCTCTATCTTCCTTTGCATCTCCTACAATCTTCACACTATCATCGCCGCCATCGCCGCCCGCCAGATCTCTCAAGACACCCTCTTTCTTGATCTCCACCAAAAACCCAAATCGTAACTTACCAGGCAGAGCGAAAAATCTACCTCCTCTGAGAGTAGCTGCGCCTGCATCGCCGCCGCCACAAACCGCTGACCCAGAAGGACAGAGGGAACCGGACGGGGAAGATTACGGAGCTGAGGACGAGATTGAAGACGCGACATCGACGAGCAAGTTCAATTGGAGGGATCATTGGTACCCAGTTTCTTTGATTGAAGATTTGGACCCTCGGTTGCCGACCCCATTTCAGCTTCTGGGTCGAGACCTTGCTATCTGGTACGATGGTGAATCGTGGGTCGCTTTCGATGACAGATGCCCTCATCGCCTCGCCCCCTTATCTGTAAGCTTCTTGGTTGTGTTTGGTTGCTGAGATTTTGGAGGAAAAACCCTCCAATCTCATGATTGGTCTTTGGGATTGCTGTTGAAGAAGAAATTTTTTTAATTATGACGGAAAATGTTACACCACGTGTTTTTATGCAAGTGATAAAAAAATTTATTTTTTTTAGTTATTAATTTTTTAACATACATTCCACCATTTATATAACACCGTGTTTTTATGTAAATGATAAATTTTTTTATTTTTTTAAGTTATTAACTTTTAACATACATTGCACCATTTATATAATAATGATATTACCTCGCGTGCTGGCTACACTGAAAAATTTATTGCAGAAGAAGGCAATAAAATGCTCCAAGTTGGAGTGTTTGTTTGGCTGAAAAGTCTCACTGCCCTAGACTAGACTAATAATTAGTCTAACCCAGTGTTTGTTACTCGGAAGGACTGGTTTTAATGGGATTAAATTTCACTCGCTCCGACTAGCCTCGCTAAAAGTTCTTAGCGAGACCCCCCGAATTCCTGATGAGTGCTAAGACCTTCCTCCTTCTCGCCTAATCCGGCGTCACCCACCACCTCCCGCCAGTCCTCGTCCTCGTCCTGCTCGACGACCTTGCCGGACCATCCCACTGACCGCCGTCGCGTCCTCGTAAGTCTCCGGCCACTTTCCTCTTCCAATTCCTCTTCTTCCTTTTCTTCTTCCTTGTCTACTTGTTAGAGGCGCCGCCGCTTCTCTCAACCTCTCAAAACTCTCGAACTCTGAAATCTTCGTTGCCCCTTACCTCACACTCACTCTGTTGTTGTAAAGTAAGTCCTCATAAATCTCTATCTCTCTCTTTCTCTCTCTGTGTTGTTTCTCTGCTAATTGGGATTTTGTATTTTGTTTTGATTTTTGATTTTTTGCACTTTATTTGCATTGTTTTTCGTTACAAGTTCAGATTTTTTTTGTCATTTGTTTGAATTAAAATTGTACCATTTCTTATCATAAATTTGCTTAAGCAGCTCAAATAGTCATTAGTATAATTAATTAAATTTATTAGAAATTATGATGTTCTTTGTTGCAGAGCATATATTCATTTGTATGTCGTTAAATTTGCCAGAGGAAAAAGAAAGTAACAATTTTTCGTTAAATGGGATAAGGCGGGGGTGGGGCGGAAACCATGAATCGGTTATGGGAGGGTTTGGGCGGAAACGCCAATTACAGCTTCGGGCACGGTGATTTTCTGAAATTATGTAAATTGTTTTGTTCTTCTTGGTTTAGTAACAAGTAACAACTGCCCCACAATGGTGTCATACTTGTTTCATATTGAGAATGTTGAGTTTAGTTCTCAACGACTCGAATCAGTGGCAATGAGTATATATGTGAGTATGAGTTTTTCTACATTTATATTTTGTATAGGGAATTGCTATAGATTGTTCTCTTTATTCTTTTAACAATTTGTAAATTTCTTTGTTATCATCTTACAGGTTTAGGTTTGACTAGTTCAGATATCTAGATTGTTCTCTTTACTTTAATAATTAGAAACAGGAAGTGATTACTTCAGATATGTACATTTGCTTCTTGATTCATAGTTCTTGTATGTGACAGTACTATTTTCATTATCCTACTTCTTAGTCCAACACTGCATCAAATGTTTCACTAAGCTAGTCCAACTTAGTCTAGTCTAAGCCAGTCCAGCTTAGTCCTTGAAGCTAGTCCAATCCGAGACAGTCCGGTGCAACAAACACATTAGTGGCTGAACTCTTACTCATGTTTCAATTTGGTCATTGCATTAAATTATTAGGTTTACTAAAATTAGTACCATTGGGTTTAGGCATTGCCAGTGATCAAATAAGCTTCATGAAACGTAGCATCCAATTGCGTTTAAGGTTTTGGATGATTAAGTGAGGAATAGGGTTCATGGTTTTCAATTGAGTTATTTTGATTTTGCAGGAAGGACGGATTGATGAAGGCGGAAACTTGCAGTGTTCATACCATGGATGGTCATTTGACGGGTGTGGATCATGTGTTAAGATTCCACAGGCTTCATCTGAAGGTCCTGAATCTCGTGCTGTTCGGTCTCCAAGAGCATGCGCTACGAGGTTTCCTACGCTGGTGTCTCAAGGCCTGCTCTTTGTTTGGCCGGATGAGAATGGTTGGGAAAGAGCTAATGCCACCAAGCCTCCCATGTAATTGATTCATGTTATATCGCTTTTGTGAATCTTTAATTTATAAATTTAGTGATTAGGATTGTTGTCGTTAATTTATAAATATAGTGATTAGGATTGTTGTCTTTAATTTATAAATATAGTGATTAGGATTGTTGAATACTGTGTTTGAAGTGTTTTTTTAACTGTTTAATATGGGTAGTTGTTAATTGTTATGTTCCGAATAATTTAATGATCTTTTGATGATGATAATTGTTTAATGTTTAGGCTACCTGATGAATTTAGTAAACCTGAGTTTTCGTCAGTGACAATCCAGCGTGATCTGTTCTATGGCTATGATACCCTCATGGAAAATGTCTCTGATCCTTCCCACATTGACTTCGCTCATCACAAGGTATACAACTGGATCTAAACCTGGAGTCTCTTTCATTTTTTGGTATTCAAGCAAATCTCTTGGTACGTTCTTTGAGTAGTTAAAGGCATGCAGTTAGAATCGTAATGGTGAATGCTAGTAAAATGAGCATATTCTAAGAGGACAAATGTTCTGAAGTTTCTTATACGCATTTGTGCCTGTTCTATGTTTTATGAACTTTTGCTGCATATCAGTCTGAGGCTCTTTGCATGCATTTTTTTCCTTCAAAACTTGGAAATTTAAGTACACTTTCTGATAGATGGAAATTTCCATTTTGCTTAATGGTGAAATCACTTAACAGGTCACCGGAAGGAGAGATAGAGCCAAACCTTTGCCATTTAAACTCGAGGATAGTGGTCCTTGGGGTTTTTCTGGAGCAAATGAAGGCAACCCACGGATTACTGCTGAGTTTATAGCACCTTGCTATTATTTGAATAAGTAAGTTCATCATCCTCGTATAAGCAGTAACTGATACAACATTGTAGATATGAATTATGTTTGTTCTGGACTTACATGTCATCAACTCCTTGATTTCTTCATATGTAATTGATGTAGGGCTACAACATTAGTAAAGTCTAATGTTTGTCGGCTAGGAATCTTGAGCTGTTTCTTAGTTTGGTTTTGTAAGAATACTTCCAAACCAAAATCGAACTGAGAAACTTCCAAGAAAATGTGACGCTTAAACATCAATCTTCCTCATTGAAGAAATATTTGTCAGTTCTACAAAATTTACAAAGGATTGTCATATCGTTTGAGAGCAATATGGCATGTCCTAGAGGCATTCTCTAGTCCTTTATTTGTAGAACATACATAACCATGAAAACTCCATCCATAATATATTTTATATGGTCTTATTGTAATTAATTACTTGCTTCTAAAACTAAACATACTTGGTTTCCTTTTCTTGTACCCAGAATAGAGATTGACACAAAGCTTCCAGTAGTTGGAGATCAAAAATGGGTTATATGGATTTGCTCCTTCAACGTTCCAATGGCACCAGGGAAGACTCGCTCTATTGTATGTAGTGCTCGAAACTTCTTCCAGTTTAGCATGCCAGGGCCCGCTTGGTGGCAGGTAAGAAATTTGTGGTTGTCTTATTTCGTACTTTGTACTTCATAACAACATCTTAGGTGAACCAGCACATCTTGTCCAGCAAGTTGATCCTTATTGGTGGAAATTGAAATCTCTCATGTTTAAGTAAATTTCTTTTTCTCATTAGAGGTCGCACTTGGTGCGATGGCAAGTGCCTTCGCCCATGAGCGGTAGGTCTCGGGTTCGAGACTTGGGAGCAGCCTCTCCATAAATGGGGGTAAGACTAGTCGACATTCACATCTCCCAGACCCTGCGTAAAGCGGGAGCCTTGTGCACTGGGTACGACCTTTATTATAAGTTGGGTTCGGACAATATTTCCAAATGCTGAGAGGATATGTGAAGTTTCTCCTTCGGGCACTTGGTGTTTAGCTTTTCTGATTGACAAACACTGATTCCATGAAATAAGTTTTGTGATTAGTTATAAAATCATAGAAGAAGGGTTTAAAGTTATAAAACCATAGAAGAAGGGTTTAACTTTTCTTATTGGCGAACACCAATCCCAGCATTGGATGCCATATAAGCTAAGAAACAATATCACTTTTGAATGAGCTTCCAAAGACTCTTAACTTTGGTTTGTGTGAAATATATTGATCTTGCTTGCTTTCATTCTTTGCTTCTACTGGTTTTTTAGCTTAATAACACTGAACCAATCTGAAACACAACGTTCATAAGAGGCTTAAAGTTCATGTTTGTCTTTTATTTTTTTCCTTCTTCAAAGTTTATTATATCCTTACAACCTTGGTTTTCCATAATTTTTCATCATGTAATTGTTTCAGGTGGTTCCTAGATGGCAAGAGCATTGGACTTCAAATAAGGTTTATGACGGAGACATGATTGTCCTTCAGGGCCAAGAGAAGGTCTTTCATGCCAAATCCAAGGATGAATCTGGTGATGTTAATCAGCAGTACACAAAAATCACATTTACTCCGACACAAGCAGATCGTCTTGTCTTGGCATTTCGAAACTGGCTGAGGCGGCATGGCAACAGCCAACCCGAGTGGTTTGGTACTTGTGACCAACAACCCTTACCGTCAATGGTTTTATCAAAACGTCAGGTGAGGAGCCTTTCTCCCACTCAGAGAAAATAAACACATAAGCAGTTCATTCATTTCTCGCAATGAAAACTAGATTATGGTTTCCGGGTTTCTATTGTCAATTTGTTATGCAGATGCTGGATAGATTCGAGCAGCACACCCTCAAATGCTCCTCGTGTAAGAAAGCTTATACAGCATTCCAGACGTGGCAGAAGCTGCTAGTTGGGGCAACCGTTGTTTTCTGTGCATCAACCGGGATTCCTTCGGATCTGCAGCTACGGATCATTTTGGCAGGTTTTGCGCTTCTGAGTGCTGGCTTGGCTTACGCTTTGCATGAACTCGAAAAGAATTTCGTGTTTGTAGATTATGTACATGCTGACATTAATTAGAGTTGCGGATTATGATCGACGGGCCTGGCGCCAAGCGCCTAAGCGACCTAGGTGGATTTAAGTAATTTTATTATACATCATATAAATTAATTCAATTTACTACATAATATGTAAATAAACATTGAATATGTTAGTATTTTTAAAAGAAAAATATGGGTAAGAAAATATGTATAATTTTAGACACTTTGTATCATTTTCTAAGCCAATAAATTTTTTTGGGCCCTTTTTGTATCCTATATTTTCTATTAGAATAAAAGAATACACCAAGGTACTTGTACAGACTCCCGATTCTCGATCACCGACTCACCTTTTTCACAATAAAACCCTAAGCTGCTTGCCACAAAAACCATTGCCGCCGTCAACCATATCACATCAGCAATTGCACATCCATACTCTCTCGCTCATCTTGTAAACCATCGTCACACCAAGGGGGAGACGGCGAGACTCAAGGAGAGAAGACGGCAATGCGCAAAGCACCCAGATTGGCCATCGTCCGCAATTGTAGCAACAGTTTTTTTAATTACTAAGTAGGGTAAATCGTAGCTATATGTGCCAATATAGCCACGGCCCTCTATTTTACCACATTTTTAGTTAATTATGTTTGTGTTTCACGCTCCTCTCTATCCTCCCCCACTCCGAGAAAAACTTTAAAATAACAAAATACTCATGTTATGTAAGTTATTTTCCTCCGCTCCTCTACTCAATCACCATATCTCATGTATGGTCCAAATCCAGGGTAACAGTTCAAGTCCTGTTTCCCTCTATACAATTGTACTGCAATGGAGCACTTCATGTACAATCTCCACCGTACATTTCACTGGAAAACTAGCGTCAAATGCATCACTACTACCATCTCCACCGTCCATCTCACTGCTCATCGGTGTTTAAGTATCCAAAACCATTTCAGTTTTTGCAACTCATAATCTTGTGTTAATATTCCTAATTATTTATACAATAATCAAAATTAAATGCAAAACAAATGCAAGAAATTAAGCCAAGTAAAAATAACATTTCCAGAAGTCAGCAAAACATAAATCCTTCCGTTGTATCCAGAAATCATCAAGCAGATGTTCCAAATTGGATTCCAACAAAAGCAAATTTCAAAATACCATAAAACCCTAAACATCCGTACCCTTCGAGACCCCAGCCCCAAATTCAAACTTTACACCTAAAAACCCTAATTCCATCGCCATCCCCAAATACCCATTTCCCAAATTACAACTCCAAATCCTTAAGAGCTAGTAAACTTGGTCACCGACTTAGTCCCCTCAGAGACAGCGTGCTTGGCGAGCTCACCGGGGAGCACCAACCTCACCGCCGTCTGAATCTCCCGGGAAGTGATCGTCGGCTTCTTGTTGTACCTCGCGAGCCGCGACGACTCCTGAGCGAGCTTCTCAAAGATGTCGTTGATGAAGCTGTTCATGATCCCCATGGCCTTGCTGGAGATTCCGATATCTGGGTGGACCTGTTTCAGGACCTTGAAGATGTAGATCTTGTAGGTCTCCACGCTCTTCTTCGATCTCTTCTTCTTCTTCTCGCCGGCGGCCTCCTTGGGGAGATTCTTCTCGGCACGGGGCTTTTTCTCAGCGGGGGCCTTCTCAGCCTTCTTCTCCTCCGCGGGCTTCTTCTCGGCCGGCTTCTTCTCTGCCTTGGGAGCCATTGGTGTCAGAGTTTCGGAAAAACTAGGGTTTGCAGAAAAGGAGGGAAATGCAGAGCTATCTGAGACGAAGGTTGTGAGTGAATGAGATGGGTTGGATTTGGGATTCTGTATATATAGGGGAAGGTGATGAGATTTGATTGGTTGCGATGGTGCCGCACGGATCAGTGACGTGGAGCGGTTGGATGTTCGGGGATAGAATAGACGGTGGAGATCGGGTTTTGTTTGAGCGGTAGAATTTGTTTAGAATTATTTTTAAATTAGGATTTTTGGGTTTGGCGGGATTGGGGCTTTTAAGGCGCGCTTTGGTGAAAATAATTTGTATTTTTATCGAATCTGGAACTGGGTCCCTCCATTCAAGAAAGCACAATTCAAGATTCAATCTAGGTCCCTTCAATCATAAGTTTTAATAAAACATTCTTAGTATTGTTCATTTTTAATTAAAATAATATTTTTACTCTAAAAAATTATTTATGGTATTATTTACTTACAACGCATTTTTGTCTTCTTAATTAAAACTTAAATTTTTCAAACTTTTTTCATCAATTTTCCTTTCAATCTATACCCAAAACATATTGCGTATTTCATTTCATTTTATTGATCTAGGTTAAAATTTTGAACTCTGTTGAATTTAGTCCAGTTTTTCTATTTTGCAAGTTTAATTAAAAAATTATTTATAAACCTTTGTGAAAAATTTTAATTAGAATATTTAAACAGGATAAATTACACAAAACTACTTCAATCGAACCACAATTTCATACCTTATATTTCAAACATTGCAATATCATACATCAACTTATGAATTTATTGCAATGTCAGACCTCCGTTAAATTTTTTGTTAATTTGACTGTTAACTGCTGACGTGACAAGCAGTGTACCCACTCAATCCAACTGGATTGATAAATTAATAAAATATTAAAAGTTCATGATTTATTGAAAAAAATAAGAACTTTTTTGTAGCAGAAAATTAAAATAATGAAGAGGGTCCCACCACTAAGCTTAGCAATTCCTTCCCCATCACCCCCGTGCATTCATTCTCCTTGACGCCATCCTCACCTGCAACCTCATAACCTAAAAAAAAAAAAAAACCGAGTCAGGTCCTCTGCAACCAAGGATTCAAAATCTCCCCCATCCAATCCCTCCCGCCGCCAGAGCTTCAAATCAACCCCTGCAACTCAACCACGAAGCCCAGCCACCAACAATGTCTCTCTCTTCGCTCTTCCCCTCCAGAAATGTCGTCTTCATCAATCTCGTCGCCATTTCTCAACAGCAACCATCACGAAGCCCCATGCTTCAGCCAGACCCAAGTTTCGGTGAACGTCGGTCCTCTTCACGACCCGCTCCTGCAACCCGTGCCCCAGACCTGCGGCACCCCACCTCTCGGCAGCAGCGATAGCTGCAGATCTGCACCTGCAGATCGAGACCAAATTCTTGCACAACCCACGCAAATCAAGAAGCTCGAAACCTTCAATATCTTTAGAGCACTTCCAGCATGGTGGAAGACCCCTAGGGCTATCCACTATGCTATCCTCCAGTGAACAATAATTGCTCTTAGGGTGCGTTTGGTACGTGGGACGGGACGGGACGGAACGGGACGAGGCGTTCCATCCCGCGTTTGGTGCGCCAAAAATGGGTGGAACGGGATGTTCCACGAGAAAGATTTTGGGTGTTTTTGCGTCCCACCTGCCCCCCCTGGAACGGGTTTGTTCCACGTCTGTGGAATACAATGTTTTACCATTTTAAGACAAATATACCCCATGTCTTTTTCAAAAATTACACCTTCGTTCCGTTCCGTCCCGTCCCGTCCCGTCCTGTCCCGTCTGCGTACCAAACGCACCCTTAATGAACAATTACCATGTTTTACATCTTCACCCCTACATTGAATAGTACTGGCAATTGGTAATAAAATATATTTTTTTTATATGAAAAGCCCCAAAATATTGCAATCCAGAACAAATCCTACAAATTTCAACTATAACTAGTAAGATTTAAATTGAAAAAACTAAAAAACTCAACCCAGGATCGAAAAACCCACAATGGTTTAACAAAGATTTAGAGAAAATAACCAAAAACCCACATACCTTTTTGGTCTCAAATTCATCGAAACAGGTCGAATCACCGGATTGAATCTCTGCCGGAAAAATCAGAGAAGCATAAAGCAAATGGCAGAGCAAGCAGCAGTTAAAATCCAGAGCTTCGACGGAGCCCTAAACACCACCAAATCAAAGCTAGCCGACATAAAATCTCTCCACGTAGCCTCCTCTTTCGCTCTCCTCCGTTCCTCATAAAAAATAAAAAAAATAAACCCAAATCCAAAACCTTATGTAAAACTCTGTGAGAAAAGATAGAGAGAGCCAAAGCAAAAGAATGACGACATCCCAACACCACATTAGCCCACATCAGATTGCCTTCAGGCGCTCGGGCTGGCACGAATCCACGGGCCTTTCCCTCGGGCCTACTCGAGCTCGCTCGCCAGCACACGCTGGGCTTCATCACTTGGGCATTCAAGCCATGTTCCTCAGCCTATCCCTCGGGTTGGAGCTCCAGTTGGAGCTGCTCTTAGTCACCACGCCTATTGCCATTGCAGACCAGACCCCAGCACCTAGGGTTAGGCATTTTAAAAATAAATAATACAAAAGCCGACCGAACCGCCCGAACAGCACCGGCGACTTGGTTTAGTTTGGTTTTGTTTTTTAATTTTCGGTGGTTAAACCAAACAGCACTGACCTTAATCAGTTTTCGGAATTTTTAGGGTACGGTTAACTAAACCAACCCACATATATCTAATTTTATTTTTTAATTATAATTAATACGTGTAATATTTTAAATGATTAGTTATTTACAAGTTACTGTGTTTCCACCACATGAAAACAAAACTTGTTTAGTTTAAGAGCAGTTCCACCACAGGGGACCTGATAGGCCAGCACCCAGGCTTTCCACTCCAACCCAGCAGATAGGTTGGGACCCAGCCCAAGCTGGTCTCCAGGCCAACCCAAAATCGACATAGGCATGGATAAGCCCATATGACGCCAGCGTGGCCTCGGAGGGAAGTTCAATTTTTTATTATTTTTTTTTTGCCCTAAGCACATGGGACTAGGCGCGAGTAGCCAACAAGGAATCAGAAAAGGGCCCGCATACGCAGGCTCACTCAGCCATCAGATAGGGAGGCCATGTGGCCCAGCCTGGGCTGTTGGATTTCCAATGGTAAAAAAAAATTGAATTTGAATTTTGATCTGGACCATCCGATCACAGATCAACAGTCTATATTTTTCCCCCAAAAATTATAAAAAATAAAAAAAAGGCACAACAATCAAAATTATGACCGTTGGCCAAGTGGCACCTTATGGGTTGTTGGATTTGAATATTTTTCAAATCCAACGGTCCAGATTAATTAACTAAATTAGAATTTATTAAAAATTATGAATTTTTTTTTTAAATAAAGAAAATTTTTAAAGTTTTTTTTTTTTTTGTTCTATAAATACCTAACCTTCATCTTCCACCTTACACTGCATTTCAATATTTTCTACACTTTCTACATTTCAATATTTTCTACACGTTGAGAGAAAAAAATGACTTCATGGAAGGTCATTGAAGATGTTACGTTGTGTGAATGTTGGGTTCACACTACTCATGACCCGATTACGGGTGATGAGATGGATAAGCGAGAAATGTGGAGTAAAATTATGAAAGCGTTTTGCAATGTAAATGGAAAAGACGCCAGAAGTAGTCAAGGTCTTCAAGGTCGTTGGAAAAAACTCAACACATCCTTTACTTGTTGGAAAAACACCATCTCTCATGCTTCCATTAATCTGCGTAGTGGGACAAGTTTAGCGGATCAGGTGACAATATTTTTATTTATTTATATGCATTCCACCAGCATCAATATTTTAATTTATTTATTTGTGTTACACCCGCATTTTTTAATATTGTCCCACATTTATAGACACTACAAGCACAAGCATTCTACAATGCAAAGAACCAGAACAAATCATTCAGCAAATGGGAATGTTGGGAAATTTTCAAAGCTTGCCCCATATACAAAATTGTGGCAACTAGTCCAAAAGTTGTCATGCACGGCATGGGTCTACACAGTTTGCCAAAAGTAGACACGGCCGAACAAGAAGGCGACACATTTGAAGACACGGAAGGGACGCTTGAAGAAGTGTCGGAGACCTAACCAACTCGTCAGTCCCTCAGGCCTCAAGGTAAAAAGGCATCAAAGAAAAAAGGTAGTTCTTCCAAAAATGACTACACTATATATATGGACAAACTTGCTCGCCAAGGTGAACTGAACATGGCGAGGGAAGCGACTAGAGATGAGGAAAAAGCTACTGCTATGGCAGCAATATTAGCAGCTACTGAGAGACGTGATGCGGCGGCTGAGAGACAAAGAGAAATAGTTAATTGAGAGAACGAGATGATTAGATAAGCACTTACTCGAGAAAATGAGATGCTTAGAGAAGAAATGATGGCTCAAGCAGATCGTGACACTATGAACAAACCTCTAGTAAGACTATCTCCGAATTCAAAACATTTTTGGACATCGGAAAAAAGAGACTTCGTGCAAATGAGGCATGCAAGAGATGCGGAAACAAGTCAAGGGGGTTCTAGCTACACAAATCCTAGCAACGAAGATCCTAGCTCCAGAGACTTTGTATAATTTCGTATTTATTTGTAGTACTTTATTTAATTTCTTATGTAATTTTTATCTAATTTCGTCTTTGTTTTAGTACCTTATGTAATTTCTTATTTATTTTTATTAATAGATGTAATTTCTTTTTTTATTATTAGTACTTTGTGTAATTTCTTATTTATTATTAGTACTTTATGTAATTTCTTATTTATTTTTAGAACTTTGTGCAATTTCAAATTTATTTTTTGTACTTTATTTAAACACATCAAATAAGATTACATAAATTCACCAAATAAACTTTTAAAAAAAACACCAAATAAAATTACATAACATCACCATATAAACTAAAAAAGAAACACACTAAATAAGATTACATAAACTCACCAAATAAACTTAAAAATAAAAAACACCAATTAAATTTACATAACCTCACCAAATAAACTTAAAAAAAAAACACACTAAATAAAATTACATAAACTTAAAAAAATACACTTTATTCTTCAACCACAAGCTCATTTTAATTATCTTCACCTTCTTGCAATCCCCACTGATGCTCAATCAAGTCATTCTGGTGGGTTACGTGCCAGTATGGATCTTGTACTGAAGTGTATCGTTGAACGATCAATTCATTGCAACGTCCATCCCGTTCCAACGGCTTATGTTGCATGGGATCTTCGATCCGGTCATGAGCACAGTAGATACGTGTTCTTGAGTTGTTCATCAAATCCGGCTCGTATTCATCGACGACATCATAATCATATTCATCTTCCACAATCATGTTGTGGAGAATAATACATGTCATCATGATGGATCGAAGAGCCTCGACATCAAACATTTTAGCAGCAACCCTGACAATCGCCATACGAGCTTGCAGGATACCAAAACAACGCTTGACATCCTTCTTACACCCCTCTTGACATTTTGCAAAGTGTTTTTTTTTTCACTCTATGGATGTGGCACTGTTTTGATAAACGTTGACCACCTTGGGTAAATGCCATCTGCAAGGTAGTATGGTCCCTTGTATTTATGACCATTAACCCAATATGTGCATCTCGGCGATTTTCCTTGTAGCAGTTCGTCGAACACTAGAGATTGGGCAAAGACATTTAGGTTATTTTGAGCTATTGGAACACCAAAAAAAGCATGCCAAATCCATGTATCAAATGAAGCCATCGCTTCCAAAATGATATTTTTGGCTCATTTTCTGTTACCATAAGCTAATTGCCACGCAGTTGGACAATTTTTCCCAGTCCAGTGCATGCAGTCGATGTTTCCAATCATGCCAGGGAAGCTTCGCATCTCACCCTTCCTCAGACACCTTCGCATGTCCCTTGTCGTGGGTTTCTAGAGGGCTTCAATTGCAGAGCAAAACCACATCAGGGACTCCAGAACATTTGTTTTTCCCGTCCTTGCGATCTCATCCACTTGATCTGCAGATGCTCCATATGCAAGTATTCACAAGGCAGCCGTAATTTTTTGCTTAGGAAAAAGACCTAGAACATGAAAAGCATCTTTTTTTTTTGCACAAAGTATGGATCATGGTCGCAAATAGCACTCATGATTTTGTCAAACAAACTTCATTGCATTCTAAAACGATGTCTAAAAACATGATCAGGGAATACGTTATTGGGAATAAAATAATCTTCCAATAGATCTTTACCTCGTCTTTCCCTTTTTCTATTGAAGCTTGCGGCACGTATGAGTTTGGCTATCTGACCACAACTTCCATGACACGGCGGGAATGTGAGGCCCTCTGCCTTCTATGGTCATCATCCTCATCCTTCTCCATTGCGAAAGCCTCATCTCCACCTCCACCTTCCTCGAGATTGACCAATTCTTCCTATTGTGCCAATAACCTTCTATGTTGCTCCTCAAACTGTTTATATACTCTCCTTGAAGAAGACATTATAAGAACTAAAGATTTGAAAACGATGAAGAAGGATTCTAAGCTAAAAAGAAGGATTAAGTTTGGTGTGAAGATAGATGTAGGGTTTATATGAACAAAAAAATGAAGGGATGAGATTCTGGACAATGCCACGTGGCACTTTGGTTGAAAATCGTATCGAAATCTTGGCTAAATTATTGTAAACCGGAAGTGACATGTGGCGCGTCGGGATTTGTTGAAAACCTTATTGGAAATCTATCCACAAAATAGTACGTTCGGATAATGACATGTGGCGCGTCGGGATTGGTTAAAAATCTTATTGGAATTTTGGCTAAATTATTGTAAACAGATAGTGACACGTGGTGCTTCGGGATTGGTTGAAAATCTTAGCAGAAATATATTCACAAAATAGTACGTTCGGATAATGACATGTGGTGTGACGAGATTAGTTAAAAATCTTATCCGAAATTAAAATTATTTTATTTATTTATTCTTTTATTCTTTTATAAACAAATTTAAATTATTTTAAATGGGCTAGGTGCCAGCACATTTTGTAGGGGTGAAGATCGTTTGTGCCAACGTATTTTTTTTAGGGGTGGAGATGCATTTGGCAAGTTACTGTTCATTGGGGTTTATCATTGTTCACTGAGTGGATTAATGCGCTGGGTGCTGACACATTTTTTTAGGGGTGGAACTGCTCTAAGAGTCTCTTTGGATAAGAATAGGGGGACCATTTGGAGAAGGCAGCAATTGCTGCTTTGGTGCTCTTCTTGGGCTACTTCATTTGTGATTTCCTTTTAGCAATCACTCATCGTGGTGCTACGTTCTGTAGCTTTTGGAAGAGAAATTTGTTATGTATTTTGGTCTTTACATAAACCGAGAACCAATCCAAACCAACTCGCAATTGTCAGTTAACCGACTTGATTGGTTTTAGACCCAGCTTGGTTGTTTTCGGTTTGCAATTTTGGCCTAACCGATTAGGTCGGTTTAATTTCGGTTTTGGCTTAAAATCAACCCAAACCAACCCACGCCCACCCCTACCAGCACCTCTCTCTCTCTTTCTCTCTCTCTCTCCTCCATGCCCGGTCAATTTGCCCACCACCTCTCTCTCTCCTCCATAACCTTTGAACTTCATAATTGGAGGAGCCTAAAAGGAGAAAAAAAATATCAAAAATAATCAATCGCCAGTGGGGAAAATCCGGTGGTCGGAGAAGAAGAGGACTTTGCCGAAGTTATGAAGGTGAGGGCGACGTCTGGTGTGGGAGAAGGAGAATGCATGTGGTGATGGGGAAGGAATTGCTAAGCTTAGTGGTGGGACCCTTTTCATTATTTTTAATTTTGTTGTTACAAAAAAATTCTTAATTTTTTAATATTTTATTAATTTATCAATCCAGTTGGATGAGTGAGTGGGTTTGCTGCCTACCACGTCAGCAGTTAATAGCTAAACTGACAAAAAACTTAACGGAGGTCTGACATTGCAATGAATCCATAAGTTGAGGTATGACATTGCAATGTTTAAAACATGAGGTAGTTTTGTGTAATTTACTCATTTTCATATGAAAATTTAACCACTCTCACGGAATATAGGTAAAAGAAAATTTATATGTCATCATATACGATACTTATATCATATATTGATAAAATACATTAACATGTGATAGAGGTCTATGAAAATAAATAAAAATTAATCTATGTATCATCCATGAAAATAGTTCAAAGAAATTTCATCTTTCACACATTTATAAATCCATACTATATATATCATATACAGTACCTACAACAGAGATTAGTTAACACATTTAACTTGTGATAGAGGTAAAAGATAAAACTGAGATCCGAATTAGGAGGGGAAAGGGAGAAACAATATTTAGTTTTTATATTTAATCTTAAAATTGAGTAAAAGATAAACATTTATCACCATTAAAATAATAATAACAAAATGTTGATGTGAATAATCAAAGAAGGAACATAACACAATAAAGTAAACTAAATCCAATAATGACTCACAAAATTGAACTTATATCAAGTTTACTCTATTAAATATTAATTATCGATTATTTATTAGAACTGTTATTTTCATTCTAAAAATCTCATTTTGCACTCCATATTTTTTATATTTAGAACAAAAAAAATACACTTATAGGAAGTGCACAATGAAATTTTTGGAGTGTTACTATTAGCACCCTTATTTTTTTTCACTTAAAGGAGCAGAGTAAATATAAAAGCTTTTAGGGCAACCAATACAAGAGAGGTATATTTGGGTAGCATGTGCAGCACAACCCGGAATAAAAAGCCTAATACGATATCATTTTTTTTTGGGGTGTGATATCCACACACCTCATTTTACTTCTCACACACCCTTCTAATTTTCGGCCGTCGGATCGGATGAATTGAAGAAGATCAACGGATAGAAATTAACAAGGGTGTGTGAGAAGTAATTTGGGGTGTGTGGATAGCACACCCCTTTTTTTTCGGTAACAATACGATATCATTTTTATGACCTAGATTAGCTGACAGTATATATACATTTCTCTGAACTCACTAATCACTTAATTAGCGAAGCTAATAAAACCTTAATAATCTTGACTTACGTGAGTAATAGTAAGCTGTTCACAGCTGTCATTGTGTAGACATTTCTGTTTGTGATGTGGCTGCAGATTAAACCCTGAGCGCAGGAGGACCGAGAGAGAGCTTGGATTGCAAGTAATGAAATCTGGATTTTGATAAAGCCTTGGTGTGAATATCAGCCACCTGATATAGTGATAGTCGATCTCAATGTATGTTTCTTTCGAGAGTGAAAGGCAGGATTAGAAGCTAAGGATATAGCAGAAATGTTAGCGTTGGGACTTGCTGCAATGGAAAGCCAATGTCCCTAGAGATTTTACATGTCCATTGTGCAACTGTAAGTACAAGAGACCAATACTCAGCTTCAGTTGAAGATCGAGCAACCGTGGGTTGCTCGATCTTCAACTGAAGAAAATGCAACAGCCTAAGAAAATGCAACAGCCACTAGTATATCGTCTGTCAAAGACACATCCTACCCAATCTGCATCAGCGAAGGCCCATCCTCAGCACAGCAGCCTCCGCCACAAAAATTATTATTGCTTAGTAATGTACCAGCCACCAAAGGTCTACCATCATGGTTCTTATAATAAAACCTGCAGAAGCTGCGCATAGAAACTACTTTTTGATATGTGATTTCTGCACAATTATTTTCTTCTCTTACGCACTAATATTAGCGGCTAGTTGGTGGGATTATCTTCATCTATATGGTCACTTGAGTTCCTTATATTTTTTATGTTCGATCGTACATGACACCTACATAAAGGTGCAGGGTTTATTGAATAAAATGTAAGAGAACTGTGAACGTGAATTATTCAGAGGTCAAGTTCCTCCATAAACCCAATATTAAGAAGTCATGGTTCCTACTCCATAAACTCCAAATTCGTATTTTCATTGATATTCTTAAGCACTTCCTCTTGTCCATATCATTTAGTACCATAGCATTGCCTGGCGTTGGATCCTCGTGTGGAAAACTTGAAGATTGAAAGCCAGCTCACTCGCCACTGGGAAGTGACTTGGAGATTAGTTTTGTGATTGTTTGCTTTGCACGCATGTTTTAGACATATACACTGACAAGATTCAAGTGACATTCCTAGATCCAAATGGACATTGATAATCTAAGAAATTAAAACACGAAAGTAGTTCAAGTAATATTTTGCGAAAACTAATTTTTGTTCGTTCATGTAAACAACATGCTAGAAAATTAAATATGGCAACGAAAGTAGTTGAAACCATTATCAAATGTCTCTAGATAAAAGGTTAACATATTGTGCTTATATTGAAATTTTCACGTTTCGAAAAGCCTTTACGCTTGTTGTACGCTGTAAAAACCAATTATTATATGTAACTTTTTAGGATATACAAATGATTTATCAAACTAATCTAATTGAAGTGTAAAATCATTGGTAAAGACTATCTCATTAATTGTTATACATCCGAACAGTGAGTCCATAGATAATGAATAAGGGAAGAAGTGATCTAAAGAAGTTAGATTCAAGAGACATTCTTTTATCCAACTATCATGACATAAACTGTTCTCAACCATATGATTATTAAATGGACATTGATAATTCAGAAAGACTGATATGCACTAAGTTTGCTTAATTGGGAAAATGACCAGTCTCAAGTCATTTATGTGTAGATACTAAGACAAGTGTGTAGGTGCTTAATAGAGAGTGAATTCACTGAACAGATCAATCGAGAGTTCTTGCATGGAATTCTACTTACATATCAAGCAAGAAACCTTAAGAGTTGCAACACAAATGACCGTGCTCCACCACGGGCGTGTTCCATGCGTTGTTGAGGCCCTTGACTTGTTCATAGATGTATGTGCGTGTGTGATGAGAAATCTGTAACCTTGAGTAAGTGAAGGTAATAGTCGACAATATGATTCGAGAATCTTAGAGAGAATATTGATCGTGATTTAGGAAGGCATTCTAATTCTCATCTGAATCATATGAATTAAGGAAATCAAAATTATGGTGTCGTAAATTATTTATATCCTAATGATGTGATTAAGAATATTGAATTAGATAATGATCGGATTGCATTGTAATTCGAACTAAATAGGTTTCCGGATTCTAGTAACTAATGACTAATATCAGTACAAAATTTTACCTTGAAAATTGAATCAAAAGTTTCATAGCTAGAATAATTAAAGTACGGTTAATTAATTACAATGCACTCTAAACTCACAAACCAAGCCGCTAATTATTCTTAACTTAACCTTTTTGTTGACACATAAGATAAAGGATGTACATATCAAACACAAATAAAACTATTATATCCTTTACCATTCAATATTCATCCCATTTACATCTGTGATCCATGGCTTTGCTGATCAACCTTCCCAATCCTTGTCAAAGAAGTGATCATAACCGGCGTATGCCCGGTGAATAACGTGACGTGCCCCATCAGCTTATCTTTCCTTGAAAATGTTGTCCCACATGAACACTGCCATCTCAGATCGCCGCAGTGCTTCTCATGGGTGCGTAGATCAGATAACACCGAGAACTGCTTCCTGTTGCACCTCTTGCACACATACATCTTGGGACAATGGCTCCTCTTGTAGTGATTCTTCACACAAATCATCGATTTCAAAGGCTGGAATTTCGCATGCTTTTGGTTCCACCTACACCCTTCTTGCGGACACGAATACTTTCTTGGCAATTTCGTCGAACATGCCATGTTTCCATCTATGCCTCCTGCACTATCATTATTGTTGTTAGTTTTCTTCATGGGGTTGCTTAGAGCAACGATCGTCTTGTACTCATCTCCATGAGCCCTCATGTGCATTCTCAAATTTGCGTCGCGCTTGAACCCCTTGCCACAAACCTGGCAGTAATGGGTGTACTTAGCCAACAAATCCGAAGCATCTAGCTCAATAATGTCGTAGTTCGAAGAAACAGGCAATTCCTTGCCTTGCACATGCTTATCATTGTTGCCACTTTGATTGACAATCCTAGTACTCGTATCTGCCGTGGTACAATCATTGTAGCTGTCGTTAAACCAATCGAGAGTTTGTTCACGAGTAGAATAGAAACCAGATTGATCAATTTTATTACCATGACCGCCACCAAAGTTTGTTTCCGATAAGCGATTATGCTCACGATGATCAGAAGGATTACTAAGACATTGACCAGTAGTAGTGGTGCTAGTATTAGTGTTGTTGATGTTGTTACCTGGAGTAGTAGTGGAAACAAGGGCCATCTGTTGACATGTGAACATCATAGAAGAAGCCGTGACGATGATTTCTTGTATGATATTGCTCATGCTTGCTAGGGCGATGGTGGCTGACTCTTGGGGTTGACTTTGATGATGATTTGGAGAGATGAGGATGCTGACTAGTGATTTGGCTTGATGAACCTTTTCTTTTAGGACTGAGACGTTGCAGAGGAGAGAGGTTGAGTGATTGTCAGGAACCGATGATGACGAGGAGTTTGGTTCGAGTGAAAATGAAGAAACCTGATGAGGATCTTCATAGATTTGTAACCCTAGATGGTGTTGTTGCTGTTGTAACATAGTTTGGAAACAATTAGATGGAGCCCCAGACATCATTCTTTTGGTTTTTCTTCTCCAATCTGCCTTCCTGTGAGACTGAAATGTTGTCTACTTATTTTGGTTTTCAGATCTTTCTCTGGGAAAGGTTGAAACTGCTTGTAGTGCATATATAGAGATTAATTGTATAGGGTTCATATGATCAAGGAAGAAAGAACCCACGCTTTTCAGTAGTATAATATTACTTATGCTAGCTAAGTCATGAGAGAGGGAGAGAGAGAGAAGTCAACTTGGAGTTATTAGGTCTCAACCGAATCAACTGATCATCCCCAGTGGCGACCTTCCTCATATCAGGCTAACCTCAAATTAGGACAGACCTTGTGCAGAGAGATTTGGAGAGTTAGAAAAGTATATAAAATTATAAATTAATCATGTTTTGGTTCCATAAGTTAATTAATATATCTTTTTACTTACATGAATTGCCTACTAAGAGCATGGTGCAGGTAATTGATCGGCAAACCCATTTTGATCAGCCACTTAAGCAAAAATTAACTCTAACGGTATAGGCAATTGAGTTTGCAAATTTTGTCTACCCTTTCAAAGTAAACAATGTTGCCTACAATATCATGAGTAGGTCTTTTTATTGTGAAGCATTGTATGTGGAGGAAAATGACAAAACTAAAAGCTAGCTAAAAGTAGATGTTATAAATGAAAGAAAATAATAAAATACAATTTTGCCTACTTGGTTTGCTAATCCATTGAAGTGAAAAACATTTTCCATAAGGCAATCGAGCAAAACAACATGCCACGTCAGCCTTTATAGTATAATTTTATCTACTTTAATTACCTATACCATAGAAGATGCTCTAAGCCTATATGCCAACTACTAGCTAGGTTATTTCTTGCATGTTGAATGGGTGCAGAGATTTAATTTTTGTAAGGGCTTGTGGTTTAGCAATTTATCCTATTTTTAAAGGATAATTTATGTATGATTAACTAAAATATAGATGGTTTGGACAAATCCAAAATCATCCAATTGTAGTGAAGAAAATAAACGAATATGATATTCCAATGAAATACTAAAATAATAACCATCTCATTTAATCCATCGCTTTTATAGCTTTAAATTTGAGGGATTTTTTGTAACATCGAAAAACATAAAAGATAGACGATTCAATTATCGGAATATCAATGTGGTGTAGTCAAAGATGTCTCTTTCTATAAAAAATTTACGAAACCCTTCAAGTTACATATATAACGACTCTTGACAATCTCTTTGCCAGCTTATAGAACTTCTAGTGAAACTGATTTGTTCTTCAATTTCGCTCGTTTTGTCGCATCCTTTTTGACCATTTCGTATAGTGATGCATATAGGACTTTTTTGTTGGATAATTAATTAAATATCAGAGAAGTTGAAATATGTGTGGATGCATTTGAGCCGTTGGTAAGTTCCATTTTATAGTCATTGCGATGGTCAAAATCATTAGCTAGCGATTGTCATGCCTCACGTACGTATGCATGCCTGGGTGACTGACTAAACACGTAAGTTTAATTAGTATGATCGTCATCTAGGATCAAACACTTGGGTTACATATTGAAGAAGTATCTAGCACTTCAGTGGGATAATCTATAGCAGCAGCACATTCCTTCTCTCTCTTTCTCTCTGTTTTTGTTTCCCTGCGTCTTGAGTGTTCACGAACTTGGGGTGGTTTCCCAGCACACTTCATATTCCAAGTGATTAACAAAAAGATCGTTATTGCAAGTGATACATTGTCTTGGTGATTAGCGTTTCTCTTTAATTTACTGCGTTTCGTGTTTAAACTCTCAACGGCCTCCCTTAATGTAGTTTATAATCAATTGTAGGCAAGCAATAAAAACAAAAGAGTAATGTTAGGGATACTAAATTTTGGAAATTAAATGACATGTAAGTTGATGGTTAATTTATTAATTAAGCGTTGATAGACGTGCTAATCTCTATTTGTGATACATAATTTAGTTTGTAAATTTAGTCTTCCTAACATTACTTATTTATACCATGTTTTTGTACCACATTTTTATACCATTTTAGATGGTATTTGATGTGGATAGGACAACCACATCAATTGAATTAATCAGATTTTTTTAATTTAGTTCATTATTTAATAAACTAATAATTAACAAAAACTAGTTAATTAAATGATGATTATGGTATATGAGGAGTCTTTCTCCTTCTTTTCCTTGGGTTTTGCAAGAGATTTTTCAATGTGACCATTACACAAGATGGTACACCACGTGTTCCTATATAAATGGTGGGATATATGTGTTAAAAGGTTAATAACTTAAAAATTAAAATTTTCCACCACTTACGTTAAAATATGTGGTGTACCATCCGTATTCCCGTTACAACTAAAAATTTCTTGTGTTTTGCAAATTTTTTAAATGATGTGACTGTCCACATCAGATGCCACCTAAAATAGTACAGAAATATGATATAAAAATATGATATCAATAACATTCCTCTTACTCAAAACAAAAAGATTGTTATCCTGTGTATACTTCTAGCAGCACACTAATAATTTAGTAACGAAGCGTACGCTATCTTATATTTTAACAACTCCGAAACTGCGCCGGCGCGTGCATCAGAATCTAGGTGCTTAATTTGTATAATATTATATAATATTATAGGTTTCATAACCAAACGGTCCAACAGGCAGTATATTGGCAGCTAGGGTGTCTATTCAAGTTTCTGGTTGTTTTTAATGCTACTCGAATAATGCGTTTTTCATCCTTATCTAATGGGCTATTAGTATGGGTCTCTTTTACTACAGAAAGTTGGGGATAAATGTTTCCGTGGTAGTAAAGTATTCAGGTAATAGCATATATGGTAAAAAAATTCGGATTTAAACTCATGTAATTTAAGTCTGTTACGATTTATACCCAAAATTGAAACTTCCATCGTTCCTTCGTCGGTATCTTGCACATGAGTATCACATGTGAGGATAAGATGATCCTTTCATCCCCCGTTTCATCCCTTCAGACTTCCATAGTCACTCTCCAGTCGTCCCCTTCCCCTCTCTCTTGCTTTTCCGACATATTATGGACCTCAGCAGCTCTGCTCCTCTTCGATGAACTCCGCGGCGGCGCTGAGTTCAGTTGCGCATCCGCTGCCTCCTCGAGACCCTTCTAATTCCACTAAAACCCCCCAAAGATTTCAAATTTCCACGCAATTATTGTTGAACAAACTGATACAAACAGAATTAACACAACAAAAATTTTATTGTTTGATTTTCCCTGAACAGGTTGCTGTGGCACATACAATTGGGCATGTAGCAGCTACTGTTAGTATGTCTAAGGTTGCAGTTTCCTTCACCCATATCATCAAGAGTGGAGAGCCAGCTTTCAGTGTATTGGTTTCGAGGTTCTTGCTGGGCGAGTCCTTCCCTATATCGGTCTACCTGTCCCTCCTTCCAATCATCGGTGGTTGCGGTCTTGCTGCCTTGACAGAGCTTAACTTTAACATGATAGGTAACGATTTTGTTCTTGTCCCAGAGGGAATGGAATTGTAAAATTATTGGTTTGTTGATCTTATTATCTCCTGAGTTGGTATTTGCAATCTTTGTCGGTCTCCGTTGGAAAAGAAAGCAAATGTATAGTAAAATTAAAACCTTTATTGTTGGGGAGTTTTGTGCAATAAGGCTAAGTTGGGCTCTAATGCTGCCTCAGTCAAGATTAAAGCATGTAAGATACATACTTTGCCTTCGTATTCTTCTGCAACCAAATTAATTTTCCATTCTTCATGCTGTATGTTTCAATTACTCTATCTGACCAAAAGAAAAATGCTTCAGTTTATTTTCTTCTATCTGGAGTTGGTTGTCATAGCCAGCTTCTTTCTCCTTCCAGTGTTTTCCTTTTCGTTTTGTTAAACTGATTTATTCAAATTTTCCACCTAATTTTCTCAGCAACCAAACAGATTTCAAAAACGTGAAAAATGGGAAGTACCTCACTGTCACTGCTATTCTCAGACGAAATCCTCCTCCCGTCAGATTCCATACCTTCTTTCACCTCCTCCGTGAAGTAGCCACCGGAATCGTAGAAATCGAAAGCGGGACAACGAATCCAACACACCAACAGAGTTTGAATTCCCCCCCGCTACTCGCTGGTCCGTGCCAGAACGGTTCACCAATTGAGCAAACCGGCGATGATCCTCATGCAGAGCTACGGGGGACGAAACGCAAGAGAGAGGGGAAGGGGACGACTGGAGAGTGACTACGGAAGCCTGAAGGGATGAAACGAGGGATGAAATGACCATCTTATCCTCTAATGTGACACTCATGTGCATGATATTAACCGAGGAATAACGGAAGTTTCAATTTTGAGTATAAATCCTAACAGACGTAGACTACATGGGTTTAAATCTGAATTTTTTTACCACAAGAACTATTTTTCGAATACCTTATGACCACGTGGACCATTTATCCGATTAGGTCAAGATTAAATTAAAATACATAACTTACTATTTTTAAAGTAGGTATGAACGAGAAATGGAAATTTTATGACCCTCTTTGAGATAGAAGTTGGATTAGTCGAGAAGAAAATTTATTTTAATTATTTTCAAAGTAAAAAGAAGGTTTTTTCATGTCTAATTTCATCAAAATGAAAAATAAATCTCGTCTGCTTTCAAAATACTTTAAATTTAGAAAATTATTCATTTTTATTCAATACTTTGTACCAAACGAGGCAAAAAAATAATGGATAACAATTTCTTGAGTTTGTGGTTGACAACACTTCACAGACACACATATGTAGGATGGTGTTATCTGCACCATTTTTATATTTCACACATTCTCTTAATTTTCAACCATCAAATTTAATGAATTAAAGAATATCAAATAACTGAAATTAATAAAGATGTATGGTAGGTAAAATAAATGTGTAGATAACAGGTCCCTATTTATAATAAACAGAAAATTGGGTCTAGGGATGAGGACTTAGATTAATTAACTAATTCAATTACTAGGTTTTCTATTCCTTCATAGGTAGGCCCACAAGCATATCAAAGAAGAAGTAAATGCTTTATAAAAAGGGAGCATTTTTTTCTCGTCACTCTCAAATGACAGTAATGCTCATTAGCATACTTATTATTATTAAATAGATTTCTGTGTATCTAATATATAAATATCAAAACTTAAACTTATCTAACAGTAATAAATAAAGTGATAAACATCACCATTACTTGAAGCTAGTAGCAAAAATATTCCCTTATAAATAAATGATAATTATATTACCAAGCTATAGTATAATATACAACAAAACAACAATAGCTGATAATTGTTGGAATTTTGTAAAGGATTTTTTTAATTTGTGAGTTGTTGGATTTGGAACATCATGCACATCGACAGCTTGGTAGTTTGGATAATGGTTTTTTCAAGCTTATAGGTCATAACTAAATAATTAATCAGTATTCTTTTGAAAATTAAGAAGGGGAGGGTCGTTAATTTATTTGTTCCTTCATTCCTACGTCATCAATTCAAGGCGATGTCTAAATGGCAGTAAATGAATTCTCATTGGCAACTCTGGTGCACGCACAATGCCATGTCCAGCAACGGAAGATAATAGCGAACAAGGGAAATATACAGATAGATCTCTTTTGCTGCATATATAGGTAAGTAAATTAACTCTGAACCCAAAAAAATTAAGTGAATTGGTTTAAAAAGGACAGGAAACTAAGTTAGTGAATTAGTTGATGATGAACTTGATTGGGCCCAAAATATTAGTTTGGGCCGAGTGTAGAGTCATTCTCGGCCCATAAGGCCTTACGACAAGGTTACCATGGAGCGTTTAGTTCGTGGGCTTTCAAACCTAGATTGGTTAAGCCATACTGCAAGATGAGTCGAATCCTGGCGCAATAAGGAGTCTCGGCGAGATTAATAACCCGGAAGTGAATCTGGCTCGATGAAAGGATAGGTTCAAAATCCTAATGGGAGTAGGAGTACTCGAGGGGATGTTTGATTAGAATAAGAAATCCTAATCCGAGTACGTTGTTAACTCGGCCTAGAAGGTACATTACTACTATAAATACAAGGCGCTGTGCAGCGTGAGAGGGCTCCTCCAATTCAACACATAACTGCCCTGCGCAAACTCTCTCAACAACTTTGAGATTTTTTATTCTCTTTTCGCTGACACATATTCCGTTGGCATCAACAACATTGTGAAAGCAACCGACGATATCTTCAGTTAACATAGATAGCTCTGTCGCCGTAGAATCAGCCGATCTCGCAACATCTTCCGTTGGTATCAACAGCACTCGGTCGAGAGGGGTTTCCGAATCCTTATTGATTGAGGTTATCTCATTAGCCTTCTCGGCGAAGTGAGGTGTTACAGCTTACTAAGCTCGGTGCATTGCACGCCGAGCTATTTTATGATTGGATATTCTCAAGTAGGATTTAGAGTTCAGCATTCATACGACCGAACCACATTCACTATTAAGACTTATATCTGCTTTGAGTATTTGTGCCCTTACACTTTGGTGTCTATTCGGCGTGAGTTTACTCTGACGAATACCATCACTGTGACCGAATCTAACGATGACGATTCGTGAACTTCGTAAGAATAGTAGCCTTGTCTTTAGGTTCGAGAACCCAAGAGGTCGAGACATGTTCATTCCTCGATCGTAATCGCAAGATGCAGAAGTCAGCCGCGCACCCAACGTAACATCAACAAATTTACTTCTCGGCCGAGCTCGGCCGACAAGTTGGCACGCCCCGCATTCACCGAAGGACGTAGTTAGCTTATAGATTACTCGGCCTGCGCGCCACGTAGGTTTGGTAGTTTTTAGGGTCAATATTTTGGCACTCCCAGTGGGACCCAATGCTAAACTACGAAGTTCATGCCAATTGAAACGCGATCAATAAAAAAGAAAACAGCTATGGGAAAATCAACAGTCGATTTGCCAATTCAGAACATAGGACAAAGTGTGCTGCAGGCGCATAATCCCCTTAGCGCCGTGACACCTGAGTCCACAAGCGTGACTCGTCGAGAAAGGGAAGTTAATCTAGGCGGTCAGTTTTGCAGTCTAGAAATCCCTAACAGGAACACCTGCGTTCTCAATGAAGGGATAATAGAGGATTGTGACGAGGATGGTGGTGAAGGATCTGATCCACCAACAAGATCGTTTCTTCGAAAACGACTTGACGAGCAGTCTCGGACGGTTGAACAGACGTTTAGTCGAGGAATCGATAAACTTCATGACGTGATACGCAATACCAGTGAGGCATAAACCAGATTACTCGAAATACTGGTTAGTAAGGTCAGCGACGGTAGGTCTTTCGATCTTGCCCAACACTTGCCACCAAAAAATAATTTGTTACCAATTGCACCGGCTGAGTCAATCCCTGCTCGGCTCAAACCAATTAACTTGGAAAAAAGAGGAGGATCAAATAGTAGGTCAGACGGATCTGACCAGAGAGTGGAAGAAACAGCCGTCGATATGACCGAGGTCCAACGGATGATCGATTCAGCCATGAAGAAAGAGCCGAAGTTCCTTAAATTTATACATCCGTATCCAGCTTATGTGGAACAGTTCGAATACCCTAGAGGTTTCAAAATCCCAGATTTTAGCCTTTTTTCCGGAGAATCATCCTTATCCTTATTAGAACATGTGGCTCGTTTCACAGCGCAATGCGGAGATGTCAATAGCGACTTTCACAAGCTGTGACTTTTCAACTTTTCGCTGACCGGTTCAGCATTTTCTTGGTATATCAACCTCTCACCGAATTCTGTCCAGAGCTGGGAAGAGTTGGTCGAGAAATTTCATGAGCAGTTTTATCGGCCAGGGATGGAAATGTCAGTGTCCTCATTAGCAAGGATGGCTCAAGCATCCGACGAGTCACCAATGGATTATCTTACCAGATTTAAATTAGCCAGGAATTGGTGCTGAGTACCTCTCCCTGAAGTCGAATTCGTTAGACTTGCTCTGAATGGTCTTGACGTAGAATGAAAAAAGAAATTCTTGAGGGCAAACTTTCGGGATATGTATGAACTAGCCCAGCATGTCGAGCAATATGATTATTTGCTCCGCGAAGAGAAGATCTTGAAAGCTCCATCCAGAGGGACGATCTACAAAAATCCCACTGTCAGTTACGCATCGACCGAAGGTGAATGCGTTAGCGTGGACACAACTGAGATAGTCATAGATAAGCTATACGTTTGCAAGGCACTGACTCAAATTGACTCTAAGGAAGTCAAAACCCGCTCGGCAACTGAAGAAACAATGAAAAGTCAAAAGTTTATACTTTTGATATTACAAAGGCCGATGCAATTTTTGATCAATTGTTATCAGCGAAGATCATCAAAAAACTTCGACTTGGGCATACCATTCCCAAGGCCGAAGAGCTTAAAGGAAAGATATATTGCAAATACCATAATTCAAACAAACATACGACAAATAATTGCGTCGTGTTTCGAGACAACGTCCAAAGCTGGATTAATAATGGCAAACTCAGATTTCCGGAGAAGAAGATGAGTGTTGATACCAACCTATTTCCCACGGCAACAGTAAATATGGTAGATGCTCACCTACCTAGGGACAAAGGAAAAAGGAAGGCAGGGGTCGCTATAGCGCAACGTTCTCTGAATCAGAATTCTCGGCCACGTTTCAATGTTGATTTTCGTCCAAACAAACCACTTATAACTCTAACGAGACCCGCTATTGTCAAGCCCATGACAGATTACAGCACTGATGAAGACAGTGGGTCGGCGGTTTTATACAGAAAATGTAAAGCAAATGTCAACACCAAACCAAAGGAAGAGTTATCTCCGCTTATAATGGAACAACCTATAGCCGCAACACAGCAAAAGGTGCTCAACGCAGGCCAACATCAAGGGGTCTTTGATAGGCTCGGCCCTAAAGTGCGGGTGGAAAAGACACCTTCAGTCAGACGGTGCCTCGATTTTGATGCTCCATTTTATGACGAAGATTATTACATACGCAATTCTAGCAGTTCGAAATCATCGCAGAGCCAAAAAACTTTCAAACCTCCCGAACCTCGAGACCAACATTGGTATACATATCACTCTTCGAAAGCCGTCTACACTGCACTGTCCAAATCCTAGAAACGTCGGCACCAAAGAATAGACTACATGGCCCGCCGACGGGCAGCCCAAGAAACTTCGATCCCTAAATGGCGGCCGAAGGAAACAGTTGCCAATGATGATGAACGACCATCTCCAACTATTATGACAGAGCTGGTTCAAGGGAAAGGGCTGGTCAATCGAGATGTCGAAACCATATTTGAAGAGGTTGATAAACGGATCAAACTTCTTCTTCGGCCAAGGGAAATAAAGGCACACTTCAAGCATTTCAGACAAGAAACTGAAAGCAAACTGCCCCCGCCAACCACACAAGAACATTTGATCAAAATTCGACCGAATTTACATCCACCATTCCTCGGGGAGGCCTTGGAATATATGCGAGAGTTTCATAAAAAACATTCGGCCAACGATCTATATGGTTTGCCGAGAGCATGTCAAGATACAATCGATATCGTCCTAACTTGCCCAGATGCCGAACGAATTATTCAGAAAACCTCAGACCCAGGATTGAAAGCTAGGTTCCAGCATATACGAGAAGCTCAAGTCCTTGGCTTTGAAGTCGACCCATACACTGATATTGATGCAGCCGACCTTCCTTTCTCAATAGAAGACATTCAGTATTTACGATACCACTTCGAAGTCTTTTCGACCGTTTCTCTCTTCGGCCTTACGACCGATGAAATAACACGAGTCGCACGGTTGGATGCCTATCTCGACACCAGGGATGCCTGTATAATGTACCAAGAGCAAGCTCGTATCCTGGTACCAATCCCAGGCACAATTCCAATTTCAGACACACCTGAGGCACCTACACAGAACCAACAGGCTTCCGAAGAGACACCGCAGGAACAAACCATTGAAGAAGGAGCAGATGAGTCTCTTAGTACAACTCTGACGGAAGCAGATGCCGCAGTCGATGACCAGGAAAAAGAAGAGGCTGAAGAAGATGATCGTAACCCAATGGGCCCGTTGGTCATGGATAACATGGAAATCAGTATGGTCCATGTTTTGCCCACTGATTTTCAGTCAAGCACATCTCAACCGAATTTCCTCGATGGCGACGTAGTTGCCGAGGAAGCCGGTCATATTGATTTTGTAACTATTGCTGAAGTCGAGTCGATAACAAAAGATGACAACCTCAAGGCAGCTTTAGCCGAATTGTTTCCTCGCTCATCATCGGCTAAACTTCATCATTTGAAACCATTGTATGTAACGGCCCATATCGAAGGGTATCCAGTCTCCAAAGTTTTTGTTGATTGTGGAGCCATCGTCAATATCATGCCTGTAAACGTCATGAAGGCATTACGTCGCTCCAATGACGAACTTATTCCCTCTGGGATCACAATGAGCAGTTTCGTCGGAGACAAATCCCAAACCAAAGGGGTGCTTCCTTTAGCGGTAAACATTACCGGCCGTAATCACATGACCGCCTTTTTCATCGTCGACTCCAAGACCGAGTATAATGCACTGCTCGGTCGAGACTGAATTCATCAAACCAGCTGTATTCCTTCATCATTATATCAAGTGCTCGTCTTTTGGGATGGAAAATCGGTCATTGTTCACCTGGCCGATAGTCAGCCCTTCGAAGCTAACATGATCCAAGCACGGTATTATGATGACCACGTCGGCTACATCACCCTACAAGGTTTCAATGATGAAAGACGGCCGACTCAGATTTCTATTCAGAAAGCTATCGAGGTTGGCGCCGAAATTGTCCACTAGGATTCGGCGATACTCGAGTTAGCTAACTTCATCCCCGACCCCGATGTTTGACACCGATCGGGAAAAACGTCGGGCCGCGATTTCATCTATTATGGAACGACTGCTGGTTCATTGGTATACTATATCTAAGCAACCAAATTCAGGCATTAACCTCGTAGAGTTCCTCGCCGAATGAGATAATGGTCATGTCCTATCTCTTGACAAAGTTCAAGCTGCCCCGGCCGAGCTCGAAGACAATCGGCCCCAAGTCAAGGACCTATTGGAAGAAATTAATGTTGGGACGGTCGATGACCCACGACCTTTATTTATTAGTGCTTTGCTTCCCCAACCTATGAAAGCTGAACTTCGTGCCCTGCTTGAGGAGTTCAAAGATTGTTTTGCTTGGAGCTACCACGAGATGCCTGACTTAGATCGCACTATCTTCGAGCATGAGTTACGTATTAAACCTGGGTGTAAACCCTTCCGTCAACCACCTGGACGATTCTCGACTGAAGTGCAACTCGGCATCAAGGTTGAACTGGTTCGTCTCTTGAAAGCAGGGTTCATTCGGACAACTCGATATGTTGAATGGTTGGCCAATATCGTTCCTGTTTTAAAGAAAAATGGTGCATTGCGCATTTGCATCGACTTCAGAAATCTGAATCTAGCAACTCCAAAAGATGAGTATACGATGCCGATTTCGGATTTGTTAATCAACGCTGCGGCAAATCATGCGATCTTATCTTTTATGGATGGACATGCCGGGTACAACCAAATTTTCATTACCGAAGTCGATGTGCACAAGACTGCTTTTTGCTGCCCGGGGGCACTCGACACATACGAATGGGTTGTCATGCCATTCGACCTCAAGAACGCCAATGCCACATACCAACGAGCAATGAACACCATATTTCATGATTTAATTGGAACCATCGTTGAAGTCTACATCGATGATGTTGTAATCAAGTCTAAACGCCGGCAAACACATCTGGACGATCTCCGACAAGCTTTCCTTCGCATGCGTCAACACAACCTCAAAATGAATCTTGCCAAATGTGCCTTCGGTGTGTCAGTCGGTAATTTTCTCGGTTTCCTCGTGCATTACTGTGGGATTGAAGTGGATGAAAATAAAGCACGCGCAATCATCAATGCCCCGCCCCCGACGACGAAGAAACAACTACAGTCCTTACTCGATAAGATAAATTTTCTCCGTCGATTTATAGCTAACTCGGCGGGTAAAATGAAAGCGTTCTCTACGCTATTGAAACTCAAGAACTCAGATAAATTTGAGTGGAAAGACGAGCATCAGGTGGCGTTTACGCAAATCAAAGTCTCCCTCACGACACCACATGTCCTCGTCCCACCTTAGCGCGGTAAGCCTCTTAAGCTATATATCTCGACGGTCGAAAAGTCCATCGGCTACCTCCTCGCGCAAGACAACGATGCCGGACGAAAGCAGGCTATTTTTTATCTTAGTCGAAATCTCAACCAACCAGAGATTAATTATTCTACCGTCGAGAAAGTTTGCCTCGCTTTATTTTTCGCCGCATCAAAACTTAAGCATTACATGCTCCCTTCGGTCACCCAAGTCATTGCCCAGACCGACGTCATCCGCTACATGCTCACTCGACCAATAGTAAAAGGCTGAATTGGGAAATGGACAATGGCGCTATCCGAATTCAGCTTGCAATACGTGCCCCAGAAAGCTGTCAAAGGCCAGGCACTGGCTGATTTCCTTGCTCAACACCCTTCCCCATATGGTTTTGGGGGCAACGACGTCAAAATCGGCATGGTTGAAACATGCGATAACTACTGGACGATGTACTTTGACGGCTCAAGTACTTCATCCTCGGCTGGCGTGGGAGTTGTCATTCAATCCCCAAACCACGATCGTTGGTATTTTTCGCTCAAGCTGGATTTTGATTGCACAAATAATTAGGCCGAATACAAAGCCCTTATCATTGGCCTTGGAATCCTTCACGACTTGCGAGCGACCCGTGCCCTCATCCTCGGCGACTCCGAACTTGTGATTAACCAACTTAATGGTTCTTTTTTATGCATGAGTTGTACCCTGACACCCTACCACATGGTTGCCAGCTATTTGGCCGAATCCTTCGACGGTATTACATTTGAACATATTTCTCAGATTCATAATACTGCCGCAGACGAGTTGGCTCAAATCGCCTCTGGGGCACAACTCCTAGGGGGCAAGCTAGGCTGAGAAATACCCGTGTTACGACAGCTCTACCCGACCTTGGTTAACCAACAAGTCCTCCAACGCGACAACGTGATACGCACAAGAGTCATGTCCTTACCTTCGTTGTTAGACCGACAAGACCTTATCGATGTTTACGCTGTCGAGGCAATACTAGATGATTAGAGAAAGCCCATTATGCAGTATCTTGACAATCCCAATGGCAAACACGATCGCAAGACAAGAGTTCACGCCACAAACTATGTCATGTATCAAAATGAGTTATACCGAAAAGGCGAGGATGGTCTACTACTGCTATGCCTCGGCCCCCAAGAGAGTGCTCAGGCAATCACAGAGGTCCATGAAGGGGTTTGCAGAGCTCATCAGTTCGGACATAAAATGTGATGGTTGCTTCAACGACACGGCTATTTTTGGCCAAAAATACTAAAGGATTGTATCGAGTTTGCACGAGGGTGCATACAGTGTCAGATTCACGGTCCTATACAAAGGGTCCCGGTCGAATCATTACATTCGGTTACTAAACCATGGCCGTTTAGAGAATGGGCCATGGACGTAATCAGTAAAATCACACCATCCTCCGGGGCTGCCAAGCACGTATGGATACTGGTAGCAACCGATTACTTCACTCAGTGGGTCGAAGCAAAATCATATGCCAAGCTAACGTCTAAAGAAGTTTGCGACTTTGTGGAAGAACACATTGTGACCAGATTCGGCGTACCAGAAATGATCATAACTGACAATGGCACAATCTTTACAGCCAAGAGGTTTAAAGAATATACGGCAAGTTTGAAAATTTAGCTTGAACAGTCTACACCATATTATCCACAAGCAAATGAGCAGGCCGAGGCAAGTAACAAAGTGCTGATCGGCATTCTCGAGAAAATAATAAAGGAAAGGCCTGGCATGTGGCACTTAAAGTTGAATGAGGCTTTATGGGCATATCGAACATCACTCCGATCGGAGATCGGGACAACCCCGTATGCACTAACCTATGGACATGATGCAATGTTACTAGTTGAGTTAAGCATAAATTCATTGCGAATGATTGAACAAAGTGGTTTGTGCAGCGCCAAATATAATTAGTCCATGAGACAGGAATTAGAAGATTTAGAAGAAGCGCATCTTGATGCTTATAACCTGTTGGTGGCACAGAAACAGGTTGCCGAGCGAGCATATAATCAAAAGGTTAGACAGAAAACATTTGGCGAAGGAGAATTAGTTTGGCAAACGGTGTTGCCTGTAGGAATTAAAGACCCCAGGTTCGGTAAATGGTCACCAAATTGGGAAGGGTCGTTCGTCATACATAAGGTTCTCGGCAAAGACGCATATCATCTTAGAGACCGGACCGGTTTAGTTCACAAATTACCAATCAATGGGAAGTTTTTGAATAAGTATTATCCGGTCATATGGGAAATGCGGGAATAGAAATTTAGTTCATTAAGATCGATAAAAGAATACACAAATTGAGTAGGTCGATCAGTTTACATTTAAATAAATTTAAGGCGAAGAAGGAAGAAGAGTGCCTAGAAGGGCCTTCAGCTCCAACCACCGCACCTCGGCCATTATGACTTCGGCCTGCTGGTTCTTCTTGTCCATTTTCAACTGCTCGATTCGTTTCGCGCTCACCGTATACTCAGTTAAACAATATTTACCGCCCGACTCGAAATCCTTCGCAAGCTCAGAAGCAATAGCCGACCTTCGTTTTGCCAATTCGGCTATTTGACGGTCAAGGTCGGCCAAGGCTTCTTCTTTCACCTTCAAGGTATCGATCTTCGGTCGAAGAGCGTCTTGGACGGCCATGGCAGCTTTTAGATCTCGTTCAGCCTTCAGAGCGTTCTCGAGGACACTAAAGGATTCCTGAACGCGCTTCAAGATGGACGATGCTTGAACGATAGCCTCGGCCCTCATTTGAACATCGACTCCGAGGTCGTTTAGGCATACACCCAACAAATCAAGACCTTTGCGCTCAAGGACTTGCGACGCCGAGAGAGACAAGACTTCTTGCAACCGAGCCAGAGTAATTGAATCAGCGGGTTCAGTTGTGGTGGTCGAAAGACCAGCCGCTCCGGTAGTGCTTGACAAGAGAGCTTTGAACTCGACTTCCTATGAAGGCTGCACACAAAAATCAGTTTAAGCTCAAGAAAATCATGAAAAAGATAACGAGAAGGTTTTATGTAAACCTGCCGAGATGAGACTTCGACCATGTCTTCAAGTTCGTTGCTCGAACCTAAAGAACTTAATGGCCGAGCCTAGTGTTTTAGACTGCTTCTCAGTTCACGTGGCCGATGGAGGTTATCTACATTTGATGGCCACTAAGGCAGCCAAGAAATATAGATAACACCCTTCGACACATAGAATGTTCGATGAAAAGAGTGGGCAGGCACTTGACATTTAATATTTTCTTGGTTTAGAGCTCTAAGACAGGAAAATAACCAAAGAAAGCGATAGGGTTACTTACGAAGGCCGAAGTGGATTCTTGGGGATGAATGGTGAAGTCCTGGTCCTGGGGATGAACGGGCGTTTCCACCATCGCTTATGGCTCTACAGCAGGTCGTTTGCCACGATCGGCTGCAGAAGGGCCGATTTGGACAGCTGCCTCAGACGCAAGGGGAGGTTGACTGCGGGGTTAACGACGACCTGCCAGCGAAATCTCGTCGCTCCCATAACTCTCCTCTAGTTCTACGACAGGTCGTTTGCCACGGTCGATCGCAGAAGGGCCGACTTGGATAGCTACCTCGGACGCAGGAGGAGGTTGATTGCGTGGTTGGAGGTGACCCGCCAGCGAAATCTCGTCGCTCATGTTACTCTCTTTTAGAACGACTGCCACGTGTTTTGGATTTTTAGGGGGAGTTCTCTCGGCCAAGGGGGGCCGTCTCTTCCACGACAGGTGCAACGGCCAACCCTAAAACTACAGACGGCTCAACCAATGGAGCAGTCATTGACCCGGTCAGGACTGGGGGGTCAGGACGAGCTTTGGGAGCCTGACTTGTCAGAGTCGGCTGCACGACCGTCGAGATGTGTATAGCTGGGGCGGAAGGAGAAACGTCGGGAGTGGCCGTTCCTGACGTTTGGCTAGAGATGATGTGAATTTCTCGTTGCCCTTTGTTTGCTAATTTCTTGACGCGTTTTGTAGGACGAGAGACTGCGGCGGCAATCTCAGTCTCCTGACTGGGTCATTTGCTCGGCTTGGAAGAGGGGATTTCCTTTTTCTTGGTTGCAATTGCAGCCACCGCTTTTACCTTCTTCGACGCTCGGCTGCCTGAGAATTGAAAGCCAAGTCAATAACAGTAAGGATATATATATATATATATATATATATATATATATATCCAAATATGTAAAGGAAGTTATATACTATGGGTAGCCTCTTTAGGTTGGGGAGCAGGAGCCTTGTGGGGACGATCGTCGAAGATCTTGTTAATGACATCTTCAACCGGTGCACTGAAGAAGCTATGAGTGTATTCTTCCCACCAATCACCGAAGGTATCGGTGCTAAGAGCTTCTGGAATGGCCGGTCGAAGGTGAAATTTTTGGCATCGCTCCTGGAACTCCTTTTTGGCGTCATCGCATTCCTTCTCTGAAGAACCAGGCTCGCGTCCGCGGCTTAGGACGGACCATGAGGAGAGAAGGGGGGCTGGGCAACCTTGGAGGTAGCCAAGCTACCGAGCAAGGAAGTTGGGATGATACACCTCCCAACCCGCTCGGCGACCCTCACAACCGAGAGGCAGGTCGCGGGTAAGCATGAAAGACCCCAGGATTGACGAAGGTCAGCATCTTCATCCGCGCCCCACAAAGATGTAGGAAGCTGATCGACAAAGGGTATTCTCGACGACGACAAATCAAGAACTCGTCATTAGAAATATCATTGAGAGTGAAAAAGTATCTGAACACCTCTTCAGCTTGGTGGGAGGGTGTTGGCCGAGAAACCAGCTGAGGGCCGAGCACTTCCTAGGCGAGAAATCAACGAGCGTCGGCCAAAGAGGGGCGAAGTAGACCTGCAACCAGAGCTAGAAGACCCAGAGAGGACCATTCTGGTGCGGGTCAATCTTATCTAGGGTCGTTTCGGCCAAACAACGTAGGAATGGGCGAGAATGGCTGGGCTGAGTGCCAGGGTGTGACCGCTAGCTAGGGCTTCGGCTACTGGCATGTTCTCGACCAGACATTTATTGGATTTGGTACAATAGATAAATTTGTTGTACCAATAGAAAAGGAAAGCCTCGTGTTCCCCTTCTCGCAGAGCCTCTTCTCCTCGACCGGCGAAATGGAGATAGAGGGTGTTATAGTTGAAGAAGTTCTTATGAAGTTTGTGAACCTCTTCTTTCGAGGGTGTTTGGCCTTCACTGCTCAGCGTCTCAAGGGCCCGTTTGTCAAAAAACGCCTTCAGGTCAAAGTTCGAAGGGTACCCAGAGAGGGCGGCGTCGATTGGAATACCAGTTGGAGAAGTCCCCAGGATGGCAGTAATGTTAAGGATGGTGAAACCAATGGGGCCGAGAGGGAGGACCATGGTGTTGGTAGCTGAACACCAGAAGCATAGGGCGGCTAAGAGAAGCTCCTTGTCCAAGATGATGTCCATAGATGAAAAGTGAATGGCGTCGTAGATGCCTAGGGCTTTCCATTGTTCACCGAAGAGTTTTTCCATTCGTACGACCCAAGCCGCCCAGGCTGTAGTGGTCGAAGGCCATGAACTTTGAGGCCTTGCCAGGTCCCACTTCGACCATTCAAACCCTTGTAGCAAGGGTGATAGGCAATGTTTATTGAGAAGTCTGATGATGGTTAGTGGTACTGTCGCTTTGAAGAGAGGGCCAAGATTTGATGAAGGGTGCTCATGTCACTTTCAAAACGGATGGTTTTGATTGAACTTCGATCAATAATTTTCTGGCATTGGTCACATTCCTTGGAAAGTTTGAAGATGAAAGAGGCCATTGTATGTGGGTTGAAGATGTGGCAAGAGAGGAATTTTCTGGGTTGGGGGGTTTGAAGACGAAGATCTGGAAGAAAGGGATTCACCGGAGAATGAGGGCAAGAAATTTCAGAGAGTTCGAAAGCATAAAGTGCAAATGAGAGAATTTTGGTATTTATAGAATTGTTGAATGAAGGGCAATCGTTCGAAATTCAAAATAAAGGGTAAAATCGATCGAAGAATTAGCTAATCATTATGAACATTCAGAAAATCCAGTTGAAAAGACCGAGGGTTTCGTGTTTTGGGGGGCGCATGATTGCGTGTGGCGGCGAGATTTATGGTGAAAGACGTTTTGGCATTTGCACAATGGTGAAGGGTTCATGGATCAAGGTGACATGTTTGTGCTCAGCAGCAAGGTCATAATGGTATGACGGTTCAGGGAGCCGCACGCTTTAAACGTCATCATTAGGGATGAGCCCTGTGAAAAAATGCCACGTGGTGTATTGGTCAGCAAGATCAAGATTGTGCAATCGTGCTCAATAAATGCACCTCGGAAATAGAGTGTTTGGATTTTGAGTATTAGTTTCGCTTCTTCAAGGTCGGAACTCGACCAAAGGATTCGGGCCAAAGACCTCAGAAGCGAGGGGGCAATGTTTGGGCTTAAAATATTAGTTTGGGTCGAGTGTAGAGTCATTCTCGGCCCAGGAGGCCTTACAACAAGGTTACCATGGAGCGTTTAGTTCATGGGCTTTCAAACCTAGATCGATTAAGCCATACTGCAAGATGAGTCGAATCCTGGCGCAATAAGGAGTCTCGGCGAGATTAATAACCCGGAAGTGAATCCGGCTCGATGAAAGGATAAGTTCAAAATCCTGATGGGAGTAGGAGTACTCGAGGGGATGTTTGATTAGAAGAAGAAATCCTAATCCGAGTAGGTTGTTAACTCGGCCTAGAAGGTACATTACTACTATAAATACAAGGCACTGTGTAGCGTGAGAGAGCTCCTCCAATTCAACACACAACTGCCCTGCGCAAACTCTCTCAACAACTTTGAGATTTTTTATTTTCTCTTTTCGTTGACACATCTTCCGTTGGCATCAACAGCACTGTGAAAGCAACCGGTGATATCTTCAGTCGGCATAGATAGCTCTGTTGCCGTAGAATCAGCTGATCTCGCAACATCTTCCGTTGGCATCAACAGCACTGCGGCGAGGACGGCTGGTTATCTATCCAAGTCTCGATCGAGAAGGGTTTTCGAATCCTTATTGATTGAGGTCATCTTATTAGCATTCTCGGTGAAGTGAGGTGTTACAGCTTACTGAGCTCGGCGCATTGCACGCCGAGCTATTTTATAATTGGATATTCTCAAGTAGGATTTAGAGTTCGGCATTCAGACGGCCGAACCACATTCACTATTAAGACTCATATCTGCTTTGAGTATTTGTGCCCTTACACTTTGGTGTCGATTCGGCGTGAGTTTACTCTGATGAATACCATCACTGTGACCGAATCCAACGACGATGATTCGTGAACTTCGTAAGAATAGTAGTCTTGTCTTCAGGTTTGAGAACCCAAGAGGCCGAGACGTGTTCATTCCTCGGTCGTAATCGCAAGACGCAGAAGTCAACCGCGCACCCAACGCAACATCAACAAATTTACTCCTTGGCCGAGCTCGGCCGACGAGTTGGCACGCCCCACATTCACTGAAGGACGTAGTTAGCTTATAAATTACTTGGCCTGCGCGCCACGTAGGTTTGGTAGTTTTTAGGGTCAACATAACTAAAACCCTAAAATGAAATGAGGCAACACAGTTCTATACGATTTAGTAAAATTCAAAAGGAAGCAAAAAATATGACAACTGTGTTGGAGTTTTTTGAGCTCCTTTAGTCCCACCTTTATTAATGATCGGGTGTTGGACCATTTGGAATGAGAATTGAGATTTGGGCCATTAATTATGTTGATTAGGCTTGATAATTATACCATAATATTAATATTAATTAATCAAAACAAGGGCATTGGGATTAATTATATTTTAATTTCGAATTAAGTTTTTAATTAAAATTAATTAAAAACGTTTTGATTAATAGACACAACTCTTTGGAAAGAGAAGAGTTGTGTAGCTTCAGATACATCCAAAAGATATTTGAAGAGGTATGAAAGAGCCTATATAACTGGAGTCTCAGTTCCATCGTAGATGATCTTTTCATCCTCCTTCTCTTCCGTACAAACTTTCCAGAGAGTAAACACACAAAGCAATTGGCTAGAATTCTATAATCCACACTACTACAATATTAGCTTTAAGTGGCGGATGATGGTGGCGGTTTTAGAAAAATCTTGTCGGATAAACTGTATCCGACACATCATTTAATTAGTGGCGGATATTAGAACAATCCTGTTGGTTATATCTGACAGAAATTCCTGTCGGATATTTATTGGCGGATATGAAAAAAATATTGTCGGATATTTTTTGAATTGTTTTTAATATTTTTTATATATCCTAGCGGTTTTTTAAGTTAATGGTGGCTGTTATAACCGATAGAAATTGACTATTTTATTATTTTACTTTCTATAGGTTATTATTTTAGTATTCGGGCGGTTATAACCGATAGAAATGAAAATTTTATTATTTTAAAATGTTATATTGATTAAAAATAAATAAATAAACACATTTTTTAATACTTTTTTTTTTCACTCATGACCCTAAAGTCTAATGAACCCAATTCCCACGAGCCATAAATTTTCTGAGAGAATAATAATAACAGACTACAATCTGAAGCTCTATCATTTTTGTAATAAGAATTATGCTCCCTCACATGCAAGCAACAAGATACAAAGAAATTCAAGCAATTTTTTTCAATGCGTCACAAAGCACATTGTCTGGCACATAAACACACATGAACATCTGGTGTATTTTATCATGTCTAATTTTATTAGTTTAAAATGTTATATTGATTGAAAATAAATAAATAAACACATGTTTTAATTTTTTAATTTTTTGCGATTTTTTACACATGCTATCTCGGAGTATATACAAACATAGTTGACGGTTTGATCGTTGAAATAAGTTTCATAGAATGGATATCCTATCAAATTGATAGATTTAACAAACACTTAGAGCTAATGTTATACTTCCATTAAGTATAAAATAAGATTTTGTGGTATCCACTAGTGTAAATATTTTAAATTGAAGATCAAATTTATTCATTACATTCTTATAGGGTTGAAGAGTGTAGCTGAAAAAAATCATTAAAATCAGAGCTAAAATAATCATTAAATTGTGATTTTTCGTTTATAACCGTCGAAAACTTTTGTTCCGTTACGTAATCTCTTAATGTTTGTTTTATGTGATTTTTTACATATGTGATCTTGGAATGTGTAAAAACAAGTTTGACAGTTGGATCGTTGAAAAACGCTTCGTAGAATGCGTATCGCATCAAAATAGTAGATTTAATAAACACTTAGAATTAATGTTATACTTCCATTAAGTATAAAATAAGATTTTGTGGTATCCACTTGTGTAAATATTTTAAATTGAAGATCAAATTTATTCATTACATTCTTATAGGGTCGAGGAGTGTAGCTATAAAAATCAATAAAGTCGGAACTAAAATAACCGTTAAATTGTGATTTTTAGTTTATAACCGTCGAAAACTTTTGTTCTGTTATATAGTCTTTGAATGTTTGTTTTTTCTGATTTTTTACGTATGCGATCTCGAAGTATGTACAAACAATTTTGACGGTTAGATCGTTGAAAAACGCTTCATAGAATGCGTATCGCATCAAAATAGTAGATTTAATAAACACTTAGAATTAATGTTATACTTCCATTAAGTATAAAATAAGATTTTGTGGCATCCATTAGTGTAAATATTTTAAATTGAATATCAAATTTATTCATTACATTTTTATAGGGTCGACGAGTGTAGTTGTAAAAAAATCATTAAAATCAGAGTTAAAATAACCGTTAAATTGTAATTTTTCGTTTATAACCATAAAAAACTTTTGTTCCGTTACGTAATCTCTAAATATTTTTTTTTGTTTTTACTACGTATGTGATCTCGGAATGTGTACAAACAAGTTTGACGGTTGGATCGTTGAAAAACGTTTCGTAGAATGCGTATCGCATCAAAATAGTAGATTTAATAAACACTTAGAATTAATGTTAATACTTCCATTAAGTATCAAATAAGATTATGTGGTATCCACTATTGTAAATATTTTAAATTGAAGATCAAATTTATTCATTGCATTCTTATAGGGTTGACGAGTGTAGCTGTGAAATATCATTAAAATCGGAGCTAAAATAACCGTTAAATTGTTATTTTTCGTTTATAACCGTCGAAAACTTTTGTTCTGTTATATAGTCTCTGAATGTTTTTTTTTTTACGATTTTTTACGTATGCAATCTCGGAGTATGTACAAATAAGTTTGACGGTTGGATCGTTAAAAAAAGTTTCGTAGAGCATATCGCGTCAAAACGGTAGATTAAACAAACACTTAGAGTTAATATTATACTTCCATTAAGTATAAAATAAGGTTTTGTGGTATCCACTAGTGTAAATATTTTAAATTGAAGATCGAATTCGTTCATTGCATTCTTATATGGTCAAGAAGTGTAGCTATAAAAAAATCATCAAAACCGGAGCTAAATAACCGTTAAATTGTGATTTTTTGTTTATAACCGACTAAAACTTTTGTTCCGTTACCTAATCTCTCAGCGTTAATTCGTTCATTGCATTCTTATAGTTTCGTAGAATGTATATCTCCGTTAAATTTCCCTAAATTTTGAAGTGTGAAAAGTAATTTGTGCTAAATTTTTATTTATGTTTTTCAAGTATTGATTAGACAATATTTATTTTGTGTGATGACATTTTCATTGTACAATTATCTTTTTGTTTCTTTATTGCATATTTTACATGGGTTATTATCTATTTAACGAAGCAATTATTTATTTTCGACAAAAAAAAAGCAATTACTTATTTAATTTTTAAAAACTTATTCTACTTAAATACATTTTATTTATTTATTTATTAAGCCAAACAATTATTATTTTATTCTTTAAAATAGTAACAAAATTTGGGGGGGGGGGGGAATTTAAAATTTTGGGGGGAATTTTTCCGCCATTTTTTTTCTGTCGCTATCGGTTTATATTTTAAAAAATGTTTCTTATACCCACATCCGGCCTCCACTATTCTCCTTATTTTTTCTGAAACCTAACTCTCGACACCCTCCCTCTCTCTAAGCTCCGAGAAGGAACCCCCACCATTCCTCTCAATTCTGGCCAAATCAACCCTAAAAAATCTGAACCTCGAACCCTTGGGACATGTGGAATTAACCTGCAGCGTTGCATGTATCATCGATGCATAACCGTCAAGCTCACCGTCCAGAACAAGCAGGCTAAGGTCTTGGTGGTGCTGTCGGCGGCCGTACTGGTCATCATCGGCGGCCGCACTGGTCATCAAAGCCTTGAAAGAGCCCGAGCGCGATCGTAAGAAGACCAAGAACATCAAGCACAGTGGCAACATCTCCCTTGATGATGTCATCGAGATCGCCAAGGTTATGAGGAACAGATCCATGCCCAAAGAGCTGGCCGCCACGGTGAAGGAGATTCTCGGAACCTGCGTCTCGGTGGGCTGCACGGTCGTCGAGAAGGAACCCCAAGGAGATCGCCGACGGTGACGTCGAGATCCCTCTCGACTGAGCTGCTGCTTCAGTGAGGCTCTCACTTTTCCTTTAGCTGAATTAAAATTTTGTTTTGAAGTGTATGCCATTTCGGATAATTTGGGATTAATTTAGATGAGTTGCAGGATTTTGAGTCCTATTTCGTGCCGGTGTTTGCTTCTTCACCTGTTTTTAATTCCAATTCAACGATGTCATGAGCGTTTGACCCCTGTTTTTAAGCTCTGCCATTAACACTGAGAGCTTGAGCTCTCTCAAACTCCATCTCAGGTATGAATTATTTTCCCCTCTTGGTTGTATGGGTTCTAATCCATATGTGATGAGTATTATGTTGAAAATCTCCGGGGTTTAATCTCTGTTTTGAATCTGTGCATGCATGTCATCATAGCGACGAATTTCGGCGAATGTCGTTAAGTTCGAAGCTAGGTGGTGACTGTCTTCTTGGGTTTAATCTCTACTTCGTTTTTGCTGTTGCTTCTTCTTCTTCTTCCCCCTTTTGGTTCCCCTTCTTGCTTCATTTCTTTTGATATTTTCTCTCCCTCTCGCTCTCTTCAAAATCCCACAACAGGTTTTCGAGATCAAGCTCGGGCGAGGTTTCGAATGGTGAATGTAGGGGATATAGAAAATGCAGAAATATATATTTTTTATTATTAATATATTTTTCTGTCGGTTTTAGCAGACAAGAATGTTTTTATTTATTTTTATAATAAATTCTATATCGGTTATATCCGACAGAATTCCTGACGGTTTTAGTATTTTCTGTCGGATAAAATCGACAGAAATTCTTTTTTTTATTTATTATAAATATATATCCTGTCGGTTTTAGAGTATTTTCTGTCGGAAAATTCATTTCCTAACGCAGGCAATTCTGTTGCTTATTATATCCGTCATTGCATCCATTTTATGTCGGATTTTGCTTAAAATCCGACAGTAATATACGTTTTTTTTCGGTTTTTGAACCGCCAGTTATAGATAATTTTGTAGTAGTGCCAGTGCGGGTTGTAGAATTAGGTAGTTGTATCCTTGTTGAGCTGACGTTATAGAACCACAAGCACAAGAGTGGGACGGAAATACTGTTCGAATGACATAGCTTTTGCACTAGCCTCCACTTGTTGTAATCAAGTTAGTACCATTTTAATTCATGTACTTATTTATGTATTTCATTTGTATAGTAAGTATTTTTGGTTAATAAAGTATTAGAATTTCAAATTCTGTTATTTCTGTTTTTTTATTATTTCTGAATTGTTCTCCACCAAACTGAATCTTTTAGCGCACTCTCATTTGAAACATGGTGGAGAAGTCAGAGATGCGGTATTAGAAGAAATGGGATTTTCCCCACACAGAGATTATGTTGAACAAATCAACAAAACATTCACGCGGACGGAGTCAACAACTTGCTCCAGATAACTGCTACTGATTACCTGGAGAGAGCGCAAGATGAACTCCTTTATACACAAAATGGAAGTAGAAAATCTCCATTTTAAGCCCTTAGCCCATCCTGCAAAACTTACAAAGACTCTATATTTCAAAGTGCAGAAAAAAGAATCAGAGGATGAAAAAAAAAAACTAAATTGAAGCTCCTGCGGTTCACCACAAGGAAAAACCAAAAAATAGGGTTGGTGGGATCCATTCTCCCTCTTCAGGAAGCAAATGAATTGTTACTAAAGGAAAGAAATAAGCCAACCCTTGACAGTTTTAGTACATGCAGGAATTTACTCATACTTACAACAAGTCGGTCTACTGAGAAAAACTTCTCCGAAAACCCTAAAATCAACCTAGAATAGGAACTAAACATATCAAAAACCATGTGTAGTACGTTCTCTCCAAACATATACCTCCACAAATTTACAAGGGAAAATTGCTAACAACCCATCAAAGAAGGGTTCTTTAAATATTGGTCCATACAATCCATATTTTCCAAACATAAACCCACGTAGAATTAAACATCCAACAAAATCCAAGATTTCAAATAAATTGTCATGTAGAAATACAAGTAAACTATTTTAACAGATTATTTACAAGTTATGCCACAACCAATTTATAAGTTTCTCACCCACACTTGAATTTTAGCTTCAATCAAGGGCATTAAAGTCTGATTAATCCTTCTAACCATTTTTTTTCCTCAAATCCTTCTAACGTTTTTCAGAGAGGAATTAGGCTCTCATCCATCTTTTTCTATTCCATTAATTAAAATCTTATTTCTTTGTAATTTTTGTTATCAAGGTCCTAATGTCATTATTCAATAATAAAATATTCACAAATCGGCATAATTAAATTGTATTTCTCAAATATTCATTTAGTGTTAGAAACGTTACATTTGGTATATTTATATTTATGGCTAAACTTTGTATCATATATTTCTATTTTTCGCTTGCACCCAATTTAATTTGCAACCTTTTTTTTTTAATTTGTACTAATTTTCTTTTTAGTTTTAATTTGTACCCATATATTAATTTCTTTTCGTGCCCATACTTTTAAAAATTTCATTTGTACTCATAATTTTTTTAATCTTTTATTTGTACACAAATTTTATTTATAATGTACCAATTCTTCATTATAAATGTACCACTTTGTTATATGTAAAATATACCAATTAAATTTGTAAACTTTTAAACGTAAAATGTACCCATTTTTTAACACTATGGGCACATTCTTTTGCCATTTATTATTTGTACACATAACATATATTGTTACATTATTTTATCCATTTATACAATCAAAATGTTTGAATTTTTTTGGGATTAAGTACCTAATATCCCCAACCTTTTAGTGTCATTATAAATTGGTCTAAACCTTTTTAAATATTTCAAATAAGTACTCAACTTATTGAAAATGTCATAGCCTTTAAGTCCCAGCTAATTTTTGTTAAATACTACAAGTGGCAATAATGAGTCCCACTTTTTAGCGTACTTGGACACTAATATAATAATAAAAATATCTTAAAAATGACATGAAGATGAAAAAAATAAAAAATAAATATACAAATTCACAATTAAAATGGAAAACAAAAAATAAAGAGGAGAAATATCAAGTCCTTGCCACCTCCAAACTCAACCTACTACCATCGAGACCCTGTCCCTACCTTTATATTCAATCCCTACCAAATGGTTCAGCTTCCAGTTCTTCTTTGTGGCCAATGAAGATTATGGTAGCCGCATCATGGCAATCTATACCATTTCAGCAACTTTCATGACCTTTTTTTATTTTTTTTATTTTGGAGACAAAGTAAGTCCTAGTTAGTTTAACATATACAGTATACTAGAGCTTAATGTATGTGGCATTTATAATAGGTTGGATATTTATTTGGAATGTTTAAAAGATTTGAAACTAATTTGGAATGACATTGAAAATGGGGGAGTTGTTGGTACTTAATTCTTTTTTTATTGTAGCCGTTTGTAATAGTAATGTAATAAGGGATTTTAAATTTGAGATTTATATGCCATATGTGTGTGTGTGCGCGCGCGCGCGTGTGTTTATATAGATATGGGATTGGATCAATGACACCATATTTTTTGGAGCTTTAATGAAAAGGGTTTGGGCCAACAAATATTTAACCAAAAACCATGCCAAAATGTTATTTAACCAAAAGGGCTCAAAGTTTAATAAAAAACCATCCAAAACTATTGTCCACAAGTCAAACTTACAAGTCCAACCCACTACAAATCTACAGTTCCGTAAATACCATTAAATGATTTGATATTGTCTTGACTCTTCACCAACCTCAACCTAGCACGAAACAGCCATAATAACTCCCTGTCTTCCTATCAAATCGAATTCCCCTATTTCAAAAACAACCAAATCAAAGTTCAAATTAAAGTTGAAAATGAAAGCATTCATCGGAACAAAGCTGCCGAAACAAGTTCAAAGAAGTTTAATGGTAGAAACCAGCGAAAAAGTGTCTGGAAACAAAAAAGAACCAAAACATAAAAAAGAACCATTGGATCGTCACCAAACTTTAATACGTAATAGTACATAATATTTAAGGATATTAGGAACTGATGGATTGAGAATCTGACGTACAAATCTTCCCGGATGAGTTTTTTAAGTTTGTAAATCTAAACGTCGGCCGCCACTTAATTTTAGCGATTGGCAGACATTCGACCGTTGGATCGTTATGAGACTTTAGGATGTTCTAGAAGCTTATTGAAACTTTTTAGAAGTTATGGATTGGAAATCCGAGGTGCGGATCTTCTGGATCGAGTTACGTAGGGTTGTGGACCCTACCGTCGACCTTTTACCGACGGTTGACTTTTGGTCAATGGGTTTCAAATCATTCTATAACATCCTTGAAGATATGTTTTATGTAAGTTACGTGTTCCAACAATAAGAATTCTAAGATGTGATTTGATATTTGTTCTAGGCACCGATTGTTCATGACACCTCGATATTCATGCTAAGGAGTTGTAGCGCGGATTATAAGTGAGTGGGTATTTTCATATATATATATATATATATATATATATGATTGATAGTTTCCATTTATGCATTTGAAAAATAATTCCTTACGTACGCCTAGATTTGACTAAAGTTTATAAGAATTAGTGAAATGACGGAATTTATGAAATATACTACATTCTACGGGATGCACATGTATGCTTATAATCTTTGATGCCATAATTATATCTATGACTATGAATGTTAGTATGTTGATTAGAACTATCGAATCATTGTGGCATGCTTATATTCATGTAGTTTACTCATCATTGCTGCACCCCGGTGTTAGTGCTTGCCCTGGACCAGTGCCAATCCTTCATATGTATGTTCACCTCCGCATCGCACGCTTGCCTTGGATCCAAGTAGGTGCCAGGCCTATCGTACAGGTTGCATTAAGTGACTCCGACTCGTAGGTGACAGCAATTATCGTCAATCTTCATGTGATCATAGCACTAAAGCATATATTATGATTACATCCAGTCCTGTCGTACATGTCGCATTAAGCGACTCCGACTCGTGTGCTAGCATAGATTGATGAGCAATATGTGCAGTCGTATAGGTCGCATTAGGCGACTCCGACTGGTGTGCTAGCATATGTTGTTGAGCATTTAATTTTACTTATATTACTGTTGAGATTTTGTGATTTTGGGATGTCATGCCTTATTTACATTTTGCAGGCTATGGTAAGTATTTTCATACTATACGTAGTATGTATATTTTGGAAACTATACATGTTTTATGGCAAGGGGTTATAATGTTTTCAAAGGTTTTTATTAAAACTTTATTTTCAGGCCCATTCACCCTTATTTTTCGCCCCTCCAGGTTTTAGCTGCTGAACTTTTGTATCGACGAGGATTCATGGCAAATCTTAGTATAGGTGGCTATCTTTGAGGGTATAATCCTTATCCTATCTTACTGTACTTTACTTATGCTTTGACATCACGTGTGAAATGAGTTCATTCCCGCTCACGGCGCACTCTTGTATTTAGGCACTTTTAGGTTTAAATTTATTCACATTATCCACATAACTATACTTTATGGTTTCGTCACCTTCTAGGTGTTGACCAACACAGCTTAATTCGGAGTCCTAACGGATATTCTGGGTCGGGGTGTGTCAATAATAATATACAATGTTTATAAAATAAAATAAAGGAGTGTGTGATATAAGTTGTGTTTATGGCTTCCTTCTTCTGGGTACTTTACTATTATAATTATACTATTAAAATGCTAAACTTGGCTTTGATATTAAATTTGAAGTAAAGGTCCGGTTAAATAGTCAGATAACCATTATAACAACTTGACATAGAACCTTGCACATAAAACTCAATATGTTTCAACATAATGGCCACTCACATTGTAGGTATAAGACCATAAAGGCTGAATGCAGAGGTACCCTAATTAATTTCTAGTTATTTGTATGACAAGTATTCAACTATAACATAGTGCTCGATCGAACAAGTGTGATCATCAGTTTATTAAGATAATAATATAGCAGAGATAGTGTTTTCCTGTTTTGGAATAAAAGTCTAATTGAATAAACACACTAAAGAAATAAAGAAAACCTTTTAAAATTGGAGAATTGCTTGAATATGTACACTTGCTCTTTTATATATATACAAAAGATGATTACAAAGGATATTTCCAAGGATGAAAGTTTACAAAGAAGAAAGGAAAGCTTCATATGCTCTATGGGTTGAGGTATAGTAGTTGTGTGTACAACAAATTTTATAAATGGATGGTGTGAACGTCTCATTTGGTGCTTGTCAGTGTTTTTTTTTTTGGTGCGCTTGTCACTATTGCTTGTATTGTTTCTAAATCTATTGCACTATTTTGGAATTGGATGCTCTCCTGAGCACAAGCTCAAGATCTTGCTGACTAGTCCACGTGAGCCGTTGGATTTTGATCCAACGACTACAAAATCTCTTTAAAAATTATAATAATTGTAGCCGTTGGATCAAAATCCAACAGCTCACGTGGGTTGGTCAGGAGGATCCTGAGCTTGTGCTCAGGAGAGGATCCAATGCCCACTATTTTTGTATGTTTCTATCACTGTTTGAAATCTTTGGTCCATCAATTTCTGATGCTTTATGATTTTTATATTTTTGTGTAGCCATCGGGATCCTTTTCGGATCTTTTTGGTGAACATTCTCGGGATTCGTGAACCGTGCATTTAGTTTTTGTCAAGTATTGTTTGTGTTTAATTTAAAAAAAATATTTAAAATTATTTCTGACCACACGATGTACAATGAACGAACATGATTGACGGATCCCTAGGATCCTCATAAAGAGGATCCGGATTCTTTGTGTAGTGCCTTAGGTGATGGTCCTGAAGGTCCCTTGTTTTTGGTTGTGATTCCATATGCTCATTTTGGGTATGGAGAGATTATATTTACACACCCTAAATTACTTTCCCACACCTTTTTAATTTTTTGATATTTTCTATCAAGTGTTAGTGGTGTGTAGAATATAAAAAAAATATTAAAAAAATAAAAAAGTGTGGGGTAAGTAATTTGGAGTGTTTGAATATAATTTATCTTTGGGTATTATGGATGGGGTGTGCTATTTACACATATTTTTTTATTTCACACACATTTCCAATTAATCTTTATCATTTGATCCATTTAATTCAGTCGATCCGATGATCGTAAATTAAGAGGATGTATATGAAGTAAAAAATGATATATCGATAGCACACCCCATTAGGATTTGTTATGTCCTCAATATTAAGATAGAAGTTTTTGAGAATTTTCATTAGTTTTTCCATAACAGTTTATACTTTCAAAAAGTGAGGGTTGAAATAAGCCACGCGAATCAAACTTACCATCTAATTGAGTCCAATTTTAAACAATCCTCGTATAAAAGAATCACTAAACTAGACTGCATTGTTGATAGACAACTGTTTCAAAATTTATAAAAATCAGTGGGTACGTTTGTAGATTACATTTTTCAGAGAGGCCAAAATGACAAACAACACATATTGTGCCGTTCTTTGAAACGAGAGATTTTTTAGTGTGTTTGTAACACAAGATACTACATTACGTGTCACTATATAAATAGTAAGATATGTATATTAAAAAATTAATAACGTAAATATTAAAATTTCTTGCCATTTATATCAAAACGCTCACAAAGAAATTTTCCTCTGAAACATAACAGAGGCAAATGGCGAAATAGATAAGATAGTAAAGCCCATAAATCCTAAGACTCTCTGTGCGTAAGCGGGAGAGAGAGAGAGTGACAATGGCATCCGCAGCATCGACTCTGTCGTGGAGTTCTTCCTCGTGGCTTCAAAGCTTCGCCGGAAACACAAACGAAGCTACCAAATTGTCAGATAGAAGAACGGGATTGGTGGTTGTCGCTCAGAAGAAAGCAAAGAAGGCTCGAACGGTAAATATAAGAAATGGGTTCTCTTCCTCTGGTATTTCTATGTTTACCCATAAGTTTAAATTTTTATAGTTTCTTTGCTTCCAGAATTCAAAAGTGGAAGAACCCACCTCAATTTATTTTTCTAAGCATGTCCTTTGTCTTACAAATTCAAAGAAAAATAGTGAACTAAATGTAGCATTATTGTGCGGTTGTTTAATTTAATTGTTGTTGTTGTTTGGTTGTTTGGTTGTTTCAGATAATTCTAAAGGAGGACATAACTGACCTGGGAAAGAAAGGGCAACTTTTAAGTGTGAAAGCTGGTTATTACAGGAATTATCTGCTACCATTGGGGAAAGCCCAGATTGTAACTCCCCTGCTGCTCAAGTAATGCATAACTGAATTTTCTCATTCGGAACGAGCCCCTTTTTTTGTTTTTGTCAATTTCTTCTACTTTATGTTTCACATTTTCATATCTGAAGTTTACAATAAGACTTGTGAATCTGTTGTTTTGTGTTGTGTTTACGAGTCAAACTAGTTTGATGACGAAAAGTTTTAGTTGGAAACCATAAGATAGAACTTATGCAGAATGCTGACGGAATTGATTAGATAATGTATGGGACGGAAAGAGGAGGCATATACAAGTTGTGAAAGTAATGTATGAAATGTCGATCGATGTTTGTGGTGAGACTTGATTACCAATAGTAAACTGCTCTCTAATGTAAACTGCCCTTAGTGTATACTACCAACTCTGAAATTCTTTCATAAATTCGACACAAAATTTGAATGTTCAGCCGATTCATATACTTCGAGTTTGATCCATGCTCATATAAAATCAATGTGAGGTACTAATAGTAATACTTCTCAAGTTCTCTGCATCAAAATGTGAACTTTTATTTGCACAACTATTATGCTTCTTAGTTGCTTCTGCAATTTAATTGGAGACATCTCAGTCCTTGGGTGCAATTCTTTTCTTACGTTTTCAGATAGAAATTTAAACTAGAGATAGACATAAAGAGGGTTTAGCACCTATTGTGTGAATATGCCTCTTTTCTTGATGTATTTTCTTAGACTGCACAAGCCATTAGCCTGCTTAATTTATAAGTTCCAAGTTACAACTACATGGTTTTTATCCAATAAACAATTGTTTGTAATGTATATTATGATTCACCGAATATAAACTTTTGCTCATTAAACATTGATAGATGACATGTCACACAAGGGTTTTGTGTCTAAGACTACATTATGCCTTAAGGCATAAACATAAGTTTTGGTGGGAGTTAAATCAAATTACCTAATGGCATTCACACTTTTTAGGTTTTTTGGGAAAAATAATTAGGGTACCAAATTAATTATATATCTCTTAAGAACATATTAATCATAATTTTAATTGTTCTTTCCAGGGAAATGAAGGTTGAAGAGGAAAGGATTGAGGCAGAGAAAATACGGGTAATTAACACATTTGTTTTCTCCTTTTGTTTTGGGCGCCATACTCATATATTTTTATCTCACATTTAAAATATGATTTGGATGTACTCTGGCTCTGTGCTGATTGTGTTTTATGTGGTGTTGTACAGCAAAGCAATTTTAAATGCATTTGATACCTCTCTTGGCAGTAGATTCTATATTGTATGATTTCGTCCTATCAATCATGTCTTGTAAGATTATTTCATCTTGGTGCAGGTAAAAGAAGAGGCGGAGCAACTTGCTCGTATTTTTGAAACTGTTGGGGGTTTCAAGGTGAAGCGCAAAGGTGGAAAAGGAAAGTTAATTTTTGGAAGGTTAGTTGTATTCAGTGCGACATTAAATACTTCATGCACTGTCTGCATATGAAATTTAACAGAGATATGTTTCTGCAGCGTCACCCCCCAAGATCTTGTTGACATAATCAAGGCACAACTTAACAGGTAAGTATCTTTTATCAAGTAAGAGTATGATCGATATATCATTCACAATTTTCGCACGAGCTCTGTTATTGTTATCTGAATTTTGTATGCATGATATATACCATATAGTTTCATAACACAAGCATCAATACTTTTACGCTTAAGAACTACTACAGGCTAGCAGCAGAATTTTGCTTTTAAACCGCAACACCCCCAAAAAGAAAAGAGGGAAAAGCAGCAAGAAGGATATATCCCCGGAATCCAAACTTTTCCAATTAAGTCTTGAATTGTGACTCCTCACTTTGACCAAGAAGAAGAGATTAATTTTGTATTAATGCATTAGCTTAAATGGTTAGAAACTTCTCGAGAAGACCTTGCAAACATATCCCCGGAACCAAACTTTTCCAAACAGAAAAACATTGTGATAGTTTATTGTATGCTCGTGTATTTTGCAGTTTAAAGGTTTGTGATAATTTTATGTGTGTATGTGTGGATTGCAAATGGTGTGATATTTTGCAATTCAAATCTTTCATGCCGGTGTTTGTCATTTAATCTTTTCCAAACACACCCTGATTGCTCCATGTCTGTTCTTTCATTCATATGTAGGGAAGTGGACAAGCGCATTGTGTCGCTGCCAGATATTCGAGAGATAGGAGAATATATTGCAGAACTGAAACTTCACCCAGAAGTCACTGCTAAAGTGCGAGTAATCGTTTCTGCTAACTAGGGATAAGCACCTTTGGGAGTCATTTTCGAGGACTTACTTGAGCGGAGAATTCCCTTTTTGAGGTATTTGTGCAGGATGTACATGGCCAAAGTACCATCAACATCATGTATTTCATGTAGGCACCAATTGGAAGGAGGCCGTAATGTTAATGTAATGTAACGAAGGTAGAGATGTATAAATCTGATTTACCTGCCAATGTATTTTTGTTGTTCATTACATTTACATTTGATTGAGTACCACTTTTGGGCAATTCTTTTTCCTACATTTTCTATGTCAACCTTTTTCTTCTAGGAAATATTTATTTTTTATTAAAGAGTTCGAAACTATAACAATAATTTAGGAGATGAAAGAGTTTCGAACTAGAAACACATGGTGGAAACTCAACATCGTATCGTCTAAGAAATATTTTTTTTTTCTTGTAAGTGATAATTCTTCTTCTCAGCAAATCTTAGACCATCTCCAATGGTTGGGTTAAAAGCCAAATATTTTAGCTCGGAAAATTTAGCTTTTAGCCCAAAAACAGCTTTTATACTCCAACCATTCTAGTCTAAAATTTTAGCTCGGGATTATTAAAGAATGAACTTAGGCTAATTTTTTTGTTAAATTAAATTAAAAATAAAATAAATATGTAGATTATCGTAAATTAATTTTATGAACATTTTAATCTAAAAAAATTTAAATTCCGATAAATATTGAAAAATTTAAATTCCGATTTCTAAGCTAAATTTTAAGGGATAATTTGGCTTTTAACCCATCATTGGAGTTGGTCTTAAGACGACTTCAATTTTCACCCCAAGAAGTCCCTACTTTTGGGTAAAAGAAGAGAAATTTCAAAACATGCACTGGAAAAAAAAATGTGGCAAAAAGTGATAAATAAAAAATGTTGCTGCCCAGGATCGAACTGGAGACCTTTAGTGTGTAAGACTAACGTGATAACCACTACACCACAGCAACCTTGATACAATTATATATAGATAACAAATATAAGTAAAACTTGTATCATATATAGAGGAGGTTTAAAAAGATGATTAAATATTAATTATGTTGCTGCCCAGGATCGAACTGGGGACCTTTAGTGTGTAAGACTAACGTGATAACCACTACACCACAGCAACGTATTATTGGCAACGCGTTTTATGTACCCTTTTGGTTGACTTACTTGAGACACACCTTTGTGACCCTCTTCATTTATTTCAATTGATCCAAGCTATTTAATTTTCAAGCCTTATTTCTTGGACTAATAATGCAAAAAGTTGGACGAATCCAAAACTACTAATAATATAAAAATAGCCGAAAAAGGTATTTCAATAAAATACACAGCCAACAACCATTTCATTGAGCGGTTTAAAGGTTTTTGAATTTGAATGTTTTTTGAAGGATGATATTTGAAGAAGTACCTAAAAATTAAATGGTTTGAATCGTTCAAACACAATGCAGAGTTGAGCCTACAATGAGATTTCTATAAGCTTTAGTAAGAAATGACCATTTTCTCCCAGTGACTTTAAGCATGGTTGGGATCGAACAGAGGCACTTATAGAGGAGGTTATTACCCTCTTAATTTCTTACTTATAAGATTAGGCCTCTTAATTTCTTACTTATAAGGTTGGTGTTATTACCCTTAAAGAAGTCCCCTCCAACCTTCCTTTTTTTTATTTTTTCGTTAAAAGCTACTTATTACAAACTAAATTCAATCTATACTAAAGCTGAAAACAAACTGTTTTATTGTTCTTAAGAACAGTGTAATTTTGAAAATGCCCCTGCCTTAATTGTGTAATTTCAATAAATTACTCTGCTGTAAATCTAATTGAATATGAACCGTCCATTTATTTGGGGCACTGTGATAAGAAATCAGTCCATCCATTTTTATCTTCTTTTTCCTCTTAAGTGAATGTCATTCTCTCTCTCGCTCTCTCTTAACATCACGATTCAAAACCCCCACCCCACCCAGCACCCACGAACCCAGAAACACCGAAAACCATCACCAGTCTCATCCTTCAGTTCTCAATTGGATTCCACAGTGTAAACCCAGAAACTAAAGGTAAGAAAATTCAAATTTTTTTTTTCGGTTTCTTATTTACTTTCAGTGTTACTTTCTTATTGGATTATTATTTTTGATAAACCCACTTAGAATATGATCTGGGGTTTCCTTGGATTCTAAAGTAAAATCCTTGAAACTTAAAGGTAGCAAAATTTCAATTTATTTATTTATTTACGGTGTTGATATCTGATTAATACTATTTTTCATAAACCCACTTAGAATCTGATATGGGTTTGTTGGACATTTTGAGTAGAAATTTATTATGTAGGGTTTGTCCCACATTGACCATTCCCACGAAGTCTCCACACTTTATAAAGCTTTATCTCTTATAGAAAGTGATTGGAAGATAGGCCTTGGAGAAGAAAACTGGGCTCACCCTTGGGGTTGAGCTTTGGAGTGTATTAATTAATTGGTAATTAATATATAATTAATTATAAATAATATATCATTAATATATAATCAATTATCAAAAGATGGGCCTTGAGGCTTTTGGGCTCGGGCTCTAATAATTAAATTATTTAATTAATTATTTTTCGGATTTAATTAGTTATTTTTAATTAAATTCGAATTTAATTAATTAATTATTTTTTATGAAAAGACTCATCCTTTCAGATGAAGTCTGAGAGTTCTTTCTGAACACAGAGCAAAGCACCCTCTGAAGAGATGTCTCCCAACAGTCACACCCCATTCTCATACCTGTTGCAAACAAGCATCCATTTGCTATATATACATCAATCTGCATGACATTTAGAATACAGAAAATAATCAACTTCATCTTTTACATTCCTAAACCTTCTTACTGACCTTCTTACTGAGAGAACCACACTAAATTCGCCAGAAGTTAAATTTTCCGGTGCTGGAATTTTAACTTGATCGTTGAATCCTGGTGAAGGAGACGTCCGTAGAACTACCAGCACAGAGTAGGGACGAAATTTATGTTTCAAGGACATTGCGGTATGCAAGCCTCGATCTTCAAGTTGTCTGTTTTTATAATTCGTATTCTAGTTTATATTCTGTTAATTTTCTATTGCATTTATTATTTATTAGCATATATAAATTATCACAGATTGTTGACATTTATCCAACAGGGTTTTGCTTAAATTCATATTGGGGTTTTTTAATTTTAAGTTTTATAATTTTCTGGTGCACCTGTGATTAAATATTCAGATAAATTTGACGTGATGGGTTTTTATTTTTATTTTTTTAATTGATGTAGTTTATGCAAAGAGCAACTTACAAAGAGGTGAAGAAAAAAAAGTATGTCAAACCATTGCTCATCACTTCAGGTACCTTTTGACCTTTTGCATGTCAAGATATGCTTCAATTTTGTTAGGTATTATTTTGGTTTTCGTTTTGAGGTTTGAGAATTTGGAACTGGTATGCAGGATGATCATGAATGAATGGTACTCTTCTGCAATGGCGGGATTTGTTACCTGTGAGGCAACTTATTAGGTAAGTTATTTCGAAGTGTTTTTAGTAAAAATTGATTTATGCTGGACATAGTTGCATGATCAATATTAGTTCATCTTAAGATGAATCGAAGGAAGCTGTATAATCTGCATATGAATGCCCTTAAGCTGGAGGGATTGTCTAAGGTTTTGTGTGTGTGTATATCTGTAATTTTGCATCTATTGCAAATCGGACCTCCCCTTTGCCACCAATCGTCTTCCCTTCATCTCAGAAGTAAAAAAAACCCGTTGCATGCTCGATTAGTTTCGGTTCCGGTGAGGGTTTTTGTTTTTCCGGCAAGTTTCTATCTCTCTTTTTATTTTTAAGTTGCAGATAATAATTTCTCTCTTTTTATTTTTTGAGTTGTAGATAATAATTTATGATCAATGTGATCCCATATCGTTGTTTTTCAATTGTAGTTGTGATTTAATTTGCAAATTTTGTGTGAGCTTACCACCAATCGTCTCCAGCCATATAAAGTAATGGTCATGTTGAAACAAAGCAATTATCTGAAGGATTTTCTCTTAGCTTTGTGTCTATAGGATTTCAAAATCTTCAATAAATCCACTTTTTTCCTTACCTTTTGCTTATTGTGGAATTTGGGTTCTGTTTTTCCGGTGATTTTTTATTGATAAATTGCATCAGTTGCGACTGAGTTTCCTTTTTGGTTTTATCTTAGGACTTTGTCAAGGAGAAAGTCTGTGAAGGAAAGAAATGTAATCGAGAGGTATTTTCCTTTTGGCAACTATCATGAATTATATTAGGGTTTATGAACAATATTTGCCTAAAAGTATACTTTGTTTTTTAATGGTATTTCAAATAAGGTTACTTCCCAAACACTGATATTTTAGTTTTCCATTGGTTTATTTGAAACCAGCTTGATACATGTTACAAGGTTGAGGGTTGCCGATAGTTGTCATATTTAGAGTGGGTGTTCAAAAATATTGTTTACCATCTTGAATGTCTGGATAAAAAGAAAAACTTTGCTAGGTACTTCAGTTTTCCATTTCAATAATTGGCGTTTGGTTTTTTAAAAGTTTTATGCAGAGAGTGAGATAAGTTAAGTACTTTGATACTTAGAGTTCGTTCTCTAAACTTTAGTTGTTTGAGGTTGTGATTGTTTCAGGACAAATCATCTACTTTATAAATGTATGATTCGTAGTGCATACATCGTACCAGTTTGATGTATGTAGTACTATTTACATCTTTATGTTGATAAACTCAAAACATATATAGTACTTTTTGCATCAGTTGAAATGAAAATCAGCCAATCCACATTTGAGGACAGTGAGGAGAATGCCTGACCTTATATATATCAATGATAAGTAGAATAAGTAGAATAAGCATTCATAAGAGAGAAGAAGGTTGATTAATTCATATATTTATATTCATATATATTTGAAGGAAACTGTATAATCTGCATATGAATACCCTCAAGTTGGAGGGTTTGTCTAAGGTTTTATGTGTGCACGCGTATATATCTGTAACTTTGCTTCTATTTTTTCAAAGCATTATCTCAATATATTCAACTTAGGAGAGTCCCAACAAAAACATTCGAGCTTTGCATGCTCGAATCTGCCCCTAGACTGAGGAGTTCCATAAACCCAGCTCGCGGTGGGTTTTTCCGATGAAGATCTGAGTTTTCTCCGACCAGTTTCAGGCCTTTCCGACCCTTTTTGGGTTTGGCGAAGGTGATATTCTTACTCCACACCCTCAAATTTGCTTAGGTTGTGAATTTGGTGTGCAATGGTTGAGTTTTAAAGCTAATCGAAATCAATTTACTCATAAATTAATTTACTGTTCATACCAACAGTAGTATAAGGAATCGCATGCTTATGATTTCATATTTATGAAATTAATTTACTCATGTCTTTATCAGATCGATTTACCTTTTTTTTAAGAATTCTTCGTTTAAATTTGTAGGGTTTAGGACAATTTTTCTTTTGAAGTTATGGGTTCTTTTGATATGATTTTTTATATCTGAATTATTCATTTAATTTCTAAAATCTTTTATCAAATCTCCAAATTGACTCATAATGATTAGGCTCGAAACAGATGCTGTAAATCAATTTTGGGGGAGGAGTTGTTTTTCAACCTGAGGAAGAACAGATGAATGTTTTTGAAATAAGGTCTGGTTGAAACTTTTCTATAAAATTTCGCAATTTTTGACTTTTAAGCCATTCAATTTGGTTGGTTAAGTAGGTTACCTATTGAGTTTTAAGCCATTCAAATTCACATCTGCCTACATTAATCTATTAAGTAGGTTACTTATTGATTTCTTTTTTTTTGGGATTTTGTGTACAGAGTGTTGTGTTGGAACCAGCAATGCAAGGGCGAGATCTGATCGATTGCACTTGAACAAGGTTTGTTTCTTGAATCACATTCATTAGTTAGATTATTAATGTGCTTCGATAGGGGTTTTCAATATGATTTTGTAATTTCCCTTGATTAGAGAACAAAAATTAATAAATCACAAGAAATGGAGCAATTGGAAACATGGCTGCAAGCGATAAGCCAGAGTCTTTGTTTTAAATAACTATACTACTTTTTGTCATGTAATATAAGAATGTAAATAGCACTCTCTTACTGTGCCATATCAGCATCCTCAATTTTCTCATGTAATATATGTATATAACCCTACTATTTGGCACATATTTTCTCACGTATATATGCCCTACTTTTTACACGTTTAAGACAGTTTTGAAACCCGCAGCATCATGCGGGTTTCACTACTTATACATACATATATAAACAAACCAAAGGCCTAAAGTTAACATATAAACAAGTAAAAAATGGGCCAAGATAAACAAACTACAAAAGGGCCAACCACTACTACAAAACTACCCATTACTGACACAAATAAAAACGACAAGAAAAGGTTATTACTGAGGGATTTTAAGCAAAATCCGACAGAAAATGGTTGCAGTGGCGGATATCATAAGCGACAGCATTGCTCGCGTCAGGAAATAAATTTTCCGACAGAAAATATTATAAAACCGACAGAACTACTGTCGGTTTTATCCGACAGAAATTCCGTCGGTTATAACCGACAGGATATATATTTATTTATTATAATTTATGTCGCATAAAACCGAAAGAAAATACTAAAACCGCCAGGAATTCTGTCGGTTATATCCGACAGAGAATTTATTATAAAATATATAAAATCATTCTTGTCGGATAAAACCGACAGAAAGTATATTAATAAAAAAAAAAATTCTGCGTTCACCATCCAAAACCTCGCCGGAGCTCGAGCTCGAACTCGAACTCGAAAACATCAGATCCCTCAACAACTTGAACAAACAGCCAAAAACCCAAGAAAACACACACAAAAGCTGAGAGAGAGTAGCATATTTGATGGAGCTCGAGCTCGAACTCGAAAATAATATGTCGTGGCCTTTTGCTCTCTACCACTGGTTGAGCAAGATTGGATGGAGCCGAAGCTACAAAAGGTTCTATATCCCAAGGAGAACTGCAGCATGCTCGAGCTCGAACTCAAAAATAATATGTCGAGGCCTTTGAACTGCAGCATGCTCATCCCATTGAACCTGCAAGAAATACAACTAAAGATAAGTAGATGAACAGGAAGAAATAAAACAGCATTTGATCTGTAACTTGTTAGCATCTTAACCTTCAACGATCACCATTTAGATTCAATCCACTGAGGACATAAATCCCCAACCTCACCTATTGTGCCTGTGAACCTGAGCAATATGAGAGACACAGAGAGAGAGAAAGAGAGAGAGATAGCTAAAGCTAGGGTTCGAACTGGAAGTAAATGAGGAGAGGAGAGAAAAGAAGGAGAAGGAAATGAGGAGAGGAGAAAATAGGGAAGGGAGAAGCACCGACGGCAGGGAGAGATGGAGGGGGGGGTTATAATGTGGAAATGCTTCATTACTGTCAGTTAAAACCGTCAGAAATGTTTTTAATAAAAACCGACAAATTTTTTTTTAATAAAAACCGACAGAAACTTTCATTAATGTCGGTTATAACCGACAGAAACAAAATGGTGGCAAAAATTTTAAACTTTCCCCCAAATTTTAAATTCCCCCCCCCCCCCCAAAATTTTGTTACAATTTAAAAAAATAAAATAATAATTGTTTGGTTTAATAAATAAATAAATAATATGTATTTAAATAGAATATGTTTTTAAAAATTAAATAAATAATTCTTTGGTTTAATAGATAATTTTTACATTTTTGGTTTAATAGATAATAATCCATGTAAAATATGCAATAAATAAACAAAAAGAGAATTGTACAATGAAAATGTCTTCACACGAACTAAATATTGTCTAATCAATACTTGAAAAACATAAATAAAAATTTAACACATATTACTTTTCCCACTTCAATTTAGCACAAATTTAGCACAAAATTTTGGCAAATTTATGCATTCTACGAAATTAGTTTCCATGATCTAACCGTCAAACTTGTTTGTAGATACTACAAGATCGCATATGTAAAAAATCGTAAAAAACAAACATTCAAAGATTACGTAACGGAACAAAAGTTTTCGACGGTTATAAACAAAAATTCACAATTTAACGGTTATTTTAGCTTTGATTTTAATGATTTTTTACAACTACACTCTTCGACCCTATAAGAATGTAATGAATGAATTTGATCTTCAATTTAAAATATTTACACTAGTGGATACCACAAAATCTTATTTTATTCTTAATGGAAGTATAACATTAATTCTAAGTGTTTGTTTAATCTACTGTTTTGATGTGATACGCATTCTAAGAAGCTTTTTTCAACGATCCAACCGTCAAAATTATTTGTACACACTCTGAGATTGCATACGTAAAAAATCGTAAAAAACAAACATTCAGAGATTACGTAACGGAACAAAAGTTTTCGACGGTTACAAACAAAAAATCACAATTTAACGGTTATTTTAGCTCCGATTTTGATGATTTTTTACAGCTACACTCTTCGACCCTATAAGAATGTAATGAATAAATTTGATCTTTAATTTAAAATATTTACACTAGTGGATACCACAAAATCTTATTTTATTCTTAATGGAAGTATAACATTAACTCTAAGTGTTTGTTTAATCTACTGTTTTGATGTGATACGCATTCTAAGAAGCTTTTTTCAACGATCCAACCGTCAAAATTATTTGTACACATTCCGAGATTGCATACGTAAAAAATCGTAAAAAACAAACATTCAGAGATTACGTAACGGAACAAAAGTTTTCGACGGTTACAAACAAAAAATCACAATTTAACGGTTATTTTAGCTCCGATTTTGATGATTTTTTACAGCTACACTCCTCAACCCTATAAGAATGTAATGAATAAATTTGATCTTTAATTTAAAATATTTACATTACTGGATACCACAAAATCTTACTTTATACTTAATAGAAGTATAATATTAACTAAGTGTTTGTTTAATCTACCGTTTTGACGCAATATGCATTCTACAAAACTTTTTTCAACGATCCAACCATCAAACTTATTTGTACACACTCCAAGATTGCATACGTCAAAAATCGTAAAAAACAAACATTCAAAGATTACGTAACGGAACAAAATTTTTCGACGGTTATAAAAGAAAAATCACAATTTAACGGTTATTTTAGCTCCGATTTTGATGATTTTTTATAGCTACACTCCAGAACCCTATAAGAATGTAATGAATAAACTTGATCTTCAATTTAAAATATCTACACTAATAGATACCACAAAATCTTATTTTATACTTAATAGAAGTATAATATTAACTAGTGTTTGTTTAATCTACAGTTTTGATGCAATATGCATTCTATGAAACTTTTTTCAACGATCCAACCGTCAAACTTATTTTTACACACTCCGAGATTGCATACGTAAAAAGTTGTAAAAAACAAACATTCAGAGATTAGGTAACGAAAAAAAAAATTTCGATGATTATAAACAAAAAATCACAATTTAACGATTATTTTAGCTTCGATTTTGATGATTTTTTATAGCTACACTTCTCGATCTTCAATTTAAAATATTTGCACTAGTGGATAATTTTTTATACTTAATGGAACTATAACATTAACTCTTAAGTGTTTGTTAAATCTATCAATTTGATAGGATATGCATTCTACAAAACTAGTTTCAATGATTCAACCATCAAATATGTTTGTATATACTCCGAGATAGCATGTGTAAAAAATCGCCAAAAAAAAAAACATTCAGAGATTAGGTAATGGGACCGTGAGTGAAAAAAAAAATATTCACACCATTTGTTTATTTATTTTTAATCAATGTAACATTTTAAAATAATAAAATAGTCAATTTCTGTCGATTATAACCGGCATAATACTAAAATAATAACCGCCAGAATCTAAAATAATAAAATAGTCAATTTATGTCGGTTATAATCGCCACAATTAACTTAGAAACCGTCAGAATAATTTAAAAATATTAAAAAAAAGAGAATTAAAAAATACTGAGGGTTATAATGATTTTATGGCGGTTAAATCCGCCAGGAAAAATCCGTCAGGACTTTATGTCGGATATATCCGACAGAAAGTAACTTTAATCCGACAGTAAATAAATTATGTGTCGGAAATCTTTTATCCGTTAGAATGACTTATTAACCGCCAGGATCGTCCAACACCTAAAGCTAATATTGTAGTAGTGAACCAACAGTTGAAGTCCAAACACACAAACGAAGTTACAGACTCCAAAAACATCTGCTGCATCCGCTGCTGCCATAGTAAATCTCGATCCATCTTTCCTCTTAATTTGTTATCACAATTAACATGAGTCCGTGACCATGAAAAAACCTAACCCACTAAACATAAGTTAACCGGCTGATTAAGTAGTAGTGAGTAGATACATAATATCTCACCAAACCAAATAATGACAGCCATAAGAACAATAAACAAAAAGATCACAACTTATGTGTCACACTCATGCAAGACCAGATTAACCCATTTTGTTTATAAATAATTTAGTTAAGTCCAAAGTGATTAAAAGTTCAAGTAATTAAGCCAGCAATTGGCTGCAATTTCAATTGCAACAAGAATGGCCGGCAAATACCCATTTGTGGACAGTGTGACAGCTAATTAGAGAAGTTTCATTAATTAATTTGTCTCTAAGAAAAAAATAGCGATATATATATGGGTTAGGATTCCGGACACATACTTTCGACACACATTTTTATGGAGTGTATTCCGTATTGTATTTCAGCAATATGAACCATATATATTTTAGGTTTTCTCTCAAAGATCATATCTACAAAAAACCACTCAAATCCGAAACCATATGATCATTGGATTAAATTTAGTGTTTCTTTGTAGAACCATATTTGTCTATTTTCTTCAGTACAAATGAACGTGTTAATGATTTTGGATTTGTCTAATTTTTGAGGATGTACTAAAATACAGACAGTTTGACTCATTGAAATACGTTACGAAGTGCGCTTTACAAAATAGATGTCAAAATGTATTCAAAAGTGCGTATTCCCGAATCCTAATCCTGTATTGTATATATAAATACATGTATGTTCATGTCAATGCCACTAAAGTATCCTTTTTGGGTGTCTTTGCTTTAGGTAGTTTAGCCTTGCATGCTGTGCCATTGGAGGAGCTAGAAGCCCGTGGCCATACAGCTGTGTGAAGTTGGAGAGCACGCCACACTACTATTTCAATATATCTAATTCAAGTATATGAAGTGAGAAGTGTCCACAAGTAGTCACACTTCATAACAAGGGAGCCAAAACTGACAAAAACACATCGTTTTCATAATGACATGCATGGATGGATCAATTTATGCGTCGATGTTGTGCTACCTCGCTGTGATTGGTGATGGTTTTTTTAAACTTTTTTTTTTGTGGTACTCGATAGTGTCTTAACTTTGTAATTGCATCAACAACGAAGTTTGTCTTTTCAAATACATACTTAAAAGATAGAAGTTAAATTCTATGACAACAAAAGAATGCTTTTTACTATAACTTTCAACTCCCGTGGGGTGATATGTCATATGTTATTATATAAGTGGAGTGAATTTTTTTTTTTAACTCTCTCCATTTGTATAATGACATATGACGTATGTGCCCCTATTTCGAGCACACTGAATAATCTCCCCTACTATAACGTCAATGACCAATGTAGAATCTCCCTCCACTTGTACATCTTTGTAGTTTTATTGAGCAAAAAATTTAAAGGCATCATGTAGCACCGCAACTTCGACAATGGAAATCGTAAAACTACCAAGATTTCTTGCACAAAATAAGATTTCCCCACTCATCACGAATAATTGTAAAGCCTCCGGCAGTACGTTGATTCATCACGGACTCATCCAAAATTTTTTTTTTGGGGAGGACTCCAATTAATCTTTTGATCGGTACTATACTACCACTGCCCTTGTTCACATCCTCTTCAAAAAAAATTATTTTCTAATACGAGCCGCCATAAGAAGAACGAAAATATATTTCCATGAGAATTAGAAAATATGAGGTCTTTTATATTTTTATATTTTTTTTATTTTTAAATTTCTAAAATGACTTTGAGTTAAAGTATCGCATCTTTACATATAAGCTAATTAATGGGGCATCTACTTTTTTATTAGGAAAAATAGAAAGAAAAAAAAAAGAAAAAAAAGAAAAGGCCTAATTTAGGCCATCTTTATGGAGATATAGATGTTTGGTATTCATAGGATCAGTATTCTAAGGGGGCGTTTGTTTGCCCTCACTAAATTTCCTTGGATTGGACTGGCTTAGCTGGGATTGCTAGCCAGTGTTTGGTGCGAACAAGGACTACCGTTAATGAGACTAAGTCGGACTCGCACCGACTAAGTCTTTCGTTAGGTCGTCTTAGCGAGGATCCCCAATAGGTATGGGATTGCTAATCCCGTTCCCAAATCTGATTCGTTTGCCCGTTGCATCGTCTGCAAGCGTTCTTCTCTGCAACACCGTTTGCCCACCCCCCATATCTGAAACAAAAGCCTCACCCACTGCCTAAATCTCAAAATCCAACCACAAAATTAAAAAAAAAAACGCAAAACAATAACAACAACCAAATCCAACCACCAAATTCAAAGTCCACCCCGTGCCAGAAAATTCCGAGATGGCTTTGCAGGCAGAGAAGCCAAATCATGTATCAGATGGAAGAGAGATCCGAAAATTTTTGGAAGAAAAAAAATGAGGAAGGTGGAGATGCTTAATGGCGGCAAGAGGGTGAAGATGATGAGCTTTTTTTTGAAGGATTTGTGATGAGCTTCACACCTGCGTTGTGCAGGAAAATGAGGGAGAAAAGAAGAAATGGACGGAGCCAGAAGGAGAAAAGAAGAGATGATTCCAGAGTGATAGTTTTCCAAGAGAAAAAAAGGTTAAAAGGTTGATTAAATAATAAAATATTATTATGTATGCATCAAATAATATAAAATATTACAATATATACATTAAATATTATAATATATTATAATATATGCATTAAATAATATAATATTATAGTTTGTTTATTATCCGATTTTATAGTCCAACACTGCACCAAACGCTTCACTAAGTTAGTCCATCTTAGTCTAGTCTAAGCCAGTCCAACTTAGTCCCAGCAGCTAGTCCAGTCCGAGACAGTCCGGTGCAACAAACGCACCCTAAAAGGCTCCGTGTAAGGCCGCGTAGCTACCCTTGCGATTAATCCCTAGTAGTTTAAAAAATATAAAAAAGGGCATCTAGGCATCTGCCTATCACGTCTAGGTAAACATCAGCAAGCTAGACGGGCTAGGTGGTTTTATGACTTTTTATGCTTTATTTTATTTTATATTTATTTAAGAAAATGACAGAAGGTGCGATTCTCACTTCGACAGAAAATAGATCACTTTCATTTTACGTTTTATGTTTTCAAGAAACTGTAAGATACTTGTCAAATACTTGAATGAACACTCATACATATATGCTTGTTTGGTAAAAAAAAAATAGAGGATTGCAATATTTTGTAAAATATTTGATGGTTTAAATATTAGTAATTAATGTATTTTTAGTGAATCATATTGTATGTGAAATACGAGTAGATTAATAGCTAGTCGCACTATTAACTAAGAGTAAGATAAACTAAGCATAGCCTTACGGCCTCATAATACAATTGGAATGGTTTTTTATTTATTTATTTTTTATAATGAGAATTTGACATTAGCTAAGCATAACCTTATTGACCTTGTTATTTTCTTCATAATAAACTATTTCAAAATCCATATGATTGATAATTTGGTAGAGTAGCCAATAAGGAGAATCTTTTATAAAAGAAGCAAAGTCACACTATTAATTAATTAAGTTAGTTAGCTCGTTTTGAGCATATAATGAATATTTAAATGTGGAGAGAAATAATGGGAGAGGATATATGACAAGGTAACCTCCCACCTACATGTGCCAATGTCAATGATTTCCCCCCTCTCTAACTGCATTTGGACACCTCCATTCTCACGCAATATGCCCACATGCTTCACTTCACACCATTCACCAAAACGTGCACTTAGCAAACTCTCCACAAGTTAAGCTAGTAGTGTGAAAGTAACACTCTCATTGAATTCATAATTTATAGACAAGCACATACCAACGACAAATTGTTGTAGACACGTAAATACTACTCACATATTGTCTATACATACGCAAATACGATGTAAATTTCATGTTAATAGCATGCGTAAAAGATTTTATAGTTCATTCACTTGCATTCGGCCAGGATTTGGCCTATGTTAACTGACGTCTTCGTAGATAATACTTGGACGAGTCTAGCTAGGGTTATATAACAATGCTTGACTACTCAAAGGATGAGCTGAAGTTCCTACTCAAAGTTGTTCGTTGCTGATTTATAGAACTCTATGTTTATGATCCAACCCGTTCATATTATAAATCACTCTATAAAAATTGCCTACAAAAAAAGTCAATTAAACTAAGTTTGTTAATTCATCAAATTGTACAGAAACAGATGAACGAAATTGGTAAAAGTATTACAAATTGTCTATGTATTTGCTATAATACTCTAAACGACCTTATTTTTAATTCACCTTTTGTAGAGATGATCTTTACATATTGATTTATAATATGAAAGACTATGATCATAAGCACAAAGCGTTTTAATTTGAACACAAAGAATTTTGAGTAAAAAATTCCTGCACATCATTGAACAGCCATTTCATTGTTTTTCTTGAAAATGTGACATATATGGAAAAGGAAATTCTTTGACATGTACATGGTAAAAGTAGACCTGGTAATTTCTTACACGACCCGTTACACACGACACGTAAAAGACACGAAAATAACGGGTTTCAGGTCAAGACGATAACTAATCAGGTCATTATTGGGTCACATAATAAGAACCCGTTAATGATGGGTCCTTAACAGGTTTACATGAAAGTGACATGCGGGTAACCTACTTCAACACGTTAAGAAAAATGTTATTTTGATGATTTTAATTTTTTAAACTACTAAAAAACCTTATTATAAATACAATAGCCATAGTGTATATGTATATATTGTATATTAAATATTAAATATGTATTATTGTATTATTATTCTATATAAATTTGAAAATTTTAATTTTATTCATTTATTTATTTCTATAGTATAATAGGCAAAGAGTGAGATTAAAAAAAATTATAAAACACATTAAAATAAAAATATCAAGTAATTTAAAAATACCAAACACATTAAAAAAATTATAATAATTAATTTACAAACGCGAAAAACGTTTAAAAAAATATGCAAAAGCTTGTGATCGCATCCTCTACGCTATGAGCATATAGGTACATCGTTGTTTGAATTTTAAAACCATACAAACCCTCATAAATAGTATTTTTAAGGAAGTTCAAAATAAATAAAATTCATAATTATTAATATACAAGTCTAAAAAATGTGAAAGCATATATAAACGTGCAAGGTTCTTCAACCTCGAAACGCAACTTCCTTCATTTTGCATATCCTTGAACATTTGGTAAATTATCACGAATGGTCCCTGAAATTGACTCACATCATCAACATGGTCCCTAAAATTGAAAATCAATCAATGTAATCCCTGAAAATGGTCATCGCAAATCAATGTGGTCATTTCGTCACAATTCCGTAAAAATTTTTGTTATGTGCTGATGTGACACATAATTGGGTCCCACAAATCTAGTTAATTATTGCCATGTAGATTAAAAAATATTTAAATATTAATAAAAGAAATTTGTCAAAATAAAATTTAAAAAAAAATTTCCGTGGTTTTCTTCGCTCAAGCTTGCTGCCATGGCATCCCTCTCCACCAAAAGCATCCACTCCCAGCAAAAGCAAAAAGAACCTATGGGGAAGGCGGGTTTTTCTGAAATCCTCCGCGACTTGTTAGAATTATTGGTGTGGGGTTGTCGATCTAGGCCTTTGGTGTGGCAGTAGGTCGGAGGATAAGGTGGGGAGAAAGGAGACGGAGAAGATGGTTTGATTAGGTGGTGAGGTGGTGCCGATTATGTTTCAATGGGTGATGGTGCTGATGTTTGAGTGCCAAAAATCGAGTCAAGGTAAGTAGGGCTGCCATGGCAGCCGAGCCTTCGTGAGGAAGATGATGGATATTTTTTTTTGACAAAATAATTGTTTTTTATTATTTAATTATTTTTTAATCCACATGGTAATATTTTAATTAGATTTGTGGGACCCAATGATGTGCTACATCAGCACATAACATAAATTTTGATATATTTGTGACGGAAGGACTACATTGATTTGCGACACCCAATTTTAGGGACTACATTGATCGATTTTCAATTTCAGGGATCATCTTGATGGATTTGGTAAATTTCAGAGACCATTTGTGACAAAAACCCTTTATAGTAATATACTAATTTTTTTCATTAGGCTCTTATTTTGGAGTATATAATACTTGAAAGGTAATTTTTTTTTAATGTTTTGGAGTAATATTTATGTGACAATGTGGTTGTTAGGAGTATTAAGATCCAATGGGTAGGAAATGGACAAGTGTCAAAAGATCATGAAGATAGTTAAGTTGGTTATATTGTTACTTAGAGTGTAAGCTACAAAGTGTGAGGATATATAGCTTGTAACAATTCATTTGTAACTAATAAGAAAAGATATAACAGTTCTCAACAGTTTTCTCTCTCTAATATCTTCGACATTCTTCTTCTCTCTCTATCTCTTTCTTCCTTCTTACTTCTATATAATTCTTTCCTTAGATAATCTCAGATGGTTTACATGGTATCATCGCCGGAACAAGCATAAAAGCTAATCTCAGATGGTTTACATGGTATCATCGCCGGAACAAGCATAAAAGCTTGACGGATTTGTCGATCTTGGTTTTCATTGCTTCCGCTATTGTGATTGGTTTCTGGTTTATTAGTATACTGTGATTGGATTTGATTCTTTTATGATATTTGAGGTATTTTCTCTATACTTCTCCATCCGGTTCTTCAATCTTCCGAACGTGCCTACCAACTGTTTGTGGTTTGGTTTTTGTCAAGATTTCGTGTGATTTCTTTACAATTTGCAACAATGGTGACAACTGCTCAGTTACAGATCTTGCAATCTCCAATTACTTCTTTGATTTCATCTGTTTCCAGTTCGGTTAATGTGAAATTGGATGAGACGAACTATTTAGCTTGGCATTTCCAAATGCAGCTCCTGCTTGAAGGTCATAGCATAATTTGTTTTGTTGATGGTTCAATGTCCTGTCCTGCTCAATTCAGTAAAGATTCCTCTGATGGTTCAACAATATTGTCTGGTGATTCTTCTACAAGGGTTCCAACTGATGATTACAAGATATGGAAGATGCATGATAAAACGTTGATGCAATTAATTACTGCAACCTTGTCTCCTGCTGCAGTTTCTTGTGTAATTGGAAGTACTAGTTCTAAAGAACTATGGACTCTTCTCAAAGACCAGTTTTCTACAGTCACAAGAACAAGTATCTTTCAACTCAAATTTGAGCTTCAGACAATTAAGAAGGGTAATGATTCTGTCACATTATATTTGCAGAAAATTAAAGAAGCAAGAGATTTATTATCTGCTGCTGGTGTATTTTTTGATGATGACGACATTGTGATTCTTACATTAAATGGGCTGCCTGCTGAATTCAATACCATAAGATATGTGATTAGGGGCCGTGAAACTGTGATATCACTGAAAGATCTTCGATCTCAATTACTTGCTGAAGAAAATTTACTTGAGAAAGGCTCTAATTCCCCTGTGTTATCTGCATTCATGGCACAAAGTAATAGTTTTCCTTCCAAGAATCAGTCTTTCTCTGGTTCTGGTACTACTCATGGCAGTTCTAATTCTACTGGGTACAAGGCATTCAATTACAACAATAAGGGTAGAAATCGGTTCAATTCCAACTTTACTTCGAAGTTTGGCAACAACAAAATTTTTCAACCGAACCATGCTCCTGGAATTCTTGGTACATCTCCACCAAGGGCTCAAAACTATGGTGTTCACAATCAACCATGTCAGATTTGTGGGAAGAATAATCATTTGGCTTCTACTTGTCGGTTTCAGAATACAACCACATTTCAAGGCTGTCAAATTTGTGGTAAAAACAATCACTTTGTTGATACCTGCACATATAGGAATGCAGTTGCTTCTTCAAGCTGTCAGATTTGTGGCAATCCTTATCATAATGCATAAACTTATTTTAAGAAGAATTCTAATTCACCAATGAATGCAATGCATGCTGCTACTTCTCATTTTTTAGTATCACCTGCACCTACACAACAACAAGTTTGGCTTATTGATTCAGGTGCAAATAATCATATGACTTCCGAGTTGAGCAATCTTTCCTTAGCTACTCCATATCCTGCAAATGAAGTAATCCAGACCGCTAATGGTGAAGGTTTAGCTATCTTTCACATTGGTTCCTCTCTCTTATCAACTCCAATGCAGCCTATAAAGCTCAATTCTGTCTTATATGTTCTGAAACTATCACAAAACTTGTTGTCTGTACATAGAATCTGTTTAGATAATAACTGCTGGTTGATCTTCGATGCTTTTTCATTTTGGATTCAAGACAAAACCACAGGGAGGACTCTCTACAAAGGGTTGTGTAACAATGGATTGTATCCCATCATCTCATCGTGCTCTCCTCCAGTCAACAATAAAGGCCCACCTGTAACTTTTCTTGACAAACAAGTCACTATCAGTATTTGGCATAAGAGGCTTGGTCATCCGTCCAATCAAATAGTTTCTCAGATGTTAAACACTTCTAAAATTTCTTGTGTTGCTGATAGTACTCCTTCTCTGTGTCAAACCTGTCTAGAGGGCAAGTTTAGTAAACTTCCATTCTCTCCCTTAGTTCCAAAGTCTGTAAATCCATTTGGTATTGTTCATAGTGATGTGTGGGGCCCTGCTCCTTGTGTGTCTTTAGAGGGATTCAAGTATTATGTGACTTTCATTGATCATTGTACCAAGTATTGTTGGATTTTTCCAATCTGCAATAAAAGTGACGTCTTCCCAACTTTTGTGTCATTCTACAATTTTATTTTCAATCAGTTTCATACATCCATAAAAGTTCTTCAAAATGATGGTGGTGGTGAATATACAAGTAAGGAATTTCAACAGTTTCTTCTTGATAAAGGAGTAAGTCACCAGATGTCCTGCCCTTATACACCAGAACAAAATGGCACTGCAGAGAGAAAACATAGACACATAATTGAAACATCCATTACCCTATTACAAACTGCTTCTTTACCATCTCTGTTTTGGTCCTTTGCCTGTCAAACATCAGTTTATTTGATTAATAGAATGCCTTCATCCATATTAGATCATAAATCACCATTTCAGTTGCTGCATAATACTCTCCCTGAGATCCACCACTTGAAAGTTTTTGGGTGTTCATGTTATCCGTGGTTACGACCATACACTAGCATAAAACTCGAACCTAGAACAACAAAATGTGTATTCTTAGGCTATGCTTCTAAGTATAAAGGGTTTCTCTGCTATGATGTGTCTAGTTAGAAAGTTTATGTGTCAAGACATGTGATTTTTGATGAAACTGATTTTCCTTACAAATCCTTGGTTCTCAAATATCAATCGGTTCCTTCTGCACCATTACCATCATTCATTCCTTCACCTATTCCCATACCTGATCAAAATAGTGTACTTGTCTTACCACCAACTCAGAATCCTTCCACCTTTGGTCAATCCCTTGATTCTCCTGACCCCTCAAGTTCCGATACTACATTGAGTCCTCTGTCAAATACTGATATGCATCAAGTCTCTCCTGAGCTCCAGTCCATACCCGAGGCAGCTACAAGTTCACACTCCGCCGAATCAGTCTCTAATCAATCCATTGGTGCAGCAGTTACACATCCCTTACCTCCTACACTTTCTGTGGTCTCTGAATTCCGACCTGAACACCTACAAGTGGTTCTATCTATCCCACCAATGAATCTCCACCCTATGCAGACATGGTCAAAGAGTGGTATCTCCAAGAAAATTGCTCTTTTAGCTGCTATACATGAACATGGAGGGGTTGATCTGAATCAAGTTGAGCCTGCCACATATAAGTCTGCATTAAAGTCCCCAGTATGGCATGAAGCTATGAAAGATGAGATTTCAGCATTGCATCATCAAGGTACATGGTCTCTGGTACCTCTACCAAGACATAAAAACTTAGTAGGCTGTAAATGGGTCTTTAAGATAAAAAAGAATGATGATGGTTCTATTGGGAGGTATAAGGCTCGCCTAGTAGCTAAAGGGTTTAATCAAGAAGAAGGTATTGATTTTGGGGAAACCTTTAGTCCGGTTGTAAAGCCTACAACAGTAAGATGAGTTTTAGCTCTCTCTGCACATTTTGGTTGGACATTGCGGCAATTAGATGTGAAAAATACTTTTCTCCACGGTATCTTGCAAGAGGAAGTATACATGACTCAACCACCTGGATTTGTTGATTTCAAGCATGAAGATTATGTGTGCAGGTTGCATAAATCTTTATATGGCTTAAAACAGGCACCAAGGGCCTGAAATGAACGGTTTACTCGATTTCTCCCATCCTTGGGATTCAAATCCACATATGCAGATTCTTCACTCTTTGTAAAGGTTGTTAACAGTTCTGTGGTGATTTTACTCCTATATGTGGATGACATTATTATTACTGGCAGTGGCACACAAGCAATTACTGAGGTCATTCATTCCCTTACCCGAGAGTTTGATATTAAAGATTTGGGACCCCTCCACTATTTTCTGGGGATTCAGATTTTACAGAAGCCAGATGGTTTATTTCTCTCTCAATGCAAGTATGTTACAGAGTTGTTCACTAAGGCTGATATGTTACTGTCTAAACCATGTGCTACTCCCTGTTTGCCATACAACAGATTGCTCAAAGATGATGGCAAACCTTATAATAATCCGGCCCTTTATCGCAGTTTAGTTGGCGCTTTACAGTACCTAACATTCACTCGACCTGACATTGCCTTTGCAGTGCATCAGGTGTGTCAGTTTATGCAAAATCTTATGGAGTCCCATTTCATGGCAGTGAAACGAATTCTTAGGTACTTAAAAGCTACTTAAGGCTGTGGCATTCATTATGTCAAGAGTTCCCTGGATATTACTGCATATAGTGATGCAGATTGGGCCGGGGATCCTAATGATAGGCGATCGACTACTGGAATGGTTGTATTTTTGGGATCTAATCCTATTTTGTGGTCATCTAAGAAGCAACAAACTGTTTCTCGCTCATCCACAGAAGCTGAGTATCGGGCTTTATCTACTACAACTGCTGAACTTGATTGGATTCACCAATTGTTACATTTTCTGCAGGTTCCAATTGTCGAAAAACCAATTCTCTTCTGTGACAACCTATCTGCTATAACACTGACCTTAAATCCTGTTCAGCATCAACGTACCAAACACATAGAGGTTGATGTACATTTTGTTCGCGAGCGGGTAGCAAAACAGGAACTGCAGGTGCATTTTGTCTCTTCCACCGAGCAGTTTGCTGATATACTTACCAAGGGCTTATCTGCTCCTCTTTTTCAAACTCATTGTGCCAATCTCAGGCTCACATTCTTTGCCCCTGAGCTTGTGGGGGGATGTTAGGAGTATTAAGATCCAATGGGTAGGAAATGGACAAGTGTCAAAAGATCATGAAGATAGTTAAGTTGGTTATATTGTTACTTAGAGTGTAAGCTACAAAGTGTGAGGATATATAGCTTGTAACAATTCATTTGTAACTAATAAGAAAAGATATAACAGTTCTCAACAGTTTTCTCTCTCTAATATCTTCGACATTCTTCTTCTCTCTCTATCTCTTTCTTCCTTCTTACTTCTATATAATTCTTTCCTTAGATAATCTCAGATGGTTTACAGTGGTATGCATATACTAATTTAGTACTATGTTTCCTCTTTTTTTTTTTGGTCAAATTATGTTTTTCATTTTCATTATTTATTGATTTAAAAAATATTTTTTTAACGGGTAATGGGTCAAATCATATTTCTTGATAATATTAACGGATCGATTTCAGATCAGATTATATTACATGTTTACTTTAACGAATGTTACATGACACGATCCGTTGAAATATCGGGTATGACACGAAAAATACCACACGCGAGGTCTAGGTGAAAGAAAGAGTACTAAATAGGAAGTCTAAATGATGGAGAACTTGATGATTTGAAAAGCAGTGAGCTATCACAACAAATATACGAGGGGATTGTGGGACCTAACGAAGCATACACAAAGAGAGTGGAGTGAGAGTGGAGATTGGATAAGTCGAAGCTAGCTAGCTAGCCAAACCCTAAAAACAAAGGAGAGTGTGTGGTGTGAGAGAGCTGGAGTATCTTTCTTTGGAATATCAATGAATGTGGCATGGTGTGGGCCCCACTAGGAGAGATGATGATTGATGATCTCAAATATAGTTGAAGTGACTTGCAAAATAAGGGATCACACAGCAGCACAGCAGCACAATTTGGTAAATTAGGTACAACTGTTTAGAGAGTCTTTGTGTTGTGTATGTATAATAATATGCGTTAGGCTTGGAACTAACTAAAAAACCTCAGTTAGATAGATTTTTTTTCTTGTACTCAGAATGCAAAGTGGTGCATCATATGTTATAATATAAGTAAAGACATGCGCACTGAAAATATATCATTCCTTCATTTTATATTATAATATGTGATATACTGATTTGTGTTCCGAAGACATGAAAATTTTCTCCCTAAGGTGGTCCGTAAAATTAACATAGAAATTGATTATTATTGTTGTTTATTATGAATTAAGCTAAAAAAATGAGAATGATAGAGAGATACAGGTGGATACATGTGGCATGGCAGTTGCCAACTCTGCTTTGCTATCCATTACTTCTTGTCATTTAATGGAACAGACTGTGAAGCGAGAGGGAGAGAGCTTTTATAGGTTTTTAGTTTTATTATTATTATCATTATTATTATAACACCAATTCAAGGAGGAGGAGGTGGAACCTAATCCATGACTTTTGGTTGTGGTGCTGGATGCTGCACTGCTGCCCAACCCTAGCCCTTTGCTGCTGCCTTCCCTCCCATGCCACCACATTTTCCATCTCTCTCTCTCTCTCTCTCTCTCATAGTGTTTATGTGCATAGTTCTCCCACTTAAAAAAGGAACATAGAAAAAGGGAGAAAAATTGTAAAAAGAAAAAGATGCCTCATCACTCACTTTTCGTGAATGAAAGGCAACCATGAACACTAACCACTTACTTACTCAAAGTATTCAACTTCAACCATTTAGATGATCCAACCATTTCTGAGTGACAAAGTAATATTCTAATTGAATTACTCTGATTTATATGAACAAGAATAAGAGGTTTGGTGCGAGAAATTTGTACTGTCATGACCAATTGACGTAATTCACATCTATTACATGATCTAACATATGGTAGTAAAAAAAATTAAAAAGTAGAAAGAATCGATCAAAGAATTTATATTCCACAAAAAATACCCAGCAACAATAAAAATTGAAAATAACAATGCTTATAATTCACATTGAGATGATCTACTAATAAAAGATTCTCTCTTTTTCTTATTTTTTTCTCTCTCTTAATACTGACAATCCACCAGAGCAGGGGCGTTGAAGACAAGGGTAGTCTGTTGGGTAGGCACAAACTGAAACTTAGACTCACTATGATGGTGATGGTGATGATGATCATGATCTTCTGGTGCAGGAAGGTTTAGATCCAGTGGGAGAACATTTCTCTGCAGTTTGGTACTTGTGCCAATCATTTCATTGCTACTATTACTCACAGCCACATGTGTAGCAGTAGCACCACCAGGTCCACCACTAGTAGAGTTACTATTGGTTGCCGCAGCTGCTGTTCTGTGCCTTCTCATGTGGCCACCAAGTGCCTGACCAGATGTGAATTCAGACCCACAGATTGAACACTCATGAATCTTAGGCTTGTTACCCATTTGGATTGGAATTGCAGGAGATGGGCTGCTCTTATATTTGATGAACTGCTTGCTTTGATCTTCAAATTTCTCAAAAGTTGTTGCTGTGATGGAATGGTGGGTTGGTGGCGCAGCCGCTGGTGGTGGCGATTTTTTTATTATCTCCTCCGTGCTGCTCATGGACTTCGGTTTTTTGTGACTTGCTCTGTGGCCACCAAGTGCTTGAAATGAAGGGAAAGTTCTGTTGCATGTTTTGCACTCATAGACAAAAAAACCAGCCTTGCCCATGTTAATATTTTGTGCTAATCTTTCTTCAATGATCTGCTTTGGATTACCATGATCACCCTGAGCCAAGAGGATTAGGCAATTTGCCATGTCCTCTTCTTCTTCCGTGCTCTCATAAATCTCACTAGAAGTTGTGGGAGATGTAAATGAATTTCCATAATAGTTGTACTCGTGATCTCCTCCTCCAATGGTACCATCGCCACAGGCACTCGATGAGCTAGAGGTCACCGCTGCGGTGACTACCCCATTCGGGGACTGAGGCCTCTGGCGCTTGGTACGCTTGCCTTTGATTGTGATCATCTGTGACGCTTGCTCATTAGTCACGACTAATTCTTCTTGGCCCTCCATGCTCACAGACAAAAACCCCAGAATTTGGTTTTGACCAAAGAGAGAGCTTAGAGAAAGAAAATTAGAGGTGAGAGAGGAAACCGTGAAAGAGGTTTGATGAGAACTAAGAAAAGGAAGGGCTAAGAGGGAGTGAGAGGGAGAGGAGAGAGAGCAATGAAGGGAAGCAAGGAAAGAGGAGTGAGTGCGGTTGTTATATATAGTGAATGGCAAGAAAGTTTTGTGGGGTCAAAAGCCGCCCCTCCGCTCACAGTTAACCATAAATAAGTCTGCCACCAAAATCTTCCTTGCGTTTCCAACCTTCGAAGTGTTACTACCAAGAAAAGTTTGTTCTACTTTCAAGCGAATATATTGTACGTCAACACATTATTTCAATTGGAGTCATGTTTTCTCCTCTACCATCATGAGAGGGTTAGAGAGAAAAAGGAAGAGATATATAAATTTACTGTTCATATTGTTCATCAAATCTCTTTTTAAAGTCAAATTTATATGTATATATAAGATTTATTAACGTAGTTATTCTTTATCATGATAAAAAAAATATTACATATGTAGTTATAATATAGGCAGTATAAATATATAAGGCGTGTAGTGTTACTCGACCGAGTATTAAAAGGTAGATGTGTAGACTTTTAATGATTAGGTGGTGGGTTTGTTGTTTTATAGCTAAACTAAAATATATGACTCGTCGGAGTGCATGGCAAAAAGTTTTGATTTCCTCCATTGTTTATTGCTTACACAATAATACTAAGAGTGTGTTACTGAGTTTTAGTGAGAGAAAGAGGGAGAGAGATCGAGGAAACTAAAATTAAATTTAGAACGGAGACAGTTCAAGAAAGGTTGGTACAAACGTTTGGAGTCGGTTTCACACTCTCTTTCCCATATCACATAGTAAGCCAACTAAGTCACGAATAAACACACCGATTAAAGCAAAGGAGGATTGCACGTTAAAAGCATGGCTACACCTCATTCACTTCATGTCTTGTTAAAGAAAAGTAGCACTACATCTTCATATATATTGAGTAATGGGAGATTCGGGTAGCTTTCAAGCAAACCCCTTATTACTTTTTTTTTCTCTCAACTATTCTTTCTATGTCACTTGCTCACTCATCTAAAGCTCGTGCCCAATGTATACCAATAGCCTACATATATAGCTCTAAATAGTACCTACATATATGAATGAGGCTGCAGCACCAACGAAGCGAGAAAGCTTCCGTTTTGATCGTAACATTGCTATGTAGTATTGTCAGTTCAGTCATACTATAATACTTGTCTTGTTTATTAATACTATACCTTAAATATAAACTTGTCGTCCACTCATTTTATGACCTACGGATGAAATTATTAACATCACGTGACAGTGTCATATTAACATCTAAAATAATTTATCATTAAGCCACCAAGCGCCCAGCCTAGCAAGAAAAGAAAGGGATCTATACATCATTTCAGTAGTGTGCACATGTAATTAAGTGCCCACGTCAAGTAGGCTTTGGTTAAGTGATATATAAGTAGGGCATGTTTATCATACAATACAAGTATATATGCAAACTGGCATTTTGTGACTAGCTAGTTATGTTATCTTGTTTAAAAGCAGTAGTTTGAGTGCACTTGCAGCTAATTAATTTGTGATGTCTACAAAATACCCTCTTTTTCATTTACTTGTTAATTAATTCAACCATTCATTAATTGTTCGTTTGGGTTTTTTTGTTTTTGTTTTTGTTTTTTGTTTTTGTTGTTGTTGTAAAAAAAAAAAAAAAAAGATTTTGTTAGATTAGACGTTAGATTAGCCATCGACGGAGCTTGAACTCACGCCGTTATGCAAGGGCTCAACACCCTTTCCATCACTGTGGTACAGGGCCACTTGCTGTTCGTTTGAGTTATTAAGAATTAACTAATGCATATGATTAAGTTTGAAGGTTAGTTAGCACTAGCGGTATTCTTCTCTATTTGTATGTGAGACATTTTAGATTCGACTTCCGTGAATGACGAGTTTGATACCAATTCTTATGGGTACCCATTGTTGTTGTTTTTTTTTTTTTTAAGTCTGAAGGTCAGTTGCCAATCAAAGTCATTTAAAACACAAGGCAGTTTGACAAACCAAAAAAAAATATAAACTCATGATTACATCTTATTGAAACATAATTAGTCCTATATAATTATTTTTCATGCTGAGAAAATTATTTACAGTTCAAGTCCATTGTTATTATTATTATTATTTTTTAATTTATCACTATTAAACGGAAGGGAGGAGGAGAAGTGAAGTTTATTAAGGGTAAAAATGTAATACAGTTAGTAATATAGTTAGGTAGTTAGTATTTGGTTAAAGTAGTTAGGATTTCTATATAAACAGTATGTGTAATCTTCATTTGATAAGTGAATACATAACCTATTTCTCTCTCTAAACTCTCTCTCCCTCCTATCTCTCTGTTCATCTTTCTATTCATCCTTTCTCCTTGTTTTTCCCTTCAATTCACAACCATTGCAATGTAGTTAACATGGTATCAGAGCCACCAGGCTCACGCCATAATTCTGATGGTTCTGTTTTTTCATTAAATTTCATCGTTTTCTAGTTTTATTTTCTCTTCACATTTTCATTAGAAATTTTGTCAAGTTCTTCGGTGCTTCCGCGATCGTCTTGTTTCTTTTGGGCTATGAACAGAGATTGTTGGTGATATTTGGGTCGTCAAAAATTGTTTCTTCAGGTCAAAAATTGTTCCACTCTAGTTCAGGTTTCTGCGACTGGGAGCAGAGTTTTCTTTGATTCATTGCTTCTTCTTCATGTTCTCTTGCTGATGAAAGGCGAGTGTGCGTGTTGCTCATCTGGGTAACTGCCGCAATGTTGTTAGGGGTAATTGATCACATGGATTAGTTGACATCAGAAGACCTATGTGCAGCCCAGGTGTTTGACGAAATGCCCAGCTAAAAAGTTTTATGTGAAGGTGATATGGAGTCATTTAGTTGATTCGGTGGTGATTCTTTCTCTTGTTCGTCTGGGAATTTCCCTTTTGTGGTTCTGTGGTGTTGATTGGAAAGTGGGAATTTCTCTTCCGTGGTGGTGATTCTTTCTGCTGTCAGGTCTTGATTGTTTGCCAAGGTAATTTGAGTCGGTGAATCTGGTTTTGAGTTGGTGCATCTGAGTTTTTTCTTGACATTGCTGGATTCCTTAGGTTATATGTTTCAATTCCCTGCAAAAGTGTGTGATTCTTTGATTTTGTGAAGTAGTCGATTGATTTCTTTGAGGCACGAAGCCATTATTCTTTGTTTGCGGCATGAAGCCATTTCAAGTTTGTTTCTTTGGGCACGAAGCCATTACCGTTTGTTTGTGGCACGAAGCCATTACCGTTTGTTTGAGGCACGAAGCCATTTCAAGATTGATTTTTTATTTTTATTTTTTTTGGCACGAAGCCATTTTTCTGTATAGATTAATTGATTGAAGTTTGTGGGCATGAAGCCATGTTTTCTGTAAAGATTAGTTGGTTAGAGTTGTAGCTGTTGAAAGGCTTGGTTTACAGGGGATTGTAAAATTCTCCATCTATTGTTGGCATTACTTGTTGGGCAAGTGACATCCTTTGGTGGAGAGGAGACTCCATTTTCCCATCTTTTGGTGAAAACAAGGAACTTAGAAGTCTTTGGATCAGACTTGACATAACCACCACAAAGAGATTGATTGTGCAATTGAGAGGGCTGCTGTTGTTCAACTTTGAATGGTTCAACTCAGTCTTTTGTTTTCTGGTTTCATAACAGTGATTGCAATTGTTCTTCCAATCTTAAACTGGGTTACCCCAGTTGAGATTGAGGGGGAGTATTAAGGGTAAAAATGTAATACAGTTAGTAATATAGTTAGGTAGTTAGTATTTGATTAAAGTAGTTAGGATTTCTATATAAACAGTATGTGTAATCTTCATTTGATAAGTGAATACAAAACTTATTTCTCTCTCTAAACTCTCTCTCCCTCATATCTCTCTGTTCATCTTTCTATTCATCCTTTCTCCTTGTTTTTCCCTTCAATTCACAACCATTGCAATGTAGTTAACGAAGTTTCAAACCTAGGATGCATGAGCGGAAATCCAAAACTTTATCTCTAGGATATTGGACCCTTATTAGCTCAAATGGGAACCTCCTATTATTCTAAAGAAGGGTTCTATTATCACATAAAAGTTGATGTATAAAAAGGGGTTAAGAGGGTTTGGAAACAGAAATATAATACGGCATCAGTTAGAACACTTCCATGTGAAAGCATATATATATTTTTTGGACCACGGAAATTGTATTAAAAAATATAAACAAGATTTCTTGGGGTATTTTACATAGTCGGTGATGAGATTTTTGAGGTAGATCATGTAGGAATCTGGAAGAAAATAGTACGTATATACCACCACTCTAGTGTATAATTGAATAACAACGAGAGAAATAAACATATATTGTCCTGCGTTGGTGTCAATTCTAAAAAAAGTAAATTTTGAAAATATGAGTGTGTTCACATTAGTTTTAAGATAAAATGATGAAATAATTCCTAATACATTACAACAGAGACTAAGTACTCGGACTAAATTGACCTAATCAAGAAAGTTGAGGTTTTATCTTAAAATTTATTGGCAATAGCACTAATAAGAGTAGTCCAACTCTTTAAATTAATGCTAGGTCTCTTAACCTTTTGATTTAGTAAAACATACTCCACGATCTCACATGCCCCTTATGTGTGGTGACACTCAAGCCAAATAAGTGAACAAGTATTATGTGATGTGGAGCACAAATGATCATTCGGCTTATCACATGAGACAACATGCTCTGATACCAAGAAAATTTAAGAATCCACCCTAAATTAATTGGCAATAAGAGAAATAGCTCAATTCTTTATAGATAAATACAAAGTGCTTACCTTGTCATTGTGACAACACTCACATTCTCACACTAGATTACCAACTTTTATCATGACCAAGATCATCAACTTCTTCATCGATCTTTATCATTATTATGGGCTTGTTTGGAACTGTTTTTAAATGACTAAAAGCGTTTTTGGTGAAAATGAGTTTGGAACCAACCTTAGTGGAAAAACAAGTGCTTTTGAAATCAAAAAATATTTTCTTTAAAATCATTGTTAATTATTTTAAAAACAGTTTCAAGCGAGCCATAAATCTTTGATTAAATTGATTTTTCAACTTAACGTGCATGGTTCCTTAACAACAAAATAAAGACTTGCTTTGCAACTTATTCAATTAACCTCAAAAGTGTTTCATTTTTCTTCTTGAAAATAGGTAGGTTCTTCTTGAAAATAGGACCAGGAAGAGGAAGGGGGGGGGGGGTTGGTGGGGAGGGGAGGGGGTGTGTTTAACATATTGCACGATTCTGGACTAGCTCTTACTAAGACTAAAAGTATAGAAGATTAAACTAATTCAATTGCAATACAAAAGCTTGTTATTAAGCTAGTTTTTTAGGGCATTTTTTTTACAGAGAATATAAGATGTTTAAGATGTTTTAATCGTTAAATCTTATTTAAAAAAAAAAACAAGATTTAACGTTTAAAATACTGAGTATATGATATTCCAAAACATCCTTGAATTTTTTAATTTTTTATTCGATGTTTGACTATTACATGGTTCAATTTTCATGACAACCCCGTTAGAGATTTTTTAAGGGAATTTTAATGAAAAATCATATTTTTACACTAAAAAGTCAATACTGATATTATTTACTTTACTCTTTATTTTGTCCTTATCGTTAAAACTCAAAGTTTTCAAACTCTTTTAATTAGTTTTCCTATTTTTTAAATTAACAATGTAAGTGGTACAAGTCACAACGAACTCTCTGTAAATGTTGAGGAGTAAAACTTTTAAAATCAAAGATAAGTCTGAGAATAATTACCAAAGTTTAGGTACCTTCTTCGGGACTTCATCTAGTGGTTCATGTACCTGTTGACCCAGTTATTTATTCCCAAGGAGCCCCCTTCCTCATCTGCTACATTATTTGTTTGATATGTATCATTTCTCATGTATGCTTTCCTCAATCACTATAGTTTTTCAACTAAACAACGAGAGTAACTTAGTCTTTAGAACCATATTTTTAGTTAATTAAGAAGAATGCATCTGTTGTGCAAATACATATTTGGCATATTACGTTATTAAATTATTAATTTAATAAGACTGCAAATTTAATCATAATTTTAGGTTTTTCTTTACATCACAACAACAATATTATTATTATTTACTGAAATCATATCGCACTCGTCTGTTTATTTTATTATAATTAAAGTAATTAACATAAATAATTATTCAAAGGTAACTTTTGTTGTGTACAACTAAATTTTGTATATATTCGACAAAAAAAAAAAAACTAAATTTTGTATATACAGGGTCTTTTGAATTGACAGTTACAAGATTGCTCCATTTTACTGAACTACTAATATCACTACAATACAGAGTTGGCCCATCAAAAATCCTAATTTCCTTTTTGGAAAACCATGAAATTCTTCTCAGGTTTTTATTTTTTTGTTGGTCTGAAAATATACTTATATATGATGTGTGATACACTGTCAGTCAGAGAATCTGTAAGGAACCCATCTAACCGACAAGCACATATATGCCTTTCTTCCTCTCTAGTCTGTAACGAGAACCTCCTTGCATTGAAAATTAGATCGACATTCCGACTGTGGTGTTGTTTTTTTTTTTCTTTTTCTTTTTCCTTTTTAAACAAACGATGATATTTACACTAAGGGAAATATGGTGGGCTTAGTCTCACAATGAGCTAGAAATAATGTGGTTCAAATTTGCCTTTGGCGAGAATCGAACCTGAAACCTCTCACTTACAAGTAAAGAAGAATATCATTAGACCGTAGTACTAAATGATCCATAGAATGGGTGCACCCATATTCCTATAGAAAAATAGGGGACAAAAACACCTTATTCATAAGATAAGGGGAAAAAGATGTTGAACAAATAATTTGTTTCGAATTTCCCTCTAAAATTAAGGACTAGTCCCTGAAACACCATATATTCCAAAGTCAATAAAAAGATATTTGGAAGCTTCTTAATACAATTTCCACTTTGTTTCTTATTCTTGGATTACTCGTTTTTCCAAACCTTGCCCCGAAACTTGTAGTCCGGAGTTATGGTACAGAAAAACGGCAGGAATATCTTCAAGGCTATTAAAAAAAACCAAAAGGTCCTTCAATTTGATTGTTGATTGGATTATACTACGTACCTAAAACTTGGTATGACATACCTGATACCTGAACAATGAAGGCATTCCATTAACATAGAGGAGTTGTCTATCCCATACTAATTCCTCTCATGTTCATTCTTTCTTATCTCAATACTATGTAAGTAAACATGCCCCAAGTGTTATTTATTCTTAAGTTCTATTATACGATGACTGTTCAAAATCACAATTACACCTTTAGGGTAGAGAAATTTTTGTGAGTATTGGACACACGGTCACATGGTGTTACCATTTCATGTGTCATAATACGAGTGAGTGACAAACTTGACATCTCCACACTACTAAACTATATTAATAAAATGCAAAATGCACATGCTGTAGTTTGAGTGAAATAATAACAATACCACGTGGAATGGTTTCAAGTAAACTGATAAATTACATGCTAGGGTGGCCAAATAGGAACTAAGTATATGCGCTTTAAATGATCCTTTTTGTGGGTGCGAAAACAACTCTTGTATATTTGATACATATAGTTTGATGGTGATTACATGCATTTGTGAAAGTTACCTTTATAACATCTTATACTTGATGAAAGGATGAAACTCTTGATTGTTTTCCTTGTAGAAAGAAAAAGTATACAAGGATATGACATCCAAATAGGTATTAAGGGGATCGAGCAGTGAGGCAATTAGCAGGCAAAGGAAGGCAGAATATTCTTGGCGTAACAGATACACGTGCTTAGTCGTGTGAGGCACGTAAGTTAAGTACTACTATGTGATGCTGCTAAGTGCTGCTGCTGTTGCTGTTTTTCGTAAAGCATAAAGGAAGGTGGTTTGTACCAAAAATAAGATATTTTCCTCTCTGTGCCAATCTGTACTGAGATTACTTGAGAAAGATTACGGAAAAATATGGAATATTTGAAGAGAATAATGGTATATATTTATGGTCCAATGGATGTAATTTGCAGTAATATCATCTTTAATTTATGTGCTCATATGCTAAATACAAAGGGTTTGGCTCAACTCATTAGTCATAAAATGACTAGGACTGAAAAATGTGGCTGCATCAACTTCAAAGATTTTTTCTTTAGAATCTCATTTGTCATCCAATCAATTTAGATTGAATATTTTGCCAGAGTTACAACCCTAGTAAAATATGTTCATATTTTGCATCAATATTCTCATGTCATTTTCTGCTTAATTATTATAACCCAACAAAATATTGGGGCATATATTTGGGTCCTGATTCGTATGTGAAGCCAAGGCACATTTATAATCACATGGCTCATCTAACTCAACCACTCAACCAAGATAAAATATGTTTAGAGGGACTTCTAACTCAAGTGGAAGAATATATATGTATTCTCTTACATATACTAATTAGTGCTTGATTCCTATCCTTTTTCATCACTGAAGAAGAAAAGGAACAGACAATTTTCATTAGGGGATGAAATATTCATTATATATTTTGAGATTTATTAATTATGTCAAAATTTTGAAGCCACCAGTATCTGCATCAATACTGACAAGGGATTTATGTAAATTTTCGGAATGGATTACACGATAAGGCATCGAACTAGAAGTCGACATACCATAAAGCATTTTGATTTTAATGTTTCTCGATCTAGTTGTTCAATCTTTACTTAAATTTTAAAAAGGAATGATATGAGATAATTATGCGGGAATGATACCTAAATTGCTTAGGTATGAGAAGAATCTTGATAATGATAGCTTGTTGAAATTGCAAATGGAACACATATTTTCAACAGGAAATCTATTTATTTTTTCATTCCTCGTGTGCTATGGTGAACGAGGATATGTCAGGAATGAAAATGATAATGGCTTTCTCATTCATGGTAAATCTATAATAAACATAAAATTTCAGAAAATGTTAGACGTTTATTGCATTTTTAAATTATTAAAAAAAATTCAAAATTAGTTATTTAATGCCAAAATTAGAAACATAGGATTGGTTTTGGTTGAAGTAAAAACATTTCAGTTATAACTTACACCCCTAACCATGTGGATTGCTTCTCATTTTGAAAGTCATTAATCCTTTTGTCATTTTTAAGGCATCAACAACCCAGTGATGACCGTCCATAGATTGATGAAAAGGTACCATACTCTCTACGCCAACATTACAAAGAGTTAGCTCAATATGTATAGTTTGAGTGGTCAAAGAAAGCTCCCCAAGAGAAAAAAAAAAAAAAACGAATAAAACTATAGCATGGTGCACATATTTATCCGGATTTATATTTGGTGATTGCAACTTGTTGGGCACGTTGTTTGGAGTTGGAGAAAAGTGTGTGCGTGTGTGTGGTGGGGGGACCCTAATAATCCAATTCAATAGTTTTGTCAATTGAGTAATAATGTGATATTCTTTACAAGGAAGGTGATGAAGTATTGTGGGGGACTTGATAGTCACTCCACTTTTTTTAACAGTTGAGATGTCACTGAGGGTGTGGGAAGCTTGTGACTTGTGAGCCACTCATAAACCCTTTTGCTTGCAACCAAGCACGTCCTCATACGAAAAAAAAACCAATAATAGCTAGCCAAACAACCACACTCCCCTTCTTATTTTAGGTTTTGTTTTCTTGGTTGTCAGTGAACTAACTGTCTTTGCAATTTGAATATATAATCCAAACAATGTGTCCCTCATAAAGTCTTCATGATATTTTGGTGGGTAGTGTACACCATGCCTGGACATTGACAGGCTAAGCAAACCATATGCACTAGTAGTGTTAAATTTATTTTACTCAATTTTTAATGTTGAGTGAGATAGGTGCATTTACTTACTACATAACTTACCAAAAAAGATATAAACCCACTTTTCTAAATGTCTTTCACATGAATTTCACTTTTATAGAGATGTAGATGTATTGAAACTAGCAGAAACGATGAAAAAATTTGTTTATGATAATTTGATATGTATTATTGATACATTTTCTAACAACTTAAACTTTTGGAATATAATGAGCGTTTAATATAGTATCAAAGTTTTGCTTGCAAATAACTCCAACCTTCCTGATCTCTCCCACATTTTTGATTATTTTCTTACAAATGGGGGTTTTATCTATATATGTATTAATACAAAAACTCGCTACCTTTTCTTTTACTTGACAAATCTTAATTATAGTCCAAATTAATTACTTAAATCTAGCTAATTTGGCCAACACTGCTAGAACAATCCAGCCCCCACTAGTTATGACGTAACTATATTTTAAAGATCAAGAATAGTAGGGCAACGATTCTTGGCACGGAAAGATTTATGTGGCCAGTTGGCTGAGGTAAGTAATGCAAGGGGGGCAAATGCATGCAGCCTTTAATTTGGTGCTGTTGCCATTGGATGGTGGAGGAAAGCAAAGCATGCATTCCAGTAGGAGGATGGCATAATTCAATCCAAGCCGCAGAGGCGATGTTAGTGGAGGTCCTGCTTGGAGAAGATAATATATATATAATGGATATAGAATTTACTCAGATTCAGACTCTGTATGGTTTCTGTTTTGAACTTTAACCTATTTTTGCAGGTTCCACACTAAACAAAAGTTACGTGGGCATGAGAAAAAGATAAAACCAACAAAAACGGATGACCTTTATTTTGCATCCTTCTGATCCGAGTTCATGTATTTAATTATCTGTTTGGTGTTTGGCGTAAGATGCGTATTTGAGATGATGAAAGAGACGACTTATGTAGGTAGTAATGCAGTAGCTAGTTTAGAAGTCAAAATTTGATTAAAACTTGATTTTAAGTCCTCTTAGCTTAATTAAGGTTTAAAAGTTCTTATAAGATAGTTTCAAGATACGATTAGTTAGGACTGAAAAAAAAAGTATAAAGATGAGAAGAAGGTGAAATGAATAAGTTTGTTTTTTTTATATACAAAAATAAAAATGAATAAAACTATAGGTAGCTTGTTAATTAAGTAATTACTCAAAGTGTTCGGATGCAAATTAAGTCGTAAACTAAACAAGTTTTTTTAGGAGTTGGTTTGCAATGCTAGGAAAATTTAAGAGTATCAGATACGACTCGTGGTAAAACAAAAATATTAGGTAGGAATTATTGTATCATTTTTACCTACCAAAAAGGAAAAAAAACATATATCATCTTCACAATACATTAATTATTTTTTTGAGAAAATGAAAAAACAGAAGAAAATATTCAATGGAGATACGTATTGCATGCAACTACTAACAAATTATTTTGATTACATTCCAACGTCACGAAAGATGACCCAGTGCAGCAATACAGTCTTTAACTACATACCAGCCAAAACCCTAATCAGAGCTTTAACGGTGCCAAAAGCAATCTGCCGAATCAGATCTCTCTCTCTCTCTCTCTCTCTCTCTCTAAACTCCCTTTCTGGTTGAGTAATTAGTGGGACTAGTAATAGTGATGACTTAGTTTAGTACTACTCTACTTAAAGTCTTGGTGTTTGATGGAAGTTATAACTAATGCAACATAGCAAAGAAGATTATAATCATAATTAATCATAAGATAAGGAGAATAAAATGAGTTGATCAGGTTTGATTAAAAAAAAAAAAAGAGTTGATCAGGTTTCTCTCTAACCACAACCACAAGGAATTTGTTTGTGCCAAACTTATATCTTATATTAATTAGGCTCTTACATACATATACTTTTATATAGTTCTATTCTATTATCAGTAAATAGTCTTATTTGAAGGACACTTTATGGGATTCATTATTTATGTTTTATAAAGATCTGAACTATTTTATATTTAACTTATCATCATTAAAAAATGTTAGATAAATATGAAACAATTTAGACATCCAATTGCAGTGAAGAAAATTGTTGAATATAATGCTTCCAAGAAACCCTAAAATGACTAATATTTAATCCTCATATAGTTTCCGATTTGAGAAATCTGTTGTGGAAAATATATCAAATGAAAGACTTAAAGATAGACAGTTTAGATTGTTAAAATACAACTAAAATTATCTACAAGATTGTTCCTCAAATAAGCTTCCATATTTGAGAAATTCAACTAAAGCTCACTAATACTTTATGTTTTATTATCCTTTGAGTACTACACTCTTAAAATACAAATTGTATCTTTGTACCAGCCTCATTTCATTGTTTTGACCACTTTGCCCAACCATAAAACAAGTAAATCCTAATCACAGTCCAACACGTTAATGGGGGGAAAGTAGTCTGAAAAATGAGTTTGATCTTTGTGTGGATTAGGCTTATGTGTTTACATTTTAAAGTGATTTCCAATTAATATATTTAAAAAGGTAAAAAGATTGAAATCCCCATCTTGTGCACGTCACGTGCCATTTCCGTCAATCTAAATTGACGGAATAGTAGACGTGTCGTTAAGTAAACTACAGTCACAAACTAGAACAATTTGGGTCTTTTACGACTTGAAATATACGGCGTACAGTACTGGCATGATACTTGCACATAATCTAGCATTCACAGCATCACTTTTGTGCAAGTCGTTAAATAAAAATATTTACGGCGTAACTGTTGTGTGTCGTATTTGACAATTTACACGACACACTTTCCTTCTCTTTTAAGGCATTACGTTATGTCGTAAAGTGATTTTTTTTATATATTTGGGTCCCTACCTTTTATGGCATGAATGATACGTCGTAAATAATAGTTTCTAGCTTCATGCCTAAACTTTCCCACTCTACACCTAACAAAAAATGCGCGGGAAATTATAGCGCCAGAATGAAATATCAAACAAGTGAAATTCTAGACCATTCCACTTCACTTTCCCCTTTCTTTCTCTCTGCCTTTTAGATTGCTCGTTTCTTTCACACCACTGTGACCCAATAGGATACCCATATTTATTTACCCAAACATCGAAAGTTTAGAACCCAAGAGATCCATTCCACCAAAACTCAAATCGACACCTAAATCTTCCTCTCCCAAAACACACGAGACTGCCGTTTTTCTCCCAGTGTTCAAAGGTTGAAGTTTTTTTATTTCAATTTTTTTATTTTATTTTTATATAAATTTGGTTTTGAATTTACAGGTACTTTTCTCTAGCAACCCTTCCACCTGCATATTCACACTCCACAGACTCCAATTTGGGTTTTATTTTTCTAAATCTATATGTATTTGTGCATGTCTTTATTATTCTGTGATTGAGGATTCTTTAACTTGATTTATTATTACATATGGAGGATTTCTTTATTCAGTTTTCTATTTGCTTTTTATTTTTCAATATTTTTCTTTTTGCTGTGAATTTGTAGGATGAAATTATTTTTCTGGGATGCTTCTATTTTTCTTGCTGTTTAAAGGTAAAATCTTTCTGGCTTGTTGCTTATACAAGTTAATAAAAAAAAAAAAAAAAAGGTTTAGTAATTTTAGGCTTCGTAGATGCTTTGAAATTGAACCATACATAATTGTTTAAGCTACCACTTTATACTCTGCAGTCAATTCCAAGAGCTATCATTTATGTTTTATGGAGAAGCAATTTTATTGTGTGAGGTTTTCTTTGAATCCAGAGTAGTGAGTGCCCTGTACTTGAGTGGCTTTAAAAATAAAAAACATAAGTTACTGGTTATGGGATATTAGGATATTAATGCTCTCAATTGTAATGTTTATCTTTTAGTTGCTCTGCATTGTAATCCTACATGTCCTGGAGGCTTATCTCCTCATGTTGCTTATGTATACCAATACTTGTATCACTCATATGAAAATCAATGAATCGATTGGTTTTACTAATGATGGAACTTGTGCTTATTGGTTATATTTGGTTTTTTGGGATCACTATCTAATCCATAGTTTGTAATACAATTCAATATTTTTTGTCTTTTTTGTGTTTTTGGGCTTCTACATTTGGATCTTTCTGAATGTTTGGTTAAATCATTTTTTTAATATTAATTTTCAATTACAGGTTGGTACTTGGTTGCTTGACTTCTAACCCTTTTTGTAGATTTTCTGGTTTAAAGTTTCAATGTATATTTCATGTATGTTTGTACAAGAGTGAGTCCGGGTATTTATGAGAAGAGAGAGGGAAAAGAGATGGGAAGGATGGCTACAACAAGTAGCTGACAAGAAAGAAAAAGGCGTGTTGCATACCTAAGACATTATCCCAATTAGTCTCCTCCCTTAAATCAAGGGAAAAGTGATTTACATACCCTTACTTTAAAGATTACAATGAGCCTTACCCTAGAGATTTACCCTAGGGGTCACCTTGGTAGTAGACTCCATATGCAACATTAGTCATATGCAGCATCATTGGATGTAGCATCACTGATGTAGCATCAATCATATGCAGAATCACAACACTTTTATTAGCTCATATGAGGAATTGAGTATTTTGGGTTTCACTATTTTTTTAGGAATGGTCTCTTCGTGTATGGTCAGGTCCACTAATATGGAAAAAATGGTCCAAAGATCCAAATAGCCTGGGCAACAAATAACATTTGTGAATCCATTTATGTCCTTTGCAGGTCAATCATGCTATTCGTTAGATCACCACCTATATTTCCAAATGCAGTGACAAATATATACAGGTTAAGTGATTTAATAACTTAAATAAGTGTTAATATCCCACTTTTAAGTGTATTGTAGGAAATGTATCAGCACTTTTTTTTTTCTTGTTATAATGTTTTTTTTTGTAAGTTATAAACTTATATGTGCATTTGAACAACATTTGGGTTACCTAATATTTTTTATTGAGTGAAACAATTTTTAATAGGTATGCTGGAATATATACATTCCTTCCCAAATCTAGAGCGGTAAGTAATGGCGCCCAATGAATTATCAAATCTGAGGCACCAAGTATTTAAAAAAATTTAGACTAATATTAATCTAGACTATTCCAATTCAGTTTCCTCTGAAAGTGTTTTAATTATGGTGTTGGGGATTTGTTAATTTTGCTCTCTCTGTATGATTTGGTTGGGATTGCAGAGTGACTTGGGTTTCTTTGTATGCATGTCCCGCACCTCCAGGTCACATGGGGTACTCAACAAGGTTCTACTTTTGCAAAGGAGGTTGAGATGTTACAGACTTACATTGATACTACAATCCAAATAATCTGTTTTGAAAATCCAAATAATCTGTGAGTATGTTGTAGTAATAGTAGTAGAATAACACTGGGGCATGGCCTAGTACTCCGTGAGTCTGTTGTAGTAGTAGTGTAGTACTTTGTTTAGTTTGTACTATTGGATAAAAATGATAATTTGATTGAGTTCCTTTGGTATGATTTATATTCACTTATTTATTCTATTTCTTTTTACTATTTTTCAGGTTGCATTCAAGTCTTTGGTGAATTTTTAAATGAAGAGGTTGCAAATGTAGCGGTAATGAGTGGAAAAGTTTATACTTAATTTTATTATTAAAGTCTTTATCAATTTCTAAGTTAGCATTTTGTTTTGACTAGCTCTTAACTTACCAACCGAATCCATCTCCTTTGACTAGCTAGAGTATCTTGGTTGGGCACTTTATCCGTTCCTAGGGCCTACTTTCCAAGGACGAAGTTGAGACAGGTTGGGAACTCTCTCTTTCTCTTTTTTTGTTTTAGTTCCCAAGAAAGTTGATTGGGTTGAAGAAAATGGAACAAAAAGAAATGAAAAAAAATTGAAATTTGTTGGTGTTTCTGCTTATGTTGAATTTGTAATATATTAAGACCCAAAAACTAGATAAATGGCTAACTTTGATGTAAATTGATAACAGCAAGCCACTAGGTAAAAAACAATGAGTCACCTTAGAGTTTTTTGGGATATCATAATTGATAACCATATCCACTGATCGAATATCCAATCTTCTACTTGCCGTATCAATTCTTGATGCATGAAATGTTAGAGACTCATTAATTTATATACTCGCAAGTATATGATTTTTATGCAGGTTATAAGGAATAGTAAAATTGTATAGGCATAATTTGTGTATATTTTAGTCATTTGATACATGTATGAGTGTAAAACAATAAAACTGTGAAGGCATACTTTGGGATTTAGGTTTGTATGACAATGATTAGGTTTTCTTTTAGTATCACTTTTCTTACTTGAGATTAAATGTGTATTTCTACATATAGCAGTGCAATAGATTTTCTTTTGCTCCATGTCCTTATGTCTATGCAGATAGAGATATCAATTAGTGTGGTTCAAGCATTAGGAGCAGTATTTCACTCTCAAAGGACTTCATTGGGAGGTGTTCAAGGAAAAATGAAGTCTTTCAAGTGACAAATTTCTTTGTTATTAGAGGCCTATTTGGTATTTCATGTGTAGTTTGATATTGACCTTAGCTATGTTCAACTTGTAATACATTTTGACAATATGATTATTTATGAAATTATTGTATTATAGTAAATGTGTAATTTTGTCGATTCTTATATATATATAAAATTAAAATAAATGTAAATTACTGTATGCAAAATCAGCAGTAATTGTTGATGCTAGTCTTCGTTTATGATGTACGATGTATGCCGTAATTGCTTTCATAGTATTACGACACTTAACAAACGTCGTATCAAATATAAATTACGGCACAGAGGTATGCCGTAATTGTTTTCGTAGTATTACGACACTTCATTAACATCGTATCTAATACTAATTAAGGTGCGCAAGGCATGCCTTAAAGAGCATTTATGATACTTCATTAACGTTGTATCTAATACCAAGAACATTTACGACGTGTTTTGTGTAAATTATTCACGGCTACTAGAGAACGTCATATTTGACAAAAATCTTTTATGATAGGGGTTTTTATTGCTTGGGGGCTCATGCCGTGAATAACCGTTTACGGCATCCTTTGTGCGTCGCAAAAAACCAGTTTTGTTGTAGTGAATTTGCCCTAAAATCATATAGACTCGAGTAAAATTTGACCTAAACTACTGAGATCAAAAGTGAAATTTAACCAATTTAAATTATTCCGTGATGCCTAAGTAAGATAGCTAGGTCGGGCAGTTCCTATTGATGAGATGTTTGTTGGATCTGGTACAGGTGTAGTAGTTTGTTGGCTACACTTACCAGAATGATGTCATGAATCAGACCAGTCACCACTCACCAGCTACGTGATGTTTAAAAATACTGGCTTAATTAGCCTACTAAGCCTACTGTGTCTGTTAGTTTAGGAACCCAGGTGTAAAGCAACTCGTGATTAAAGATGACTAATCACTATCAACAACAACAGGGTTGGATAGGGTTCGTGGTGTCAAGTGTCCCCTTAATAGAGGGTTCACAATGGAACTACGAAAATTTAGCATAGCCACAACAATGCTAACATTGTTCGGCTTGTAGCTCCGGTAATTAAAAACATTAATTTACTTTCATATCACAAGCCTTGAGTTCAAATTTACCGGCGTAATTTCACATAAACACATGTTGTTGGAAATTTTGAGTAGAAAGTTCATTATCCTATATTGGCCACTACCAAAATGTTCTCTCACTTTATAAGGCTTTGTCATTTATAGATAATGATTGGAGTGATGAATCATGGAGAATGAATTTGAGCTCAACCTTGGGGGTTGGGTTTTGGGATGTACTAATTATATATATATAATTAATTATCAAAAGATGGACCATGGAGAATGAATTTGGGCTCAACCTTGGGGTTCTACAATCCCAAACCTTCTTACTGAGAGAATCACAAAAAATTTGCTAGAAGTCAGTTTAAATATTAATTCGTTGTGTTCATATTTTGTTAATTTATTTGTTCGCATTTATTATTTATTAACATATATAAATTTGTCATTGATTGTTAATACTTATCCAACACATGTAAATATTAGGTTTTTCGCGAATTTAAGTTACTTGGATTTGTTAGTTTAATGGATTTCTCTTGAGAAAATCAACGGTACAGAGTCATTTAAACTCATGTTTACTGTTAAAGAATTTAATGTGGACTCCATTATTATGAGTTGTGACGAACTGCCGATGAATCTTTGACACATTGCACCTTTGTCAAGCAGCTGAACAGATTGTTATGCCACTTGAGGTGCCAAGAAGTAAAAACTTCAGCCTCATTTGGTTGTACATTTGAACCAAAAATAGAAAAAACAAAGTGCAAAACTGAGCCTCCTGCCCTTTTACAACTCTTCCCTTGTCCAAAATAGAAAGGCCAAAACAAAATTAACCCTCCCTCCCTTTCATGTTTCATCTTTTCCTTGTGCCAAACTAGATAAAAAATAAACGCAGGTTTCTAGCAGTTAGGTTTTCATATTCCATTCGATGACTAGCTACGCCATTCACAATCCAATTCCGGTGAACTTCGGAAAGAACACTATAGAATTGTGCTCAATCTTGTCAAACGGAAGTTCATTTATACGTCCTCCTTGCACATGGACCATGAAAATCTTCCATGTACCATTCTAATTTTATCGAATGCACATAGCAACTTCAGTCAACAACGCATACTTAACTCAAGAATTGTGCTCAATCTTATGGATGAAAGAGCATTATAAATCCAATTTAGCTGCTTTCAAAAGTCAATTGCATGTTCTTCATTCATATTGTAACCATAGCAACTCAAGTTTATTGAGATCAAAATACTCCACAAATGGTATGATGAATTTGTCCACAATGTTACATTACACCCTCAATAGATTAAGCTCTATATGAGAAACTCTAGAACCACAGCAGCCAATTCTTCAGAGCAAACTGATTGGCAAGGACGTTCCGATTACACCGGTGTCAAACCAACCACGCCTGCACGCACAAGATCATAACGAAAAGTGAAATTGAGAATTTAATGAAACCATGGAAACAAGCAAGAATATAGTGATTGTGGGATGAGACAAAAAGAAATTTTAACCCCTATTGACACTTGAGGCAGTATGCATCTGTAGAACTAAAGCAACTTATGTTTTGACGTTCTAAGCACCAAGGGTATCCAGAAAAACTCAGAAACTATATTCCCAATTATCATCTAGTTAACCATACTTCATCCTAATTAACTAGTATATGACTGAAATACGTGTCGCCCCGGATATTTTGATGAGGGAATTGGTTCCATAACCTGGAGCAAAACTAATAGTACGTTTAACTTGGTCCATAAAAGCATTGTTCCCCTGGGCAATGACATTCACAGTACAACAGATAAGCTCAGAAGTTAGGGAGCAGAGAACCATATACTGGACATATAGTACTAATTATATATATATAATTAATTATCAAAAGATGGACCATGGAGAATGAATTTGGGCTCAACCTTGGGGTTCTACAATCCCAAACCTTCTTACTGAGAGAATCACAAAAAATTTGCTAGAAGTCAGTTTAAATATTAATTCGTTGTGTTCATATTTTGTTAATTTATTTGTTCGCATTTATTATTTATTAACATATATAAATTTGTCATTGATTGTTAATACTTATCCAACACATGTAAATATTAGGTTTTTCGCGAATTTAAGTTACTTGGATTTGTTAGTTTAATGGATTTCTCTTGAGAAAATCAACGGTACAGAGTCATTTAAACTCATGTTTACTGTTAAAGAATTTAATGTGGACTCCATTATTATGAGTTGTGACGAACTGCCGATGAATCTTTGACACATTGCACCTTTGTCAAGCAGCTGAACAGATTGTTATGCCACTTGAGGTGCCAAGAAGTAAAAACTTCAGCCTCATTTGGTTGTACATTTGAACCAAAAATAGAAAAAACAAAGTGCAAAACTGAGCCTCCTGCCCTTTTACAACTCTTCCCTTGTCCAAAATAGAAAGGCCAAAACAAAATTAACCCTCCCTCCCTTTCATGTTTCATCTTTTCCTTGTGCCAAACTAGATAAAAAATAAACGCAGGTTTCTAGCAGTTAGGTTTTCATATTCCATTCGATGACTAGCTACGCCATTCACAATCCAATTCCGGTGAACTTCGGAAAGAACACTATAGAATTGTGCTCAATCTTGTCAAACGGAAGTTCATTTATACGTCCTCCTTGCACATGGACCATGAAAATCTTCCATGTACCATTCTAATTTTATCGAATGCACATAGCAACTTCAGTCAACAACGCATACTTAACTCAAGAATTGTGCTCAATCTTATGGATGAAAGAGCATTATAAATCCAATTTAGCTGCTTTCAAAAGTCAATTGCATGTTCTTCATTCATATTGTAACCATAGCAACTCAAGTTTATTGAGATCAAAATACTCCACAAATGGTATGATGAATTTGTCCACAATGTTACATTACACCCTCAATAGATTAAGCTCTATATGAGAAACTCTAGAACCACAGCAGCCAATTCTTCAGAGCAAACTGATTGGCAAGGACGTTCCGATTACACCGGTGTCAAACCAACCACGCCTGCACGCACAAGATCATAACGAAAAGTGAAATTGAGAATTTAATGAAACCATGGAAACAAGCAAGAATATAGTGATTGTGGGATGAGACAAAAAGAAATTTTAACCCCTATTGACACTTGAGGCAGTATGCATCTGTAGAACTAAAGCAACTTATGTTTTGACGTTCTAAGCACCAAGGGTATCCAGAAAAACTCAGAAACTATATTCCCAATTATCATCTAGTTAACCATACTTCATCCTAATTAACTAGTATATGACTGAAATACGTGTCGCCCCGGATATTTTGATGAGGGAATTGGTTCCATAACCTGGAGCAAAACTAATAGTACGTTTAACTTGGTCCATAAAAGCATTGTTCCCCTGGGCAATGACATTCACAGTACAACAGATAAGCTCAGAAGTTAGGGAGCAGAGAACCATATACTGGTTCCTTTCTTCCAATGTTGTGCATAGCTGTTGTATGCCTAATGTAAAGCCTCTCCATTATATGTGCAACGGCAACGTTATTACTAGAGACTATCATATAGAGCACTAACCGATGGAACAAATAATGAAGGCTAGGCTGCCGTTACTATAACCAGATTGAAATGCACAAGATAGTCAGTCTCAACCCAATCCCCCTTGCACCCTTTGTTTACTAACTATTTACTAGAACTACAATTTAATTGGAGAGAGAGGACTAGAGAGTGATTCTCCAAATGGTTCCCAAAACCTTCTTTATGAAGCTAACGATGAGAGAAATTAATCCTAGGACTTGATGAACCAATACCAAGACCATTACATAAGCAGAACGGCTTCATGAATGCACCCATTAGGATCTAGCCATTTATCAACATATAAGTATCTCAGATGACCCATACACAAACTATTTGCCCCAAACCCATGCCAGAGTGCCCAACAAAAGATGTCATACTTGAAGTCACCTATCAATTGGATTATGTCCTTCCAGTATTATAGACTGCAACGGCAATCCACACGTTGGGCCAAATAACAATTTCCACCCGTAAGTTGGGACAAAAAAGAACTGGAATTCATCACTCTAACATTTTTAATTAAATTAGTTTATTGACTATTGAGACAATTACAAAATTTCGGATATAATTCAACAGAAAAATATGACCAGTATATCTTTTTGCCTATTTATTTAGAATTATTTATATGTGATGCTAGTTCATCTTCACATTAGAGTACAACATACTCAACTCTCATCATCCATAAATACAAGTATAACAGCGATTGCTAATAATATCAAGGTTTCTCAAGACCCTTATTAAACATAGAAAATGCTTAGAGGTCTTGAAAGAGTTACTAATGCTATATTATAGTATACACACACACAGAAATACATGCATAAATTATACCCTGAATTTACCTAATAAAATTTTAATAGAAGGTATAATGTTTCCTGAGGCTCTCTGCATAACAAACTTGTTGATCACAATTTCACATTTTACAGTACCTTAACACAGGTAAGTCATGGACATTTTCTTTTTGTTTATCTCTCATCATAAAAGCATACAATAGAGGAAAATTTAATGTGCTACATCTAATGGAAAAATTACGCACAAAGGCCCATGTATAATGAAATATTACCCTATTTCCCGAGAAAAATTATTCCTCGTCACCAATTTATCAGATTCTTCCAACACAAACTAGATAAAGGAGCAACATACAGCATAGAATCTTTTTTTCAAACAGTAAAACAGAAAAGGGATTAAAAAGAAAAGAGAAATAAATGTGAAATCAAATTTTCTTGCTTACCACATGCCAATCTTCCACCTGCATTGCCAGTGCTTAGATTAAGTTCGTGTCCACCTACAAGTGCAAACCAAATGTGATTGAGGAAGTAAATAAGAAGAATGAGAAAGAACCATCAAGGGTAGTAACTTGCTTCTCTGCATTCCCCAACAAATAAAAAGGGAGGGGAAGGAAACAAATGTTTGTTGTTAAACTTTCTTGTCATTACCCACCCACATGCTTTGCTCAAAAGGATAAGAAGAGTTAGTTTCTAGTTCCAACCATGCGCAACCATTGCATATAAATTTTTCTCCACGCGTGCTTTAAATTTACTAACAAGTTTCTTCAACAAGTTGATTATAAACTACTTAGTACTTACCCTTTCCAAGGTCATCCTCAAGCTCATGAACAACAAGTGCTCTTCCAATTACAGAATTAGGACCAGTTAATGGTATCTACAAAATTTAGCCAAAACCAAAATATGAGTCATCAAATACTACTAAGGTGAATACAGTACCAAATGAACATAAAAATGTCAGACACCAAACTAAAACCTGTATGGAAATAAAGATAAACATGCCCTGAAGGTACACACATTCTTATGGGAAAGCATTACCCAGCTCAATGATTACCTGGTTATCCACGATTGTTGCCTCTGCCATCCCTGCATCCCCACAATATCTCTCTTAGTACATTAACTGGGTTGTGTTGAAATATAAGTGTTTTAGCTGAATAAATTTGTATTTAGCTTCAGTTTACAGATTTAAATGTGAGCCATTGGATTATATTCTAATTGGACAACTAAGATATAATCTTAGAGTTAGTGATTTGTGTTGATGATAAGTGAATTTTATATTATATATTTAACCCTATTCTTAGTATATTTTGGTTCATATTTTGGAAGAATTTTGATACTTTGAATTGTATTTCTAATATAGGACTTTTGACTTCCTCTGGAGCAAAACATGGTCAAATTGACGAATTTTGGAGTAATTCCAATTGGAGGACGTTTGTGAGTCACTTGGCGTGATTATATCAAAATATCAGATTTTTCCATCAAGCGGTTATTTTCTGGCAATAAAATAAAGGAGCGATGCACAGTGCTGCAATAGTGAATTTTTGGGCTTGAATTGCGTTTTTGGAGCCCAAGATGACCTCGGATGGGTTCATGGCCTTATGGAGATGTGTTCAGAACGTCTTGATCTCAAAACAAGCTAGCATGGGCCGGATTTGGAGGATATCTGAGACTAAAACGTGGCTGTACAGTTACCTGGCAGATTCTCCTAGTTTAATTAGGACTTTGTTTTCTAAGATATTTTATTATTATTTAGTTTTCTAGTTAGAATAAGAGACTTATGCTTTAGGGTTTGTGCGATGGCTTAGCAAATATATTGCTTGGCCGTCTACAGTTTTTCTCTTCACTTATTATTATTCAACTTCAGAGACAAAGAACTTTGCTAGGGTTCTTGGAGATTTTATACTTTAAGGTGCTTTCATTCCTTTTATTCTTAATAATATTTTTTGTGATTGCAATTATGAATATGCGTAACTAATTCTTCTTGCTAGGGCGATGCCTTGAGCCTTAGCATGAATATATAATTTTTATTTAATTGCTTATGATTGATTGCATGCAAACTTTGAATTATTGACCATTGTTTTAAACTATCTAACTATCTTGATGACTGGCCACCATTAGGATGTTTAGACAAGTAATTGGATGCAATTCGGTCGGAATATCACTGGAGGATTGAGTATTGCTTCTTGTGATTGATAATTGTAATTTCGTCTAAGGCGAATATCACGCTCTTAGGGGTTGCATGGTTCTTTAAAAGGTTTTCATAAAACTTAATGATCTTGCATGTTCATATTTGATCTGAATATCATAGACAGATTGCATGTTAGATATACATTTTTGCTTGAATATCACGAGGAGAATATATATTAGGAAAACCTAACCTTCAAAGTGGCATGTGTAAATCATGAGTAATTGGTAGAAATTCGTAGGATTGTTAGGTGATGGTGGAAACCTAGTGCTATCATAAATTGGTATTTAAAACTCTTTTCTTTTGTCATATTAGTTTTTAATTAAAATTTGTTTTTAATATTACCCAATTTCAGAATCTCTTTTCTCAAGTTTTAATTCTAAGTAGCTGATTAGGAATTGTTTTTATATAAATTATGAAAATAGTCCTTGAGGAGAACGACCTTGCATGAGCATCTATACTACAACATCCCTGTATTCTTGCAAGTATTTTGTGTGATTTTGCCCCTATTTGCATAGATGGTAAAAATCCTATCAAGAAATTGGTGCCGCTGCCAGGGATTGTTTTAGATAATTTTTGCTTAAACTTTTTCTGATTATTTATTTATTTAATTATTTTTCATCCAAAAAAAATTTCAAATTATTTTAACGCTTTCGTTTTATTGCAGATTTTGCAAACTGCATGGTCTAGACTAGATCAGGAACTGCCCAGATTGCACAGTTTGATCCAAAACCTGAACGCACACTGCACAGACAGAGGCGAGAAAATAATTTGGTTTGGGATTGTTCACTACAAGGCACGTTTCTGCAGGAATTGTTTGCTGGTTTTGTGGACAGTAAAATTACAATGGCGTTGCAATTGCCTGCAGAAGGCAGGCCACTTAGAGAGTCGTTGGATGCCCGAGCCAATGATGTTCCTAATTGTATTGTGTATCCTAAACAAGAAGAGGGTGATTCATTTGAGATCAAGCACCATATGCTTGAAGTTCTACCTACTTTTCGTGGGCTGCCTAACGAGGATGCGAACTTACATATTGCAAAATTCATCGTGGGTTGCAAAAATATTTTGATCAGGGGTTTTTCTGCCGAGGCTATTAAGTTACGTCTTTTTCCTTTTACTTTGAAGGATAAGGGAGAAATTTGGTTATTCACTCTACCGGCTAATAGCATTACTACTTGGAAACAATTGCATACAAGATTTCTGAACAAATATTATTCAGCATCCAAGACATTGAATTACAAGTGGGAGATTATGACATTCACTCAAAAGCCAAACGAAGAATTTCATGAAGCTTGGGAGAGATATACAGAGATGTATATAAAGTGTCCACATGCTAATATTGATCCAGATACACAAATGAATATTTTCTTTTGATGGGCTTAATCCTACATCTAAAAACCATGTTAATGCATCAGCTGGGGGTTAATTGTCAAATAAATCTGCAAGAGAAGCGTTTGAATTATTTGATATGATGGCTACGGAATCTCAACAATGGGCAGCAGAACATTCATAGAAAATGGGCATTTTTGAGTTATCAGCAAGTTCTCCTAATATGTCTGCACAAATGGAAAAAATGGAGAAGAAAATTAATGCAAAGTTTGACATTATTTTACAACATATAGCAAATTCTACACGGCAGCTGCCACCTGCAGCAACAATTTGCATTATCTGCAGCATGGCTACACATGACATATTGGGTTGTCCACATAAAGAATTTTACCTAGAGCTTGTGGAGCAACATGTTAATATGATGAACAACTATCAAAGGCCTAAGAATGATGCATATGCAACTCATTACAATCCAGGATGGAATGATCATCTTAATTTCAAATGGGGTGACAATCAAAATAATACAAGACCATTCCAATAAGCACAAAAACCTTTTGTACCATCCAAACTATCATTGGAGGATCAAATGGCTAAATTGGCAGCAACAACACAAACATTCATGGAAGGCAGCAATAAAAGATTTTAGAATATTGAGGCATCAATTAAAAGTTTAGAGTTACAATTTGGGCAGCTAGTTGCATAGATTTCAGATAGAGAAAAATGAAGGTTTCCTAGTCAAACGGTGCTTAATCCAAGAGGTACAGAGGATTGTTGTGCAATATGGACTTTAAGGTGTGGCAAAAGTTATGACAACTGTGAAAATGGCGTTGAACAAAATCTGCCAGCAGTGAAAATCTCTACAGAATCTGCAAAAACAGTGGCAGAACCTGCCAATTTTGCAGCAAAACAGAATCTGACTGGTGCAGAAATTGTCCCAAAACAGGTTCCTGAGCCTGCTTAGATACCTCCATTACCATATCCGGAACGATTAATACCGAAGGCTAAAGATCAGCAGTTAAAAGACTTCATACAAACATTGGCTAAAGTTCAAATTACTTTACCATTGTTGGAAGCGATTAAAAAGATTCCTTCTTATGCCAAATTTTGGAAAGATGTTTGCACTAAGAAGAAAAAGCTCGTGGAAACAAAGAAAATTGTGCTCACAAAATAATGCAGTGCAGTTCTACTGCACAAATTGCCTCCAAAGAAGAAAGATCCAGGAAGTTTTACTATTTCTTGTAGTATTGGCAATTCTGATTTTAAAAGTGCGTTAATTGATTTAGGTGCTAGTGTAAACTTAATGCCTTATTCTGTTTTTAAACGTTTAGGTGAAGGTAAGTTGAAGCCAACCTCCAACATTATTCAATTGGCTGACCGTTCAATTACCTATCCTAAAGGAATCGTCGAAGATGTTATTGTTAAGGTTGACAATTTATATTTACCAACTGATTTTATGGTGTTGGACATGGATGAAGATTTGACAACACCCATCATTTTGGGATGACCCTGCATGGCAACAGCCTGGACTCTTATTGATGTTGAAGCAGGAACGTTAACACTAAGGGTTGAAGATCAAACAATTGTTTTCAATTTGTTTGAAGTCACCACACATTCAGGTGATAAGCAAGAATGCATGCGTGTTGATGCATTAGATGGTTTGCCTAGTGCCAAATTTATGACCACATCATTAATTGACCATTTGCCCATAAAGACTCAAGATGTGATTCGTGAGTGTAATAGTTAAGTGCAGCAGCAAAAAGTTCAGTTGGTTGAAGTGCAAAAATCAAAAGTAGAACCAACTTTGTTTGAAAACTATTTAAGCCACTAGATTGACCAAAAACATCCAAATGTCAAGGGCAAGAATAAAAAGTTGCAAAATATTCCAAGTTGTAAAAAAATACGGCTTAGTAGAAAGGTGTGGTTGTTAAATTCTAGTTTCAAGTGAATTTTAGGGAGACAAGAGTCTCGATGGAAGAGACCTTATATGGTCAAGCAAGTTTTTCAAAATGGTAACGTGGACATTGAACTAGAAGGCAGGGGTTGTGTGCTCAAGGTCAAAAAGTCTATACTAAAGCTATTCCTAAGGAAGTTTAGTGCATGCAAGTCACTGACTCTGAAGGAACCGGTAATCTGACCACCAGGCTTCTGCAACGTCTAGCTACATACTTTAAATAAAGCGCTTATTGGAAGGCAACCCAATTTTCTAACTTTTTCCTTACTTTGTTTCATTTTTATTTCATTACTTTCAATTTCTAGTTGCATTTAAATTCCTAGGTTGTCATTTAGTGTTAATTAAAAATAAAAAAAAACAAACAAACTAAAACATGAAATAAAAATTAAAAAATTCAAAAAAAAAATTATTTGCTTTTACTTGTTTTATTTTTGTTTACTGATAATATCTTCTACATTTTATGTCTGATTTCAACACTTGATTTTTATGTAGCCAGCAAACAAGAAAAACAAGAATTCATGCACAGAGAGATTATTTTAGACAGAATCATGCATCCAGTAGCAGATCGACATCAACATCAACCCCATCTGTAATACACAAGCAGGGATGGGATGTTATACCTTTATATTTTGCTACGTGGCCATTCTTCCTTGTAGGCCGATAGTTTGGTCAGTCCAATGTGTTTTTGCCAATCTGGGGTCATTCCTGCAACACAACAATCATGTGTATGAGTTATAGTGGAAATGTTCGTATATCATCAAGTTTGTGGTACTTCTGGGATTTGTCGCTTTTACATTCGAAAGTGCTACGGATGCCACAGATGCCAGTATTTAAGTTTGGGGGTAAATGAGGCAGCATTTTTGCATTTGGGGGTCATCTCTGGTGGAGAACAAAATTTTTACCTCTGCATGACTCGGGTCTACGATGTCTTCCATGTTTGCCTTGTCCTTGCTGCTGTTCAGCTTCCAGCTTGAAAACCTTTGCACACAAACGAGACACATAGATTATACACTTGCAGGATGGAGTTATATGAGACATGGAAATCACCACAATACGCTGTTTGAGTGAAGATGTGCACTTCTGTGGGATGATTGGAGTTGCATTGTGCTCTCATTTCTATGGCAGAAACTAGCTAGTTTCAGATTTTTGCAAATAAGAGTGCGCGGTGTAAATTGGCTCAGATTTGCAAGTTTGGGGGACTTCATACGGATAAAAACACATGCATGTGTTAGCTCTTGCTACATTTTACCTAAATACATAAAGCTGAAACGAAAGTAACATAAATTGAGGAGGATTTTTACCTTCAGCATCTTAGGTTTTGGAAGGTTATGGAAGGCTACGAATACAGCGCTTAGAGAGGATGAAAGAGCTGCTGTGAAATGGAGGTTTGAATTGATGGTTGGGTTTGAGAGTTTTGAACATGGGAAGAGCTTCGAGAGAGTCTCTTCAGATTTTCTAGAAAGAGAGAAGGAAAACTCTTTTCATTATGGAGAGAAATGAGGGCTGAGAGAAATGAATGTGTTCTTTCAGTTTCTAAAATACAAAATAAAAATGAGAGAAACTTCAGGTATCCAAAGCATTCAGCATGGTTAAAGTATCGTTCGTTTGGAATCCTAAGAGGTTCAATGCACTGATGCTTGCCACGTGTCAAAGGTTACCCGTTTCCCCGTGATTTGTCAGACATGTGTGTTTTGAAAATGAAAAAAAACAGAGAGCCGTTTGGCTTTGGTTTTGATGACAAGTAAAGAGCTTTGGGCTCGAGGAAGTGCAACAAGGAATCCAAGGTGTGGTAAACAATCAATTAGGGTTATGATGTACGTGTGTGCAAGTGTATGAGTCAATGCCTCAACTAATTGGGTTGTTATGTGTTTGCATGCCATTTTCTTCAAGGCCCAATGTTTGTCATGTCCAGGTGAATCTTTTCCTTTTTTCCTGTTTGTTCTATTATTTATTTATTTTTAAGTTCTTTGTTTCGTTTCTATTTTCCTTTTTCTTTTAGGTTATTTGGTCTAGACTTTTGTTTTATCTTTTGGAGTTTTGTTTTTTTTAGTTTCTATTTATTTTCCACACCTTGAGGACAAAGTGTGAAATAAGTTTGGGGGTGGGAAAGTAAAATTTTAGGATTTTTGTTTTTGTGTCAGTTAAATTTTTTTTCGCTTTTAAGTTAATATCCATAGATTATTTTAAACGTTAGAACAAATGGACAGGGTGAAGATTAATCCCCAATAGAGTCTTTTCTATTTATCGTTGTTTGGACACTAATTCATGAATTATACTTTGAAATTTGCATATCACACCAACATGGTTTGTGGGGAGTGAGATTGAAACACTTACTTTTTCTCTAAGTGTATTTATATTTTTGTTCTATATAAAATAGAGTTAGTATGTGTTATAAAGTAATAATTGTCTCATCCGAGGTTTTGCCTAGTAACTGGGCCAGTCCTGCCTAATCAGCAGTGACTCTCACGTCAAACGGTAGAGTTTTGGCATGAGGCAGGGTGGTTAGTTGGTTTCGTAGCCTTTCCAACTCGGGTTAATAAGTCCTTAGGGGTGTTCTACACCTAGTGCCCTAAAGCCCTAGTCGTTTGAGAATCATTGACCTAAAGCTCGCTACATGGGTTGGATAGAAAGCTACATGGGAATCATTGACCCTAAACATTGCACGACCATTACTGTTATTGAAAAAAGAAAAAAAAGAAAAAAAATTATTATGAAAAAAAAAAGAAAAAAGTCCGAAAAGAAGAGAAAGAAACATATATGTGAAGTTAGCGTGTGAAGTATGAATAAAGGGATGAGAGGTAAGAGTTTTGGTCGAGTCTCCTTAACTATGTTGGTTCACTTTACACCAAAGGAAATTTGTGAATTCTTTTCTAATTGATTCTAAATGGCTTAGACTCTGTGGTGGGATTGGTTGGAACTTTTGAAAAGATGTTCTGATTTTTAACATTTTTTATGGATTGCAACTTGAAAGTGAGAATTTGGTTTTAGCTAAGTTTTAGTTTTAGTTAAATGTCTAGTTTGTTAGTTTTTATTTTTGTTTTCTCATTTTATTTTGCTTGAGGACAAGCAAAAAGCTAAGTTTGGGGGTATTTTGATAAGTGAATTTTATATTGTATATTTAACCCTATTCTTAGTATATTTTGGTTTATATTGTGGAAGAATTTTGATATTTTGAATTGTATTTCTAATATAGGACTTTCAACTTCCTCTGGAGCAAAACATGGTCAAATTGATGAATTTTGGAGTAATTATAGTTGGAGGACGTTCGTGAGTCACTTGGCTTGATTGTATCAAAATATCAGATTTTTCCATCAAGCGGTTATTTTCTGGCAATAAAATAAAGGAGCGATGTGCAGTGCTGGAATAGTGAATTTTTGGGCTTGAATTGCGTTTTCAGAGCCCAAGATGACCTCGGATGGGTTCGTGGTATTCTGAAGATGTGTTCAGAACTTCTTGATCTTCAAAACAAGCTATCATGGGCCGGATTTGGTGGATATTTGAGACTAAAACGTGGCTGTACAGTTACCTGGCAGATTCTCCTAGTTTAATTAGGACTTTATTTTCTAAGATAGCTTATTATTATTTAGTTTCCTAGTTGGAATAAGAGACTTATGTTTTAGGGTTTGTGCGATGGCTTAGCAAATATATTGCTTGGCCGTCTACAATTTTTCTCTACGCTTATTATTATTCAACTTCAGAGACAGAACTTTGCTAGGGTTCTTGGAGATTTTCTACTTTAAGGTGCTTTCATTCCTGTGATTGCAATTATGAATATGCGTAACTAATTCTTCTTGCTAGGGCGAAGCCTTGAGCCTTAGCATGAATATGTAATTTTTATTTAATTGCTTATGATTGATTGCATGCACACTTTGAATTATTGACCATTGTTTTAAACTATCTAACTGTCTTGATGACTGACCACCATTATGATGTTTAGACAAGTAATTGGATGCAATTCGGTCGGAATATCACCGGAGGATTGAATATTGCTTCTTGTGATTGATAATTGTAATTTCGTCTAAGGCGAATATCACGCTCTTAGGGGTTGCATGGTTCTTTAAAAGGTTTTCATAAAACTTAATGATCTTGCATGTTCATATTTGATTTGAATATCACAGACGGATTGCATGTTAGATATACATTCTTGCTTGAATATCACGAGGAGAATATATATTAGGAAAACCTACCCTTCAAAGTGGCATGTGTAAATCATGAGTAATTAGTAGAAATTCGCAGGATTACTATGTGATGGTGGAACCCTAGTGCCATCATAAATTGGTATTTAAAACTCTTTTCTTTTGTCATATTAGTTTTTAATTAAAATTCTTTTTTAATATTACCCAATTTCAGAATCTCTTTTCTCAAGTTTTAATTCTAAGTAGTTGATTAGGAATTGTTTTTACATAAATTATGAAAATAGTCCTTGAGGAGAACGACCTTGCATGAGCATTTATACTACAACATCCTTGTATTCTTCAAGTATTTCGTGTGATTTTGCCCCTATTTGCATAGAAGGTAAAAATCTTATCTCATAGGGTAGATTGCATGAAGGTTGGATTTGAGTTTTGTATCATAAAGAGACAATCTCTCTCTCTCTAATGGTAATATACATTTCGCACGGTTTATGTGAGGTGTGAATGAAAAAAGGAAAACTTTATGTGAGAACCTTCTCTTAGCAACTCTCTGAGATTTTTTTCAAGAAATCTTCATCACCATTTTCGATTCATTTCTTACCACAGAGATCATAGTCTCTGAGATTCTAACATGGCCTCAGAGCCAGGTTTGGTCGCTTAACACTGGGGAATTGAATCTGTGAAGGAACAATTTAAAATTTGAAGAAATTGGTTGCGAGATCTGTGTCTAACATGGCAGGATTTGGAGGTGGTGAGTTGAGAACGCCGATCTTCACCGGTGAGAAATATGAGTTTTGGAGCATAAGGATGAAGACTATTTTCAAGTCTCATCGATTATGGGAGTTCGTTGAAAAAGGAGTAAAGTGCTCAAATTTGAAGGGAGCTGATGAATCTGATGCAAAGAAGGAGAATGAGGAATCGAGTGATACTGCAACTCTCATGGAGAAGCTCATGTAAGATGCCAAGGCGCTGGGGCTGATTTAGGGAGTAGTTTCCAATGAGATTTTCCCTCAGATCTCTCACGAGGAAACCTCTAAGGGGGCTTGGGATATCTTGATGCAAGAATTTCATGGCAACAAACAGGTTAGAAGTGTTAAATTACAAGGTTTTCGTAGAGAATTTGAATGTACAGAATATAAGATGATGAGTCCCTGTCTGTTTATCTTACAAAATTGTTTGATCTGATAAATCAAATGAGAAGTTATGGAGAAGAACTGTCTAAAGAGAGAATTGTGCAAAAAATGTTGATTAGTTTACCCTCTGCGTATGATCCTATATGCTTTGTGATTGAGCACTCAAGGGATGTAGAAGTGATTGAGGTTCAAGAGGTAGTTGCCTCATTGAAAAGTTTTACACAGAGATTGAAGAGACATAATGAGAACAAGATTGAGAGAGCATTTGCAAGTCTAAGTGTGAATTCCAAACCTGCCAATTCTTCTAGAAATCAAGGCAATCGATACCATAAGAATTGGAAACCAAAATTTTAAAAGTGGGATCAAAAGCCTGCTTATCAATTTAAGAAGCAAATTGCAGCTGTAAAAGGTGGTAGAAACCTTTGCAGGCACTGTGATAAATACCATTATGGAGATTGTTTTCTTAAAGGCAAACCAAAGTGTTATTGTTGTGGGAAAATTGGTCATATTGCAAGGGACTGCAATAATAAGAAAGGTGCTCAAGGTGTTCAACAGCTAAATTTTGCAACTCAGGTTCTTCCCACACCAACCATGTTCTATGTAAATAATGCAGTTGACAAGAAGTTTATTGAAGATGGATGGTATGTGGATAGTGGTTGTAGTAACCACATGACTGGCAGAGAAAATGTGCTAGTTGATATCGACAAAAGCATAAATGCAAAAGTAGAAATGGGAACTGGACAATTGGTTGATGTTATTGGAAAAGAAAGTTTGGTGGTGGACACTATGATGGGAATAAGGTATATCAAAGAAGTAATGCTTGTCTCAGGTCTTAAGGAGAATTTACTAAATGTAGGGCAGATGACGGAGCATGGATACTTTCTGATTTTTAGAGATAATAAGGCTGAAATCTATGATGACTGGTCTCGTTCTAATATGGTTGCTAAGGTGCCAATGAGAGGAAACAAAAGTTTTCCCTTGAAACTTCACACAGATTTGCATTTTGCATTAAAAGCAAGTGTGAGTAAGTCAACTTTGATCTGGCATAGAAGAATGGGGCATCTGAATGTCAATAGTTTGAAGTTGCTACAGGAGAAAGAAATGGTGCTTGAATTGTCAAAAATTAAGAACACCAATGAAGTGTGTGAGGGGTGCATTCTTGGGAAACATTGTAGAGATTCCTTTCCAAGAGAGACAACAAGTAAGACCACTATTCCACTGAAATTGGTACACACTAATGTTTGTGGACCAATGCAAACTGTTACAAAGGCTGGAAATAGGTACTTTCTCACTTTTATAGATGAGTGTACTCGGATCTGTTGGGTTTACTTTCTGAGATACAAATATGAGGTGTTCAATGTCTTTAAGAAGTTTAAGGCTACTGTTGAATTGCAAAGTGGGTATAAGTTGAAGAAACTGAGAAGTGACAGAGGAGGAGAGTATACATCTATTGAGTTCAACAGGTTTTGTGAAGAAATAGGAATGGAAAGGCAACTCACTGTGGCATACTCATCACAGCATAATGAAGTGGCTCAAAGGAAGAACAAGACCATTGTGGAGATGGCTAAGTGTATGATGTTTGAGAAGAAGATACCTCTGGAGTTTTGGGCTGAGGTATTTAACACTGCAGTATATGTCTTAAATAGGTGTCTAACTAAGGCTTTGGACAAAAAAAAAAAACTCCATTTGAAGCCTATAGTGGAAGAAAGCCAGGAATTAAGCATTTAAAAGTGTTTGGTTCTCTGTGTTATGCACATGTCCCAGAACAACAGAGGTAGAAGCTTGACTTGTCTAGCACAAGGTGTGTGTTTTTGGGGTATGGAAGCTGTGAGAAAGGTTACAAGTTGTATACCATTGAATTTGGGAAGGTAATTATATCTAGAGATGTAGTATTCAATAAGGAAACAAGTTGGGATTGCAGTACACAGAAGGAATGTAGTATTTCAGTTCCACTCACTGAGATGTTTACTGAGAAAGAAAATGAGACTGGTGAATCAAGCTTAACTTGAGCTGAGATGTCAGAAATGAATGGTAAGGCACCAAGAAACATTGATGAAACACAAGTCAGAAGTGGTACTACTGGACAAAGTGAAAGTTCAGGTCCACAGGATTTCGATCATACTCCACTGAAATATAAAAGCATTGTAGAAGTGTATGAAAGATGCAATTTGTACATTATTGAACCTAAAACTTTTGAAGAAGCTGTTAAGGATGAAGGATGGCAGAAAGCAATGGAGAGTGAAATTGCAATGATAGAGAGAAACAATACTTGGGAGTTGGTTAGTAGACCATCTGATAAACCAGTAATTGGTGTTAAATAGGTTTACAAAATCAAGTTAAACCTTGATAACTCAGTGCAGAAAAACAAAGCCAGATTGGTTGCAAAGGGATACTCTCAAAAGCCTGAAATAGATTTCAATGAGACTTTTGCACCAGTTACTAGGCTTGATATAATCAAAACATTGGTTACATTGGCAGCACAGAAAGGGTGGAAATTGTTCCAAGTAGATGTGAAATCTGCATTTTTGAATGAAGTATTGCATGAAGAAGTGTATGTTGATCAACCTCCTGGATTTGTGATCAAGAACAAGGAAGATGGAGTTTACAGACTCAAGAAGGCATTATATGGTCTTAAGCAATCTCCAAAAGCTTGGTATGAAGAGATCAACTCTTACTTCACTAAAGCTGGTTTTCAAATGAGTCTTAGTGAAGCAACACTATATGTAAGGATTGCATAAAGTGGAATACTCATTGTTTCTTTGTATGTGGATGATATCATATACACTGGAAGTTTACAAGAGTTGATGATGAAGTTCAAAATTGAGATGATGAAACAGTATGAAATAACTAATCTCGAGATGCTGCACCACTTCTTGGGTTTAGGTGTGATACAAACTGACACTTGCATTTTCTTGCACCAGAAGAAATATGCAAAGACACTATTGGATAAATTCGGTCTCAAAGATTGCAAATCAGTTGCTACTCCTTTTGCAGTGAATGAAAATTTGTCTAAGTCAGATGGAAGTGAACAAGCTGATGAAAGCTTATATAGGCAGATAGTTGGAAGTTTGTTATATTTGACTGCTACAAGGCCAGATATCATGTTTGCAGCAAGTCTGTTAGCAAGATTTATGCATGGTCCTACTAGAAAACATATGGGAACTGCTAATAAAGTACTTAGGTACATTCAAGGCACACTTGATTATGGTATAACATATGAGAAATGGAAGGAAGCAATGCTTATTGGCTACTGTGATATTGATTGGTCAAGAAGCGAGGATCATATGAAAAGCACATTTGGATATGCATTTAATCTTGGTTTAGGTGTATTTTCTTGGGCATCAGTCAAGCAAAGCAATGTTGCACTATCCACTGCAGAGGCTGAATATGTTAGTGTAGTATAAGCCACTTCACAAGCAATCTGGCTGAGATTTGTTCTCTCAGATTTTGGTGAACAACAGGTTGACGCTACACTAATTCTATGTGATAATACCTTAGTTATAGCCATAACCAAGAACCATGTGCATCATCATAAGACAAGGCATATAAACAGAAGATTTTATTTCATTCGAGATGCTTTGCAAGATGGAGAGATCGATTTACTATACTACAAAACTGAAGAGCAAGCTGCAGATATTTTTACCAAGGCATTGGCTAGTGATCGATTCGAATACTTGAGAAGAAAGCTTGGAGTAATCTCAGCTAAACACTTAAAATGGAGTGTTGAAATATAAGTGTTTTAGCTGAATAAATTTGTATTTAGTTTTAGTTTACAGATTTAAATGTGAGCCATTGGATTACATTCCAATTGGACAGTTAAGATGTAATCTTAGAGTTAGTGATTTATGTTGACACATGTAACTATCTTATAGGGTAGATTGCATGAATGGTTGGATTTGAGTTTTGTATCATAGAGAGAGAATCTCTCTCTCTAACAGTAATATACCTCTCGCACGGTTTGTGTGAGGTGTGAATGAAAAGAAGAAAATTTTCTGTGAGAACCTTCTCTTAGCAACTCTTTGAGATTTTTTTTCAAGAAATCTTCATCACCATTTTCGATTCATTTCTTACCACAGAGATCATAGTCTCTGAGATTCTAACAGGTTGTGGTATTGAAAAGAACAAGTTTGTAAAGGGAATTAAAATATGAAATTACCATCGGTATTAGCAACTATGTTTCCCAGGTCACCCGCATGACAGACTTCATCCTCAGGAGCACCATGTGTCAACTGTTTAGGATTGAAATGTGGTCCTAGTAAGGGAAAAAGAAATTCATTAGAATGGCATCAAAATAAAATCACAAATATAACTACATAATACTATAACCATAAAATTTTAAGCTTGAAATGATATAAAGCCCTACCTGTGGATATGCATCCATTTTGTCGTATCACCATACTCATGCTACACAAGAAAGAAAAACACTTAGAAACAAGTTTACTAATCCAAAGATGAAGAACCTAATTCAAAAACACTCACTAAGTGAAACCCATGAGGCCCGGGGGTAAGTCCAGTAATACGAACATTCACGGTTGTAGGACTTGATAACAGTAAAACACAATCACCAGTAAGCAGTCATTACTCCATCAAGATTATGAGTTCAGATAACACAAGATTTTGAGCATAGAATCAGACCACTCACACACAATTAAAGGAACCATTGAAACAGCATTCAACTAAATTAAATATAATCCAAGTTTGGGAAATTTTGAGTACTCACATTTTCAAATTCTCAACTCACAGAAGTTAAAACTAGAAAAAAAGAAAATCTATAGATTAAACTCTTGCCTTGAGTCCAAACAAGTTACTCACTACCCAAAATCCAGAATTCAATTTCAATTAACTGCGAAAATATCGAACAAACACATAATCTTTTCCACATTTCGATTCTCTTAGACATAAAACAATATGAAATTAAACCTAGCAGAGTTGACCATTTAAAGACATAAACCAATTTTCCGAAAACCCATGTCGGAAAAAGGAAACAGATATCGATAACACAATCATTTACATAAGGGGGTAGAGTTATATAAAGATACCATTGTTTTCTTGGCTCAAGGTGACGACTCATTCGACATTGGAAATGCCCTTGAGGACAGTGACGACCATGGCGAAGCCAGGAATTGAAGGGGGGGAGGGGCGAAGTTAAAAGAGTGCAAGGTTCAAAAGAATAGCAACAACCAAATCATTTTATATAGTAATGTCTTCCATAATTTATTAATATAAACAAATTACAATTGTTGCCGACTAGGTTTCATATCATGAAAATGTCGCATAATAGGCTCATTATCAATAAAAGCAAATACATCTCTGTCTATGTAAACAAGCATGCTATCACTCAACCATTGATCTCCCATTTTGTTACGCAATGGTGTTTTCACAATCTTCATAGCAGAGAAAGCTCTCTCCACAGAAGCGGTTGCAATCGGTAACACCAAAGCGAATGTAAGAAGCTTATACACTAATATGTAGCTTGCACACCTCCCGGTCTTCACCAACTCCTTTGCAAGATCAACAATTCCTCTCAATGATGAAAACTCACTATGCATCTTCATATCGTGAATGTAATTGTCAAGTTGAATTGGAAGATTCATGAGGTCTATACAATCAAAATCTTGAGGATAAAGTTGAGCTAGACGAACAATTTTTGCTTTGTCAAAAGATGCAAAATTATTTACCGGACTCAAACATACTATACAAAGAAGCAACTCGGTGTTTACCTCATTGAAGCGATCATTCAATTCCTTTAATTGTGTATCAATGACTTGAAAATAGAGGTCCACACGGTAGTAATGGAAGTTTGTGAGTCTTGGAGCTTTACGCCTTGATTTTCCAGGTACAAAATGCAAATCCTCCATGTTAGGAACGACAATATCATGCTCTTGACAAAACTTTTGTACATCATCAAGCAAGTCCCCAAAGTCATCATCTCTCAAGGATTGTAGTCTTTGCTTGCATACTTCCACTAACGCCATTGCATTCACAATATCTTGATCTTTCTTTTGTAATGCTTGTGATAACTCATTTGTAACTCCCAATATGAGTCTCATAAAAAAAAGGTGAAACACAAAATCAAAAGTTTGTATGTTATGGAATAACTGACTTGTTTCACCAAAATTGTCTTGGTTGGTATCATCTTTAATCCATTCAAGCACCTCCACCACGGCTTCAAACATGACAATAATACTAACTATAGTACCATAATGTGAGTTCCAACGTGTATCACAAGGATGCATGAGACTATTTTCTTAATTTAACCCTCTACCCGTTTCAAGATCACCAATATCAAGAGCTTTCTTAATTTGTTCTTGTTGTTTCTCTCTAAATGCATCACGATGCTTACCCGATGATCCAATTGTATTGACCAAAATACTAGCATTGTTGAAGAAAATGGTGACACCCTCAATTCCCTTTGTAACGACTACAAGAGCTAGTTAAAGTTGATGTGCAAAACAATGAACATAAAATGCTTGAGGATACTTGTTCAAAATCTTTGTTTTAAGGCCATTTAGCTCACCTTTCATATTACTAGCTCCATCATAGCCCTGTCTTCGTAACTTGGACATACTCAAATTTGTTGTAGCAAAGAATCTCTCAATAGCCTTTTCAAGCGAGCTACTAGTTGTAGAAGAGACATGTTGCACACCCAAAAACTTTTCAATTGCTTCTCATTTTTTGTTCATATAACGCAATACCACTGCCATTTGCTCTTTAGTTGAAGAATCACGTGATCCATCAACCAAAAGAGAAAAAAAATTCACCTTCCATATCTTTAGTGATTGCATTTATAGTTTCAATGGCACAAGCACGAACAAGATCTTTTTGAATATCAGAAGAAGTATATTTAAGATTCTTGGGAGCATTCTCAAACACAAACTTCCTAACTTGCTCATTATGCTTGGAAAGAAATTGCATAAGCTCCAAATAATTACCTCTATTGTTTGATTTCAACGATTCATCGTGACCACGAAAAGGCAAACCTTGTCCCAACAACCATCTTGTGCACTCAAGTGAGGCACTCAATAAAGTATGATAATTATTGCGAGCTTCATCGGTTTGCTTAATCACAAATGTTTCAATGTGTTGTTTTTGTGTCATCAAATCTTTAGCTTGTTGTACAACTTTATTATGAAGACTTCCAACACCTTCCTCATGGGCTCGAAAATTTTCGGGTCCTTTCCTCTAATTTGTAAACCCTTTCTCAATGAAGACATCACTTCCAGTGCTACCCATTTGATCGAAATCACATTTGAAAAGATAGTAATAACGACAAAATGCAGCATCTTTTGATATACTATACTTTAACCACTTCAATCTATCAAACCAACCGGTGATAAAACATCTTTTGTTGCTAACTTTTCTTGGCATAATGTGGTCTCTAGGTTGACAAGGATCATTTTGGAGATACTGTCTACGAATTGCTTCACGATAATTAGGTAGATAATCAAGCATTCGATGTCTATATCCAGGGTTTGCATGAAGATTAGCCATTATTTCATCCAACTTAGTGGGCTCACTTTGTTGTGAACTACTCGGAATATTCAAAAGAGGAATTCTTGGAATATTTGATGGAGGAGGAGGATGACTACTTGGAATATTTGAAGGAGAAGGACTACCCGAAATGTTTGAAGGAGGATTTAAGCATTGTTTCTTATAGTATCGTTCCATTAAGTAACTGTAAAATGGAAAGAAAAAAAATTCTTAGACTCTTAATCCTAGAGTAGACTATACTAATATGCATAATAACCCAACCAACAATTCAATTAATCAATACCAATAAGCATATAAATTATTCAATAAATAAAAAATTCATTCAACTAATCATATGAATACAACTAATCAAAAATTCAAATTTTAATTTTCACCCTAAAAAATAATTTCATAATTTCATATCAATCAATAATCATAGAATCATATCAATAATCAATAACCAATAACCATATTAGTGCATTACCATATGATTCTATACTAATTAAACAAAATTCATATTAAATAATTAATTAGGGTTGGGGATTATAAATTTAGGAATTAAAAAATTTACGTTTGAAATTGAAGGCTAGAAGTTGGCTTAGTAGCTGGAGTGGCTAGTGTTAGCAGCAAAAAGGCAACAGAAATCAGCCAATAGGGATTTATTTTCCATTCCATTGGGGTTGGGCATTGCTGGGATTTTAGGAGCAGCTTTGCACTCTCTCTATCTCTAATTGGCGAAGGGAGAAATTTGGAATGGTAAAGCATGACACGCATGCTGACTGAATGAAGGAATGGGGGACACGCCACGCAGTCCCCCCAATACATATATTTTTTTTTTGGTTTTTTTCAAACATTGAAAGTTTCATGTGGAGGGGCCTGACTAATTTGAAATAGAGATGGGACATGGAGGGCCTGACTTTGGGACACGCGGGCCAGACTTTAAATTTTTTATTAATTTTTTTTACCAGGACCAAAACGACGATGTCGTTTTGGCCTAGATTTAAAAAGAAAAAAGAGAACCCAGTCTGCTACTGCACGCAGCAGAACCAGTTCCGGTGCCAAAACAGACATGGAGGGGCTGGGTTTTCCGGTGAGGGGATGGGCGAAACCTCGGCTGCAGCTGTGTTTTCCGGTGAGGGGAGGGGCGGTCGGCACTCCTCATCCTTCTGTGGCTTTGCCACTGGTGACGACTTTCTTGGTTGCGACGAAGACTGTAAGAGGCTTAGGGGTGGTGGCGGAGGCGGCGAAGGACATGGATTGGGATTTAAGTGGGAGCTTGAGGGAGATGCCATGGAAGAAGGAATGAGGAATTAAGTGAAGGTTAGGGTTTTGGAGTTGGGAGAAGAGAGTGGGGGATGAAAGCATCAGTCTGAGCTGCCATGGTCGCCAAAGCTGCTTGCATTGTTAGTTTTGGATTGGTTGGTGGTTGGGAGTGGTTGAGATGATAAAGTGAGAGTGAGGAGTTGCCACTCAGGAGCCTTGGTGTTTTATCTGGGACTTTGGTTCCTTCTGTTCAACATTTTTATGAACATTCTGGGTTTAACAGCGCTCGGTTTTCAGCTCTAAAAGTGGTAACCATACTTTTTATTGTTTTTTTTTTTTTAAAAATTCATATTAAATACCATTTCGGAGTCGATTGTTTTATTTATTTTTATTTTTAATTTTGGGATAGTGAAATCGAATTTTGAGCTTCTGGTGAACACGTCACAATTCTTAACCAATTGAGCTACACTTCATTTGGTCAAATTTTTAGTTTAGATACCCGCAAAAGATTTGCTGCTATGTCTTTATTATGGAAACATAAAGTAGTCATACTTAATCAAAGCATGTCAGGTGAATTGTAGTATGAGAATGATAAAGTTAACTTTAACGGCATGAAACAAAACTAAAATCTCAACCCAAATGGGCAAAAGCCCTTAACAATCATCCCATAAAGGCTAGATCAATTGTCAAACACTTAAAAAACCAACTAAAAAAAACCCTAACTGCTCCCTTTTTTCTCTCTTTTACAGAACCCCTAATTTCCCCTGCTTTTGACGCCGACTTCTTCCTTTGGTTAGGGTCGGCAAGCCCCCTTGGTCTTCTTGCTTGTTTTCTTCTTCTCTTTAGTCTTTAGTTTGTGTCCTACATTGCTAATTTTTCTTTGCTATTTCCCATGCATTTTTTCACCGGTTTTAGCTATGAGTTTCCCATTTTGCTACCTTACTTTTCTTCTCCTCCTCCCTTTTGCCCTTGTTTCACTAACTAATTCTATTTCTGCAACCCTTTTCTCTCACATCCATCTATCCCTTTTTCCCTTACCGACACCTCTATCTGCGACCTCTCCTTCACCTCCTTTTATTCTTACTAAAAATCAGATCTTCGAGTTTTGGACTTGATTTGGGATGTAAATCTTTACTTTACTACCTTTGCTTTACCAGCATGCTGGAAATTTTGGGCTAAGTGTTCTACGACTTCCGTCGTATTAAAGGTATTTTACACATCCCCTTGGCCCTCCCCACCCCCGTGTTATGTCAATTTGGTTTGCATTTTATAGGTGTTGTGGTTGGCGGACAGATTTAGATAGTTTGGTCTGTTGCAGCGCTCTAAGATTTGATTTTTGTTGTGAATTTTCTTTCTTTTTTTTTTGGGTTACTTTAGTTGTGCTTGACTCTCTGCGGATCCTCCTTCACTATGTTTCCTACTTGGTTGTCACTTCGATGGTTGCTAGCGAGAGTTTGGCTGAGGCGGGCTACTTTTCCAGGGTTGATTTAGGTTGTTTTTTTCTTTGTCATCTGTTTTAAGTATCAGGCCTTTGTCATTGTGGGATTGGGTCTCCCACTTTTTGTCTTAGACTATTGTTGGCTTTGTAATTTGCTTTAAGTTTAATGAATTCTAACTTTATGTCCAAAATAAAAAATAAAAAAAGTTGCCAAACACTTTAAGAGAATAACTTGACATTTAAGTAGGGATCACTCCTCTCCCGAGAGAAAAGGTCAACTACTTCGTCGTAGCTCAGCCCGAAAAAAAAAACACCCTAACAAGTAGGGGAACGCTCCTTAGAGTGTCCCTAAGGCCTCACACTTTCTTACATAACTCCATGCTAAAGACTACCTCCTTCATGTAGTGTTCAAGATATAGTAAAACATTCATATGTCTCCTGCTAGTCATCCACCAAAGTGAATATTCTTGCACTTGTAGAGGAGATATTATCCACACATCGGCCTACATAACATATGTTGTTAGACTTCTCCTTTAGTAATAGTCGTGCCATTTTTTCTAAAACGTCTTCTAACTTAGGCATTGGAGGCCCTTTGACAAACATCATATTGATATTAGTCAAATAGTTTATGGGTTATATTTTTACTAGGTTTTCTAGTCAATCTGCTTGGACATAAATTTGCATAATTTTGCTCTGAGAATTCTTAAAAATATTCAACGCGTGAGTGAAGAAAGTTAGTTTGATTAAGTTCTTATTTACCGACTGTTTTTTATTTCTTTTTCTTTTTCTTGTAGATAATCACGAGCAAGACTCACAACATGCGTTTTTCTAAGAACACTATGAGGGCTACATAATAACTTTAGACACGCCCTACGTAGTGCTATTAGAGTCCGACTTTGCCATCCAACAACACACGAACAAGCTGCACTTGCAGCAGGACACACAACCCAACCTACGACAACAGTGTGACTTGTTGCAAAAGGCCCTACATTGCAGGCCATGATAGCGTAAACCACACAACGCAAGCCACTATAGCTCGTGTTGTCATGACCAAGGTCGTGACACACCTTAGAACAATTAATGTGTGTTTGTTTACACTCACTAACATTCACTAGACTAGACTGGACTAAACATTAGGATAGTCCCTTGATTGTTTGTTGCAAGGACTAACTTAAATGAGACCAGGCGAGACTCGCCTAGACTAAACGCTTCACTATGCCGTCTTAGGGAAGCCCCTTAAAATCGGGCAGACTACTAAGACCAGATCTTCTTCGCCCTTCCCCGCTTCGCTTCTGTTTTCTTCTTCTTGGAAAACTCCTCTTCGTGCGAGGTCCTATAGATCTGTGGTCCGTACAGGCGAAGAACATCAGCAGAAGCTCTTTTCTGCTTGGAAACTCATTTTCTAAGAAACCCATTTCGTAGGTTTGCGTTGAAGATGAGAAGGATCTCGAGATTTGGATCGTCAATTTGAGATGCAGGATTTTGTCTACTGGGTCTGTGCAGGCAAAGAACATGGCAGAAGCCGTTTTCTGCTCATAAAATTATTTTTTGAGAAACCCATTTCGTGTGTTAGCGTTGAAGATGAGAAGAATTTCAAGATTGGGGTCTTGAATTTGAGGATCATGATTTCAGATTATTTTTTTGATTTGCAGAATGCAAGCCTCCAAAAATGGTTGAAGATTTTCTCAAGTCATCACTTCCCAATGTTTTTTTTTCTCTTCAGTATTACTTTCATTTTGGTTGGTTCTCTGATTGTTTAATTTGTATATTTTTTGTGTTAATCTAATTGTTTGCTAAGAAAAGTTGATGGGAAAGATTGAAAATTCAAGTTTTTGATTCCTTGGTATACTGCGTAATATTGTTTTTATTTATCAAGTGCATTTTAGTTTGTTAGACAAAAAAATGGAAAGTTTTCCCAATTAAAAATAAAAAATAAAAAATAAAAAATAGTCTTATCTAATCCGACACTGCACCAAACGTTTCACAATTCTAGTATTGTTTAGTCTATGCCAAGCCAATCCAGCTTAGTCCCTGAAGCTAGTCCAGTCCGAGATAGTCCGGTGCAAAAACGCACCCTTAGGGGTCGTAGAGGACCTTGCAATGGGTGTTACTATTTTTCATTGCTTTAATTATTTCTTAGTGAATGACCTTGATATAAAATATGGTGGCCCCGATGCCAAATTGACACCACTATTGTAAAAGTTATGGGAATGAATGTCCACATGCTTTAGCTAAAAGTGAGGAAGACTTGAGAATAGTAGTGTAATTGTTGTTGTATGATGTTTTTGAAAAAGGAAATCGTTTCCTTTTTTTGGTTCTTCACGGATGTGGCTTTATATAAAGAGCACTTTGTGTGTGATCACAATACACAACAAAAGAAAAGAAGTGAAAGCAATAATATCAATATCCCTCCTTCCTCTCTTTACCTGTAATATTTTTGTATAATAGTTACGAAACTAAACAATGTGATACATTGCACCCTATTCGCTCCTATCCCTAGCAAAGGTTATCTCTTTAACTTTTGCCTATTTATAACACGTTATCAGCATGACTCTTTAACCCTAACTAGTTCTTATTTCCCTTTGTCAAAAAATGCTTCCTCCAAGGATCTTATTGTTCTTCTTCCTCCTCTGCCTCACTTGCTTGATGTACCCTTGCCAAGATCTGCTAGCACTGTGCCTGCTTCTAGTTCTCAATATAACAGTTACTTATAATTTTGATTTCTTATTTGGTGTAGCTCTTGATTACTAACCCAATGTTCTTTTATTTTAATTTTACTACGATCAAAGATGGTGCGGTATAATCGCCCATCTTGAACTGCATATTTAATTTTACTGCAATTTTAGGTGGTGCAGTGTAATCGCCCACCTTGCTCTACATATTTAAATTTTCCTACTACTTGAGTGGTGCAGTATAATCGCCCATCCTACGCTATATTGTTTCAATGAGAGTGGTGTGGTACAATCGCCTTGCTCATTAATCCAAACAATGTGTCCCTCATAAAGTCTTTGCAATTTTAGGTTTTGTTTTCTTGGTTGTCACTGAACTAACTGTCTTTGCAATTTGAAATATATAATCCAAACAATGTGTCCCTCATAAAGTCTTGATGATATTTTGGTGGGTAGTGTACACCATGCCTAGACATTGACAGGCTAATTAAGCAAACCATATGCACTAGTGGTGTTAAATTTATTTTACTCAATTTTTTATGGTGAGTGAGATAGGTGCATTTACTTACTACATAACTTACCAAAAAAGATATAAACCCACTTTTCTAAATGTCTTTCACATGAATTTCACTTTTATAGAGATGTAGATGTATTGAAACTAGCATAAATGATAAAAAAAATTGTTTATGATAATTTGATATGTATTAGTGATACATTTTCTAACAACTTAACTTTTGGAATATAATGAGCATTTAATATAGTATCAGAGTTGTTTGTACCATACTTAGGGCCTCCGTATTTAGATCTCGCATAAATACTTGGGAGACTCAAATGTAATTATGTAATAAAGGAAGGGGCAAATATGTAATAAGTGAGGAGCCCTTATTTTATAAAAGGACTCCTCACTCTCCTCATTGAGAGAGGCCAATCCTTAGGCCTGACCCTCACCCTCTCAAAGTCTCACATCCCCTCTCATATTCAGAGAAGCTCATCCTCACATAAGGAAGCTCTCTTGTGAACACGGAAAATTCCTGAAACGAAATAGACAAGAACAACGTGCACAAAATAATATTTGTGTTTGATGATTTTGGGTTACAATCTCTCTCAAATTTGATCCTCTGATTCGATCTCCGTAAGGTGTTGATTTGTGGATGTTTCGTTGATCCAAGGGCCGTCGAGGCTTGATCTTGGATGAACTGTTGGAAGTTTCTTCAAGGGGCCGTGGGCTTGATCTTTGAAGGTGGATTTGAGCGGATCTTCAAGGAGTCGTTAGGGCTTGATCTTGAGGATGAGTGTTTCTTCAAGGGCCGTTAAGGTTTGATCTTGAATAACGGTGATGAACGGATCTTCAAGGGCTTTTGGACTTGATCTTTGAATCGGTGGATGATTGTTGATCCAAAGGGCCGTTGGGGCTTGATCTTAGGATGAACGATGAACGAAGAACACTTTCTTCGAGGGCTGTCGGGGCTTGATCTTGAAGAATAATAATGAACGGATCTTCAAGGGCTTTTGGGCTTGATCTTGAAGATGGATGATTGTTGATCCAAGGGCTGTCGGGGCTTGATCTTGGGATGAACAGTTGTGTGGATTTATTGATGTTGTTGATCCAAATGGCCGTTGGGGCTTGATCTTAGGATGAACAGTTGTGTGGATTTGTTGATGTTGTTGATCCAAAGGGCCGTTGGGGCTTGATCTTAGGATGAACAGTTATGTGGATGGGGCTTGATCTTAGGATGAACAGTTATGTGGATTTGGTGATGTTGTTGATCCAAAAGGGCCGTCGCGGCTTGATCTTAGAATGAACAGTTGTGTGGATTTGTTGAACACTTTCTTCAAAGGCCGTCGAGGCTTGATCTTGAATTGGTGGAAGTTCTTCAAGGGCCGTTGGGGCTTGATCTTGAAAGAGGATTTGACGAAGAACGAAGAGGGCTTTCTTGATCCTTCGGGATTTGCTTGAATTTGGGAGGTTGGATGCTTGAAAGCTTTAGAGTTTCAAAGCTTCAAGGATTTTGGATGTGTGGGGAGTATTCTCTTCCATTTTGGGAGTAGAGAAATGTATTTGTGACTTGGTTCATGATACCTTGATGTAGAAGCCTATTTATAGGCTTTGAGAATGAATCACCACCACAAAATATTTTTTTCTTTTCCAAGCACCATTGCCTAATTTCCCACTTAATACAATTTTAAACTTGAAGTGGTAATTTTATGGCCTAATTTTCCACTTAATATCATTTTAAACTTGATATGTGCATGCTTTGTCATTGCCCAAAATGAGAAGAAAAACTTGTGTAATCCTCCAAGGGTATTTCTTTTTATTTTGTTGAGTCACACACCATGTGTACAATTTGTATGACACGTGGCATATGCCATGTATGCCTTGACACGTCAAAATTTTAATGCGTTGGTGAACATTTATTTCACCGCAATTTCGATGTCTACATCTCTCTCCCTCTCAATCCTCTCACAAACAAAGAAATACAATATCAGTGTGGGTGTAGCCCAAACATTGGGGTGAACCACGATACATCTTGTGTTATTTACTTTCTTGCAGATTCACGGTCGGATTTACGTTGTTCCAAGACCTCCGGTTTTATGCATCAACATTTGGCGCTGTCTGTGGGAATCGACACAAAAAACTATGTTGGTTCTCTTTCATTTTTTCATCTCACCACCGTGAAGACCTCACCACACTCCACCGTGAATCTGCACAACCCGAGATCCTACTCGACCTGCAACCAGGGATTTCAAAGAGACCAGAATATGCAGATGCACAGGAGACGCCACAAAGCCGCCAACCAGTTTATCTTCCTCAACAATCTAGCTAAAACCGAGCACACGTCCATGTGACTTATGAAGGAGGAGAGGACGACATCGGAGCGTTTCCAGCCGAACTCGCAGAGGGCCTGACCCAAATCCGCATTTCATGAAAACCCAATTTTTCACGGGTAGAGGACAACGTCATAGAGGCGGGAAGGCCGCAAGAGCCTAGTGTGGGCTACACCGAAGACTGGGCTCGAAGGTCGTGGCCCCACCGACATGGGCCTTGTCAAAATCAGTAGTGGTGTGATGAGTTCGATGGCATAAATTCAAATTCGAGAGAAATTTGGGATAATCTCACAATCCCAAGACTTCATCATCTCAAAAAGATGTTCACTAGCATCAAAGATCGGAGATGGTGATTATTTAGGAGAACTCTCTCTGCAACTGCCTCTCTCGCCTTATCCCTTCACTTTTCCACCTCCCTTCTTCAAAATTCCCCAACCATAGCTGGAAATCCCAGAGCCATTGTATCATGGTGGAGCATTCCGAGCATCAACACCTCCCACTGCGCCCTCACCAACGCCGCGGACCACCACGAACCGCTATGGACGACCGCGTAGCTTAGCTTCAGCAGCGACCGTGGAATTCGGTACAATTTCACCTGCGTTTCAATGGCGAAAAAGGAGAACAAAGGAACGAGTTTTTGCCAACCTCAGCTTAGCTGTTGAAGCATCATTTGGCTGCTCTCGCATGCGTGCCAAAAAACGGTGCACTATTTGCTGTCGGAGCCGTTGCTGGAGCCACCGCTGAGAGCGTCACGGCTCTACTTGACCACATCAAGATTCTTATACAGGTTTTCTGGGTATTGGAAAGGCAACCTTCCTCAGGTTTTCTGCTGGTTAAATTTCTCATTTAGTTACAAATTAATTTTGAAAATTCGCCAGAAAAGCCGAGAAAATCATTCACCATGGGAAGCAAATTGGGAAGGAGGATAGTCCACTTCGCTAACCCTTCGATTCTCTATTTTTCTACGATCCATGATCACTCACCTTAAAGACAAGCTCATTTGCTCAAGCTCCGACTCCGGCAATCTCTCTAGTGAGCTTCACTATTTTGCTTGGTTTGTTTCTTCTTCTGGTGGTGGGCCAAACGACGTCGCATTTGGGCTTCGGTTCGCACGTTGTAGACGTCAACATTCTGCTGCCTCTCAGAATGACTCGTTCGGTCGAGTATCGGCTCCAGGGGAGTGATGATTGCTTCAAATGGGTATAGATGGAGGAAGGATGGTTAAAAAGCAGTGAAGGTAAAGCAGGTTCCTTTAAACACACAGCTGGAAAATGGTCCGGCACCACGATGATAAAGGAATTCAGACATAATGATGCCAAGCTGTTTGTCATCCCACTACAAGGTCCCAGCACCAACCAGGCCGAAAGCAAAAGAAAAGAGAAAGCAAAAGCAAAAGCAAAGCAGAAAAACAAAAGCAAAAGTGGAAAAGCATGGCTACCCACTAAGACAATGGCAGAAAGCAAAAAAAAAAAAAAAAAAGAAAAGAAATGAAAAAGAAAAAGAAAAAGCAGACGGGGTGATGACATAATTATGAGCGTGACCCATTGAGCAGGCCCTGCCCCCCGCAAGCACATGCTATCCCACTACCCAACCATCTGCCATACCCACATTCTACAACAGCTTTTTATTTTTGAATGATGTAATTTATTTTTCTTATCTTTCGGAGACATCTGTATAAACCCCATCAGAGGGTAATAAAAATAAAAAAAATAATAAAAAAAAAACGGCAAGCCCAAAATAATGGGCTGCAATGTCATGTGGAGGGTGAAGGCCCGTATGCCTAAAAAAGTCAGGCCCTCTATTATCACCAACCAGGTGATCAAAAGTACGCCCAGTACTCCAAAATTATTGGGCAACCTGCCGTTATTATCACCAACCAGGTGATTAAAAGTACGCTCAGTACTTCAAATTATACATGAGCATTACTCATGTCAATCATACATAAACATTCATGAGCATTACTCATATCAATCATACATAAACATTCGTGAGCATCACTCATGTCAATCATACATAAACATTCATGAGCATCACTCATGTCAACATCCATGAGCATCACTCATATCAATCAACATAAACATTCATGAGCATCACTCATGTCAATTAGCTTCAAAAGCTTCATTTACAAAAGCTCTAGCTTCAAAAGCTTCATTTACAGAGCTCTAGCTTCAAAAGCTTCATTTACAGAGCTCCAGCTTCAAAAGCTTTACTTGCAAAGCTTCACTTACAAAACTTCAGTGCAAGGTATACAAATACCACCTCCAAACAACCGCCACTTCGGCCCTTACATGGATTGAATTTGAAGTCTCCAGCTAACAGACTCTATTGACCGAAGACTTGGGGGACTACATTATGTACCATATATTGGGCCTCATGAAAAATACTTGGGGGACTTAGCCCAGTATTTATGTACTAAGGAGCGAGCCCTTATTTTATAAAAGAGACTATCTCACCTTCATTAAAGAGCACCCATTATTTATGTACTGAGGAGCAAGCCCTTATTTTATAAAAGGGATTGCCTCACCTTCATTAGAGAGCATCGCCGCGAGCATCACTCCTAACCCATCACTTATGTATTGAGGAGCGAGTCTTTAGTTTATAAAAGAGACTCCCTTACCATCAGTAAAGAGTATATCCGCCTGCTGAGCAACCGCCTCGCCGCGAGCATCAACTCTTAGCCCATCACTTATGTAATAAGGAGCGAGCCCTTATTCTATAAAAGGGACTCCCTCACCTTCAATGCCACAAGCCGAGCCAACCAAGGCAACAAAAGCAAAGCAGCCTCACAACATGTGCTACTTCTAGTTGAGCATCATTTCAGATTGGGCATCGCCTCATATCGAGCATCAGTTCTAAACGACATCTAGTTACTTCACACATGGACTGAATTTCAAGTCTCCAGCCAAAAGACTTTCTTGACTGAAGGCTTGGGGAACTACTGTTTGTACCATACTTAGGGCCTCCGTATTAGATCTCGTATAAATACTCGGGGGACTCAAATGTAATTATGTAATAAAAGAAGAGGCAAATATGTAATAAGTGAGGAGCCCTTATTCTATAAAAGGACTCCTCACTCTCCTCATTGAGAGAGGCCAATCCTTAGGCCTGACCCTCATCCTCTCAAAGCCTCACATCCCCTCTCATATTCAGAGAAGCTCATCCTCACATAAGGAAGCTCTCAATCCTCTCACAAACAGAGAAATACAATATCAGTGTGGACGTAGCCCAAACATTGGGGTGAATCGCGATACATCTTGTGTTATTTACTTTCTTGCAGATTCACGGTCGGATTTACGTTGTTCCAAGACCTCCGATTTTGTGCATCAACAAGAGTTTTGCTTGCAAATAACTCCAACCTCCCTGATCTCCCACACATTTTTTATCATTTTCTTACAAAATGGGGTTTTTATCTATATATGTATTAATACAAAAACTCGCTCTTTTTCTGTGTGCACCTTTTATTTTACTTGACAAATCTTAATTATAGTCCAAATTAATTACTTAAATCTAGCTAATTTCACCAACACTGCTAGAATAATCCAGCCGCCACTAGTTATGACGTAACTATATTTTAAAGATCAAGAATAGTAGGGCAACGACTCTTGGCACGGAAAGATTTATGTGGCCAGTTGGCCGAGGTACGTAATGCAAGGGGGGCAAATGCATGCAGCCATTAATTTGGTGCTGTTGCCATTGGATGGTGGAGGAAAGCAAAGCATGCATTCTTGATCTGTCCAGTTGGAGGATGGCATAATTCAAACCTGATCAACTAATTTCGCCAACACTGCTAGAATAATCCAGCCCCCACTAGTTATGACGTAACTATATTTTAAAGATCAAGAATAGTAGGGCAACGATTCTTGGCACGGAAAGATTTATGTGGCCAGTTGGCTGAGGTAAGTAATGCAAGAGAGGGGGGGGGGGGGGGGGCGCAAATGCATGCAGCCTTTAATTTGGTGCTGTTGCCATTGGATGGTGGAGGAAAGCAAAGCATGCATTCCAGTAGGAGGATGGCATAATTCAATCCAAGCCGCAGAGGCGATGTTAGTGGAGGTCCTGCTTGGAGATAATATATATATAATTTACTCAGACTCAGACTCTGTATGGTTTCTGTTTTGAACTTTAACCTATTTTTGCAGGTTCCACACCAAACAAATGGGCATGAGAAAAAGATAAAATCAGCAAAAAAGGATGACCTTTATTTTGCATCCTTCTGATCCGAGTTCATGTATTTAATTATCTGTTTGGTGATTGGCATAAGATGCGTGTTTGAGATGATTAAAGAGACGACTTATGTAGGTAGTGATGCAGTAGCTAGTTTAGAAGTCAACATTTGATTAAAACTTGATTTTAAGTTCTCTTAGCTTAATTAAGGTTCGAAACTTCTTATAAGATAGTTTCAAGATACGATTAGTTAGGACTGAAAAAAAAAAGTATAAAGATGAGAAGAAGGTGAAATGAATAAGTTTGTTTTTTTTATATACAAAAAAATGAATAAAACTATAGATAGCTTGCTAATTAAGTAATTACTCAAAGTGTTCGGATGCAAATTAAGTCATAAACTAAACAAGTTTTTTTAGGAGTTGGCTCGCAATGCTAGGAAAATTTAAGAGTATCAAATACGACTCATGGTAAAACAAAAATATTAGGTAGGAATTGTATCATTTTTACCTATACCAAAAAGGAAAAAAAAAAACATATATCATCTTCACAATACATTAATTATTTTTTTTGAGAAAATGAAAAAACAGAAGAAAATATTCAATGGAGATACGTATTGCATGCAACTACTAACAAATTATTTTGATTACATCCCAACGTCACGAAAGATGACCCAGTGCAGCAATACGGTATTTGACAACACACCAGCCAAAACCCTAATCAAAGCTTTAACGGTGCCAAAAGCAATCTGCCGAATCAGATCTCTCTCTCTCTGAACTCCCTTTCTGGTTGAGTAATTCGTGGGACTAGCAATAGTGATGATTTAGTTTAGTACTACTCTACTCAAAGTCTAGGTGTTTGATGGAAGTTATAACTAATGCAACATAGCAAAGAAGATTATAATCATAATTAATCATAAGATAAGGAGAATAAAATGAGTTGATCAGGTTTGATTAAAAAAAAAAGAGTTGATCAGGTTTCTCTCTAATCACAACCACAAGGAATTTGTTTGTGCCAAACTTATATCTTATATTAATTAGGCCCTTACATACATATACTTTTATATAGTTCTATTCTATTATCAGAACCTTTAAATAGTCTTATTTGAAGGACACTTAATGGGATTCATTATTTATCATTTTAAGATCTGAGCTATTTTATATTTAACTTATCATCTTTAAAAAATGTTAGATAAATATGAAGCCATTTAGACATTCAATTGTAGTGTAGAAAATTGTTGAATATAATGCTTCCAAGAAACCCTAAAATGACTAATATTTAATCTTCATATAGTTTCCGATTTGAGATATCTGTTGTGGAAAATATATTTAATGAAAGACTCAAAGATAGATAGTTTAGAATGTTAAAATACAACTAAAATAATCTACAAGATTGTTCCTCAAATAAGCTTCCATATTTGAGAAATTCAACTAAAGCTCACTAATACTTTATGTTTTATTCTGCTTCGAGGACTACCCTCTTAAATACAAATTGTATATTTGTACCTGCCTCATTTCATGATTTGACCACTTTGCCCAACCATAAAACAAGTAAATCCTAATCACAGTCCAACACGTTAATGGGGGAAAGTAGTCTGAAAAATGAGATTGATCTTCTCCATATTTATGATCTTTGTGTGGATTAGGCTTATGTGTTTACATTTTAAGGTGATTTCCAATTAATATATTTAAAAAGGTAAAAAGATGGAAATCCCCATCTTGTGCACGTCACGTGCCAATTCCATCAATCTAAATTGACAAAATAGTAGACGTGTCGTTAAGTAAACTACAGTCACAAATTTGCCCTAAAATCATAAAGACTCGAGTAAAATTTGACCTGAACTACTGAGATCAAAAATGAAATTTAACCAATTTAAATTAAGAAAAACTAATTAAAATAGCTTAAAAACTTTGAGTTTTAACGATAAGGACAAAATAAAGGGTAAAGTGAATAGTACCAAGATTGATTTTTTAGTATAAAAATGTGATTTTTCGTTAAAGTGAACAGTACCGAGAATTTTTCGTTAAAGTTCCCAAATTAAAATACCAGGAGCTTTTCTTTGAATTATTCCGTGATGCCTAAGCAAGATAGCTAGGTCGGGCAGTTCCTATTGATGAGATGTTTGTTGGATCTGGTACAGGTGTAGTAGTTTGTTGGCTACACTTACCAGAATGATGGCATGAATCAGACCAGTAGCCACTCACCGGCTACGTGTTGTTTAAAAATACTGGCTTAATTAGCCTACTAAGCCTACTGTGTCTGTTAGTTTAGGAACTCAGGTGTAAAGCAACTCGTGACTAAAGTTGACTAATCACTATCAACAACAACAGGGTTGGATAGGGTTCGGGGTTCACAATGGAACTACGAAAAATTAGCATAGCCACAACAATGCTAACATTGTTCGGCTTGTAGCTCCGGTAATTAAAAACATTAATTTACTTTCATATCAGAAGCCTTGAGCTCAAATTTACCAACGTAATTTCACATAAACACATGTTGTTGAAAATTTTGAGTAAAAAATTTATTGTCCTACATTGGTCATCACTACCAAAATGTTCTTTCACTTTATAAGGCTTTGTTCTTTATAGATAGTGATTGGAGTAATGAATCATGAAAAATGAATTTGGGCTCAACCTTGGGGGTTGGGCTTTGGGGTGTACTAATTAATTTTATATACACTAGCATATGGGCACACACAAAATGTGTGAGAAAATTTTTTGTTTTTGGTTTTTGAAATAGAATGAGAGATGAAGAGAGTGATAGAGAATGTGAGAGCGAGAAGTTTTTAATTTTTTTAATTTTTTTTAATTAGAGATATATTAGGATTACATGTAGGTGATGCTTTGAAAAAAAAAATAGCAAAATTTGGTTGTGTGAAATTACATTTCTGCCCCATATTTCTTATTCATGTTCTGTTTTAATTAGAGGGTTAAACTGGTAATTTCATAGAATTTTGGTTGACAAAGAGTGTTTTATTAATTAGTAGATATATATAAAATTAATTATCAAAAGATGGACCATGGAGAATGAATTTGAGCTCAACCTTGGGGCTCTACAATCCCAAACCTTCTTACTGAGTGAACCACAGAAAATTCGCTAGAAGTCAGTTTAAATATTAATTCGTTGTGTTCATATTTTGTTAATTTATTTGTTCGCATTTATTATTTATTAGTGTTGATGCACAAAATTAGTGAGGACTTTGGTACGTACAATAGAAAGTGTTAAGTTTGTGACCTTCGCTAGATTGCTCCGGTCACTAGTGTGGATAAGTATGTTAATGGATAGAGACAGGGAAGCAAACACAAGATGTACGTGGTTCACCCAGATTGGCTACGTCCACGGAGTAGAGGAGTTCTCATTAATTTTGAAGGGTTTACACAATTACATAGGTTCAAGCTCTTCTTTTGTGTGTACTAGTGAATGATTTAGTACAAATGACATTCGGAAATATTGTGAGAGAATGATCTCTATTTATAGAAGAGAGTTTCTAGTTTCACTCTGACATTGACAAGTGCCGTTTTGTGATTGGCTTCTGATGTTGACACGTGTCGTGCTATGATTGGCTTCTAATGTCGACACGTGTCGCGTTGTGATTGGCCTCCTGGTTGGAGGGAAACTCTTCTGGGTCCTTGACAGTATAACGTTGACCGGTGCTCAGTAGTTTCAGGATTGGTCAAGTCTGATATAAACAGTGCTTCCCTAAGTTCCCGAGTGATGGAAACTCCTCGGTTAGGGACTTGCAAGATCCAAGCCATTGAGTAATCACGAAACTTCTAAGTACCGAAGTGTGGTATCATTTTCACTTGCCTTATATGTCTCATATGTAGATATGGCATCTTCTCTGGAAGTACTTTTCCTCCATCCAGGGGTGGCATCTTTAACTAATGAAGATGCACAAGGTAATGTATCAATTTCACTTGAAGCTTACTTGTAGTTTCAGGCTTGGTCAAGTGCGATACAAACCCTATAATAGGACTCCCCCAAGTCGCTGAGCCAGGAAATTTGCCGAATGAGGTAACAAAAAAGGTAAGCAATCAGACTTCCAAGCAAGCAACCTGGATCAGAGGTTCGACTTCGGCTTCCGGTTGATTATTCTCATTCTCCTTGTGTCGTAAACAGCAACAAGGATAAGGAGAAGAAAATGGAGAAGAGATGATATGAGATACTTTTGCTTTTAAAGAAGTAAATTTCCACATGCTTATTCTTGAACTGGGCTGGAGTGTTTTCTGGTTTCCTCCAGAGTATAAGGCCAACTCAAGAATTTGAGGGTCAAAACAAGTCCATCAAATCTAGAGTACATTCGACCCTGATGATATGGAATACTTTTGCTGTTGACAAAGTAATGGATGTATCGGCAGGTGTTCTGTTACGCTTGTCTCCACATGCTTCCTTGTATCCTTCTCACTTGCTCTATCTGTTCCTCAGGCAAATGTGATATCTTCTCCGGAAGCATAAGATGTTAAAGATGAGTAATCGAGAGCAATGCCAGGTAAGTAATCAGGCAAGGGGTTCTAAGCAGTCAGTTCCTGACTAGAAGCTTGATTCCAAGTGCTGACTGATTGCTCTCTTTCTCCTTATCTTGCAGGTAAGAACAAGGCCAAAGGAAAAGACATGGAAAAAGCATGATATGAGATACTCTTACTTTTAACCATGATGATATGAGATACTCTTGCTCTGGTGTGGCTTGTTTGCAGAGGTATTATCAGGGGGAAAATAAGCTGAGTATTTCGAGAGACTCTGCTGAGAGTGCCCTCTCGGATGTGAAGAAAAGTTGAGCATTTTTTTTTATTTGCAGGTCTGCCTGGCTATAGAGGATGAAGGTTGACATATATAGGAATTGTCCCAATAACGAGTGGTAACGTTATTTCTTTACCTTTCTCAGTCATAGCAATGTAGTGGGAGCTGCAAGATTCACGTGTTTTAACTTTGTCAGAGCACTTTGAAAAAATGGTCTGTGGTATCTGGAAAGCTGATGTTGCGTGTGAAGATTACAGATAAGCTTTATCCAAAGAAATCTGGCTCTCGAAGTTCAGAGAGCGGTGCCTCTTCAATTTTCAAGCAAGCAATCATGTCGGGAACCTGGCTCTCGAGATTCGGAGAGCGGTGCCTCTTCGATTTTTGAGAAAGCAATCCTGTTGTGAGTCTGGCTCTTGAGATTCGAAGAGCGGTGCCTTTTCGATTTTTGAGAAAGCAATCCTATTGGGAGTCTGGCTTTCGAGATTCGAAGAGCGGTGCCTTTTCGATTTTTGAGAAAGTAATCCAGTTAGGAGTCTGGCTCTCGAGATTCGGAGAGCGGTGCCTCTTCAATTTTTGAGAAAACAATCATGTTGTGAGTCTGGCTCTTGAGATTCGGAGGGCGGTGCCTCTTCGATTTTTGAGCAAGTAATCCTGTTGGAAGTGTTTTCTCGAATGTGAGTAAAGGTTGAGCATTTTTACCAATCTACCTTGTCACGAAGCACAGAGGTTGACACATATAGGGACTTTCCAATTATCAACCAGTGGTGTTATTCCTTTACCCTTGTGGGTAATAGTAGGGTAGCTGGACCTTCAAAATTTATGTGTCTAAACTTTGTCAGAGATCTTTGGCAAAGTTATCTGTGGTACCCGAGAAGCTAATGTTACGTGTGGAGAGTGGTGCCTCTTCGAAATCCGAATAGTGGTGCCTCTTTGATTTTTGAACCAACGGCCATGTTGCCCTTTCTTTTATAAGGGCATCAATTGTGTGCAAGAAGTACATTCAAAGAGTTATTGCTTGTAGGAATTTTCCCTTTATTTTTGTACTTCAAAGATTTATTGCACCTCATTTCTCTTTCATCATTTTTTAGAATGTCTGACCCATCCGACCGTCATTTTGACTTAAACTTTGGTGAAGAGGTAGCCATGCCTTCTCAAGACAACATATGGTACCCATCCTTCTTATCCCTTACCGGTCCTCTTACCGTTGGGGACTCTGTAATGAAGAATGATATGACCGTTGTGGTAGTGGCCAGGAACCTTCTCACTCCAAAAGATAATAGACTACTTTCTAAACGGTCTGATGAGTTGGCTATTAAGGATTCTCTAGCTCTCAGTGTTCAGTATGCAGGTTTTGTGTCTAATATGGCCCAACGCCTATTTGCTCGAACCCGCCAAGTTGAATCATTGGCAGCTGAAGTGATAAGTCTCAAACAGGAGATCAGATGGCTCAAACATGAGAATAAACAGTTGCACAGGCTCGCACATGACTATGCTACAAACATGAAGAGGAAGCTCGACCAGCTGTAGGAATCTGATGGTCAAATTTTACTTGATCATCAGATGTTTGTGGGTTTGTTCCAAAGGCATTTATTGCATTCGTCTTCTGGGGCTGTATCACGTAATGAAGCTCCAAATGATCAACCTTCGGTGCCACCTTCTTCTGGGGTTCTGCCTAGTACTGAGGCTCCGAATAATCATCCTCTGGAGCCTCCACTTTCTAGGGCTCTGCCGACTGCTGAGACTTCTTCTGAGCAACCTTTGTGGCCTCTTGTTTGTTTATTTTGATTCATGTATATGTACACATTTGTAACTTATCGAAGATATCAATAAACAAGTTTTGCTTCATTTTAACGTATTGTGTTAAATACACCAAGGCCTTCTTCACTAAGTTCTTTGAATTTTTCCTTTTGTTGAAGCTTGTATGTTGAAGCTTTGTGAGTGAACCATGTAGGTTGAGGTAGTGCTCCCTTAATTTCCCGAATGAGGAAAACTTCTCGGTTGGAGACTTGAAAAAATCCAAGTCACTGAGTAGTCGTGAGACTTCCGAGTATCAAGGTGCAGTAGCATATGGTAGAAGTCCCCCAAGTCTCCGGTCGAGAGAGTTGACGAATGAGGTGTCTTGCTAGTAGCCAAGTTTCCCAAGTAACAAAACTTCACCATTTTCCTTTCTAAGTGGTAGCCCAAAACTTCTCCTTCATATATATTTGTTATGAAAGTTGTTAGGCCCAAAGAAGATGAGGCCTAGGAAATTTTGTTTTTATTTTGTTTTTTGATTTTTTTTTTCGAATTTCAGAAATTTTGAATTATCGAATTTCCAAAAAAAAAAAAATATATATATATATATATATATTTATATTTTAAGCTTTATAGGTGAAGCTTTGTAGGTTGAAGCTTTGTTGGATACTATGAATTGATTTTGCTTCACACTATCCTGATCAAGATAGTGTGAAGCTTTTATAGGTGAAGCTTTTGTGTTGAAGCTTTTGTAGGTGAAGCTTTTGTGGTGGGTGAAGCTTTTGTTGGTGAAGCTTTTGTGGTTGGTGAAGCTTTTGTGGTGGGTGAAGCTTTTGTAGGGGAAGCTTTTGTGGGTGAAGCTTTCGTTGTGGGTGAAGCTTTTGTGGTGGGAAGCTTTTGTGGTGGGGGAAGCTTTTGTGGGTGAAGTTTTTGTGGGGGAAGCTTTTGTGGGTGAAGTTTTTGTGGGGGAAGCTTTTGTGGTGGGTGAAGCTTTTGTTGGTGAAGCTTTTATGGGTGAAGCTTTTGTGGTGGGTGAAACTTTTGTGGGTGAAACTTTTGTGGTGGATGAAGCTTTTATGGGTGAAGCTTTTGTGGGTGAAGCTTTTGTAGGTGAAGCTTTGGAGTTGAAACTTTGTAGATGAAGCTTTAGAGTTGAAGCTTTGTAGGTGAAGCTTTGGAGTTGAAGCTTTTGTTGGGTACCATGAATTGATTTTGCTTCACACTATCTTGATTAAGATAGTGTGAAGCTTTTGAGAATTTGTAGTTGTCCTCCATTGATGAAGTTTTTGTTGGTGAAGCTTTTATGGGTGAAGCTTTTGTGGTGGGTGAAGCTTTTGTGGGTAAACTTTTGTGGTAGGTGAAGCTTTTGTGGGTGAAGCTTTTGTGGGTGAAGCTATTGTGGGTGAAGCTTTTATGGGTGAAGCTTTTGTAGGTGAAGCTATTGTGGGTGAAGCTTTAGTAGGTGAAGCTTTTGTAGGTGAAGCTTTGGAGTTGAATCTTAGTAGGTGAAACTTTGGAGTTGAAGCTTTTGTTGGGTACCATGAATTGATTTTGCTTCACACTATCTTGATCAAGATAGTGTGAAACTTTTGAGAATTTGTAGTTGTCCTCCATTGATGAAGCTTTTGTTGGATTTCCCTTTTTTTTTCTTTTTCTTTTTTTGGAAACTAGAAATTTGAAAATGTGGGAGAGACAACATATGCAAATTTTACTTCCACATTGTTGAGCAAGAGATTGTGATGCAAGCCACACCTTGTAGTAGTCGAAGGTTTGGATGAACCATATAAATTGAATTTTCTTCGAACAGTCTTGAATTTGCTTCGAAGGTTTGAGAATTTTAGTTGCCCTCCATTGATGAAGCTTTTGTTGGCACCATAAATTGGTTTTTCTTCACACTGTCTTGATCAAGAGTGTGTGAAGCCTTTGAGAATTGTGGTTGCCCTCCATTGATGAAGCTCTAGTTGGCACCATAAATTGGTTTTGCTTCACACTGTCTTGATCAAGAGTGTGTGAAGCTTTTGAGAATTGTGGTTGAACTCCTTTGATGAAGCTTTTGTTGGCACCATAAATTAGTTTTGCTTCACACTGTCTTGATCAAGAGTGTGTGAAGCTTTTGAGAATTGTGGTTGCCCTCCATTGATGAAACTCTTGTTGGCACCATAAATTGGTTTTGCTTCACACTGTCTTGATCAAGAGTGTGTGAAGCTTTTGAGAATTATTGTTGAACTCCTTTGATAAAGCCTTTATTGGCACCATAAATTGGTTTTGCTTCACATTATCTTGATCAAGACTGTGTGAAGCTTTTGAGAATTATTGTTGAACTCCTTTGATGAAGCCTTTGTTGGCACCATAAATTGGTTTTGCTTCACATTATCTTGATCAAGAGTGTGTGAAGCTTTTGAGCATTGTGGTTGAACTCCTTTGATGAAGCTCTTGTCTGCACCATAAATTGGTTTTGCTTCACACTGTCTTGATCAAGAGTGTGTGAAGCTTTCTACGAGTTGTAGTTTTTGCATTGTTACAGAGGGGAAATGTCTGAAGCAGATGTAAGAGGGCTGAATAGCTTGATCTTCGTATGTCATGCACTGACGTTGTTGTTGGCTTGTAATAAGACTTTGTTGGCGACTATAACTCTTGTTGGGTATAAGTGCTCCCCTAGTTGAGTTGTCAAGCTTGAGGGTTTTTTATTATTTGTGAATGCTAGGAGTTCATATGTACAAGTTGTACCACTCGTCTTTTGGTAGGTGGAATGAATGGTGAGTTTCTTTCATCACTTGGTTGGTGGTACAAAGGTGAGTTCCTTTATCACCTTTCATCACATTTCATCACCTGGTTGGTGGCACGAGTTTGAGTTCATTCTTCACCTGGTTGGTGGCATGAATGGCAAGTTGCCAAATGATATTAGAGTACGGGTTATACATTTCATTACCTGGTTGGTGGCATGAAAGAGATTACGGGTTGTACATTTCATCACCTAGTTGGTGGCATAAAGATGAGTTCCTTCTTCACCTGGTTGGTGGCATGAATGGCAAGTTGCCAAATGATATTAGAGTACGGGTTGTACATTTCATCACCTGGTTGGTGGCATGAAGGAGAGTACGGGTTATACATTTCATCACCTAATTGGTAGCATGAAGATGAGTTCCTTCATCACCTGGTTGGTGGCATGAAGATGAGTTCCTTCTTCACCTGGTTAGTGGCTTGAGTGGCAAGTTGCCAAATGATATTAGAGTACGGGTTATACATTTCATCACCTAGTTGGTGGCATGAAAGAAAGTACGAGTTATACATTTCATCACCTGGTTGATGGCATGAAGAAGGGTATGGGTTGTACATTTCATCACCTGGTTGGTGAGAATAAGGGCAAGGTGTCTAGGCACATTGTAGCAAGTGTCGAATGACACAAAGTATGCAAACCCTTTCAAAGCACAGTTGGCTTATGTATGAATGTGTTGGAATGTATGATTGAACGAATATATTGTGAAGTTGTTCGTTTATTTGTATAGTCTTGTTGACATATACTTAGACTTTGTTTCATGTTGAAGCTTTGAACCCGAGTGTTTCATTGCTAGGAATGTAAGAAGATTAGGATCGAGTTGTCTAAATCACCTCTTTATTGAATTCATGCCAAATAGTCTTCGTTACATAGGATGCCGAACGACTAAAGCTTAACACTTGTACAATGTGAGTTTACTTATAATAGTACTTCAAATGATCAGTGTTCCATAGATGGCCAATGGTCTTGCCATCGGAGCTTCTAAGCTTGTAGGAGTCAGGGCGACTGATGCCAACAACTTCAAAAGGTCCATCCCAGTTTGGACTAAGTGTTCCTTCACTCGGGACTCTGTCGCAGAGTAATCTTTTCTTCAATACCCAGTCCCCAACTTTGAAAGAACGAGGTTTGAACCTTGAGTCATAGTAGTTGGAGATGCGCTGCTTGTAAGCGACATTCCTCAAGTGAGCCTGGTTTCTGTGTTCCTCAACTAGATCTAAGTTGAGGGTAAGTTGTTTGTCATTTTCACTTTGCATGTAGTTCTGGGCTAGGAACGTTGCTTGCTCAAGCTCAACTGGGACAACTGCCTCTGTACCAAAGGCAAGTGAGAATGGGGTTTATCTTGTTGATGTCCGATACGAAGTGCGATATGACCAAAGAACTTGGGGTACAAATTCTGGCCAACAACCTTTAGCCTTGTCCAAGCTGGTTTTCAAAGTTCGCTTGATTATTTTGTTGATGGCTTCAACTTGTCCATTAGACTAGGGATGAGCTGGGAAGGCAAAACATAAGTTGATGTTGAACTTAGAGCAGAACATCCTAAACTTATTGTTGTCAAACTGTCGCCTGTTGTCAGTGACTCGCATTGGGAATGCCGAATCTGCAAAGGATGTTCTTCCATACGAAGTCTTCTATTTTTACCTCAGTAATGGTTGCCAAGGGTTCTACTTCGGCCCACTTTGTGAAGTAGTCAACTGCAACGATTGCATAGCGAACCTTGCCCTTCCCTGCAGGCATTGGGCCTATCAAATCAAGTCCCCATTGGGCCAAGGGCCAAGGGTTGATCATAGGAGCGAGCGGCTCGGGAGGGGAGTGAGGAATAGTTGCGTAGTGTTGACACTTATCACATGAGCGGAATATTCTGATGGTATCTTGGTGGAGTGTTGGCCAGTAATATCCTTGGCGAAAAGTCCTGTGTGCTAGGGATCGAGATCCAACATGATCTCCGCAGACTCCTTCATGTATTTCCCGAATGACAGTTTTCGCCTCTGCGGGCGTAAGGCATCTTAGGTATGGTAGGTTAAAACCCCGCTTGTAGAGTTGGTCATTAATGATTAAGTAATGGGTAGCCTTGTATCGAATCTACTTAGCTTGGACTTTATCATTTGGAAGGGTGCCATGAGCAAGGAATCTATAAATCGGGGTAATCCAACTATCCCCTTGTTGTAAGTTGCACACTTCCGCAGCCATGGTGATTAGTGCTGCCAACAATTCGACCTGAATTTTTCTCCCAATCTTGTCTTCTATCGCTGAGGCGAGGCGAGCCAAAGCATCTACATGACTGTTTGTCGCTCGAGGAATTTGGGTGATCTGGTAGTGGAAGTGCTTGAGCAACAATTGTGTTTGTGCCAGATATGATGCCATGGAGCTATCCTTAGTGTCAAAGTTATTGGTGACCTGGTTAACCACCAATTAGCACTCACTGAAGATATCAATTCGTTTAACCTCAAGGTGTTTGACCAAACGTAAGCCTGCTATGAGGGCTTCATATTCGGCCTCATTATTTGACGCCTTGAATTTGAAACGAAGAGCATACTTCATCGCCACTTTGTCAGGGGTTGTAAGGACTAGTCCTACTCCACAACCCTATTGGTTGGACGAGCCATCAACATATAGAATCCATGATGGGACTGTTGGTTATATTTTCTGAGCTTCCGAGGGTAATGAAACCACTTCTTTAGGCGTAGAAACAATGACAACAGGATATGTGAAGTCGACGACGAAGTCTGCCACTGCTTGGCCCTTCTCAGTTGGCTTTGGTTGGTAGGAGATGTCAAACTCACCTAATGTTATCGCCCATTTGATCATTCACCCGGAAGTGTCAGGACTTTGGAGTATCTGTCGAAGAGGATGATTGGTAAGCACGATGATGGAGTGTGCTTGGAAGTAAGGGCGAAGTTTTCAAGCAGATATGACCAATGCTAAAGCCAATTTCTCAATGTTGGAGTATCATGTCTCCGTATCTTGTAAGGCCTTGCTAACATAGTAGACAGGTCGTTCGACATTACCATATTTCGAATGAGAACGGAACTTACTGCTGAAACCGATACCGATATATAGATAATGAGAGTGTCACCAACCTATGGTTTGAAGAACAGATAGGCTTTACTCATGTAGTCTTTGAGGTTCTTGAATGCATCAGTACATTCATCAGTCCATTTAATGTACTTCTTACTTCCCTTAAGTGCTTTGAAGAAAGGAGCACATCTGTCTGTGGTCTTAGAGATGAACCTAGTTAAGGCTGCCACCTTACCAGTAAGGCTCTGGATGTCTTTTGAAGTTACCGGTTCTTTCATATCAAGGATTGCTTTGATCGTCTTGGGATTAGCCGCAATGCCTCGTTGGCTTATTATGAAGCCTAAGAATTTGCCAGAGCCTACGCCGAAGGCACATTTGTTGGGGTTCAACCTCATTCGATACCTCTTCAGAATGGTGAAAGTTTCAGATAGGTTGGTGATGTGTTGGTCAACACGTTTGCTCTTGACTAGCATATCATCAACGTAAACTTCCATGCTCTTTCCAATCTGTTCGGTAAACATTGAATTGACCAGTCTCTGATAAATCGATCCTGCATTCTTTAGGCCGAAGGGCATGACTTTATAGCAATATAGTTCCCTGTCAATAGTGAAGGCTGTGTGTTCTTGGTCCGGAGGGTTCATGAGGATTTGGTTGTATCCTGAGTAAGCATCCATAAAGCTCAGGAGCTTACACCCTGCCATAGAGCCTATAAGTCTGTTTATGAGAGGAAAAGGAAAGCTATCATTCAGGCATCCTTTGTTTAGGTCGGTGTAATCGACACACATTCTCCACAAGACCTTTTGAAGCAGAAGACTTTCTTTGGTCAGATTTTTCTTAACAAAGACAACATTTGCTACCCACGTTGGATAATTGACTTCGCGGACGAAGCCTATGCCTTTGAGTTTTTCAACTTCTGCCTTCATTGCCTCGTACCGTTCAGCGTCATAAGATCTTCACTTCTATCTCACTGGCTTGGTTTTGGGGTCAATACTTAAACAATGACAGATGATATCAGGAGAAATGCCTGACATGTCCTCGTATGACAAGGCAAAGACCTCGGTGTTCTCTTGCAAAAAAGAGATCAATGCCAACCGAATGGGTGGTGACAAGGTGGTGCCAATCTTCACCATGCGATCCAGATAATCTTTTGAGATAGAGACCTTCTCCAACTCTTCAGTGGGTTGTGCTTACTGGGTGAAAGAGTTATCTCGAGGATCGTCGGGTTTACTGTTGTCACCGTGAAGATCCAAGTTGGCTTCGTCTGGGCTGGTCTTTATAACTTGGTCATGTATAAAAAAAGGTTTCCTTGGGCACAGGCAGATGTTGTTGCTTGACCGAAGTGTTTTAACATGAGCGTGCACTAAGTTGATCTCCTCTGATGTAACCATTGCCATAGCGGGTTGGAAATTTCATCAACAACATATGTGTAGATACCATGGCCTTGAGATCATTGATGCCTGTGCGTCCCAAGATGACATTGTATATCGTTGGGCAATTAACCACCAAGAAGTTAGTGGTAATGGTAGCTGTGTAAGGGCCTGTACCAATGGTGAAAGGTAAGTGTATGCTCCCCAAAGGTTGCACGATATCACCGGAGAAGCTTATCAGAGGAGAAATCGAGCGATCGATCAAGTGTTCAGCTACATTAAGTGCCTTGAAAGCTTCATCAAACATGATATTGACCGAAGCTCTCGTGTCTACCAAGATTCGTCATACTTCAAAGTTGGCTATGTGAGCTTCCACGATCAGTGGGTCGTTGTGAGGGTAGATGATACCTCTTTCTTCCTCAGGGTAGAAACATATTGGATCCCAGTTAGGCTTTTGATACTTGCCTCCCCTGATGTCTTCCAAGTGAAACATTTGGTGGCCAGACCTTAAAGCACGTTCATATTTTTCATGGCCCTGTTGGAAGATTTAGATATGGGTGTGCCACCACTTATGGAATATATCACATTCACCTGGCGTTGGTTACGATTACCCTTTGGAGGGTGAAGGAGAAATTGATCAATTTTTCCTTCACGTGCCAAAGCTTCAATATGATCACGAAAGGTGATACACTTCTCGCCGTCATGGCCGTTATGCTCGTGGTAGCAGCAAAACGTGCATGTGTTCTTCGTGAGCTTGTAACCCGACTGCCTCGGCATTAGCTTTGGTATCATGTGTGCTATGCTGGGGTAAATGGCCACGCATGTGGCATTCAAGGGTGTGTATGTCTCATACCTCGGGGTAAAGCCTGTCCTAACACGTGCTTGGCCCACTATGTTGACCGCCTGGGGGCGGGCATTATCGTGGCGATACCCTTGGTTATTGCGATAGTGTCCCTTACTTTTTTTACTAAAATGAGACTGGTGAGGATGGAAATCTTTCCTTTTGCCCTTAGATTGATATATCTGTTGACTTAACGAAGTATTAAGTAAGGCAGAGGGAGGCACCGCTGCCCTTTGGAAGGTCGAGGTCTTCTCATTTGGTTGGATCTGGCTTCCATTCCCTACTTGCTGATAAGGGGTGGCTGTGTGGAGTTTCCCTTGGTATGTCCTTGCCTTAGCGGAGGCATGGTTATAAGCCTGGGCCATCACCTCAGAGTAAGTCTTCCAAGTGTTGGCATTGATCATGTACTTAAAGAAACAGTCACGTAGCCCTGCCGTGAAGGCTTTGAATGCAGTCTTGTCGTCTGCCTTAGCACAACGGGAATACTCATGGCTGAAGCAGCCAACATACATACGTAATGACTCGTCTGGCTTCTGGCGAATAGTGTACAAGTCATCCACAGAGTGCAAGCGATCGGTCTGGAAAATGTGTTGAGAAACAAACAATTTCCTCAATTCCTCAAATGAGTTTACCGTCTTAGGTGGAAGACGGCAATACCAGTTTAGAGCTCCACCAGAGAGGGTAGAGGGGAAGAGAAGACATCGATCTTCATCCGTGTGCATCAGTATGCCATGGTGGACTCAAAAAGGTTAAGGTGTTCAATCGGGTCCTTCTTTCCAGTATAGAGTTGCAAGCCAAGCTTCTGTTTTGTCTTTGCTTGGAGAGGGTGTCAAGGATCCTCCTTGTAAGAGGGCCAGGCCTAGGTTGGTTCCAATCAGGTATCTCAACTTGTCGTTCGACCTTCAACTTGTATACTTCCTTAAGAAGTTGTAGGACAAAAGGGTCATGAGTGGTGTCATGTACCACTGGAGCTTTCTTTCGTAAATCTCCATCTCCTCTTGGAAGTATGAAGGTTTGATCAAGACCATGTGATTTTTCCCTGGACTCGCCGTATTGACTTCTAAGGTAAGTCTGTCGGAACATCTCTGAGTCCCCTATACCTTCGTGTTTCTCTATGACTTGTTGCCCTTTCCCCAAATTAGTAGCCGGCCTGGGACATGGGAGGGTACCGAGTCTTTTAGAGACCCTTGGGTCATTGATCTTCGAGCTTACATGGATGGGATTATCTCGACGTTGCTTTAAGAAGTCTCGACAGTCGCGAAAGATGACTTTCGATCCTTCCACTCCTTCTGCAAGGAGGTGCCTTCCTCCTCTCCTCCTGCTTCGGGTCGAAGCAGCTGGGTTGAGAGAAGTCTCATGTTGGTTGCCATTTCGATGAGTAGCTCGCTCCTCAACGGGAATACCCATGTCGAGGGTAAATAACCCTCCGTGTTGGGGGGCACCCAGTTGATAGTTGACTTCCACAAGGGTGATGAGCTCGTGTGTTTTAGTATATCTAGCCTCGTGGAGCAACTCGAAGACCTTCTCATACTGCTCTTGGAGGATCTCATTCTTCATCGTTATCTTGTTGTTATAAGCCTCCAGCTCATCGACTTTAGCTTGAAGAGCAAACTTCTTTTGTTCCTTTTTTCGTTGCTTCGCACCAGGTGCAAGAGGGGTGTCATTCTGTGTGTTGTGGCTTCATTCACTCCCCATGTTGGAAAGGGATGCCTGGTCAAAAGAAAGTGTACGAATGGTGAAAACCAGTTTAACAAAGCTGAAGAGAGTGGGAATAAGTGTCGTTCTCACAAACGGCGCAAAATGTCGATGCACAAAATCAGTGGGGACTTTGGTACAACAGAAAATGTTAAGTTTGGGACCTTCGCTAGATTGCTCCGATCACTAGTGTGGACAAGTATGTAAATGGATAGAGACATGGAAGCAAACACAAGATGTACATGGTTCACCCAGATTGGCTACGTCCACGGAGTAGAGGAGTTCTCATTAATTGTGAAGGGTTTACACAAGTACATAGGTTCAAACTCTCCTTTTGTGAGTACTAGTGAATGATTTAGTACAAATGACATACGGAAATATTGTGAGAGAATGATCTCTATTTATAGAAGAGAGTTTCTAGTTTCACTCTGACATTGACACGTGTCGTGTTGTGATTGGCTTCTGATGTCGACACGTGTCGCGCTGTGATTGGCCTCCTGGTTGGAGGGAAACTCTTCTGGGTCCTTGACGGTATAACGTTGACTGGTGCTCAAGAGTTTCGGGATTGGTCAAGCATGGTATAAACAATTAGCATATATAAATTTGTCATTGATTGTTGATATTTATCCAACACATGTAAATATTAGGTTTTTCACGAATTTAAGTTACTTGGATTTGTTAGTTTAATGGATTTCTCTTGAGAAAATCAACGGTACACAGTACACAGTTATCTAAACTTATGTTTACTGTTAAAGAATTTAATGTGGACTCCATTATGAGTTGTGACGAACTGCCGATGAATCTTTGACAAATTGCACCTTTGTCAAGCAGCTGAACAGATTGTTATGCCACTTGAGGTGCCAAGAAGTAAAAACTTCAGCCTCCTTTGGTTGTACCTTTGAACCAAAAATAGAAAAAACAAAGTGCAAAACTGAGCCTCCTGCCCTTTTACAACTCTTCCCTTGTCCAAAATAGAAAGGCCGAAAAAAAAAACTAACCCTCCCTCCCTTTCATGTTTCATCTTTTCCTTGTGCCAAACTAGAAAAAAATAAAACGCAGGCTTCTAGCAGTTAGGTTTTCATACTCGATTCAATGACTAGCTACGCCATTCACAATCTAAATCCGGTGAACTGCGGAAAGAACACTATAGACTTGCGCTCAATCTTGTCGAACGGAAGTTCATTTATACATCCTCCATGCACTTGGACCATGAAAATCTTCCATGTGCCATTCTAATTTTATCGAATGTGCACATAGCAACTTCAATCAACAACGCATACTTAACTCAAGAATTGTGCTCAATCTTATGGATGAAAGAACATTATAAATCCAATTTAGCTGCTTTCAAAAGTCAATTGCATGTTCTTCATATTGTAACCATAGCAACTCAAGTTTATTGAGATCAAAATACTCCACAAATGGTATGATGAATTTGTCCACAATGTTACATTACACCCTCAACAGATTAAGCTCTATATGAGAAACTCTAGAACCACAGCAGCCAATTCTTATAGCAAACTGATTGGAAAGGACCTTACACCGGTGTCAAACCAACCACGCCTGCACACACAAGTTCACAACGAAAAGTGAAAATTGAGAATTTAATGAAATCATGGAAACAAGCAAGAATATAGTGATTTACGTTTTGACACCTATTGGCACTTGAAACAGTATACATCTGTAGAACTAAAGCAACTTACGTTTTGACGTTCTAAGCACAAAGGGTATCCAGAAAAACTCAGAAACTATATTCCCAATTATCATCTAGTTAACCATACTTCATCCTAATTAAGTAGGATATGACTGAAATACATGTGTCGCCCTGGATACTTTGATGAGGGAATTGGTTCCATAACCTGGAGCAAAACTAATAGTACATTTAACTTGGTCCATAAAAGCATTGTCCCCCTGGGCAATGACATTCACAGTACAACGGACAAGCCCAGAAGGTAAGGAGCAGAAAACCATATACTAGTTCCTTTCTTCCAATGTTGAGCATAGCTGTTGTATGCCTAATGTAAAGCCTCTCCATTATATGTGCAACGGCAACGTTGTTACTAAAGCCTATCATATAGAGCACTAACCGATGGAACAAATAATGAAGGCTAGGCTGCCATTACTATAACCAGAATGAAATGCACAAGATACTCACTCTCAACCCAATCCCCCTTGCACCCTTTGTTTACTAACTATTTACTAGAACTACAATTTAATTGGGGAGAGAGGACTAGAGAGTGATTCTCCAAATGGTTCTCAAAACCTCCTTTATAAGGAACAATGAGAGAAATTAATCCTAGGATTTGATGAACCATTACCAAGACCATTACATAAGCAGAACAGCTTCATGAATGCACCCATTAGGATCTAGCCATTTATCAACATATAAGTATCTCAGATGACCTATACACAAACTATTTGCCCCAAACCCATGCCCGAGTGCCCAACAAAAGATGTCATATTTGAAGTCACCTTATCAATTGGATTATGTCCTTCCAGTATTATAGACTGCACCAGCCATCCACATGTTGGGCCAAATAACAATTTCCACCCGTAAGTTGGGACAAAAAGGAACTGGAATTCATCATTCTCACGTTTTTAATTAAATTACTTTATTGACTATTGAGACAATTACAAAATTTCAGATATAATTCAACAGAAAAATATGACCAGTATATCTTTTTGTCTATTTATTTAGAATTATTTATATGTGATGCTAGTTCATCTTCACATTAGAGTACAACATACTAAACTCTCATCATCCATATATACAAGTATAACAGCGATTGCAAATAATATCAAGGTTTCTCAAGCCCCTTATTAAACATAGAAAATGCTTAGAGGTCTTGAAAGAGTTATTAATGCTATATTATAGTATATACACACACAGAAATACATGCATAAATTATACCCTGAATTTACCCAATAAAATTTTAATAGAAGATAAAATGTTTCCTGAGGCTCTCTGCATAACAAACTTGTTGATCACAATTTCACATTTTACAGTACCTTAACACAGGTAAGTCATGGACATTTTCTTTTTGTTTATCTTTCATCACAAATGCATACATTAGAGGAGAATTTAATGTGTTACATCTAATGAAAAAATTACGCACAAAGGCCCATGTATAATGAAATATTACCCTATTTCCTGAGAAAACGATTCCTCATCACCAATATATCGTATTCTTCCAACACAAACTAGATAAAGGATCAACACACAGCATAGAATATTTTTTCAAACAGTAAAACAGAAAAGGGATTAAAAAGAAAAGAGAAATAAATGTGAAATCAAATTTTCTTGCTTACCACATGCCAATCTTCCACCTGCATTGCCAGTGCTTAGACTAAGTTCGTGTCCACCTACAAGTGCAAACCAAATGTGATTGAGGAAGTAAATAAGAATGAGAAAGAAACATCAAAGGTAGTAACTTGCTTCTCTGCATTCCCCAACAAATAAAAACGGAGGGGAGGAAACAAATGTTTCTTGTTAAACTTTCTTGTCATTACCCACCCACATGCTTTGCTCAAAAGGATAAGAAGAGTTAGTTTCTAGTTCCAACCATGCACAACCATTGCATATAAAATTTCTCCACTCGTGCTTTAAATTTACTAACAAGTTTCTTCGACAAGTTGATTATAAATTACTTAGTACTTACCCTTTCCAAGGTCATCCTCGAGCTCATGAACAACAAGTGCTCTTCCAATTACAGCATTAGGACCAGTTAATGGTATCTACAAATTTTAGCCAAAACCAAAATATGAGTAATCAAATACTACTAAGGTGAATACAGTACCAAATGAACATAAAAATGTCAGACACCAAACTAAAACCTGTATGAAAACATGCCCTGAAGGTACACACATTCTTATGGGAAAGCATTGCCCAGCTCAATGATTACCTGGTTATCCACAATTGTTGCCTCTGCCACCCCTGTGGCCCCACAATATATCTCTTAGTAGTTAGTACATTAACTGGGTTGTGCTATTAAAAAGAACAAGTTTGTAAAGGGAATTAAAATATGAAATTACCATCGGCATTAGCAACTATGTTTCCCAGGTCACCCGCATGACGGACTTCATCCTCAGGAGCACCATGTGTCAACTGTTTAGGATTGAAATGTGGTCCTAGTAAGGGGAAAAGAAATTCATTAGAATGGCATCAAAACAGAATCACAAATATAACTACATAATACTATAACCATAAAATTTTAAGCTTGAAATGATTTAAAGCCCTACCTGTGGATATGCATCCATTTGTCGTATCACCATACTCATGCTACACAAGAAAGAAAAACACTTAGAAACAAGTTTACTAATCCACAGATGAAGAACCTAATTAAAAAACACTCACTAAGTGAAACCCATGAGGCCCGGGGGTAAGTCCAGTAATACGAACATTCACGGTTGTAGGACCTGATAACAGTAAAACACAATCACCAGTAAGCAGTCATTGCTCCATCAAGATTATGAGTTCAGATAACACAAGATTTTGAGCATAGAATCAGACCAGTCACACACAATTAAAGGAACCATTGAAACAGCATTCAACTAAATTAAATATAATCCAAGTTTGGGAAATTTTGAGTACCCACATTTTCAAATTCTCAACAAACAGAAGTTAAAACTAGAAAAAAGAAAATCTATAGATTAAACTCTTGCCTTGAGTCCAAACAAGCTACTCACCATCGAAAATCTAGAATTCAACTTCAATTAACCGCGAAAATATCGAATAAACACATAATCTTTTCCACATTTCGATTCTCTTAGACATAAAACAATATGAAATTAAACCTAGCAGAGTTGACCATTTAAGGACATAAACCAATTTTCCGAAAACCCATGTCGGAAAAAGGAAACAGATATCGATAACACAATCATTTACAGAAGGGGGTACAGTTATATGAAGATACCATCGTTTTCTTGGCTCAAGGTGACGACTCCTTCGACACTGGAAGTGCCCTTGAGGACAGCGACGGCTTTCTTGGTGGCGGCGACGACAGTGAGAGGCTTAGGGGCGGCCGCGGAGGCGGCGAAAGACATGGATTGGGATTTGAATGGGAGCTTGAGGGAGACGCCATGGAAGAAGGAATGAGGAATTGAGTGAGGGTTAGGGTTTTGGAGTTGGGAGAAGAGAGTGGGGGATGAAAGCATCACAGTCTGAGCTGCCATGATCGCCAAAGCTGCTTGCATTGTTTGCTTTGGATCGGTTGGTGGCTGGGGGAGGTTGAGATGATAAAGTGAGAGTGAGGAGCTGCCAATCAGGAGCTTTGTGTTCTATCTGGGACTTTGGTTCCTTCTGTTCAACAGTTTTCTGAACATTCTGGGTTTAACCGCGCTCCGTTTTCTGCTCTAAAAGTGGTAACCAACCCTTTTATTGTTTTTTTTTTTTTTTTGGATAAATTACAAAAAACTGCCTCAACTATTAGGTAGGGATGGGCAATGGTTATGGCCAAGGTATTAAATATCGATGATATCGGAAATATCGGTAGTCCGAAAATACGAAAATATCGATGGAAATATCGGGATAATATCGATATCGATAAAAATAATATGGAAACCACGGAAATTGTAAGAAAAACTTGGAAATTTTTATTGAAACTTTGCAGAATGTTTATTTAGTCAATTATCTATTAGTTTATCATAAAAAATTGGAAGGAAATGCATTGCATGATGGATTTAACATTATCAAGTTGATTATATAGCGAGCTGGCAAACATTGTGAGTGTAGAAAATATGTAGTAATTAATTAAAGAAGTTTAAACACACCATAATCATTTATATATAATGAATTAGTACAATATTTTACACTTTATACATTGCATGGTAAGATACATGAGTAACTTAATACCACATAGAGTTCCTATGAGGTTCAAATTTTTCACTATCTTCATCATCTCTATGTGTAGAGTGAGTATATTGTGAAGAGTAGTTATCAAATGATAAATCCCCAAAATAGTTTTGCATGTAATTGTTAACATGTCACCCATATGGATCCGAAATTGGTTGACTTTGTCCATAAGCAAAATCATTTGAAGATTGAGTCTCGGATTGTTTCCATGAGTCACTCGATTCTATCCCAATAGGAATGGGATATGAAGGGTAGGGAAATGGTTGGTTATGAGTATAACCATAGTTACTACTTCACACTCCAACAGAGTCCGAAGTTATAGATAACGAGTCATCTTCTTGACTTGACAAAATCCTCTTGCCTCTTTCTCTACGAGTATAGTTCTTCCCCATGGCACCAATTCCTGGTCCTGCCTGCCTACTGCTATGGTCCTCATCCTGTGTTGCATGCGTAAAGTTTGCCTCACCAGTGAAGGGGCTCATAAATCCGGGAGGTTGTCCAACATAGTTTCCATATCCACCACCACTACCTCCAGCTCCACTATATCCTTCATCATTCCCACCTCCGGTGGTAGGTGAGTCTCCTCCTAATCTTGTACTAGAGCTATCATTAGTATCAGCACGATGTTGTGGTTGTGTAGGATTGGAAGAAGGTGGAATTCCAGTGTTTCTTGGTCTTGGGCGCAAAAGTTCTTCCAAAGAGTCAGCGTTGTTAGATCCCACCTCCTCCGCTAATACTCTTTCTACATTTATCCCTTCATTACGTGCTTCTTCAGTAACTCTAGGAGCTGGGTTGCCTTCATCATCATCTAAATGAAAAGGTCAAATCCATTGATAAAGTTGGTTACCCTCTGTATCATCATTTTCAACAACAATATCAAACACATCTAGTGGGTCACCACGGTCGACATGATCTATTTCTGCTTCCTTATCTCGAATTTGAAGCTTCATGTTGTAGTAGCAATAAACTAATTTTTCCAACCGACTATGAGCCAACCTATTTCTTTGCTTTGTGTGTATGAGTGCAAATGTGCTCTAATTTCTTTCACAAGCAGATGAGGAAGCTGTTTGTGATAATACTTTGATTGCTAACTTTCTCACAGTTGGTGCATCGGTCCCATACATGATCCACCATTCAGCTACAATGAAAAACAATGTTGATAAGCCTAATAACTCCAACAAATTCTATTATAAACTTATCGTGAAATATGTTTACACTCACTAGGAGACATTTTTGTTCGAGCAGCAATTGATGTTGGTTCTCCAAAAGTTCTTCTTGCATCTTTAAACCATGTTAGCTGAATTCAATAAATCGTGTTAGTTTAATCCAACAAAGTAATTATTATAATTTAAGTAATTGTGTACCTCATTTCCAAATTGGCCAATTGCTGGTGATGCAGGGTCTAATTTAGAGTATACATTATGTACAGCACGTATAAGGGTACCATCATCTCCAACACCGGGTCTGTATTGGTATCAAGGATTCAAATAATATGTTGTTCAAAGAAACACATACTCTAATAAGAGAAATAATACTTATGCAACTAAAGAAATGAATTGCAAATTATGACATAATTTATACCTGCTGCATGCAAATCGTGGTATATTATCTTTATGACCCACCTTGCACCATGTTTTCTTTCCAATTCATCCTTCACTTCACGCATCAACTCATATATTGCCCCCATAGTAGGATACACTTCTGTGTCAACGATCCGTAAAACTTTGTAAAGAGGTTCAAACACTTGGCACACATGTTCTGATTGTGTCCAAAAAGCATAATCAAGCATTATACTTTCCATCATACGACCTGCATTTGAGCGGTTCAAATTGTGGTTGACCCAATCGTTACTAATGAATAGTTGCTTCAACCCTGCTTTCTTCTTAAGTAGGATGTCTAATGCAATATAGTTAGTGGTGAATCGAGTGGTAGCTGGACGAATAATGTCTCCTTTGCAAAATTTACGCATCTTTGCCAACAACCAACCGTGATTGTAAATATAATTTGTGATCGTTCTAGCTCTTTTTACCACAGTAACAACATTCTCTCTCTTCCCCATTGCCTCAAACATGAGATCAATATAATGTGTTGCACATGATGTCTAAAACACATTATGATCCTTCATTAACTTTTTTTCAGCTTTGACAAATACAGAACCGTTGTCGGTAACGACTTGGACAACATTATACTCTCCCACCTCCATGATTACATCCCTCAATAATTTGTAAATATACTTGTAGTTCTTTATATGGTCTGAAGCATCAACAGACTTCAAAAAAATTGTCTTTCCTTTGGAGTATACCATGAAGTTTATGATAGACAATCTGGTCGAGCCAGTCCATCCGTCACACATGATTGTGCAACCATTAGTTTCCCACTTTGACCTCAACTTGTTAACATACTCGCCAATGTCTTTATACTCCATATCCAAATATTTGTTTCTTATCTCATAGGGAGTGGGAGGTTGTACTCCAACACCGGCATGTTGACATCCCACTGCCATATTTTTGAAATGATGTGATGATGCTTTCTCAGCAGGGATATTTTCATAGATAAAGAACTTGCTAATTAGACGCCTCATTCCCTCCTTCACATTACCTCCAGTGAAATAACTCCAAACACTCTTTTGACGTGTTTTGGATGACTTATATAAACTTGGGGCTATTGGTGGTGTTGGTTGTGATTCTCTAAGACTGCCTCCCCGTCTTATTTGTGCACCACCACTTGTCCCAGAACCTTGTGCTCTATTAGGAATTTTATGAAGGTGTTCTCTTTCCCATGCTGACTGTTTGGAGGCATGTAATGCTTGTTTCAAACTGCGTCGTTCTTCAGGTCCCATGTCATCATCACATTCGTCCTCATCGTCATCATCATCACTGTCAACCGCTGGGCCAATAACTTCTCCTCGTAGCTCAGCTCGAATATTTTCCATTCTATGTGTTATCTTTTCCTTCTGCTGTTTTTTATTTTTTAATAATGTGGTGATGAATGCCTTCACTTCTGGGGGGACATTATCGCATCGTTGGACATTATGTGCTGGATCTAATCCACTAAGATGGTACTTAAGTCGTGTCACTCCGCCACTCTTCATTACCCGACCACAATATTTGCCAATTGTACCATGTTTGTTTCCGTCTATTGGGTCTCCATGTTCCCAAGCTGGATCACGTTTAGTAACTCCACTAGACATCTTAAACGTACCTATATTTATTTTTCATGAAAATTAGGCAATTATTTTTTGGCCAAAAAATATAGTAGTGACAGAAACATATTAAATAGGAAGTAAGGTTATTTTACAGAAGAATTAAATAGGTAGTAAAGAAAATGATTGTAAGAATTTAAGTAATTATAAAAATAATATGAAATAATAAAACCTAATATTAATGAATAATAATCCAATTTGATAATAAAATAATAAATAACATTAAACATATTAAAATTATTCTAGGGAATCATTATACAACATTACTTAATTATTTCAAAAAATTAACATGCAAGTATAAATTACAATAATATAAATATAAGTTCGTAAACTTACCTTAAATATGAAACCCTTTGTGTTGAACCTCTGGAATAGATCTAGAATGACTCTGAAAGGGGTAAAGGAAGAAGAAGAAACGAAAATGTGTAATAGAGGTTTTAATTTTCGAATGGTCAAAAAATGTGTGATGATCTGATACTCCACCTCTGAGAATGTGAAAGAATAACACAGTGGCACATGATTTTGAATGGTCTGAAATTGTAAAAGTTGTCCATGGTCTGATACTCCACCATTATTTTTGTCCATATTCTGAAATTGTACAAGTTGTAATTGTAAAAGTTGTCTGGGTTTTGAATTATTTAGATGCTTTTGAATGAAACCACCATTATTTTTGTCCATGGTAAAAAAATGTGTGATCATCTGATACTCCACCTCTAAGAATGTGAGAGAATATCACGCGCGGCACACGGTTTTGAATCTTGATGCATGAAACCACCATTATTTTTGTCTTGTCAAAAATTGTACCATTCCTAAAAGCTGTAAAAGTTGAATTATTTAGATGCTTTTCTTTTCTCACACTGTTACACACCACCTACACACACACGCACGCGCCACCGACACACACACACGGGGATCACACACGCCACCACACACACACAACAACACACACACGACTCGTCTCTGGATCCTTCTCTCTTCTCCCTATCCCTTATCCCACAAACACACACACAGATCTCATAGATCTCTCAAATTCTCGATCTTTCTCTCTTCTCCATTTTCCCATACACACGCACAGAGACCTTTCTCGATCCTTCTTCCACATGGTATTCTCCTCCTCCCTCGCCTTCCTCCTCGTCTGCGTATTCCGCCTCGTCGGCGAACCCAGGAACTCTCTGGCGAGTTCTCTTGATCCTTCTCCGCCTTCCTCACCTATCCTATCAACAACAACCCCACCTCTGTCGTTGACTCCAACGACGACCACCACGACCCCCAATCGCCCCCAAACCTCAACCTCAACCTCCACAACAACCACCCATTCTCCTCCTCCCCCCGAAGCCTGCCCCGCCGGCGCCGCACCCACCTCCGTCTTTGTTCCACGTCTGCTTCAACCAAGACCACGCCTACTTCGTCGTGGGGACAGACCACGGGTTATGGATCTACAACTGCGATCCGTTCTGCGAGCTCTTTCGCCACAACTTCGACAACGGCAGGGGAATCAGCGTCGTTAAGGCGCAGATCTTGGGTTTAAGCATGGATTGCAGAGAGATCTGGGCAGCTGGGACGACGCAGCCTCGGCTGCCTTTTTGACGACGGATCCATGACGACTTTTTCGATAATATCGAATATATCGCGATATTATTGATATTATTGATAATATCGCGATATTTTGACGATAATGAGATGGATACGTGGGAAAATATCGGTGCCTCTGAAAAACGATAATATCGGCGAAATATCACCGATATTATTGATATTTAATACACTGGTTATGGCAGGCCAGTAACCGGGATTATTTATCCATATCCGTTTATTTTCATACCCGCATAACCGTTTACCCGTTGGGTACTTGTCTAAACGGTTATACCTATACCCATAACCGTTTATAAACGGTTAACCATACCCATTTATCCGTAACCGTTTAGTACCCGTTTACCCATTTATCATTTTTAAACCCGTTCATCCTTTCTTTTTTACCATTTACTCATTTTTCACATGTCTATGTGTTTTTTTAACAACTTGAAAATTAAAAAAGAAAATTTTTTCATAATTTTGTCTTTCTAACAATTAAACACCGTTATAGGTACATTCATAATACATTTCCGCATTTCAATTTTTTAAATCCATATACCATTCCAATAATTGAAATAATAGTTTACAGACGATATTTTTAAATATTAGCAATGAAGGTTGTTGATGCACAAAATCAGTGAGGACTTTAGTACAACAGAAAGTGTTAAGTTTATGACCTTCGCTAGATTGCTCTAATCACTAGTGTGGATAAGTATGTAAATGGATAGAGACAGGGAAACAAACACAAGATGTACATGGTTCACCCAGATTGGCTACATTCACGAAGTAGAGGAGTTCTCATTAATTGTGAAGGGTTTACACAAGTACATAGGTTCAAGCTCTCCTTTTGTGAGTACTAGTGAATGATTTAGTACAAATGACATTAGGAAATATTGTGAGAAAATGATCTCTATTTATAGAAGAGAGTTTCTAGTTTCATTCTGACATTGACACATGTCGTGTTATGATTGGCTTCTGATGTTGACACGTGTCGTGCTATGATTGGCTTCTGATGTCGACACGTGTCGCACTGTGATTGGCCTCCTGATTGGAGGGACTCTTCTGGGTCCTTGACGGTATAACGTTGACCGATGCTTAGTAATTTTGGGATTGGTCAAGTATGGTACAAACAAAGGTAATATAAAATTTGCTAAGTATTCTTGGGTTACGAAAACTGTTAAAAGACAGTATTCTTAGGTTATTTGACTCGGAATATAAAATATTAACATAATATATATAATGGACCATGAAATTTAAAGTGGTTAAGGAAAACTATATTATATTAGCTATAGAAATCATGCACTATAGTCAATAACATTGATCTAAGTTTTGTCCGATAGGGAACATGGTTTGTGTTAATTTTACATATATAAAATAAATGGGTAAATGGTTACCCATTTATAACCGCGGTTAATACCCATAACCGCCCATTTAAATTTGGCGGGTAAACGGTTATACCCATAACCGTTTATTTATCTGAACGGTTACCCATAACTGTAACCGTGAAATTTAAATGGGCGGGTAACTGCGGTTACTCATAACCGATGGTTATTTACCCATCCCTACTATTGGGTCTTTTATAGTTTCATACCTCATCTTTAAAAAGTTTCAATGTCATACTTTTGTTTACGAATTTGTTGCAATATTCTATCTCCGTTACGTTATCTGTCAATTCCTATATTATATGCTGACGTGGCTTATGCTGGATCCCACCCTCTCCACATATGAACTTCCACGTAGGCATCCGATACACGTGGATCATCTAAAAGGATGACACGTGTATATCACAAAAAAATTTAAAATTAAAAAAAGTAATTTTTTTTTAAAAGTAATTTTTTTTTTAAATCAAATATTTTTAAAAAACTTCCCTCATGAATCGTGCAATTCGAATTGAAGCGTAAAGCCCCAACCCGTGCAATTCCCTTCCATTTCTTTTGTTCCAGTTCCCAAATCAAAGAACCCTAACCCTAACTTCATATCACCCGCCCCAAAATCGCCGTCCAAATCGCGATCAATAGTTCATTGAGCGAAAACCCTAAGTTCGTGTTGTCGTCGCATGTCTTCCTTTTGTTCGTTTTGGTGTAAACCCTAAGTTCTTCTGGTTTTCGAAAGATTTGATAGTATTTCGAAGGATTAGAAAATGGGGTGGAATGTGCGCAAGGATCCCGAGCAAACGACGCCTACCTACTGTAAGTACAAATTTCAGTTCGTTTTGTGCTTTGTTGCATCCCTTTTTTTATTCACCTTTTTTTTGGTTTGTTGATTCGAAAATCTTTGTTGGTGATTTCTGGGTTTCATTGAGTTTCATTGATTATTTAATCGAAATGCTTACGGATATGTTGTAGAATGGGGGTCGTGTGGATCCTTTGTTTATTGTTGTCAAGAAAAAGGTTGTTTGGGTGTTGGTGGTCCAGGGGTCCGGTGGGTGCTTTGTGTATTGTTGTTGGGGCCTCGAGGAAAAGGTAGTTTGGGCGGTGGTGGTCTTAGGGGTCCTTTGTATAATTGTTTAACAAATGTTGAAATTTGGGTTCTTTCTTTTGTTTTCTTTATTCAAATGTTGGATAATGGAAAGTCCTTTAGGTGTTTTGTTTATTGGAGATTGGTGGATTGTTTTCAAATTTATTCAAAATGCTCACTGATTTGTTGGATAATAGGGTCCTTTTGGGTCCTCTTGTGCTTTTATTTGTGATGCTTTTTGCTTTACTTTGTTGTTGGTTGTTGAATTGCAATTGTTTACATTTGGGGTGGGTGTGGTCCTAAGGTTTGTTGCCTACACTAACTAGGGTCCTTTTAGTGTTTTTTTGTTGGTAAAGAAGATTTAGTGTTTTCTGTGTTTAGGGTTTAGGGTTTACGGCTTAAGGGTTAGGCCTTAGGGCTTAAGGGTTAGAGGTTTAGGGCTTAGGCCTTAAGGCTTAGGGGTTACGGGTTACGGGTTAGGCCTCATGGCTTGAGGGTTGGGGTTAGGCCTTAAGGCTTAGGGGTTGGGGGTTAGGCCTTGGGGCTTAGGGGTTAGGCCTTGAGGCTTCGGGGTTAGGGGTTAGGCCTTAGGGCTTAGGGGCTTGGGAGTTAGGCCTTAGGGCTTAGGGCATTTCTCTGCGATGTGCATTGTGCTTTGCTTTGTCCACATTTGTGGTGGGTTGTGGTTTTAGGGCTTTAACTGTTTTTTATTTCTTTTTTGTTGTGAATTTCAGGTTATCCAGAACTATTTTCCATTCATTTGCACCATGGTGGGGAGCTCGGTCATGAATACTACTATGGGGGGAAAGTTGCATATATAGATTATTGCGACAATGACTTAATGTCACTCCCTGTTATAGATGATATGGTGGAAGCTATAAGATATAGTGAGATGTTCATGAACTATTACTAAAAGATTCCCAACATGGACATTAGTAATGGTTTGAAGCCTATTCAGAGTGATGTCGACATACAAAATATGTGCAACTTTGTTCTAAGGGCTCGAGTGTTAGACATGTACATTGAAGAATTGTCTGCAGAAGAAGCCCTTACCAAGGAACAACAATTTATAGTGTCTATAGAGTGCACCTGTAACATCCCACATCGCATAGGGGAGTGATCCTTAAATGTATATTCCCAACCCTACCTAGTATGAGGCTTTTTGGGAGCTCACTGGCTTCGAGTTCCGTCGGAACTCCGAAGTTAAGCGAGAAAGTGGCCAGAGCACTCCCATGATGGGTGACCCACTAGGAAGTTGCTCGTGAGTTTCCAAAAACAAAACCGTGAGGGCATGGTCAGGGCCCAAAACGGACAATATCGTGCTACGGTGGTGGAGTGGGCCCAAGAAGTGATCCACCCCGAGCCAGGATGTGACAAATGGTATCAGAGCCAATCCCTGGCCGGAAGTGTGCCGACTAAGACGTTGAGCCCCTAAAGGGGGTGGATTATAACATCCCACATCGCCTAGGGGAGTGATCCTTAAATGTATATTCTCATCCCTACCTAGTATGAGGCATTTTGGGAGCTCACTGGCTTCGAGTTCCGTCGGAACTTCGAAGTTAAGCGAGAATGTGGCCAGAGAACTCCCATGATAGGTGACCCACTGGGAAGTTGCTCGTGAGTTCCCAAAAACAAAACCGTGAGGACGTGGTCAGGGCCCAAAACGGACAATATCGTGCTACGATGGTGGAGCGGGCCAGGGAAGTGATCCACCCTAGAGGCCAGAATGTGACAGCACCGATCCAAGCACAGTGATTATTGAGGAATTAAGTGAGGAGGAAGAGGATATTATGGCAATAACCTGTAAACTAAGAAAAAAAAGGGTTGCTAGCTATTGAATGACCCTTAGATAATAAGGGGGTGTTTATTGAAGAAGAAGTGACAGTTATGTGCTCGGATGAAAGTTTTCACCAAGAAGAGGTGGCTAGTACAAGTGTGGCTGAGGAAGAAGATGTACAAGTTGCTCGAGAATGAGGTTTACAAGATGTATAAGTTGATGAACAAGGTGTACAAGTTGGTGAACAAGGTGAAGAAGAACACAGTGATACCTTATTTGATGTACCTGTAGATTTTGAAGGAGATCAAGAAGAAAGTGAAGAAGAAGATCCTGAAGAAGACAGTGACTTTGTAGAGAGTGACTATAAGAGTGATGAAGATAACCCAAATTTTGCTAAGTATGATGTGATTTAGGAAGCAGATGAGGTGCAAAGAACAGGAAGGCAATCTCAGAAAAGGAAAAAAAGGCAAACTGAGGATAGCAATGAATGAGAAGAAGAGCAAGTAAATGAAGGAGAATGGGAGAGACAAGAAGAGGAAGGACAACAAGAGGTTGAAGAAGCTAGAGATGGGGAGGTGAATCTAGTTCATGAACTAGATTATAATTATGATAATCTGGAAAGTATACACTCTGAAGATGAGGAAGGAGGCCAAAAAAAAAACATTATATAGAGTTTAATAAGAAAACGGATATGAAGAATCCACAGCTTACTCTAGGGCTTATTTTTAGAGACAATGTGCAATTCAAGAGAGCCGTCATGATGTATTCCTTAGTGAAAGGATATGGTGAAATTCATTTCCATATGAATGAGAAGTTAAAGATTATAACCAAGTGTGCAAAGGACTGCCCTTGGATGTGTGCTGCTGGCAAAATGCATGGATCAAGAAGCATCCAAATCAAGACATTCCTTGATCACCACACATGTGGGAGGACTTGAGCAAATAAGAACATGACTGCTTCTTTACTCACAGACTTGTACTTTGATCGGATAAAGCTCAATCCCACATGGCATGTCGAATCTTTTTTATCCACTGTGGAATTTGAGTGGAATCATGGGCATACAAAGATGAAGGCTTATAGGGCATTGAATAAAGCTTTCAAGATTATTGTAGGGAAACATCAGAGCAATATACAAAATTGTGGGATTTTGTTGAGGAAGTAAGAAAAACTAACCCTGGAAGCACTGTGAAGTTGAAGTTGGATGGAGAAACGTTTCAAAGGATATATGTTTGCTTGGGGGCATGAAAAGAAGGCTTTAAGGCAGGATGTAGACCTTTGATAGGTTTAGATGGGTGCCACTTAAAGGTTTTACATGGAGGGCAGTTGCTATGTGATGTTGGCATTGATCCAAATGATGAGACATGGGTTATTACTTATGCAGTGGTGGAAATGGAAAATAAGGCAGCTTGGGTGTGGTTCTTACAACTATTAGCTGATGATGTGGGTATAAAAAACCAAAATGGGTGGACATTTATCAGTGACAAACAAAATGGGCTAATTCCAGCATTTCAAAAGGTCCTCCTAAGATGCCACCATAAATGTTGTGTGAGGCATTTGTACACAAACTATAGGAATTTGTTTAAGAGGAAAACTTTGAAAGATGCTCTATGGGCAGTTGCCAAAACAACAATGGTTCCACACTTCAAAAAGGAAATAGAGGAGGTTAAGAAGCTAGATGAGAAGGCCCACAATTAGTTAGTAAAGAAACTTGCAACCATGCAATATCTGTCATCCATTTCAAGAGAGAAAAACCTGAGGATTATGTGGACGCATACTATTCAAAGGCACGGTATTTGGAAGTTTATTCTCACTTAATAATGCCAATGAATGGTATTTCATTGTGGGAGGATACTGAAAACCCACCAATCTTGCCTCCATTATATACAAGGCAACCTGGAAGACCAAGGAAGAAAAGAAACAAAAAGGCTACTGATTTGGAGAAAGATGGTGAACAAACACCCACAAACCCACCAAATAATCCTGAAGGTCCTCCTAAGCCACTTAAGCTAGAAAGGAAAGGGCAAGGTGCTTTGAAGTGTACTATATGCAAGCAAGAAGGACATAATTCACGGACCCATCATCGACATCTTCCTCAAAGGGACAAACAAGTAACATTTTGTACTTTCTTTAATCTTTTAATCCTTTAATCCTTTAATCCATAATCCTTTAATCCTTAATCCTTTAATCCTTAATCCTTTAATCCTTTAATCCTTTAATGAATGATTTTATACTTTGTTATAGGCATCCATATCAGCCCAAGAGAGAGCATCATCATCAGCTGAAGCTGTACCTAAAAAGAGAATAAGGAAATCTAAGGTACAAAACCTAATCTTCTCCTTTGTAGTTTACAACAAGAAGTTTAGTTTAGAACCTTACTTTGCATCTAACATTTTTGTAATAAACATTGAAATTAGGCATCACCATCAGGGGATGGTTCATCTGCAAATCCTGAAGCTCATTCACCGAGAGCCACCAAGCAAAGAAAGACAAGGCAAACCAAGACCTAAAGATGCCAGAAATTGTAACAAATTATTGTTTTTCACTTCATGTTTTATATGCAGTAGGAATCTAAAATTATGGTACATGGGTTCTGGAATTAGACATCACAAACATTGAATTTCTTTTGGTTTTTTTAACTGATTTGTATCCTTGAAAATGCATTGTTTTGCACTATTTTGATAGATGGATTTCAGTATGTTGTTTGGATCAGTGCACTGTGCATTTTGGGATATTTAAGGATGTCTAATGCATATCTTTGTAAATCTTAGATGGATCAATGATGCTATATGAATTACAGTTCATCTTTTGGTCTTTGCAAATGTTTTGTTTCAAGTGGACTTTGTGTTCATTTTTGGTTATATCATGTGTTTATGTAGGATTTGTGTTGATGTGGGATCATATGTTTATGTACAATTTCCATGTGGTTTGGTTTTTCTAGGTTGTATTATCTTCCAAAATTGGACCCCTTTAAATTTGCTGACGTGGACGATTTTTGGCGAGAAATAATTATGTTGAAAAAAAATTCTAGTTTTTTTAAATGACGTGGAAATTAATTTGGCGGGAAATCTATGTGGCAGACCATGTGGAAGTTCATATGTGGAGATGATGGGACGTGGCATACGCCACATCATCATATAACGGACCAACTGACAGCCGGTGTAACGGAGGTAGCACATTGCAACAAAATTGAAGATAAGGTATGACATTGAAACTTTTTAAAGATGAGGTATGAAACTGTTAACGACTTAATAGTTGAGGTAGTTATGTGTAATTTACCTTTTTTAAAAATTAAAAAAAAAACTTCAGATGAATACGTGACAATTCTTAACCAATTGAGCTACACTTTATTCGGCCAATTTCTTAGTTTAGAAGCCAACAAAAGATTTGCCCCTATGTCTTTATTATGGAAACATAAACTAGTCACACTTAATCAGAGCATGTCAGGTGAACTGTAGTATGAGAATGATGAAGTTCCCTCTAATGGCATGAAACAAAACTACAATCTCAACCTAAATGGGCGAAAGCCATCAACAATCAGCCCTTAAAGGCCAGATCAATTGTCAAACACTTAAAAAAAACAACTAAAAAACCCTAATTGCTCTATCTTTTCTCTCTCTTATAGAACCCCTAATTTCCCCTGCTTTCGACGCCGACTTTTTCCTTTGGTTGGGGTTGGCAAGCCCCCTTGTTCTTCCTGCTTTTTTTCTTCTTCTCTTTAGTCTTTTGTCTGTGTCCTGCATTACTCAGTTTTCCTCACCGTTTCCTGTGCAGTTTTCACCGGTTTTAGCTATGAGTTTCCCATTTTGCTACCTTACTTTTCTTCTCCTCCTCCCTTTTGCTCTTATTTCACTAACTAATTCCATTTATGTAGCCCTTTTCTCTCACATCCATCTATCCCCTTTTCCCTTGCCAACACCTCTATTTGCAACCTCTCCTTCACCTCCTTTTATCCCTACTAAAAATCTGACTTTGAGTTTTGGACTTGATTTAGGATGTAAATCTTTACCTTACTACCTTTGCTTTACCGGAAAGCTGGAAATTTTGGGCTAAATGTTTTGCAGCTTCCGTCGAATTAAGGGTATTTTACACATCCCCTTGGCCATCCCCACCCCCGTGTTATGTCAACTTGGTTTGCTTCTTATAGGTGTGGTGGTTAGCGGACAGATCTAGATAGTTTGGTCTGTTGCAGCGTTCTAAGATTTGATTTTTGTTGTGGATTTTCTTTCCTTTTTTTTGGGTTACTTTAGTTGTGCTTGACTCTCTACGGATCCTCCTTCACTATGGTTCCTACATAGTTGTCATTTCGATGGTTGCTGGAAAGAGTTTGGTTGCGGCAGGCTGCTTTTCCAGTGTCGATTTAGGTTATTTTTCTCTTTGTCGTCTGTTTTCAGTTTCAGGCTTTCAATGCCGACTCAATCAGCAGCTCGTATCTTGTATACATGCAAGTCATGACTACTGCTGTGATTATTTATGTTTATGAATATGTGAAGGGAATAGGAAAATAAATCAATAAATGGTTAAGGAAATTTCAGTGGGAAAAATGTGAAAATCCGTTCCTGGATTTGAATATGAAAATAAGTATTTTGTAATCGTATTCGTAATTACGACGTATTTATAATATTTCGGCGGATATTTGTATCGATAAGTAATAAAAAGACAAAAATACCCCTAGTTGGCTTAACGTAATTATACGATGATGTATTTTATCCTCATATATTTTATCAGATTTCTTGACGTATTTGGATAGAGCTCGACCTCACGAGCGTGTAGGCACAAACCATTCATGAAACAGAATTATAATGAAAGAGTTATTAACGTTTAAAGTTAGAGACACTTCGGTAATTTTCCTATAATTTGGAATGCTCCGAAAAATCTGGAGCATGCCACGTGTGTGGCTGTAATGAAGAGGGAAGGAGAGAAATGAGAGAAAAAAGGGAAAGGATTGGGGGAGACTGGCCAATGAGGAGAGAGAGAAATGAGGGGGAAGTAGAGGAAAGAACCGGATCCTTCATTGACCCGCTGACCCGACCCGATTGGAACTCTCGATTCCAGCCACCGTTGATGACGAGACCAGTGCCAAACTGATCCTTACTTCGAACTCAGTTGTTCTCCCTCCCATTTACACTCGAGAAATTGAAGAAAAAGGGTTGATTTTAAGAGGAACCGCATGGTGGGTGCGGCGAGTTTAGGCTTGATTCGCTAAACCTGAAGCTAACTCTGACCATTACCACCATCAATAGTCTCCCCTCAATGTTTGGAACAAATCCCAATCAATGGTTGGGGCATTGACGTTCATTTTGAGGTCGAATTGAGAACACCTATTTCTAAGGTTTTCGGTGGTCCAAGGATGATTTCAAGTGTTTCCGGGCCGAATTGGACTTCGGCCTAGGTATGAAAGTTGTTCCTCTCATTGAACTCTACTTTCTTGTAAAATGTGGTAATTTTTAGAGTTAGTTGGAAAATTGGGTTTCATGGCCGACATTGCCTTTTCATGCAGATTTTGATATTTTTAAATCCGTATTTGGTACCTATGTGATGTAATTCAATTGTGGAAGCATAATGGTGAATATTGCATTTCAAGAATATTTTCGGAAATGGATAAAAGGTTGAATGGTAAACTATGAATGGCTTAATCATGCTCAAGGGTACGTAGACAGTCTGACAAGGGATGCAGCCCTAAATAATCGAGAATTAATTTTTTTGAGAAGTTGTTTTAATAGAAGTAATTTGGGGATTTAATTGATAATCAAATCGTATGTTTTGAGAAGTGAAATATGGATATAGTTTTGTGAGGAATTAAGGAATTGAAGTAAGGAATCGTGATTAATTGTTGTTAACAAAACAAGAGTTTAGTTTGGGTCTATCACCGATATTATTTCCCAAAATAAATATTTCGGGGCGGGGCGTTACATATTTGTCCATTTTCAAATTTTCATTCAAGATCAAGCATCTACGGCCCTTGAAGAAAAAAAAATTCATTTATTTCAACATCAATCCTCTACGGCCCTTGAAGAAAATTTCATTTTTCACTTAAGCCCTTGAAGAAAAATTTCATTTTATTCAAGATCAAGTCTTTACGGCCCTTGAAGAAATGTTTCGTCCAAGAAATACACCTCAAAGGCCCTTGACGAAATTCTTCATCTCAATTCAAGAAATACGCCTCAACGGTCCTTGAAGAAATGTTTCGTCCAAGAAATATGCCTTAACGGCCCTTGACGAAATTCATCATCTCAATTCAAGAAATACACCCCAACAACCCTTGAAGAAATGTTTCGTTCAAGATTAAGCCTCTACGGCCCTTGAAGAAGCAAGCTAATTCAAGATTAAGTCTCAATGACCCTTGAGTTAAAGCATTCACATTGCAGGACTTCAAAACATGTTTCCTGCATGTGACAAGCACATGCCTACAACCCACCTTGAAGTTAGGGCATTTGTAGACATATAAATTTCGTTGCATAAAAATGATGCATCACAAAGCTCCACGTGGCATATGACTAATCGCAAATGGACAAGCCATTAATGACATGTGGCACAAATCAAGCAAAGGAAATGTAAAACATTCCCAAAATTTAGAAAAAGGGAGAAAATCCCCCTTAAAATCGACAATGGGCCCAAAATCTCTCAAAATCGGAACGAAAGCCAAAGCATCTTCACAAAATAAGCAAGAATTGAAGATTGCTCATAAATGAGCAACAAGGCCTATAAATTTCGGCCAATATGAGGAAAATGGCTGAAATTAAGACACAAAACATGCCTAAATTCTCCCATGAACAAATCAAGACACAAATCAAAGCCAAATCCATCCAAAGGCATGGCTTTGGAAGTTTATAAATACAAGAATCCAAGACACACAAAGGGGTCAAAAATTACACATTGAGATGAACCTTTGCACAAATCTTTAAAGACTAATAGGCTACCAAAGCTCTCTTCGCAGAACGTGCAACCAAAGCCGAAGTTTTCTTTCGACCAAAGCCGAAGCAATCCCCTTGAAGAATCAACAAGCACTCGTGATGATTCCTTCAAGACTTTATTGCTAGCTTAAAACTTGTAATGACGTTCGATTCAAGATCAAGTCATCAAGACCCTTGAATCAACGAAATCTCACATCTACACTACCTTTTGCCGCAGCCCTAAACCTGAGGTTAAGACTATCCATGCATTGTTTCAAGCTCAAAACTTGAACTAATCGATCAATTGTTCGTCCGAGATCAAGTCATCGCAACCCTTGGATCAACAATCTACACCATCTACATCAAATTTGAAGGTTGAATCAGAGGAAAATTGTAAACAGAGATTGTAACCCTACAAATTCAAATCAATACAAATCTATTTCATACACGTGTTCTCGTTTCATTCGTTACAGAATTTTCGTGTTTACACCCAAAAAGACTTAAATTGCCTGAAACAACTAATAAACCACGAGGTATGCTCTCAATCAAATTAAGGCAATCATTATATAGGCTTAAACAATCTGGACAAATGTAGTATAATCGTTTCAGCGAGTATTTGATCAAAAAGGGATATACCAACAATGTTATTTGCCCTTATGTGTTCATTAAGAAATCAAATTCTGGATTTGCTGTAGTGGCAGTATATGTCGATGATATGAACTTAATTGGAACCTCTAAAGAGCTCAATAAAATTGCTGAATATCTAAAAAGCGAATTTGAAATGAAAGACCTTGGGAAAACAAAATATTGTCTCGGCCTGCAAATCGAGCATTGTGCTAATGGAATTTTGGTCTATCAATCAACTTACATTGAAAAAATCCTGAAGCAATTTAGCATGGACAAGGCTTTTCCACTCAGCACGCCAATGGTCGTTTGTTCTCTGGACATTAAGAAAGATCCATTTTGTCTAAAAGAAGATGATGAAATGGTCATTGGTCCAGAAGTACCATATTTGAGTGCAATATGTGCTTTATTATATTTAGCACAATGTACTATATCAAATATAGGTTTTTCAATCAACTTGTTAGCAAGGCATAGCTATGCTCTAACAACTCATCATTGGAAAGGAATCAAAGATGTTTTACAATACCTTCATGGGACAACAGACATGGGTCTTTTCTACTCAGAGAAATCCACAAACGACCAGAACCTTGTTGGATATGCAAATGCTAGTTTTCTCTTCGATCCGCATAAAGCTTGCTCACAAACTATATATGTGTTCACTAATGGAGATACGGCGATCTCCTGGAGCTCAACAAAGCAAACGTTAGTTGCTACATCTTCCAATCACTTGGAAATACTTGCTTTACATAAAGCTAATCATGAATGTTCTTGGTTAAGATCAATGATTCACCACATCCGGAATTCATGTGATCTACGTTCAAAGACAAACACTCCAACTGTCATTCATGAAGATAATGGAGCTTGTGTTGCCTAAATGAAGGAATGATTCATCAAGGGCAATAAGACTAAACACATATCTCCAAAGTTTTTGAATGCACATGAGCTTCAAAAGGCTAAAGTTATTGAAGTCAGACAAATCCGTTCCAATTAAAATCTGGCAGACATATTCACCAAATCTCTACCAAAGTGCACGTTTCAGAAGTTAGTGCATGGTATCAGATTATGTTGACTTACCAATCAGTTAAATTTGAAGAATGCGGAATCAGGGGGAGCATCCATGATACATGCGTGTTGTACTCTTTTTCCATCGACTAGGATTTTTCCCACTTGGTTTTTCCTATCAAAGTTTTAACGTGGCAACATAAGCATATTTAACACTATATCAACAATCCAAGCAAAGTTGTACTATTTTTCCTTCGCTACGGTTTTTTCCCACTAAGTTTTTCCGAGCAAAGTTTTAACGAGGCAACTGATATTGATATGTGGGCATCCAAAGGGGAGTGTTGTAAAAGTTTTGGGAATAAATGTCCACATGCTTTAGCTAAAAGTGAGAAAGACTTGAAAATAGTAGTGTAATTGTTGTTGTATGATGTTTTTCAAAAAGGCAATCATTTCCTTTTTTTGGTTCTTCACGGATGTGGCTCTATATAAAAAGCACTATGTGTGTGATCACAATACACAGCAAAAGAAAAGAAGTGAAAGCAATAATATCAATATCCCTCCCTTCCTCTCTTTACATGCAATCATTTTATGTTATAGTTACGAAATTAAACAGTATGATAAACTGCACCCGCTTCGCTCATATCCCTAACAAAGCTTATCTCTATAACTTTTATCTATTTATAACAACCACCATGAAATGGGGCTCTTCGATGGCTTTTAACCATGCCAAGATCGCTCAAACAGTGGTTGGACATAAAAGTAGTGGCTGAACTAATTTTAGTGGATCACGGGTCAAAGTCACCCAGAATGGATCACGTGTTCGGACTTTCTATTTTTGGTAAGTATGAGATTTTCTTCTATTTATAATATTTTTTGTCAAATTACAAAGATGCCCTTAAATTTAAAACGATTGTAACTTTTTTATAACTCCTCTTCATTTGTAAAAGAAGTATCAAGATTGTAACTTCATTATAACCCAGTTAAACACCCACCAATTAGAAATGATGTTAAATGGCATTGATTACACTACTTTTGTGATATCGTGCTAATATTATAAGAATATATGTTTAATTTGGTTTCGTGTTGTAAATAATAGATATGTTTGCCTACATGTATACAGTAAAGATTCATATGCTAAATAGTGAAGTTTTTGTAAGTTTTCAAGGTACTTTCTCTATAAATAGAGCACTACAGGTGTTCAAAACACACGGATACAAAAAGCAATAAGAGAAGAAAGATAAGTTAGAATATTTTCTGCATTCTCCTATTCCTTATTTACCAGCAATCATTCTGTTATAGTTAATAAATAAAACAGTGTCACATCTTAAATCCGTTTTACACTCGCTCTTAACAAATGTTATTTCTCTAACTTTTGTTTATTTATAACACTTCGCTGATTTTCATATTTGAATTATTGATACCAAACGTTGCGACATACAAGTTTTATTGTAGTCGGGGACCTCATGTGTATTACAAATTTACAACTTTGTGTATCCTCGCCGAAACCCAGAATCCATCTGTCTCTCTGTTGTCAATGGAAGTCCAAAGAAGCCAAACCAAATAACCAGAGTCCCTGGAGCTTCCAATTTGTATCCATGGGCACCCCAAATCCAAACCCGTCATCCATACGGGCCCTAGTCCGCCCACCTCCTACACCCACCACCACCACACGGTCCACACGGTCCACACCCACTTCCTATTCACCCTCCCAAACCCTTCCGCTTCCCTCCTCCTCCCCCTCCTCCGACCCTCCCCCTTCCGATGGTGTTGTCGTCGTGGGCTTCATTGGCTGAAGCCCCTATGACTCTGCCCAACTCATCAACCGGATTATCGACTCCAACGTGTTTGGGTCGGGCAATCTCGATAAAAGCCTGTGTCTTGAGAAAGAGGAGCTCAGGAACTGGTTCAGGTGGTGAAGAATCAGTTACTTCCATGAGCAGAAAAAAGGCATTCTCTTTTAGCAGTTCTGCTCTACCCGGTGCCCCGCCTTGGATGATGGGTCGTCAGATTCTGTGTCGGGTTTTGACTCTCCGGTGGAAGAGCACGAGTTTGGGGACCTTCAGGCGCTGCTCTTCATGTTCTCTGTAAGTTGTTCTTCTTTGTTTTTCTCCCTTTTTCTTAGAAGCAGTATTTTTAGTCCAGATATTGGGATTTTGATATGTCATAATGTTATATAAAAATGAGCAGAAATGGATTGTATCATTATGTAAAAACGTAGAAGTATTGCGAAAAAAATGTGTGAAAATTTCGCTGACAAAGAATTTCCATGGGCATTATACTGTATATAGTTACTAGTACAAGAACTTAGCTGTACTCAGTATATGACCAATTTTCTTATTTAGGCAGTTAGAATTTTGAAAAGGAAGTTTTGGGGTTTCAATCTATAGGGGATGTGAATGGTTGATTTAACTGTGATTAACCCAATGAGTAATGCAGGTTTGCCATGTAATAGTATATATTATAGAGGGATCGCAATTTGATTCACAACTCCTGCAAAAGTTTCGAGTGTTCCAAGCGGCCAAGAATGATTTGGCTCCGTTTGTGAGATACAGAACTGTGCAGCCAACACCGTCCAGGCCACCTTCATCATTGTCATCCTCACGGCCTACTACATCCTCTAGCTTCACTAGCAAATCTTCTCAAGGTATAAGTGGTGGCATCTTGACTCGCAATGCTTCTGCCATTTCGCTTATGTCAGGTTTCGGTTCCTACACTTCTTTGTTTCCAGGACAGTGTACGCCAGTCACACTGTTTGTTCTCACACACCTCATTTTACTTCTCACACACCCCTTAATAATTTCTGTCCGTTGATCTTCTTCAATTCATCCGATCCGACAGTTGAAAATTAAAAAGGTGTGTGAGAAGTAAAATGGGGTGTGTGGATATCACACCCCTGTTTTTATTGGTGATCTCTCTGATGTGCCAAATCCCGGTTCTAATCTGGAGGAGTCGGTTCATACATCCTCACTTAATCAATTGTTTAGTGTGAGCAGTTTAGTAAGGCCAAGCATGCCTGTTAAAGGTTTGGGTTCAGTGGTTGGGCTTGCACGCCCTGTGAGTAAATCTGAGAGTAGTTTTAGGAAGAAACTGCATTCATCCCTAGAAGCACAGATTTGTTTTTTAATTAAGAAAAGCAGAACACTCTCAGGTTCTGAAAGCAGTCATGGGGGGTCAAGAAGTGGGGGTGCAAATTCTGCACCTTTATTCTCCCTTGATGCATCAAGGGCTGTTCTTTTGTTAGATAGGTCTACAAATCAAAGAGGTGAATCCCTTGAATTTGCCACAGGACTCGTGGAAGATGTTTTGAATGGGAAGGCAACATTAGATTCTCTTCTGCTTGAAAGTCATGGTCAAAATGCAAGCAAAGAGGATATCATATCAGTCAAGGATTTTATTTACAGACAATCTAATATTCTATGAGGTAGGGGGATCGGTAAATAATTCTAGTAGTGGTTCAGCTGCTGGTGTTGGTATGGTTGCTGTTGCTGCTGCATCAGCTGCATCTTCATCTGCTGCACCAGCGGCATCTTCATCTGCTGCACCAGCTACTTCTGGAAAGCAGATGTCTACTCCTGAACTTCCAAATTTCCAAATTTGGTTATCTTCCAGTCAACAGATTCTTCATGGAATTCTTTCTGCAAAAGGTGGGTGCTTAGATGAAACTGAAACTAGCAAAAGAAAACCTCACCTAAGAAACACAGTTCCACAGCAGGCTGAAGGAGTTTCTTCAAAAGGTACGGATCTTGTAAATTTGATGCCCAATTTGCAATTGTTTCATGCAAATAAGGGAGTTTCAAAATTACCCCAAGTAATTATAGGACATTGTATTCTGTTTAAAAGTTTGAAATTACAACACTAACTGGGAAAACATTCCACACAAATCCGGTACAATGTCATCTGAGATTCATCACCTTCAGTTTTCTGATGTGGCTTGAAATGTCTTCTTTAAGAAGAGAGAATGCTTTACAAAATTATGGATTAGAACCTTAATTTTATTTTTTTTTTTAAATTCTACATATTTTCGCCTCCCCATATTATTTCTTTCCCTTAAAGGACGCAATCTGAAGGGATGGCGACTTCTGCTTCTGCACCAGCTTTACTATGACCACTATTCTAAAAATTCCCGCCTAGCGCCGTCTTGACGCTCGACAATTGGTTACCGTCCCGATTAATGCTTAGACATTTGAAAATTAAGAAAAATGATCTAGACCAACTGAGGCACTCGCCTAAACTGCCTAGGCACTCGCCTAGCCCGTCCAGACCTGCCTAGGCACCTACCTAGGTTGTGACTCATTTAAACAGAAAATAAATAACTTTCAATTTGCATTTAATTTTATTTTTTTCAATAAATTGTTAGAGACTTGTTGAATACTTAAATGAGCACACACTATATGTTTGTTCCCCATGTTTTCATTATGTTCAAATACTTCATAATACATATGTCATTCTATTTTTTAGTTTATGATGAAATTATATATATTAAGTATAAATAGACACTTATTTATGGGAAATTTGGAAAAGTAACCAAATTTTGGATCCCATATAGAATTATAGCCACCATTTTAGATTTATGATAATTATAACCCAAAATTGATATAAAAGTACTAATATACCCTTTGATACACCTTTATAATTTTGTATCAAAATAAAAACTCAAAAAATGGACAATTAAATCCTCTTCTACTACAAGTTCAGAGACAGAAAACATATCGAAATCAGATAATGCAGAAGAGAAATGCCAAATGAAAACTGATACAAAATTTGCAATGGACAAAAAGCAGCTAATAATAGGTAATGATCTTCTTTTTCATGCTTGCTAGATGCCCCAAACTTGTAAAAAACAAAAATTGCTAAATGTAAACGAATAAATGTGTGTTGTGTGGGGCAATAAATATATATATATTGACATGTTCTCCAAGTGATCTTAGCCATGAGTGTTCATGGCTTCCCAGACCATGCTCTTCGGGACTGGATTCAACAAAAGACCATTTTTGAACGACAATAAATAAATTTTTCTTATCACACACAAATCAAACCGAGAAAATACTTTTGTTCACACGGTCTATTTTTTTTCTTTGGAACCCAAAAAAAGAACTCGGTAAGACATTGGGATAATCTCATATTTGATTTGGGTTTTTTGGATTTGTTTTTAAACTCTCTCCTTATCTCTCAATTTCTGTTTTAAGTGTATATTAGTATTTACATATCAATTTTTAGTTATAATTATCATAAATTTAAAAAGTGGCTATAGTTCTATATGGGGTTCAAATTTTGGTTATTTTTCCAAATTTTTCCTTATTTACACGAAATATAATAGATTTACTTAAATCCGTCTAGTCCGCCTAGACCCCACCTAGCCACCTAGGCGCCCACCTAGACCCCACCTAGCAACCTAGGCGCCCACCTAGACCCCAGCCTGCCGCCCAACTAACGCTTAACGTCTTTTAGAACTTTAATTATGACATATCAGCCGAGGTCATTGTGTTGTACACTCTGTCAGAAGCGTTCTTCACCTACAAAAGGAATGAAAAATAGATCATGAGATGAATGTAAAATCAGACTGACTAAACAAAACATAACATGACAAAGTAGCTTACTTCTTTCTCCCAATCTGTGCATATGATTATGATCGAAAGACATAGTGCCTGCACGAATAGAGCCACGATAATTCCAGTCCAAAGACCCTGTGAAGAACATAAACGTTAATTTGAAATTAATACTTGTGTTATATGTCCATAAAAGATTGAGAAAGTAGAGAAACTAAAACTAAAAAAGTAGGGAGGGGTTTAAAAAAATAGAAGGATAAGGACTATGATGTTACCTTCCCTCCAATGTGCAGGACAAAAGCTAATAATACTGCAACAGGAATGCCCATAAAATAGTAAGCTCCCAAATTAACATACGCCCCAACCTTTTGCTGCCCACTTCCTCTTATGACCCCTGAAATTGTAAATTAGTGTCACTTCTCTTCCGTAAATATCGGCTACAAAAACTTGGAAAATTGGCTAAAATGACCAGAAATCAAATCATAATTTTGAATTGATCAAAATGAAATATCGACCACATATTGATTGATCATATATCAACAACATAGAGATAAGATATCAACAACACATTCAGTATATATGAGTTGAATGAAATTCAAAATCCTTGCGACAGAAAAAAATGTAAAGTTTTGACTTCAGTTTTAGCAGTAGGTTATACTGGTATCACATAAAGTTTCCGAAATCCAAAATTAGAACAGAAAAATCTATTGCTATGAGAGAAGAGATTGTGCAAACCGGAACAAACCTGAAAGCACAGATTGAAGTCCATCAAAAAAGTGAGATACCGCAACCAAAATCAACATTTCTCCCACATAATTCACAACTTCAGTTTCATTGCTGTAACAGTAGCCCCAAACTTTTCGACCCAATATCAGGACAGCACCGATCAAAAAGCCTTCAATAACCACAATGGACAGTGCAACACGTACTGCTAGAATTGCGAGTCGGGGTTGACTGGCACCCAATTGATTTGAAACCCTTGTGCTGTTGTGTATAAGTAATTAACAGAAAAGAGTTTTTAAGACAAGTATCCAACAATAGAGGCATAAACACTTCGATGCGAATTTAGGGTCTTAAACTCACCTTGCTGTACCACTGAATGCCATTGGAATCATGTACACCATTGAACATGTGTTAAGGCTGAAAATGTAATCAATCCGTTAGTAATTTCGCTGTTTCAGCTTCATCTTTGTCAGCTGTATATAAGAGTTTATATTGCTCCTTGCTCAGTAGAGCATAAATATTGCAAACCTGATTGAGAGGACTGAGGTTTCTAGCTTTGGATTAGGAAGGAAACCGGATAAGAGGACCATCAATTCGAATGACCAAATCTCCAAGCTGTTCACAGACATAAAACCAGCAACCAATTACACTAGGTGCTAACACTTCATAATTGCAAATTTTCTGCTGACCAATTATCATTACAGAAGAAGGAATAGATAGTTTTATAGATAGCTTCACTACAGAATGCGTCGACAAATGATTACCCGATCATTACAGCAGAAGGAAATGATTACCTGATCATTACAGCAGAAGGAATAGATAGTTTTATAAAATCGGGAATTCCACGGAAGGCCTCCTTTGAGAATCCAGTCCATGTGTGTTTACAAGAGGGAGAGACTCTAACATAAACAACTAACAACAATGCATTGATCCAATATGAGATGGAGTTTGCCAACGCCGCACCTCTATATCCAAGGCTAGTCTTGTATACCAGAAACCAACAGAGAAACAAGTGCAATAGCGTTGCTGTGCCTGTGCTAGCAATCATGGGAACCACATTGTTTTGAGTTTGCAAAAATCTAGAATGACATTGTTGGATTGCATATGCAAAAAGACATGGAATCAGGAAACGAGCATAATTTCCAGCAGCAGCTGCTATTTCAGGATCTTGACCCAAGAATGTAAGAATATGACCAGCATTGAACCATACAGTTGCCAAAGGAATGCAGACCAGGCCAAGAACAAGCATTGCTCTCTGTAAGTGTATACCAAGCATGTGATACTGTTTTGCACCATAGGACTGGCCGCAGAATGTGTCTAATGCACTCCCCATTCCTATCTGTTCAACAAATTAAGGTTGAAATGAGAATAGTATCATAATATACATATTGAAATTATTTGGAGGGATAATCTGATAGCCTGTACTAGACCTGTCATTTTAAACCTGACTTGACCCACCCCTTAAAATTAGTATTTGGACCTTCATGTTTAAAATATTGACTAAAATATGTGTAACTTGTATTGGAACGCAAAAAGAAACAAAAAAGAAGTTGTTAACGGGTGAAACAGACGACCCATTAGCTTAACATGTTGGGTTTGAATGTTGTTAGCTTAACGGTCGGTTTCGGGTGACCCGTTAGCCTAACGGGTCGAGTGAAACCGATCCAAACCTAATAAACCCAACCTATTTACAGGTCTAGCCTATACGGCACACTCTGCTTTGTATTTCAATGATCTGAACCGTCTACTTTCAAGGTTCTCTCTTTATCTCTTTGTTTTGTAAGTGCGAATTTCCAGAATAAAAAGCAAAAAGTTATCCCACTACAGTTGTCTATTATATACCATATGATGACTCGTGATTTAATTACTAGTAAAATCAATAAGAATATAAATTATATCAAATAATCTGAAATAAGTAGAGAAGCCATCTTACTATCAAGCTCAAACCAGTGACTGAAGCAAATGAAGTGGCCATGGAAGCACCTGCAAGTGCCAGCTCTCCAAGGTGACCAACATACATGACCGAAATCACCTGCATACCAAATAGCAAGAAATTTGAGGACACAAGTGGCCCAGCCAACAAAAGCTGCTTCTTTACTTCCTTGATAACCTCATCCTTGCTCAGCGGTCCTTGTTTTCTTTGTACTTCAAGTTCTTGAGGAAGAACTGGAATCAAGGGTGACTCGAGACCCGCTGTTTGTACTTCAGGATCCATTTGGGTATTTTGTTTTGTTTCTTTTCTTCAGAGGGCAAACGTGTGAGAATGCAGCTAAGACCGAGTCCAACCCTTAAACTAATATTCAATTTTTATGTTCTAAACCTACATTCTCCAACCGTTGAGTCAAACATAAGTTTTAACCCAAAATTTATTTTTGGGACAAATGTAGTCAATAATTCTCCTAGATTATTGGGCTAGACCATGTATTTTTTTTTATTTATATTTATAAATTTATTAAATCCTATGACTAATATCTAATATAATCAAATTTAAACAACAACAAAGCCTTTTCCCACTAAGTGGGGTCGGCTATATGAATCATAGGACGCCATTGCGTTCGGTTTTGTGTCATGTCCTCCATTAGATCCAAGTACTCAAGTCTTTTCCTAGGGTCTCTTCCAAAGTTTTCCTAGGTCTTCCTTTACCCCTTCGGCCCTGAACCTCTGTCCCGTAGTCACATTTTCGAACCGGAGCGTCAGTAGGCCTTCTTTGCACATGTCCAAACCACCGGAACCGATTTTCTCTCATATTTCCTTCAATTTTGGCTACTCCTACTTTACCTCGGATATCCTCATTCCCAATCTTATCCTTTCTCGTGTGCCCATACATCCCACGAAGCATCCTCATCTCCGCTACACCCATTTTGTGTACGTGTTGATGCTTCACCGCCCAACATTTTGTGCCATACAACATCGCTGGCCATATTGCCGTCCTATAAAATTTTCCCTTGAGCTTCAGTGGCCTACGACGGTCATACAACACGCCGAATGCACTCTTACACTTCATCCATCCAGCTTGTATTCTATGGTTGAGATCTCCATCTAAGTCTCCGTTCTCTTGCAAGATAGATCCTAGGTAGCGAAAACGGTCACTTTTTGTGATCTTCGCTAGATTGCTCCGGTCATTAGTGTGGATAAGTATATAAATGGATAGAGATAGGAAAGCAAACACAAGATGTACGTGGTTCACCCAGATTGGCTACGTCTACGGAATAGAGGAGTTCTCATTAATTGTGAAGGGTTTACACAAGTACATAGATTCAAGCTCTCCTTTAGTGAGTACAAGTGAATGATTTAGTACAAATGACATTAGGAAATATTGTGGGAGAATGATCTCGTAACCACGAAACTTCTAAGTACCGGAATGTGGTATCGTCTTGACTTGCCTTATCTGTCTCATAGGTAGATGTGGCATCTTCTCTGGAAGTACTCTTCCTCCATCCAGGGGTGGTATCTGTAACTGGTGGAGATGCACAAGGTAATGTATCAATTTCACTTGAAACTTACTTGTAGTTTCAGGCTTGGTCAAGCGCGATACAAACCATGTAGTAGGAGTCCCCCAAGTCGCCGAGCTAGGGGATCTGCTGAAAGAGGTGACAGACAAGGTAAGCAATCAGAGCTCCGGCTGATTGTTCACATTCTCCCTATCTTGCAGGCAGCATGAAGGATAAAAAGAAGAAAAATGAGAAGAGATGATATGGGATACTTTTGCTTTTGAAGAAGTAACTTTCTACAGGCTTATTCTTGAACTGGGCTGGAGGGTTTTCTGGTTTCCTCCAGAGTATAAGGCCGACTGAAGAATTTGAGGGTCAAAACAAGTCCATTAAATCTAGAGTACGTTCGACCCTGCTGATATGGGATACTTTTGCTTTTGACAGAGTAGATGTATCGGCACGTGTGCTGTTACGCTTGTCTCCACATGCTTCCTTGTATCCTTCTCACTTGCCCTATATGTTCCTCAGGCAGATGCGGTATCTTCCCTGGGAGCATAAGATGTTGAAGATGAGTACTCGAGAGCAATGCCAGGTAAGTAATCAGGTAAGGGGTTCCAGGCAGTTAGTTCCTGGCTGGAAGCTTGATTCCAAGTGCTGACTGATTGCTCTCTTTCTCCTTGTCTTGCAGGTAAGAACAAGGCCAAAGGAAAAGACAGGGAAAAAGCATGATATGGGATACTGTTGCTTTTAACCCTGATGATATGAGATATTCTTGCTCTAGTATAGCTTGTTTACAGAGGTGTTATCGGCGGGAAAGAAAGCTGAATATTTCGAAAGGCTTCGTTGGGAGTGCCCTCTCAGATAAGAGGAAGGGTTGAGCATTTTTACAGGTCTGCCTGTCCGTTGGGGATGGAGGTCGACATATATAGGAGTCTCCCTAACATCAAGTAATAATGCTATTTCTTTACCCTGTTTGGTCATAGCACGGTAGTGGGAGCTGCCAGCTTCACATGTTTTAACTTTGTCAGAGCACTTTGAAAAGGTGGTCTGTGGTATTTGGAAAGCTGATGTTGCGTGTGAAGATTACAGACAAGCTTTATCCAAGGAGATCCAGCTCTTGAAGTTGGGAAAGTGGTGCCTCTTCGGTTTTCGAACAAGCAATCCTGTCGGGGATCTGGCTCTCGAGATTCGGAGAACGATGCCTCTTCGATTTTTGAGAAAGCAATCCTGCTGGGGGTCTAGCTCTCGAGATTCAGAGAGCGGTGTTGCTTCGATTTTTGAGAAAGTAATCATGTTAGGAGTCTGGCTCTCGAGATTCGGAGGGCGGTGCCTCTTCGATTTTAGAGCAAGCAATCTTGTTGGGAGTGTTTTCTCGAATGTGAGTAAAGGTTGGGCATGTTTGCTAGTCTACCTTGCCACGAAGCACAGAGGTTGACACACAGGGACTTTCCAATTATCCAACAGTGGTACTGTTCCTTTACCCTCTCTTCGATTTTTGAGAAAGTAATCATGTTGGGAGTCTGTCTCTCGAGATTCGGAGGGCGGTGCCTCTTCGATTTTGGAGCAAGCAATCTTGTTGGGAGTGTTTTCTCAAATGTGAGTAAAGGTTGGGCATGTTTGCTAGTCTACCTTGCCACGAAGCACAGAGGTTGACACACAAAGACTTTCCAATTATCCAGCAGTGGTACTGTTCCTTTACCCTTTGTTCGATTTTTGAGAAAGTAATCATGTCGGGAGTCTGGCTCTCGAGATTCGGAGGACGGTGCCTCTTCGATTTTGGAGCAAGCAATCTTGTTGGGAGTGTTTTCTCGAATATGAGTAAAGGTTGGGCATGTTTGCTAGTCTACCTTGCCACGAAGCACAGAGGTTGACACACAGGGACTTTCCAATTATCCAGCAGTGGTACTGTTCCTTTACCCTCTCTTCGATTTTTGAGAAAGTAATCATGTTGGGAGTCTGGCTCTCGAGATTCAGAGGGCGGTGCCTCTTCGATTTTGGAGCAAGCAATCTTGTTGGGAGTGTTTTCTCGAATGTGAGTAAAGGTTCGGCATGTTTGCTATTCTTTTACCCTTCTTGGTCAGAGCGATGTAGTGGGAGTTGCAAGCTTCACGTGTCTCAACTTTGTCAGAGAACTTTGGCAAAGTTATCTGTGGTACCCATGAGCTACTGTTGCGTATGGGAAGTGGGTGATTGAACAGTACGATGCATGTGCTTTCTACTTCGCCAGAAATCTTCGACAGAATGCCCATAATTTCCGCAAAGCTGAGTGTGCGTGTGACAGGTGCTGACAAGGCTGGAAAAGTAGGTGCCTCTTCGATTTCTGAGATCGGCCCTCGTGGTCTCTGAGCAGCCCAGCTTTTGAGAAAGCAAGCCTCTTCGATTTCTGAGATCGGCCTTCGTGGTCTTTGAGCAGCCCATCTTTTGAGGAAGCAAACGCCTCTTCGATTTTTGAGATCGACCCTCGTGGTCTCTGAGCAGCCCAGCTTTTGAGAAAGCAAACGCCTCTTCGATTTCTGAGCAGGCGCCTCTTCGATTTTTGAAGCTTCGTCGAGTGCAGATTTTTATAGGGGCTGACATTAAGTTCCAAAGCGCACTTGAATATCCACCAGTAGAAGCTCCATTCTTGCACTTCTAAGATCTTGATTTGTCCGACTTCTTCTCTCTTCAACACCTTTGAAAATGTCTGGTCCCTCTAACCGTCGTTTTGACTTGAACCTTGTTGAAGAGGCAGCCCCGCCTTCTCCAGACAACATATGGCGCCCATCCTTCGTCTCCCCTACTGGTCCTCTTACCGTTGGGGATTCCGCGATGAAGAATGATATGACCGCTGCGGTAGTGGCCAGGAACCTTCTCACTCCCAAAGATAACAGACTACTTTCCAAACAGTCTGATGAGTTGGCTGTTAAGGATTCTCTGGCTCTCAGTGTTCAGTGTGCAGGTTCTGTGTCTAATATGGCCCAACGCCTATTTGCTCGAACCCGCCAAGTTGAATCATTGGCGGCTGAAGTGATGAGTCTCAAACAGGAGATTAGAGGGCTCAAGCATGAGAATAAACAGTTGCACCGGCTCGCACATGACTATGCTACAAACATGAAGAGGAAGCTTGACCAGATGAAGGAATCTGATGGTCAGGTTTTACTTGATCATCAGAGATTTGTGGGTTTGTTCCAAAGGCATTTATTGCCTTCGTCTTCTGGGGCTGTACCGCGTAATGAAGCTCCAAATGATCAACCTCTGATGCCTCCTCCTTCTAGGGTTCTGTCCAGTACTGAGGCTCCGAATGATCCCCCTCTGGTGCCTTCTCTTTCTGGGGCTCTACCGACTGCTGAGACTTCTCCTAAGCAACCTTTGTGAAGGCTCCCTCTTGTTTGTTTATTTTGACTCAAGTATATGTAAATATTTGTAACTTATCGGGGAGATCAATAAATAAGCTTTCCTTCGTTTCAACGTATTGTGTTAAATACACCAAAACCTTCTTCGCTAAGTTCTTTGAATTTTCTTTTGTTGAAGCTTGTATGTTGAAGCTTTGTGAGTGGAGCATGTAGATTGAGGTAGTGTTCCCTTAATTTCCCGAGTGAGGAAAACTTCTCGGTTGGAGACTTGGAAAATCCAAGTCACTGAGTGGGATCGACTATATGAATCTTAGAACGCCATTGTGTTCTGTCCTGTGTCATGTCCTCCGTTAGATCCAAGTACTCTAAGTCTTTTCTTAGGGTCTCTTCTAAAGTTTTCCTAGGTCTTCCTCTACCCCTTCGGCCCTGAACCTCTGTCTCATAGTCACATCTTCTAATCGGAGCGTCAGTAGGCCTTCTTTGCACATGTCCAAACCACCGTAATCGATTTTCTCTCATCTTTCCTTCAATTTCGGCTACTCCTACTTTACCCCGGATATCCTCATTCCTAATCTTTTCTTTTCTCGTGTGCCCACACATCCAGCGAAGCATCCTCATCTCCGCTACACCCATTTTGTGTACGTGTTGATGCTTCACCGCCCAACATTCTGTGCCATACAGCATCGCCGGCCTTATTGCCGTCCTATAAAATTTTCCCTTAAGCTTCAGTGGCATACGGCGGTCACACAACACGCCGGATGCACTCTTCCACTTCATCCATCCAGCTTGTATTCTATGGTTGAGATCTCCATCTAATTCTCCGTTCTTTTGCAAGATAGATCCTAGGTAACGAAAACGGTCGCTCTTTGGTATTTCTTGATCTCCGATCCTCACCCCTAACTCGTTTTGGCCTCCATTTGCACTGAACTTGCACTCCATATATTCTGTCTTTGATCGGCTTAGGCGAAGACCTTTAGATTCCAACACTTCTCTCCAAAGGTTAAGCTTTGCATTTACCCCTTCCTGAGTTTCATCTATCAACACTATATCGTCTGCGAAAAGCATACACCAAGGAATATCATCTTGAATATGTCCTGTTAACTCATCCATTACCAACACAAAAAGGTAAGGACTTAAGGATGAGCCTTGATGTAATCCTACAGTTATGGGAAAGCTTTCGGTTTGTCCTTCATGAGTTCTTACGGCAGTCTTTGCTCCTTCATACATATCCTGTATAGCTTGGATATATGCTACTCGTACTCCTTTCTTCTCTAAAATCCTCCAAAGAATGTCTATTGGGACCCTATCATACGCTTTTTCCAAATCTATAAAGACCATGTGTAAATCCTTTTTCCCATCTCTATATCTTTCCATCAATCTTCGTAAGAGATAGATTGCCTCCATGGTTGAGCGCCCTGGCATGAACCCGAATTGGTTGTCCGAAACCCGTGTCTCTTGCCTCAATCTATGCTCAATGACTCTCTCCCAGAGCTTCATTGTATGACTCATTAGCTTAATACCCCTATAGTTCATGCAATTTTGTACATCGCCCTTATTCTTGTAGATAGGCACCAAAGTGCTCGTTCGCCACTCATTTGGCATCTTCTTCGTTTTCAAAATCCTATTGAAAAGGTCAGTGAGCCATGTTATACCTGTATCTCCCAAAACTTTCCACACTTCGATTGGTATATCGTCTGGGCCTACTGCTTTTCTATGCTTCATCTTCTTTAAAGCTACAACCACTTCTTCCTTCCGGATTCTACGATAAAAAGAGTAGTTTCTACACTCTTCTGAGTTACTCAACTCCCCTAAAGAAGCACTCCTTTCATGTCCTTCATTGAAAAGATTATGAAAATAACCTTTCCATCTGTCTTTAACCGCGTTCTCTGTAGCAAGAACCTTTCCATCCTCATCCTTGATGCACCTCACTTGGTTTAGGTCCCTTGTCTTCTTTTCCCTTGCTCTAGCTAGTTTATAGATATCCAACTCTCCTTCTTTGGTATCTAGTCGCTTATACATATCGTCATAAGCCGCTAACTTAGCTTCTCTCACAGCTTTTTTCGCCTCTTGCTTCGCTTTTCTATACCTTTCACCATTTTCATCGGTCCTATCCTTGTATAAGGCTTTACAACATTCCTTCTTAGCCTTCACCTTTTTTTGTACCTCCTCATTCCACCACCAAGATTCCTTTTGGTGTGGGGCAAAGCCCTTGGACTCTCCTAATACCTCTTTTGCTACTTTTCGGATACAACTAGCCATGGAATCCCACATTTGGTTAGCTTCCCCCTCTCTATCCCACACACACTGGGTGATTACTTTCTCTTTGAAAATGGCTTGTTTTTCTTCTTTTAGATTCCACCATCTAGTCCTTGGGCACTTCCAAGTCTTGTTCTTTTTTCTCACTCTTTTGATATGTACATCCATCACCAACAAGCGATGTTGATTAGCCACGCTCTCTCCTGGTATAACTTTGCAATCCTTACAAGTTATACGATCCCATTTCCTCATTAGAAGAAAATCTATTTGTGTTTTTTACGACCCACTCTTGTAGGTGATCACATGTTCTTCTCTCTTCTTAAAGAAGGTGTTGGCTAAGAAGAGATCATATGCCATTGCAAAATCCAAGATAGCTTCCCCATCCTCATTTCTCTCCCCAAAACCATGGCCACCATGAAAACCTCCATAGTTGCCTGTCTCCCTGCCCACGTGTCCATTTAAATCTCCTCCTATAAATAACTTCTCCGTCCGAGCAATTCCTTGCACCAAGTCTCCAAGGTCTTCCCAAAATTTCTCCTTCGAACTCGTATCCAACCCTACTTGAGGTGCGTACGCACTAATCACATTGATAAGTTCTTGTCCTATTACAATCTTGATTGCCATGATTCTATCTCCTACCCTCTTGACATCTACAACATCTTATGTCAAGGTCTTGTCCACGATGATGCCAACACCATTTCTCGTTCTATTTGTGCCCGAATACCATAGTTTAAACCCTGAGTTTTCTAGATCCTTTGCCTTACAACCAACCCACTTAGTTTCTTGTAGGCACATAATATTTATCCTTCTCCTCACCATAACTTCTACTACTTCCATAGATTTTCCCGTCAAGGTTCCTATATTCCACGTTCCTAAACGCATTTTGCTCTCTTGAACTCTACCCTTCTGTCCTAGCTTCTTCACCCTTCCCCGTCTAATAGGATCAAAGTACTTCTTTTGTGTGTCCCGTGTAAAGTTGATAAGAGCATATGCTCCCAAACAACTTTGAGTGGAGTCGTTCGAAAAGAAGTTTCTATAGCCCCCTTGCTCATTTAACACTGCATCCGGATGCCGATGGAGATACAGCGCCGCTTGCTCACTTATCACTGTGCTTGGGCCACACAGCGCGCCACTTACGGGTGACGCCCTAGCTTTAGCGCAATTTCGTTCTGGATTCATTTTCATAAGGATTCGACGTAATCATGGAGTGCCGGTTGTCGACTACCTGACGCCCTCCCCCTCCTCCTTTATCCGGGCTTGGGACCGGCAATGTAAGATAAACTTACACGGCGGAGTTAATATAATCAAATTTAAACGATTAAAAAAAAAACGGTCTAAATTTAAATCCAACGACTAAAAATAATTAAAAAAGTATTCTTTGATGTGTTTCATATTATATCATAGTGATCTACGAGTTTCATAGTGTCGGTTTAGTGATTTTTCACTTATCATAATCTAAATATTTTTAAGTTAAAATATTCATAAAATTAAATTAGAATGATGTACATAATAGTTGGAGCAGAAAAACTATTTATGAGTTAAAACCTAAATTTTCTAATTTAAGTACTCTTATTTTAGTAAACACTAGTAATATGATCGCGCAATGCTGCGGGACTTGAATGCATCAGCCTTAACTACATGAATAAGACAAATTTAACCTGAAAAACATTCAATATAATCATGAACGAACAAAAATGATAGAAAACACAAAGTCCACTGTTGCTGCCTTGGCAGCATCTTGAACGGGAAGAATACCAATTAACCCCTTCTGTTCCGGCTGCCATAACTCATGCTGCACCAATTTGACACTACAAATCAAATTCCCCAATTTTATCAATTCGATAATCCACCAGTTAGAAAAATCCAACTTACAAACCGCATAACGATCAATTACCTAGAAAAAGGAAAAAGGAAAGTTGGCATTTGAAATTAACTCTGGCAAAATTGAAGAACAAAATATGCAAAATTTTTGCAGTAAAAAGTAATAACGTTTGATTCTTCAATGTTTCACCCATAAAATTCCAAATCTATCAATGTTTCACCATAAAAGTCCAAATTTATAAACACAAAAACGAAGAACAAAGAAAAATTACCTATAAAACCGTGTGCGTGGGCATGCTTCACTGGCATCTTTTATCAAACAGGTAGCGGGCATTAAGCATTCAATTTGACATAATCGAGTTTATCTACACTTGTTTATCCATTGAACAAAAGAGACACTATGAATGTAAATGTTGTTTTTAAACTCGAATCAGAAGCGTATAAGTACTCTTAACATATTTTGGAAATTTTATTTCATCAAGTGATTTCAAAATTCAACAAATTGAATAAATCAGCACACAGAAGAAATATGAAAAATTACATTTAGAAGAACTGGAAGACAAATTTACATTTAGAAGGAATAATACCATCCCAATTAAGAGGACCCCATAATTTATCAATAAACAAATAAGCATTGTTAAAAACCCAAAATTACCCAATTGGAATAATGATAACAATTGGACAAGGCAGAAGAAACCGTAGAGAATCAACAGTTCAGAGTCCACAACCTGATACTTTTACTGAGTTCATACAGCTAAAGGAGCAGTCCAATTACTAAATTGCAAAGAAAAATCTTCAAAAAATAGCATCCAATAGCACATCAGATAGTAAACTTGGAATTAACTACAGATTCTACAAGACAGCATTTAAGATAGATGTGTAAACAATACGGAATCAAATCTCCACCTAAATGGGTTGTTGGAGAACCTGCAATCCTTGAAATTGTTGTAATTCAAATCCAAGTGGTTAAGATGCTTCAAATGAAGCAAAAAGGATTTATCTTACCACCCAACCAAGTATTACCGTTGTCGAAATCCCAATCATAGAGGTGGAAATCCTACTGAAAATTGGGATTAGTGAGGCGAAGTTGAAGGATCTTGATATGTCAAACGACAATTTAAATGAAGATATATCCGATATGTTTGACAGGACTCTTCCCAGTTCAATATCAGGTCTCATCCCAGTTTAACAGGACTCTTCCAGAAAGTATTGGTCAACTTAAATTGCCAATTAAATTAGATATATCTCATAATTCAATGAAAATTAAACATACCAGGTGAGCAATACCAGACATTCCAGCCTTCAAGCGACTGGATATTGTCTCCATGTTCAACTAAACCTCCACAGATAACTGCAAAAAAACCGATGAGAATCATTTAGAAACGAAGAAAAACCGATATTAATAAATAAAAAAGAAGTCGGAGAAAAAATAGAGAGGAAACAATTCCTTTTGCAGAGCCATCCTCTTGATTTACATAGCTAAAAGGTTGCGTTTAATGGCAATTAAACACGCATTTAGTTCCTCCATGTTTTTAACATAATCTCTTTTTATATTTGCAAATATAACTTTCAAAACCGAAACTCTCTCCAATTTCACACAAAAATGTAAATTTGCACGGTAATTACTACAATTTGAAGCAAAATTGAAGTTACCCAATACCGCAATTCAACAATTAACAAAAAAAAACCAATATTGCCAACGAAGAAAACAAAACGCAAACGAATGAAACCCGAAATAAAGAATCTACACTTTGTAGAGAAAGATAACAACTTTACCTCCCTCCATGCACAGTACTTGAAATTCCAGATCATGGGTTTGTTGGGTGGTGGCGGTGATTTTGCTGCAAGAGAGAGTTGGAGAAAATGGACAAAAATGTTAGTAAAATGAAGAACAAAAACCATTAATCAGACAACCGAAATTCAGTTTTCCATTAGCATTTTTCCAAAAGAAGGCAATCAATTGCTGACACATGTAAAAAATCAAGCAAGTTGAGGAGCAGAAGCAGGTGACGGGTGGACGATACAGAAGCTTTTAGAGAAGATCAAAATATATAATCTAGAAAAACAAATAAAGCAGCCAATCCGAAGTTAAATAAACAGAAAGAAAAAAGGGGAGAAAAAGACAACCTGAATACAAAGTGTTCCACATGCTGTATTCAAATTGATTACACAACGATTACATATCTGAAATTGATATCAACTCACCTAAACACTTAATTTTCTATATTCTATTAGGTTCAATTTTTAATTTTCTATATTCTATTAGGTTCAATTTTTTTCTCTCTTTGTTTTTTCATTTTTACCATACCAATCTGTGCATTTTTCTGTCAGTATGCCTTAACTTTTGAGTCACTATATACACCTACTATATAACCCCCCTCTCTCTCTCTCTCTCTCTCTCACTCTCTCTCTCTCCGGCTATCATTTTAAGGGCTGGTTTGGTATTGTTGTGCTTTGAAAAAAAGCTGATGTGAGAATAAGTGGTTGTGCTGTGAGAATAAGTGGTTGTGCTGTGAGAATAAGCAGCTGTGAAATAAAGCAACAGAGTGTTTGGTAAACTTTTTTGTAAAAGTGCTTTTGGAAAAAAAATCAGTCTGATATTGGGTCTTTTCATTAAAAGAGCACTGTAGCTCCGTGTGCTTTGAAAAAAAGCCAGTTTTCCAAAGCCGCAAATAGCAGCTTCAACTTTTTCCTTTGATTTCAGCTTATTCTCACAGCAGCTTCCAAAATAAGCCCTTTTTTTTTAGTTTACCAAACACCTAAAACCCTCACAGCTTTTTTTCATGGGTGCTTTTTTTTTTAAGCACCTCACTCCCAAACCACCCCTAAATAGCTCTATCATAAACCCATGCTCACTTTCACCCAACAACTAAAGAAACAGAGGAGAAAGGAAGACACCACATTTAATTAATTCATGATTTTGTCTAATTATCAAATCATCCAAAAGCACACAGAAAACCCACAAAATTAGAAAGGCAAAATTTAAACACAACCCCCAAACTTACAAAAGAAAATTTTAAACACAATATTCATCCCTAAATTGAAAACCACCAATCCAAAAAAATAAATTAGATGCACTAACAAAGCTAAAAAATATGGCCAATATCAAACTCACCTTGATGCCCAGTGGATCTGGAACCATGGTTGGAGAAGAAGAGAGAATGAAGCTTGCTCTAAAGGTCACCGAGTATCAGGTTCTGAGTGGGAGGTGAAATAAATTTTTTTTTTTTAAAAAGGAAATTTCAATCTATTTGTAAATCCAAAATCACAAAACCCCATATTTGAGCAAAACAAAACCCCCAAATGTAAGACTCGAAAAACTTACAGGATTGACGATTTCCTGAAAACCAAGCTTTTCTAGGTTAAAATTTTCTTCCCGAAGGCAACAGATCTAACATTCTTGGAAAGAAAATTCGATCATGAATTGAAAGAAAAAAAAAAGTGAGAGTGAGAGAGAGACAAACCTTCATACGAAGGCTAGCGATCCGGAGCTCGAGAAATCTGTGGAAGCAAATGGAAGAGCCCTGATTTTCCATCTTTCTTCCGTTATAGGATGAGAGAAACAGAAGAGATGGAGTTGTGGCTAGGGGTGGGCGCGGTTCGGTTTGGTGCAGTTTTGAATGAAACCAAAATCAAAACCACAAGTTTTTACGGTTTGGTTCGGTACTATTTTGAGGCTAAACCCGAAATGAAACCAAATCATTTGGTTCGGTTCGGTTTGGTTTCAAACGCTTTTGGTTTGGTTTCATCGTTTGAAAAAATTATTATAGTTACTTAGTTGATGACAACAAAATTCACATCCACAAGGACCACAACAAAATAATTCAACTTGAGGCAACCAAGTTAATAAATTCATGTTCACAAATCCAAAATACAAGTGCGGTTTGAAGAGCACTTTTTGGCTTACTAAGCCAAAGCCTTCTCACAGAAAGTCAGAAATTGTAGATGATATTGTCAAGGACTTGCCCAACAGACAGTCTGTTTAATGACTTCCTTGCCTCGGTGCATCACAAATTCACGATTAGCGTAAGTTTAGGATCTGATACCATCACAAATTCGCGTTACCTAATTGATGACAACATAATTCATACAATGCCTTCAAGAAATTTTCATCTAGAAACACCCACTGGAAAAGTTGATAAATTGAGCAATCGATTGCAAACAATGCCTTCAAAAAACTGCAAAAGCAATGTAAGGCATCTGCTACACAAACACACATACAAAATATATGTATACTAAATTAATGTATGCACAATTGCACATTAAATTTTTTTGTGTAAAAATTTACTAAAATTAATAAATTATACTGGGCAGAAACCTAACTACCCATTATTCTCATGTCACCAATATGCAAATATCATATATGCTTTCAATTGACATTCTAATGTTCATGAACGAAGAAAAATCGAAGAATAACCAACGAAAAGCCAAATCACCCTTTTGATTCAAAACCCAACCCTAAACCTAACCCTAAAATTAATCTCAAATCTATAAGTAAATTTAACTAAAACAAGTTATAAATCATAGTTCTTACCATATTAGCACTCTGAAATTTAGAAGCTAGGAGCTGGAAATCCTTGAATGAAGAGGAAAGGAGGCCGGAGGGGAGACCGAGAGAGAGAGAGCGTCTAGAGAGTGGAGACTGGAGACTGGAGACCGAGAGAGAGATGAATAAAGTTGAGAAAGAGTACACAGAGTCTACGGACTAGAAGAAAGAAAATAAAGGGTTATGTAGCCATGTTATGATGTGGTTGAGTCCATACGAAATGTATGGACTCAATGAAAATAACCAATTAGAATTTAACATTTAATAAAGGTATGCGGTTTTGGTTTTGGTTTGGTTTCGAAGGGCCGAAATTGAAACCAAACCGTTTTTTCCCTATTCGGTTCGGTTTCAAACCGAAACCGTTTTGAAACGGCAAAACCAAACCGTTCGATGTGGTTATATTTGGTTCGTGTTTTGGTTGCAGTTTTCGCTTTCAAGTGCCCACCCAAGATGAAATAAATAAAAGGAAATTTCAATCTATTTGTAAATCCAAAATCACAAAACCCCATATTTGAGCAAAACAAAACCCCCAAGATGTAAGACTCGAAAAACTTACAGGATTGATAATTTCCTGAAAACCAAGCTTTTCTAGGTTAAAATTTTCTTCCCGAAGGCAACAGATGTAACATTCTTGGAAAGAAAATTCGATCACGAATTGAAAAAACAAAAGTGAGAGTGAGAGAGAGACGAACCTTCATACGGAGGCTAGCGATCCGAAGCTCGAGAAATCTGTGGAAGCAAATGGAAGAGCCCTGATTTTCCATCTTTCTTCCGTTTTGGGATGAGAGAAACGGAAGAGATGGAGTTGTGGCCACTAGGGTTTGAGAAGGACAGAAACAGGAAGAGTGAGAGATGAGAGAGGGCTCGCGTAGAAAGAGATGAGAGGAGAGTGCACGCGTGTAACCCAGCGATCCGTGCTAAACCAAACAGACAAAATTACCCTCTGAACTTTTAGAATTACCCTCCCAACCCAGCCCCATGTGGCTGGTATTGTTGTAAATATCATGAAATCGAGTGGCTCCATGCTAAACCATATGGACAAAATCACCCTCTGAACTTTTGAGAATTACCTTCCCGACCCAACCTAATTTGGCTGGCATCGTTGTAAATAGAGTGAAATCGAGGCACATTTGTTTTACTGTAGCCATGAACAGGCCAATTGCTCTCCAACTTTAGAATAGATAATATAAAAATGAAATATCAGTGGTTCAATTTCTATTTCCTTTCATCAAGCCTTTTATGCAAAGAGTTCTCTGTTTTTTTGAAAAAAAAATATATATGAGGATTAAGTGTGGGACCCATTCCATATCGAACTTTAACGATCTGAACGGTCTATTTTGTAAGTCTCAATTCATAGATCATTCTTGCATAAATTCAATTCAATCTGAAATCATTTGCCTATTTAATTATCAAGATGAAATTTCATTGTTTCTTATATAATAAAATATTCGTTAAATTCTTTGAATCCAAATAGATGTCTTAAATATTTCCAATTTGGCTAATATTTTGCAATAATAATTTATAAGGTGCAACTTAAAAAATAAACGATTCGAATCATTAAAATTCAATGTAATGTAAACTATACTTTTAATTTCCATTTTTATAAAAAAATGAGAACCCTTTCTCTTAGAACCTTCCTTCCTCTCATTCCTATAATCAAATGTCCTAGGATATTTCCGATTGATGTTCAGTCAAAGTTGGAGCCTCTAGCTGAGTATCCGATTGTAAATGCGGTCCACAGTGAGTGATGCTGACATCTAGTTTTAGTATAGCCTTTGCCATCTTTTGTCCAGGCACATGCCCTATATCTAAAATGTTGAAAAGTCAGATGAAATAAGCTTTTTAGATGAAAATAAGAATTTATCCCGCCCGATGCTGCGGGTCGAAAACTTATCCAATAAATTTAAAAATTAAAGAATACATTCATCCTCATATACATAAACATTAACAAATACGTGATCAATCAGTTTGTCAAAAAAGTCTCATTCATATTGCACAAAAAAAGCACAGAAGATGCTAACAACAATTACAACAAAGTATTTTCCCACTAAGTAGGATCGGCTATATGAATCTTAGAATGCTGTTGCACTTGGTTTTGTGTCACATCTTCCGTTCGATCCAAGTACTCTAAGTCTTTTCTTAGAATCTCTTTCAAAGTTCTTCTAGGTCTTCCTCTGCCCCTCCAGCCCTGAATCTCTGTCCCATGATCTCATCTTCTAATCGAAGTGTTAGTAGGCTTTTGTTTCACATGTCTAAACCACCGTAACCTATTTTCTCTCATATTTCCTTCAATTTCGGCTACTCCTACTTTACTTCTGGTATCCTCATTCCTAACCTTATCATTTCTTATGTGCCCACAAATCCAACGAAGTTCAATTTCAGCTACTCCTACTTTACTTCGGGTATCCTCATTCCTAATCTTATCCTTTCTCGTGTGCCCACAAATCCAACAAAGCATAATGTGAAACCCGTCCCACATGGATTGAACTTTATGCCAACGCGAATCTGACCCTCTCTTTTTTCCGTCTATAATTTTTTAGTTAAATAGGCCTATGACAAAAATATTTTTTTTAATTAATAAATATTTTTATCAATAAATTAATAAATTATTCTTTTATTAATATAATATCTCTTTAAAATGGTTATTTAATACTACGGTCTAATAGTATTTCTCTTCACTTGCAAGTGAAAATTCTTAAGTTCAATTATCACCAAATCCGAATTGAACCACATTATTATTAGCTCATTGTGAGATTATGCCCACTTTCATCCCCTTAATGTAAGTAATCGTTTGTCAAGCAAAAATCTCTCTCAAATAATTATCTTTCTTAGTCTCAAAAGTATTCGTTTATAGAAATTTTAGAGTATCTTTCTAAAGCACTGACTGAGAATGACACTTTCTCTAATATACAACAAAATTGCCCAATTGAATAAGAAGCGTTTTAAGATTATTATTTATTTTAGCACAAATAATATTCCACACTAAATATGAAAGTGACGATTTAAATTTCAGACGCACTAAGTTAAAAAAAATATATATATCATCGTAACCGAGCAATCTATCAATTGCAATAAGCTTTAGATTTGTGCAAATTATTGTGTGATTTTGGAATGAAGATCCTCTTTGGATCCTTTTTGTGAGGATCTTGGTGATCCTCAAATCGTGTCCGTTCATTGTATATCGTGCAATCAGTTTTCGTCATATACTATTCATATTTAATTTTAAATAAAAATATTTAAAATGATTTCTGACTGCATGATGTATGATAAATGTACACGATTTGAGAATTTCCAGGATTCTCATTCGTGATTTTGTCGTGCATGGTAGAAAAATCTTGACGGGACAGCCAAGGCTCTCTTAAACGGACAAGGATTGTCTGCCCTCCCACTTCCGGTGCCCTCCTGTGCCCTCCTGTTTGTGTGGTCACGGTTAAGCCACGTCAACATTTTATATTACTATTCATTTTTGTCTTATTATCTCTATAAAAAAAACAATATAAAATGTTGACGTGGTTTAACCATGACCAAACAAAACAGGAGGGCACGGGAGGGCACCGAAAGTGGGAGCGTAGACAATCTTTGTCCCTCTTAAACACAAACTAAGATCCAACACGTGCAATCACATTGCATGTATAGTCACGAGAAAGGACTTTACTACTTGATAGTTGATATGCAACGCAAATACTCTCTAGTCCAGTCCAATCCAGTCCATGTCCAGTCCAGTCTCCACCACCCTAACATGCAAAACACCGAGACAGGCCGCTGGAAGACTGACTCACCCAACAGTCGCTTTTATTATAAATGGCTTTTAGTCAAAATAGTTTTTAAAATTGACATAATTTTTTATTTTGATCCATAAAATTTGAAATTGATAAAAGTGATCTCTGAAGTCTATTCATCGTCAATCATTTTAGTCTTTCCGTGAAAAAATTTATTAAATAGGGACCGAAACAACAAAATACCTTCAATTTAATAAACAAGTCAAAATAATTTGTCAAAAATTGAGAGTATTTTTGTTTTTTTTTTATTTTCTTATTTAGTGGAGATTTTTCACGAAAATGTCAAAATGATTGATAATAGACAAACTCAGGGACCATTTTCATCGATTTCAAATCTCAAGAACCAAATTGAAGAGTTATGCCGATCTTAAGAACTATTTTAACTAAAATGCCTTGTAAATCCAACCTTGTTGGCCTAAGAGTAATAAAACAAAAAAATAATAAAACCCTGCACTTGGTGTATAAAGAGAAAAACCAAACATTATTCTCAATCCCATCCCTCACGGCTTCCACTGCCTTGAAAAAGCAAAAGAAATTTCAAGGAAAAGTCCCCATATACAGTACACTTCATTTATTCCCACAGACCCTACTACTTACATGTATAACCACCATACGCTGCACATGACCCGGACTGAGCACATAGAGCGACTCGAACGATGTAAACCTCAATATCGCAATCAGATATCAATATCGTATTAATAATAACACTATACTAACGTATTGGTATAAAAAACCGACATCATAGCAATAATATGATGCAAACCAGCATATAGATATGGGGACTCAACAATTTCAAGCTAATTTTACCAATATGTGTCGATATTTGGAACTAATATGTCCGTGTAACATGGTTGATATGATGTTTATACTCGAATGGAGAATTCGGAAAGTCTCGAACGTGACCAGATTTGGTACTTTTTTTTTACAGCCCATACCCCATTTCCTGGAAAGCTACTTTGTCCTAAAAGAAGAGATCTAGTTTGTCAACAAGGGTAAAGTTGCTTTGAGCTTTCGAAGGACATTTTTTATTTGAGAAATGAGAGTCAAAAGTACCTTTTGTCCAAGAGTCAAACCACTTTACAACAAGACACAAGGAATCCAATGAGATGTTGGAACCCAATTAGTATAGTAAACCCGTTTTCACACCAGTACAGTAAATCCGTTTCATGTAAGTTGCGCTCTTAATGCAATACATTGCTCAAGCTGAATGACTGAATTTGAATGTTTAGATGAAACAATCATGTCTGACAGGTTGAATCAACTCAACATTAATGCATTGTAGATTTCGCCAAAATGAGTGGTGCCATCTACACACATTTTTCTCCGCTTGTTAATTTCTGTCATTTGATCTTCAATTCTGACAGTCGAAAATTAAGAAGGGTATGTGAGAATTGAAAATGGTTGTGTTGATAGCACCATCCACGGGTCGTAATTTCCCAAAGAAAAAGAGAGTGAGAGATTGAAACACATCTTTGGTAATAGCAGGCAGCACCTAAACCATGCTGCTGCTAGAGAAACTGTTCTAAAATTAAAGCAGGGCAGTAAAAAGGAAGATTTTGAAACCCTAGTTACATAAAAAGGGGAAAAGAAAACCCATTTGAACAACCCCACCCAAAAATTCAACTCCATATCTCAGGAAATGGAGTAGGTCCACCAACAACCAGGACCATCCCCATTGCAAATAAGTGATTTGCTCCTTTCTTTTTACTTTTCAGATATACAAAAAAATTACCTTTTGCCTTACCCGCCAATAAGTTTACATCATTTGAACTTCAAACCACCTGAAAAATTACCCCTTGCTTTTATCTTCAGCACTGGTGTCTACGAACTGCCAACCGCAGTGGTATCGAAAAGTGCTCTTGATTGGATTATAACCCGAGCTCCAGAAGCAAGCCTGTTTTGGCGGAAAACAAACAAAATGTCAACCAATATTGACAAGAACAAAACTGGATTATGGTAATAAATTTGAACAGGGTGAAAATGGGGAGGACTCGGCACTCAACTTTCTTCGATTTTGATCACCTTCTCCTTCTCCTTCTCTTCTCTAAACGAATCTAACCTTTTCGATTGCTTTTTAAGAGATGAAGGGTCTGTGATTCTTTTGCTACCTCCATTGGATACGCTGTGGGTATTGATATGTGCACCATCAACTCTATCTGAGGAGTTCCTTGGCTTATCGGAAATGGGGAATCTCATAGATTCACTTCGTGGATGCTTGTTCAGTGAAGCTTTGATTGATCTTGGAATGCATTTCGAACGTCCTGATGTAGACTCCTCTTTGTCCTCTACTGAATCCAGCTTCTTACAACTTCTGCAAGTTGATAAGTTCAGCATTTGAACCATAAAATAGTTACAACTGCAAGTATGATGCTATCGGAAATATGGACAGTTGCCATTTAAGCGATGACCACCCTTCCAAACAGATACAAATAATTCCCAATCCACAAATTCCAAAGAGGCTAATCCTTTCTTATTACCCACATAACTTTTATAACAAAAACTCCAGAATACTAGGACAAACTTATCCCCAAATAAGAGGAACTCCAAAAGATGGCAACTAGGTGGACCTGGGACATGTAGCCCCATGAATTTGTTTCAGCTAGCATCAGAAATGAATCGGATCATTTTATCAAAAGAAAGAAGTGAATCTGCGTCATTAATTGTTCAGATCAAAGAAAAACTCATGATTTGACATAATTTTTTATTTTAGCGTCAAACTGTGATAACATCTGATCTAACAGGTTTAGGTTTTATGATTCATTAAAATTTCAGTAGAAGCACATTCATCATAAAGAAGAGAAACCAAAATATATCACACAAGCAAGACAGCACAAATTCAATGAGATTAACCTTACCTATATCCAGAGACAAGGGGAAAATTATTTAAAACATGGAGGATTACAAAAGTCATAAAAGTACACATTTATAAAGTTAACTTACCACAGCTAAACTCTTTACTTGACAAAAAAAAAGATTTCCCGTCTACCCTAATAAACCGAAGCCAACTTAAACTTGTTACTTCAAGGTTTCCCGTTGCTTGAACAGGCCTAACTTAGATGTTCAGAAGTGAGAAGCCTAATTGAACCGATCATGCTTTTGATAAAGCACTTGCATCAAATTTGTGCTCTCTTGTTTGTGTGATATACCAAACCTTTGAGTTAAAAATTCACTTGCATCGACAACAATGAAGCAGCATCCAAGGGACCCAAGCTCAAGTTGATCAACTTAGAACACAATTTGGAAGGTTTGATGGCCCTAGATTTGTGGATCTTCGTACGTATGGACCCATCTTAAAGCATTCAAATTCTATAATTGAGTCAACAGATTTAAGAATTGACATTCTGGTAGGTAGTAAGAAACTTCCTAACTCTGGTTGAATCCCTGGCTTTCACCATCAAAGTAAACTGTATAAGTTCCCTAATAAACAGCCCTGCACCTCAATTTTTACCATCCTAAGTATGATTTTGACTAAATTTACTTCAATCTTACTACTAAATGTTAGGAGATGACCCTAAAATACTCATGGTTTAAAACAAAAGTAAACTTCTAAAAGAACTGAAAGATAAGTTTAGGACTAGGCTAACCTGTCAGCATTGTATGAAGATGATCGTTTTAAAGCTGTACGTCCATCTTCCTCCTTGAGCATTTTAGTCTCAATCAAGCTCCCACTAAAATATTCTTTATCTTCCAATCTCAAACCCATTAGCCTTGGATTCTCTGATAGGCAGTCCAGCTCTCCCAGCATTACTTTAGTGGAGAATAATGGGGAGCGAAAATTGGAATGGGAAAACTGGGCCTTGTAGGTTGGAATAAGACCAAAACTGTGATCCTTCACTGATATTGAACCACACGAGATGAGTTGCATAAGTACATTAGTAGCCTTAACCCTTGGATTGTTTTGCATCCGTACGTCTTCCCCTTCAACTATTCTAAAACTATTGAGTTTACTAACATCAGCCCTAATAAGGGATTCCAAAGTTTCAGTCTTCCCACCTGATGAAGATGGGCTGGGGGAAGACCGAGGAGGGGAAACTGAATCACTGCAAATCGCAGAGTTCTCTTTCACACACAGCACTCGATTATGATAATAACTGCAATCCGGTTCTAATGATCCATCATCTGTGGAAACACCCCTTGTACATGTTTCTGATGCTTTAGGTTTGTTCCCATTTTCTTCAGTCTGTGTAGAAGCATCAGCCAAACCATCACTCTTGTAAACCTTGTACTCTGTCAAGCTGAGTGAACCGCCCCACGAAGAATTCTTTCCAACCGTAGACTCTGGAGATGCACTGGAAGAGCCTTCGGGATGTTGAACCAGAGGAGAGAGCTCATATTCTTGAGAAAGCTTTGTTTCCTTCCCATTCAAACTTGACGACGATGAAGAATCATCTTGGCTTCTAGAAGATGCTGGTTCCGGTAATTGTTTCAAGCTCTGGATTTTTATTTCTGCCAACGGGCTAAACCGACCTGGACAGAAACAATGGATGAATAAACAAATTATCCACATTTAGGATCTTAAATTTCTTATCCATGGAATCGAAAATTATGGTGAATACTGATTAAGCACTTATATTTTCTGAGTGCAATTAAATGACAAGTTTGAAATCATTCACTACAATTCCTAGCAACCAAACAAAGAGAAATTGAATCACGTACCGCATTTACCTGAATTCGATTCTTCAAAAAGCTCAGAACCTTTGAGTACGTACTCATTTCCATGGGCCGGAGGAATCAGATCATCTTCAGAGAGATCATGCCAGACATATCCACCCTTATAGCTTCTGCACTCATTCAACCAAACCAAAGTAATTACAAAACTGCCTTAAAAGATACCATTTTCAAAAACTTGGGATTAAAAAAAAAAGGACTAGAAATTCACCTCTTAGAAGACCATGAATACATGGTAGCCATCCCTCTGCCCCTCAGAGCATTAAGCCTATTAATCACATCTGCAACCAAACAAAATTACGATTCACAAATAAGTCCTCAACAAATCCAGAAAATCAAAATACCCCACCAAGAAAAACCCCAGAAATTCATTTTTTACAATTTGAACTTTGAATACCTCTGAGGTAGAGCCCTTGGGGAGAGGTTACAGGAACCTCCATGAAATGGGGGTGTTCAAGCTGCCGATTTCGAGAGAGATAGTAAACCACAGGAACTTTGCGGTTCTGATGGTACCTGGGCGACTTCTCAGTCCACACTTTCGCCCTCTCCGGACTCACTTGGCTATACTTCTTCATCCTACCCTCCATTGCTTCCTTCGTTTTCTGAAAAAAATTAAAGCTTTTGGCTTCTGGGTCGTCACCAAAACCTGCAAAACCCAGTATGGCGGATTTGCGGCTCAGATCAGTCAGAAAACCGCAGAAAAACAAATTGTGGGTTTTTGAACGGTGGAGTAAATCGGATAGAAGAGGTAGTGTGAGAGAGTTGGAACCCTTGAAACCAATCAGGAATCTAAATTTGGTATATGAGAATGGGAGAGACAACGAGACAAGAAAACACAGACAGAAAGAAACAAAGAGAAGAAGCTGATCAAAAATGGAGGAAGTGGAAATGGACGCCCGCATTTAAGGCATTTGCAGAGAGTTTGGCGACACACAGTGACTCTGCAGCGTGCAAGCATATATGCGTCTGTATATATGTTGTATTTACGACTGCGTGTAAAGTGTTTGATAAAATGCTTCAAAGAGAAAAAAAAAAAAAAGGCACAATTTAGTACCGGAGAAAAAGAACAGTGGCTGCTTCGGCTTCAACGGGACGACTCTCTCTCTCTCTCTGCTTTTCCATTGGTTTGGTTAGCTTTTGCCATGTTTGTATTATTTTACATGTATATATATATATATATATATATATATATATATATATATTTTTTTTTTTTTTTTTTTTTTCTGTACAGTTTTAACTTTGACCCTATTGTCATGTGAAAGCCAGGGATGATTAAAATTCTTTCTGATGACAGTGAATGGTCTTTATATATACAGATGAAGTCAAAAATGAAGTCAAAAGTTTCACCTTGCTTCTATTTAACTACAACTTGGAGGGTAAATTATTCAATCTTGTCATGTTGTCAATATAAAACACGAGAAATTTTTCAGTATGCTGAGAACACAATCTGATACATTAAGTATTATAATATAATTGGTTGAATTTTTTTTTTCTTTCAAGTTTTTAATCAATTGTATTATGAAACTTAGTGTGTCAGACCGTGTGTTTGACACGAAATCAAATAGAAATTTTTCAGTATACCGGGAACACAATCTGGTACACCAAGTATTATAATATAATTGGTTGGAATTTTATTTTTTTCACACTTTCAATCAATTGTTTTATGAAATTTAGTATACCGGACCGTGTGTTTGACACGAAATCAAATTGTTTAAGATAATTTGTCAACTTGGTCGGAGATTCGGAGGGTTTCCGTTATCATTTGTTTCAATGTGTGTGTTATAAGTTAAACTGAGATTGCCAAAATTGTTACTCTATAATAACCTTCACGAGCTTAGATGTCAGTTGAATGATGATAGCACCTGCATTAAAGATGAGACATTAACATTAAGGTAATCGACGAATTGTTAGAATAATACTTTAAAATAAGAAATTATTTTCGCAAATCCATTTTCTTATTATGCACACCTCTATTTATTTTTGTCTCTTGATTGTCTTTTAGATTATTCAATTCAAGTAGATGATGTTTTACCTCAGTGCCGAAAAATAATCATATTTGTGCACCCTAATACGAGTTTGATCTTCACTGATTTCTCCCTCTCCCCCTAACAACTAAGTATCTAGCCTATTAACGTTATCGTTTCATTAAAAAAAAATTGTATTCAATTCAAATGTCATAATATATAATAATGTGTAAGAGGAAATCACTTCCCCATTCCCCCTTTAAAAAACAATGGTCAAATATATGTGGTAGGAAGTTTGTAAAGACAATCTCACAAATCTTGCATAACTTTTGGTGAATATCTTTTTTTTTTTTTGTTCTATGAACAACATAATACAATATTATTGCTCCCTTATTTCAGAATCGTCGTTCTTTATCATTTTTTAATTAATCTTTTGGCCAAATAATGTTTATAATGTTTTTTTTTTCAACAAAAGATATTATCTGCATTAAGAAGGTGAGAGAGTAGGCTAGGTCTCACAACGAGTTAACAATAATGTGGTTCAAATTCGTCTTTGGCAGGAATCGAATCTAAACCATCTCGCTTACAAATGAAAGAGAATACGATTAGATCGTAGTAAAAAGTGATAATAATATTTGTAATGTTCTTCAACTTTTTAAATTAATTGATGATCATCGCCATATGGTCCAAAATATTAGAAAATTCAAAATCCCACAAGACATGGCACCGAGTAGCTTGTTAACGAGGGCATTGCTGTATTATCAATGTCATTTATCATGTGTCATAGATTGGGGCCTTCAAACATTTTATTCAATTAAGTATTTGTTTGTAGGCCTCATGTTGTATCTAGAAATTTTACAAACCATAAATTGATTTTATTGATAATCAAATACGGATAGAAACATTAACGTTAGCAGAAAAAATATTAAATATGGTTACGGGTTCAAAGTTATCCTATTGAAGGACACGTGCTGTCTTGCTACAAGTTCTAGGTGAATAAGATAATTTCATTTTTTTTTGTGAACAAACGAAACGATATAACCTACATTAAAAGTGAGGGGAGTGATTACTTAATAGTACAATCTGGTGATATTTATCTTAATTTAGAAGTGAAATGTCTTATATTTGAATATTATGGTTGGTGAATTCGATACCAATTAGGTTGCCGATTGTGTGGTATAACCGAACTTTTCCCTCCCCTTAGTGTAAAAAGTGTAAAAAATGTGAGGGGGGTTGGACTTAGTTTCACAATGGACTAGTTATGATATGGTTCAAATTCGCATTTTGCAAGAATCGAACATAAAACCTCTCACTTACGAGTGAAGAGGAATACCACTAAACCGCAGTACTAGATGACAAAATAATTTTTTAATTTAAAATAGATTAAAGATAAACAAAATAATTTTTCATGTTAAGAAACTTAGACATGAAGAAAGTTCTCCTAAACTAATAAGTAACTCATCTTCTATTTTTTCTTTTCTTTTCACAAAGATAAGCCAATGTTATAGCATCAGCCAATGTTATTGTATCAGCCACTAAAATATTAAGGAGTCAAATGGGTTCAAATTGATCCCACCTAAAAACACTCTGTTCTCTAAACACAAGGGCAACCACTTCATGAGTAGCTTTACTACACATCGAGGAGAGAATTTAAACACGACATACCCTTGATGGGAAGCCAGAACACAAATGTTATGGATGATTCCCTTTATACATGGTGCGTGATGTATATTGTGAGTAAGGTAGTTCCAGAACCACTCGGAGTATTGAAAAAATACATGTGAACATTACATAAAGTTGATTGTGCCCTTTGATGCTTAATTAAGGATATCCATACATGTGTCTTATAACAATAGCAACAGTGCAACAACTAATATATTATATGTTCCCATCAAATGTTTAATGTAATATTTGTTAGGCATTATCTAGATAAGTTGTGTCAACACTAGACAAATTCTCTCAATATCATTCATCAGATTACTTAAGCATAGGTTGATATTCATTGAAATGTGTGCAACATGGTTTGACTGAAGACAACAAGCACACAAAGTGAACTACTTTTTTGCGTGCTTGGGACTCTGTTAAATGAGCTTCTTTTCCCCCTTAATCTCTAGTAACGGAAGTTTTCCGGTTAGAAAGTTAGAAGGTTAATGAAATTTAGAAGTTCTATTCATATGTTTTTTGGTTGTCAAAACAATGCAGTTAAGGACAATTACATGGGCAGGTCTGTACTTCTGCTTCTAAGTGCTAGACTTGATATCATTTTGTCCCAACGCTTTTAGCACGAATATTGTTAGGTTCTAAAGGCACTTAAAATATTTTTCTGAGATTCTCTTGCATTTTTGCTGAGGAATAGTTCCATAAACATTTTCACTATAAACATTTTTAACCATTTTAAAAACACTTCCAAACGAACACTAAATCTCTGGAGCAAGCCAGATCATTGAAGTAGGTGAAGAAAGTTAATTTGAAATACAAGATTGTATTCTATGGATATTTTTTCTCACACACTTCTGGGAAGTTCAGATTGCCAACATGTACAAAGATGGCACCGAAGACGACAGCAAAGATGATTAGGGTACAAAGTGCTCATATTCTACTCATTTCTGGAGATGGCTTCTGTGTAAAGAGATATGCAGACATGTTGATACAGCACGTGTAAGTATCTCAATGTGAACTTTTAAAACGATAGAAGGTGCAACATATCTCAAATATTTTTGTTAAAACGATAGGACGTTTGCAAAGATAACTTTGCAACGGAATAATTGTCTCTAATTCAAATTGAGAACGCTTGGGATGGTTGCCCATGTGTGCAAACATGGTTGACTCCGGCCATTGATGTGGCTGTCTCCACACTTACATCAATGATTAGGAATCATCCATGATATCACCTTATGACCTTCCGCGTTTCTTTGCCCGTTCCTCAATTTTTGTACTAGTTTATGGTCATTCGTTCTATAAATATGTATGTTTAATCTATGAATAAACACCAAATTGTTACGAATTACACTAAGTTGTTCCGCTATTACTTTGGTATTAGCAATCTTGAGATTTGTTTTGGTTTTGTACAGAGTGACATTAAGATTTTCACATGCTAATTTTTCTCTACATAAATTGTAGATCGTGTTTTTAAGTGCAAATGTTGAAATATGAAATTCTTTTCAGTGAAACCCTTGTATCCAAGTAGGGTTGTAGAGACTAGAAGATAATGAGGATGCACTGCTTCTTGCTTTTGAGGCAAATTGGAAAGATTGTTTGGAAACGCTTTGTGCTATTTGAACTTTATCATGCTTAGAGCAAGTCCACCATTGTGGATTGCTCGGGGGACAGGCACTAGGAAATGGTCTGAGGCCCGATGGACAACCCTCCAGCCTTGGAGAGCCCGAGTGAGGGTGGGAGCCCAAGCACAAGGGGGGTGGGGAATTGAAAGGCCTGCAGCCCGAGGGCCAGGCATTTTTTTTATTTTTTTTGTGTCAGCCCGAGGGCCTGCAGCCCCATTTCCATGTTTTATTTTATTTTACATTATTTAAACAAACAAAAAAAACTAATATTTTATTACCTATTGTTAGGGGGAGGGCTCCAAGGGTGGAGATGCAAAAGGTAATTACTGTTCATTAATGACAGTTACTATTCATTAAAGGCAGTTACTGTTCAATATGATGGATTTAATAGTGGATTACCAGGGAGGATGGCTCTAAGGGTGGAGTTGCTCTTAAAAGATCTCTTTCTTGGCGGCTAAGACAGCTTGGAGCAAAATTCAATCCAATTTCCTAACTGAAGCATTTATGACTCTCTAAATTATAGAGCACTAGGGGTGGGTTCAAAAAACCGAAAACCGAAAAAAATCGAGCCGAACACCGAACCGAAACCGAAAAAAACCGAACCGGAAAAAAAACCGAACCGAACTAAGTGAACCGAACCGAACCGAAATAGGTTGGTTCGGTTTCGGTTTTGATGGTCCAGAAACCGGACCGGACCGAACCGAACCGATTTATATAATTATTTAATATATATTAATTATATAAATCATATATAAATACTCAAAACATAAAGGCAAGGTGTTTCGAACTCCTTACCTCTTTTAAGAGTGTTTGTTTCAGCCAACTTGACAACAGGCTTTCTGTTGCTACAATCGTACTAGTATAATATTTATACTGATTTTGGATCTTTAATTCATTATAAGATTTCCAAACACAAAACCCTAGCCGCCCCATTTACTCTCCCATTTCATCTACTCCTAGTTCTGTCTTCGCAGTCTCTCTCTCTCCCATCGGCGAATTCTTAGCCTCTCTCTCTCCCATCGTCAAATTCTCAACCTTTCTCTCTCCCACAGTGGAGCCATTGACCTTCTCGCGGGTGATTCACTCGATGTGGATGACCCATTTGCGGCGGTGAACCTAGACGACCTTGCCCTCACGGCTCTTGAAGGGCCCGCAAACCACCTGGACCTCGTTTTCCTTATGCACCAGGAACGGATGTCGGAGGAGAGAGGCGTGCGCATCAACACGCGGCGCACGCTGGATGACACGGTGAAGTGAGTCTTGCAGGCAGTGCAGGTTTGGTTCTGTTTTTGCTTTGTTTTTTCTGAAATTTGCTTATGCATTCACTTTTACTTTGCTTGTTCTTATGGAAGATTAGTATTAGTTCATTTCATACTTTTGTATCCGAATAAACCAACGAGTCCCAATTGTTTATTTTTGAGGTTAATTGATGAATTTTTGAACGAAAATTGGCTAATGTTGTTATTGGATTTGTCTATGTGGTAAAGATCTTTGGTTTTTGGGTCTTTACTCTTTATTAAAACCCTTGGTTCTCGTTTGTTTGGCTGTGTTCGAACAGGTGCGCTGGATGTTGCAATCGGCGAGGCGTCGGTTGGTTGGTGGCGAGGGTTTGTGCTAGTAAGGATGCTCGCCGGCGGGTGCTTCAATGGAAGCCTAGTTTTATTTTTTATTTTCTTGTTTGTATTTTATGGCCTGGGCCTTTACTGTTTGTTGGGTCTTTTGGGCTAATATGGCAGTCCCCTTTTGGGCTAATTTACCAATATCCATATTTAAAAAAAAATGGAAAAAACCGAACCGAACTGAAACCGAAACCGAAAAAAACCGAACTGAAAAAAACCGAAGAAAAATCGAACCGAACCGAACCGAACAGTAACTTCGGTTTGGTTTTCAGTTTCGGCCAAAAACCGAACCGAAATGAACCGAACCCACCCGTATAGAGCACGCCACAAAACCAAAACGAAAACGAAACTCGCAATTGTAGCAAATTCATCACACTTTATCACACTAAATTCAACATAACTCTATTGAATTACAAGACTAGACTTATATATAGTGTGAAAACTAGAGGTCGGCAAGCAAATAAAAAATCCGAAAAAAACAACCAAACTTATGAGATTGTCGATTTTTCGAGGTTGACAATTTGATGATCATTTTTTTTATTTTTTATAAATTGAGGGTTACACATTGTTTTAATATTTATTTCACCATATTTCATTTGAATCTTGATTGACAAGATCAATCATTATCCTTATAATATTCAACTAAAAACAGTTAAACTCCAAAGAAATCAATACTTTTAGAACTAGTATTATTTTCTAAATAATCGATTATGACGTTTGGACTGCCAATAACAATTACGAGAATAAATTAAATACATTCTTGTGTTCTTGATAGTTAGTTAGACGCCTCAACGAGATTTCCCGCCATTTATCTCTTGAGTCTCACCCCCTCACTTTCCCAAGTCCTAAATGTCTTTGTCTCCGCTCTCGCCGCCGTCTACACAAGCCCATCTCCCTCTTCCGCCCTAAACCATCTTCTCTTCCTCTCATTTCCCTCTCCCCCCAAAGCCCTAATCTTCGCGCCATGTCCTCCCACCCCTCCGCCTTCGACGTACTCATGTCCGGCGCCCGCGCCTCCGCCGCCAAGAAAAAGCTCCAGCCTTCTTCCCTCAAGAAGCGAAAAACCCTAGACTCCACTAATCCTATCGAAAAACCCCAATTGCTATCTGCGCACGAAAGTGCCGGCACAACCCAAGACCCAGAATCTCCGAGCTGTGGCAGCAGCGAGGTAGTTCCGGCAGGGAAGAAAGTGTGTGTGGCGGCGGGTGCCGAGGAGCGGACGGAGGAATTGAAAAGCCGAATGCCGCTATTGAAGAAGAAAGGCAGGGAATTTGACCCTAAATTGGTGGCGAATTGGGGCCAGGGCGAGAGGATTCCTTTTGTGTTTGTTTGTTTGGTTTTCGATTTGATTGACAAAGAGACAGGTCGGATTGTGATCACGGATATTGTTTGTAACATGTTGAGAACTGTAATGTACACCACGCCTGAGGATTTGGTGCCTATGATCTATCTTGCGGCCAATAGGATTGCGCCAGCGCATGAGGGTTTGGAGCTTGGAATTGGCGACGGTTCGATTATTAAGGCGCTTGCAGAGGCCTGTGGGAGGACTGAAGCGCATGTGAAGAAGCAATACAAGGTATTACCAATGTGGGTTTTGTGTTTCCATTTAATCTTGAATCGTCTATCGATTTTGTGTGATCAAGTGTGAGTTTTCATCATTACCCTAAAAAAAGTGTGTTTTTATCATTAATTGGGTTGTTGTTTATAATGTATGTGCAATCTAGTTCATGATATAGTGTGGGAAGGTTAAAGAACCGAAAAGTCATAAATCTTTGCCCGACATAGTTGATTTGTGTCATTACATCAAGGCGAGTTGTGTGGGATTTTTTGGTGTTGTTTAAAATTCTTTACTGATAAATGAGGTTCAAATTTATAGGAAAGGGGAGATCTGGGTCGTGTTGCAAATGGAAACCGTTCTTCTCAATCTACGATGCACAAGCCTGATGCATTAACAGTCACCAAGGTTTTCAGTACATTTCGTCAACTTGCTAAGGTGATCTATCTTCATATTTCCAAACCTAACCTCCGACACTTTAATACTTTGATATATTGATCTTGATGCCTCTTCTTGTCTTGCCATGAGCTGCTTTATGTAGGGGCCCGGAGTTGATAAGTACAATTTTTTTTCTCAATTGATTTTTTTTTGGCCTTTTCGAGTACTATTACCTTATATGGATTCTGTTGATAAGTTATCACATTTTCAAAACAATGTGTGAGTGTAAATTTGGTGGTGATCAAAGTCCACTGCCCTTGACACTGCCTTTATGTTTCTTCTCAAAAGAACTTTTTGTTTGGAAATTTTCTTTTTAGCTAGAACTAGAAACAAAAGGACGATTATTGTATATTATGAATTATGAAAGCTAAAAGGGGTTAAATTATGTTCCTTCTAGTTTGACCAAAATAATATTATACTGTACGGGATGCAGTTAGCTGGTGAACTTTTTTCTCTTTGGTAATTTTACCATTACTGGTGGATAAGATACGAAGCTTCTGCGGAGGGGTTAAATTTTTATATTATAGGATATTTTTCTTGTAATTAACTTACCCTTGCTTTTGAAATTTAACAGGAATCTGGGAAGGATAGTCAGGAGAGGAAAAAAAACCATATCAAGGCACTTCTTGTTGCTGCTACTGACCGTGAACCCTTATATCTGATCCGTTTGCTTCAGGTTGCAATTCGGTCACAGAGTAGTTTTCAGTTGTTGACTCCTTTTAGCCCACTGTAAGGTTTAAGTGCTTTGTCTTGTAGACAAAGTTGCGAATTGGATTGGCAGAGCAGACTCTTTTAGCTGCATTGGGACAAGCTGCAGTGTATACTGAAAAAAATTCTACACCACCTCCTCATATTCAGAGTCCTCTAGAAGAGGTGAGTTTAGGTTTGTTAGATCAAATGATGCAGTTCTAGAGAATCTTCATGCCATCAAAGTTTGTTAGATCAAATGATCCTTTGGTGTCTTGATTTTGGCTATAATACAAGTATGCTTGATTTTATGAAAATATAAGTATTTCCAATCAGCTACAAGCTGAACTGATCTTTTGTTGATGGTCTTTAGTTCTATCTTGTAATACGTTCTCTAAAATTTTGACTGGTCAGGCTGCAAAAATAGTTAAGCAAGTGTACTCTCTGCTTCCTGATTACGATAAAATCGTCCCTGCCCTTTTAAGTGGTGACGTGTGGAATCTTCCAGAGATATGCAACTTTACTTTGGGTGTCCCAGTTGGACCTATGCTAGCAAAACCAACTAAAGGGGTATCTGAGATTGTACAGAAGTTTCAGGATACAGAATACACATGTGAATACAAGTATGATGGAGAACGTGCCCAGGTGATACCATCTTGTTAATTCCAGCATGTAATGTTGTTTGCTTTGTGATATGTTGTGTGCCATCGTGTGCTTCCTTTTTCTTTTTTTTCCTTTTTTTCTGGTTACAATAACGTCCCCATTTCTTACAGATACATTTCATGGAAAATGGTTCGGTTGAGATATACAGTCGAAATGCTGAAAGAAACACTGGAAAGTACCCTGATGTTGTTGTTGCAGTGTCGAGGTACGCTTCTGTCTTGGTTGTATGATATTGCATATTGAACTTAGGTGTGAGAATACGTGGGGAGTTTGTTACTCTAGAATTAAATCCAAAAGTTTGTCTTCTCTCGTGATATAAACTGATTATTTTCAAATTTCTTTGGGAATCTGTCTTCTATGACTACGTCACTACTAATGTAACTAATGTCATATAAATTTAGGTAAATAATATTTCTGAAAAGTTAGACTTAATAAATTTAGGGTGATGTGGCATCTGTTACGTTACACAAATTGATGCTTGACTTAATGTCTGTGGTCTGGTGGTATGCGTTTTGAATTTTTCCGACCTGTATTTCACTAGTTTAGTTGTGAAAAGTTAGTTTTTTATCATGAAAGAGCTCTATGGTTGCAACTTCATGTTATCCAGAATGTTAATTGTGCTCCTAAATTTTTATCTACTAATGTTTTCTGTCAGCTTGCAGGTTAAAGAAGTCATCTGTAACATCATTTGTTTTGGATTGCGAAATTGTTGCTTACGACCGTGAAAAACAGAAAATTCTGCCCTTCCAGGTAATTTATTTCCTCACCGCAGTCCAGATTTTATTCTTGGTGCTCTTCATGATGGTTTCCTACCCACCTATAGGAGTTTGGCTCACTCCATATTTGTTTTTGTCCCAGAAATCTTCTCAAATGTAATTCAAAACATTTTGAGTAAAGCACTTACGGAAGAGCAGCAGTTACCCTCAAATTTTGACCCTTGTTCTACACCTCCTTCACATAATGATAAAGCATATATATGGCTATTTACTCCTGTTCTGGCTTCACTAATGATGATGCATAAATATCATAATGTTTTCTGAATGCTTTTTTATTTTTCTATCTAAAAGACTTAACGAGATATTATCGTTTCAGGTACTCAGCACTAGACCTCGTAAAAATGTGAGCGTGAGTGATATCAAGGTTGAAGTCTGCATATTTTCTTTTGATATGTTGTATCTTAATGGCCGACCACTTATTCAGGAACAACTGAAAGTTCGTAGAGAGGTATAACTTTTTCTTTCTTCTCAATTAAGTTTACAATTTACGGTTATTTCTGTTTTGGATGGAAGCAATTGGGCTTCTCTGGAAATTAATAACTAATATCCAAGTCCTGCATATCGAAATTTAGTAGAGTAAAACGAATTGATGTCAAAATTTACTATTTCTTTTACACCAGAAAGTAATAATATTTTCTTACACCCGAGTCTGTTGTTGCCTTGTGCAGTGTCTGTATGACTCTTTTGTGGAAGAAGCTGGATTTTTTCAGTTTGCCACAGCCTTAACATCAAATGATATAGATGAAATACAAAAGTTTCTTGATGCTGCTGTCAGTTCAAGGTATTCACTTTGTTCTTTTGACTTTTCAGGGGGAAAATGGATATTAAATTAAATAAAGTAATTCAAATTTCGTAAATGTGCTGACATTGGATTTGAATCACACTAGGGTTGCAAATTGTGCACAAATACATTTCATGAAGGTGGAAAATAGTACTACTAATTCATTTATGAATTTCTGTCTTAGTATTTACTTTAATTGTGGTTTGGCCTTTCACTTGCATTGCATCCCAATTTACCTTACCTGTATAAGTTTGTTCTCATTAAGCTATGCCCTTCTTACGTTATTCCTTCATCCTGGATTGCAGTTCCGAGGGTTTAATTATTAAAACATTGAACAAAGATGCTACCTACGAGCCTTCAAAGCGGTCACTTAACTGGCTGAAATTGAAGAAAGATTACATGGACAGGTGAGTGATACAATTAGCATTTTCCATTTTAGTAATCCTGATAAAGCTTTGTGAATTTTCTATTTATTCGTTTGCTATGCCGTTCAGTATTGGGGACTCACTAGACTTGGTACCTATTGCTGCTTTCCATGGCCGGGGAAAACGTACAGGTAACTGTAATGAAACAGCATTTTCAGTTGAATGAACAGGCACTTTCTGTTGAAATGTTTCTTTCTGGATTTAATAATTAAAAATTCTTCCATTTTTCTTCCACGTAAAGGCAACACCCTTTAAAAGTTTCCAGTCAATTTACATCTATTAGTTTTATCTTCAGTGTATCGGTGATCCAATATTCTTCTTCTTTAAACTATCATCATCTTATTCTTAAGTTGAAAGACAAGGTGGAGCTGATATCATGATCTTGGTCTTCCTTAGGTGTCTATGGTGCATTCCTCCTCGCTTGTTATGATAGCAATAATGAAGAGTTTCAAAGCATTTGTAAAGTAGGTCAGTGCAATTTGTTATGTACATGTTTGCAACCTTTTCAGTGATTTCCAAATCTGTTGTACCTATTACTGATCGGTCTGCTGTATATCTTGATGCTATACAGGCACCGGACTCACCGAAGCAATGCTTGAAGAACGCTCTGCCAGTCTCCTTACGAAAATGATACCCAAACCTAAGGTCTATGATTCCTTCTTTCAGTCTGATTTTTATGTATTTTGTTCTTTGGATTCTCTTGCTAATTTTGTGTTCTTGTCAATTCCAGCCATATTATAGGTATTCTGATTCATTGAATCCAGATGTATGGTTTGATCCCTCAGAGGTAATAATCATTGCCTTTTTGTTCTGTGCATATACCTTTGTGATAGAACTCCCTCGGCACTTCGATTGTGTTGCTGAGTTCATTTTGCACATTAAGGGCATGTTTGATATACAGGATTTTCTTGGCTTGGACTACTTTAGGAATATTTGCTTGGCTTGGATTTATTTTTCTCCCATATTTAGCTGTAAAAAAACATGTAATATTATAAAAGATTTCCCAGATCTGACACCAGTCCCAATTATCACTTAATGCTACACCTGTACACCTCCATCAGCTATAAGAGGTAGAAGAAACCAGTAGCGCTCTCGTCATTAGTGTTGACAAAGAGAGAAGTAGGGCTTATTTAGCCCACGTTTTCAACTTGGCCAGAATAGTGAGACTTAAAGATGCATGAGTCACCCCCAGTCTGGTTGTTGAAGCACATCCTGGACCGTATTTGATCCGACCAGTAGTTTGGATTCTTAAGCTGTACAGATAGATCTTTGAGCAAACCAATACAATAGACTAGATTGATCCTGTTTTTGATACAAGTAAAAGTTACTATCAAAATTCATGGAATGATGCTCTTTTCAAACTTACAAGAATTGCCTTTTTTTCTTTTAGCCTCAAAAGGATGTGGTGATTGAGTTTGTGGCATTTTCACCTTTACAGATACAACAACAACAACAACAAAGCCTTTTCCCACTAAGTGGGGTCGGCTATATGAATCCTAGAACGCCATTGCGCTCGGTTTTGTGTCATGTCCTCCGTTAGATCCAAGTACTCAAGTCTTTTCTTAGGGTCTCTTCCAAAGTTTTCCTAGGTCTTCTTCTACCCCTTCGGCCCTGAACCTCTGTCCCGTAGTCACATTTTCGAACCGGAGCGTCAGTAGGCCTTCTTTGCACATGTCCAAACCACCGGAACCGATTTTCTCTCATATTTCCTTCAATTTTGGCTACTCCTACTTTACCTCGGATATCCTCATTCCCAATCTTATCCTTTATCGTGTGCCCATACATCCCACGAAGCATCCTCATCTCCGCTACACCCATTTTGTGTACGTGTTGACGCTTCACCGCCCAACATTCTGTGCCATACAACATCGCTGGCCTTATTGCCGTCCTATAAAATTTTCTCTTGAGCTTCAGTGGCCTACGACGGTCACACAACACGCCGGATGCACTCTTACACTTCATCCATCCAGCTTGTATTCTATGGTTGAGATCTCCATCTAATTCTCCGTTCTCTTGCAAGATAGATCCTAGGTAGCGAAAACGGTCACTTTTTGTGATCTTTGCTAGATTGCTCCGGTCATTAGTATGGATAAGTATATAAATGGATATAATTAGGAAAGCAAACACAAGATGTACGTGGTTCACCCAGATTGGCTACGTCCATGGAATAGAGGAGTTCTCATTAATTGTGAAGGGTTTACACAAGTACATAGGTTCAAGTTCTCCTTTAGTGAGTACAAGTGAATGATTTAGTACAAATGACATTAGGAAATATTGTGGGAGAATGATCTCGTAACCATGAAACTTCTAAGTACCGGAGTGTGGTATCGTCTTGACTTGCCTTATCTATCTCATAGGTAGATGTGACATCTTCTCTGGAAGTACTCTTCCTCCATCCAGGGGTGGTATCTGTAACTGGTGGAGATGCACAAGGTAATGTATCAATTTCACTTGAAGCTTACTTGTAGTTTCAGGCTTGGTCAAGCGCGATACAAACCATGTAGTAGGAGTCCCCCAAGTCGCCGGGCTAGGGGATCTGCTGAAAGAGGTGACAGACAAGGTAAGCAATCAGAGCTCCAGCTGATTGTTCACATTCTCCCTATCTTGCAGGCAGCATGAAGGATAAAGAGAAGAAAAATGAGAAGAGATGATATGGGATACTTTTGCTTTTGAAGAAGTAACTTTCCACAGGCTTATTCTTGAACCGGGCTGCAGGGTTTTCTGGTTTCCTCCAGAGTATAAGGCCGACTGAAGAATTTGAGGGTCAAAACAAGTCCATCAAATCTAGAGTACGTTCGACCCTGCTGATATGGGATACTTTTGCTTTTGACAGAGTAGTGGATGTATCGGCACGTGTGCTGTTACGCTTGTCTCCACATGCTTCCTTGTATCCTTCTCACTTGCCCTATCTGTTCCTCAGGCAAATGCGGTATCTTCCCTGGAAGCATAAGATGTTGAAGATGAGTACTCGAGAGCGATGCCAGGTAAGTAATCAGGTAAGGGGTTCCAGGCAATCAGTTCCTGGCTGGAAACTTGATTCCAAGTGCTGACTGATTGCTCTCGTTCTCCTTGTCTTGCAGGTAAGAACAAGGCCAAAGGAAAAGACAGGGAAAAAGCATGATATGGGATACTCTTGCTTTTAACCCTGATGATATGAGATATTCTTGCTCTAGTATAGCTTGTTTACAGAGGTATTATCGGGGGGAAAGAAAGCTGAATATTTCGAAAGGCTTCGTTGGGAATGCCCTCTCAGATAAGAGAAAGGGTTGAGCATTTTTGCAGGTCTGCCTGTCCGTTAGGGATGGAGGTCGACATATATAGGAGTCTCCCTAACATCAAGTAATAATGCTATTCCTTTACCCTGCTTGGTCATAACACGGTAGTGGGAGCTGCCAGCTTCACATGTTTTAACTCTGTCAGAGCACTTTGAAAAAGTGGTCTGTGGTATCTGGAAAGCTGATGTTGCGTGTGAAGATTACAGACAAGCTTTATCCAAGGAGATCCAACTCTTGAAGTTGGGAAAGTGGTGCCTCTTCGGTTTTCGAACAAGCAATCCTGTCGGGGATCTGGCTCTCGAGATTCGGAGAACGATGCCTCTTCGATTTTTGAGAAAGCAATCCTGCTGGGGGTCTGGCTCTCGAGATTCGGAGAGCGGTGTCTCTTCGATTTTTGAGAAAGTAATCATGTTGGGAGTCTGGCTCTCGAGATTCGGAGGGCGGTGCCTCTTCGATTTTGGAGCAAGCAATCTTGTTTTTTTGTGTTTTCTCGAATGTGAGTAAAGGTTGGGCATGTTTGCTAGTCTACCTTGCCACGAAGCACAGAGGTTGACACACAAAGACTTTCCAATTATCCAGCAGTGGTACTGTTCCTTTACCCTCTCTTCGATTTTTGAGAAAGTAATCATGTTGGGAGTCTGGCTCTCGAGATTCGGAGGGCGTTGCCTCTTCGATTTTGGAGCAAGCAATCTTGTTGGGAGTGTTTTCTCGAATGTGAGTAAAGGTTGGGCATGTTTGCTAGTCTACCTTGCCACGAAGCACAAAGGTTGACACACAGGGACTTTCCAATTATCCAGCAGTGGTACTGTTCCTTTACCCTCTCTTCGATTTTTGAGAAAGTAATCATGTTGGGAGTCTGGCTCTCGAGATTCGGAGGGCGGTGCCTCTTCGATTTTGGAGCAAGCAATCCTGTTGGGAGTGTTTTCTTGAATGTGAGTAAAGGTTGGCATGTTTGCTAGTCTACCTTGCCACGAAGCACAGAGGTTCACACACCGGGACTTTCCAATTATCCAGCAGTGGTACTGTTCCTTTACCCTTATGGGTAATAATATGGTAGCCAGACCTTCAAAATTTATGTGTCTAAACTTTGTTAGTGTTGTTTCTTTGCAATTCTTTTACCCTTCTTGGTCAGAGCAATGTAGCGGGAGCTGCAAGCTTCACGTGTCTCAACTTTGTCAGAGAACTTTGGCAAAGTTATCTGTGGTACCCATGAGTTACTGTTGCGTATGGGAAGTGGGTGATTGAACAGTACGATTCATGTGCTTTCTACTTCGCCAGAAATCTTCGACAGAATACCCATAATTTCCGCAAAGCTGAGTGTGCGTGTGACAGGTGCTGACCAGGCTGGAAAAGTAGGTGCCTCTTCGATTTCTGAGATCGGCCTTCGTGGTCTCTTAGCAGCCCAGCTTTTGAGAAAGCAAGCCTCTTCGATTTCTGATATCGGCCTTCGTGGTCTTTGAGCAGCCCAGCTTTTGAGAAAACAAACGCCTCTTCGATTTCTGAGATCGACCCTCGTGGTCTCTGAGCAGCCCAGCTTTTGAGAAAGCAAACGCCTCTTCGATTTCTGAGCAGGCGCCTCTTCGATTTCTGAAGCTTCGTCGAGTGCAGATTTTTATAGGGGCTGACATTAAGTTCCAAAGCACACTTGAATATCCACCAGTAGAAGCTCCATTCTTGCACTTCTAAGATCTTGATTTGTCCGACCTCTTCTCTCTTCAACACCTTTGAAAATGTCTGGCCCCTCCGACCGTCGTTTTGACTTGAACCTTGTTGAAGAGGCAGCCCCGCCTTCTCCAGACAACATATGGCGCCCATCCTTCGTCTCCCCTACTGGTCCTCTTACCGTTGGGGATTCCGTGATGAAGAATGATATGACCGTTGCGGTAGTGGCCAGGAACCTTCTCACTCCCAAAGATAACAGACTACTTTCTAAACGGTCTGATGAGTTGGCTGTTAAGGATTCTCTGGCTCTCAGTGTTCAGTGTGCAGGTTCTATGTCTAATATGGCCCAACGCCTATTTGCTCGAACCCGCCAAGTTGAATCATTGGCGGCTGAAGTGATGAGTCTTAAACAGGAGATTAGAGAGCTCAAGCATGAGAATAAACAGTTGCACCGGCTCGCACATGACTATGCTACAAACATGAAGAGGAAGCTTGACCAGATGAAGGAATCTGATGGTCAGGTTTTACTTGATCATCAGAGATTTGTGGGTTTGTTTCAAAGGCATTTATTGCCTTCGTCTTCTGGGACTGTACCGCGTAATGAAGCTCCAAATGATCAACCTCTGATGCCTCCTCCTTCTAGGGTTTTGTCCAGTACTGAGGCTCCGAATGATCCCCCTCCGGTGCCTTCTCTTTCTGGGGCTCTACCGACTGCTGAGACTTCTCCTAAGCAACCTTTGTGAAGGCTCCCTCTTGTTTGTTTATTTTGACTCAAGTATATGTACATATTTGTAACTTATCGGGGATATCAATAAATAAGCTTTCCTTCATTTCAACGTATTGTGTTAAATACACCAAATCCTTCTTCGCTAAGTTCTTTGAATTTTCTTTTGTTGAAGCTTGTATGTTGAAGCTTTGTGAGTGGAGCATGTAGGTTGAGGTAGTGTTCCCTTAATTTCCCGAGTGAGGAAAACTTCTCAGTTGGAGACTTGGAAAATCCAAGTCACTGAGTGGGATCGGCTATATGAATCTTAGAACGCCATTGTGTTATGTCCTGTGTCATGTCCTCCGTTAGATCCAAGTACTCTAAGTCTTTTCTTAGGGTCTCTTCCAAAGTTTTCCTAGGTCTTCCTCTACCCCTTCGGCCCTGAACCTCTGTCCTACAGTCGCATCTTCTAATCGGAGCGTCAGTAGGCCTTCTTTGCACATGTCCAAACCACCGTAACCGATTTTCTCTCATCTTTCCTTCAATTTCGGCTACTCCTACTTTACCCCGGATATCCTCATTCCTAATCTTATCCTTTCTCGTGTGCCCACACATCCAACGAAGCATCCTCATCTCCGCTACACCCATTTTGTGTACGTGTTGATGCTTCACCGCCCAACATTCTGTGCCATACAGCATCGCCGGCCTTATTGCCGTCCTATAAAATTTTCCCTTGAGCTTCAGTGGCATACGGCGGTCACACAACACGCCGGATGCACTCTTCCACTTCATCCATCCAGCTTGTATTCTATGGTTGAGATCTCCATCTAATTCTCCGTTCTTTTGCAAGATAGATCCTAGGTAACGAAAACGGTCGCTCTTTGGTATTTCTTGATCTCCGATCCTCACCCCTAACTCATTTTGGCCTCCATTTGCACTGAACTTGCACTCCATATATTCTGTCTTTGATCGGCTTAGGCGAAGACCTTTAGATTCCAACACTTCTCTCCAAAGGTTAAGCTTTGCATTTACCCCTTCCTGAGTTTCATCTATCAACACTATATCGTCTGCGAAAAGCATACACCAAGGAATATCATCTTGAATATGTCCTGTTAACTCATCCATTACCAACGCAAAAAGGTAAGGACTTAAGGATGAGCCTTGATGTAATCCTACAGTTATGGGAAAGCTTTCGGTTTGTCCTTCATGAGTTCTTACTACAGTCTTTGCTCCTTCATACACATCCTGGACCGTATTTGATCCGACCAGTAGTTTGGATTCTTAAGCTGTACAGATAGATCTTTGAGCAAACCAATACAATAGACTAGATTGATCCTGTTTTTGATACAAGTAAAAGTTACTATCAAAATTCATGGAATGATGCTCTTTTCAAACTTACAAGAATTGCCTTTTTTTCTTTTAGCCTCAAAAGGATGTGGTGATTGAGTTTGTGGCATTTTCACCTTTACAGATGCATGCAGAAATTAATTATCCTTTTTCTTAATATTTAGGTAGAATATTCTTGTTATCTACTGAGAATCTAGGTATTTCAACCATAAAAAGAAAGAACATTTTGGCATTAATAATAAAAAAATTTGTGCCGCAATTTTAATAGGTATGCATTCCTGAACATCTAGGTTTTTTTTTTCTTTTCTCAGGTTTGGGAGGTGAAAGCTGCGGACCTGACTATTAGCCCCGTTCATCGTGCTGCAGTTGGCATAGTGGATGCTAATAAGGTTAACTGGATTTTATTTTCTTTTACTTGTCAATATTTGCTATTACTTTGTGAAATGTGAATTAGATGATGTGTTTTCTTCATCTAATTCTATGTGCACGTGAGATCAGGGTATCTCTCTCCGCTTTCCACGTCTAATTCGTGTTCGGGAAGATAAACCTCCAGAGCAAGCCACATCGTCTGAACAGGTGAAGAAAGTTAATTTGAAACACAAAATTGTACAATATTGATGTGTATCTGTTCTCACACACTTGTTCTAAGTTCAGGTAGCCGAGTTGTATAATGCTCAAGCCATCAACCATTCAAACAACCAAAATGACAACAGAGATGATTAGGGAACAAATCGTCATCATTTCACACATATCTGGAGATGTCTTCTGTGTAAAGAAAGCTGCAGTCATGTTGATACCGCCCATGTGAGTATCTCAATGTGAATTTTTAAAATTTAGGCCGATAGAGTTTAAGCGTTACATGATGGATTGCCATCCTTGGGTGCTTTCAACCAAAGTCTGGTGCCAATGGCTACATATAGAGGAGTCAAAACATTGAGAATTTTATATTGGGCTGCTGATCATATTGTGCACAAACATTGTCGCACGCCTTGGCAACTGTCCCTAGCATATTTCTTTCATAATAGCATAAACACAGCTGTCTTGTGTGCTTGTCTACATCCTTTTCAACACATTGCGCCTAAAAACACGATTCCGCCATGTTACTTGAGTACATGGCTGCATCAAATCTTCAAACCCCAAAAGAAGGGTAATGTAAGGTATAGAATGGTTTAGAAGTCCTAGTTCTAAGATGTAATGATAACAAGGGAGAAGAAGGGGATGTGACAGAGATGCTTCCAGTTTGAAGGGATGGAATTAGGATTAAGATTAGGGAGGTCTTGTCCTAATCCTTTGAACCATGAGCTGTTGGTCAAGAGGGTCACACTCAAACCAGTGAATATTCCATTCCTTCAGCCTCTGCCGTGTTGAACAAGCAATGATTTTAGTCAGCCACCGCTTCAGGATTTGGATTTTTTTTTCCTTTTGGTCCAAATATTCTAACTCGTTCTGGGTTTTTCACATTTGCCTCCAGAAACTTTTACCTGTTTCGAGTTATTAGTAGGGTTGGGCACGGTTCGGGCTGGCCGGTGAAAGTTTCAAGTCCCTTCAACTCCGGTACCAATCTCCGGTGAAGATTTCAAGTGCATTATCGATGTGGAAATGTTTGGTCCTTAAGTCTTCTCTGTTACTCGAAATGTTAGCTTTTTCGACTTTTGTTCCAAGTGTGGTTTATTGTCGACCGTTGATACACATTAGTTTTTATTTGTTAAATGTGTACAATTAAAAGAAAATTTGAAACAGTCGCATAATTATTGTTATGTATGTATTATTATTGGGTAAGGTATTGCTATCAATTGTACTTGGAACGTGGAAGTACTCTTGGATTATGACATCATTGGTGTAGATTTGAAAAGCCTATGGCATTACGTTTTCAAATTTGGATGATGACTCGAACGACGGGCAATAAAATTGCAATCACTGTGGCTTCCAAGGAACTTTCTTCTTGTAGTTGTAAACCACTACTACATTACTATATAATTTAATCCCATGTTTTATATAGTTTTAAACTGTATAATAATAAAAGTATAATGTGCAAATTTGAACTTATTAGCACTTAATTTACGTGTTATAAGTCGAAACACAAATCACATAAAGTATTATTCTATGTTTTTAATAAGAGTACACGATATAGTTGATATGTCTAACTTTTAAGATATATTAATAAAAAACAAATCCACAAGCTATACTTTGAGTAGAATAGTAACACCACATGGTTGTCTTCTAAGTACGCTTAAAAAAATACTCATGGGCTTGATCTAGTTAAGTTTGCTAAATCAGTATACTCTCCTTCTATTCTAAAGTTCACAAATCTCATTCTCACAATTTAGGTTGAATTAAAATGTCTCAAATATTTACATCAGGAATAAGTTTTTAAAGTATTGAGAATGTGCTCTATTGATGCACAAAATTAGCGAGGATTTTAGTACAACAGAAAGTGTTAAGTTTGTGACCTTCGCTAGATTGCTCCGGTCACTAGTGTGGATAAGTAAGTAAACGGATAGAGACAAGGAAGCAAACACAAGATGTACGTGGTTCACCCAGATTGGCTACGTCCACAGAGTAGAGGAGTTCTCATTAATTGTGAAGGGTTTACACTAGTACATAAGTTCAAGCTCTCCTTTAGTGAGTACTAGTGAATGATTTAGTACAAATGACATTAGGAAATATTGTAAGAGAATGATCTCTATTTATAGAAGAGAGTTTCTAGTTTCATTCGGACATTGACACGTGTCGTGTTGTGATTGGCTTCTGATGTTGACACGTGTTGCGCTATGATTGGCTTCTGATGTCGACACGTGTCGCGTTGTGATTGGCCTCCTGGTTGGAAGGAAACTCTTCTGGGTCCTTGACGGTATAACATTGACTGGTGCTCAGTAGTTTCGAGATTGGTCAAATATGGTACAAACATGCTCCATGAGCATTACAAAAGATATGTGAGTAATTTGTCAATTCCTACTTAAAAAAGCTAGTTGCAAATCCCTCTCGCATGCCCTTGTAATGCTCATACATAGTGTTCTTAACCTCCTCAGCCTAACATTTTGTAATCCATTCAATTATAACTGGACCTAAGAAGTGAAAATCTCTCGCCCAAACACAACCTAATTGAAATGTAATCATTTTAACAACAAACCATACTTTACAAGAGAATAGTATGGGCCGGGGAATTGCTATATTAGAGAGCTTTGGTTTGGAAGGTCACATGCGACATGTCTCCATGTGCAAGTCGAGTTGTTTTCTAATTGAAAACCTAATGTCTTGTCACCTGACTCACTTGTGGCTTAAGTCAGATAAATACAAGGACTGCAGCTGTTTGAGCTGCATACAACCAAAATTGGTCCATAACTTCTATCTACCAAAACTTACTAATATTACCTAAATAGCATTTGATGGTGCCACAACTGATGGAAAATATTGTACTTGGCTCTCAATTTTCACTTGGAATATTAAACTGGGCTTCTACCTTCATTTAGCGGAACGACTTTAGCTGCAACAAGATGTATTAGAACACAACTTGGCTACTGTAAATTCAGCAGCCGGTCCTGCTTACAACCAATCCGGGATGGACAAGTGTTCAAGTTTTGATTTTTTGATTTTTTAATAAAAAATTTAGACACGTGTCCATCCCGGATTGGTTGTAAGTAGGATTGGCTGCTAAATTCTTCAACAGCCAAGTTCTTTCCTTATCAATATACATATGCTTCTTTCTCTCCATCTCTCTCTTGTTACAAGTCACAACACGTAAGAAGAGAGATAAGAAAAAAAATTGTATACACCTCGTTGCAACTGAGTTTCTCTCGTAAGTTTTGGGAGAACTTAACTTGTGCCCTGATTGCTCATTACCAATGAATTAGCAACTGCAAAGTCAACTGAGTGTGTTTTAGTAATGAAATTCTATTGGCAAGTAGGATTAACCTGCAATCATTTGCTCCACTTTTGAGAGATAAAGGCTTAAGCTAAATTAAGTATAACCAAGTAAGTGGGTGCAGATTAGAAGAAAAAAAATGCTTTAGTTAATTTAGAATTAAAAATTAAACTAGAAAGGAGGGAAAACAAATATTGATGTTGAGAGAATTCAACATGGGGATTGGACTTGAACAATCATGCTTCCCCCCAAATATATATATATATATATATATATGTTGTATATATATATAATCATACATCACACCAGTAGCAGATCCTGATTCTGATTTTTGGGTTCCACTCAAACCGACAAGCAGGGCTCTAAACCTTTCTGGTTGTTGGCCACACCACCCATCTTCTCCAAAAATACAACAACTCCACACCTACAATCTTAGTGTTTGATTTGCTCGTCTCACTCTACAGAAATCCCGGGGCAGAGCTTCCGAAACACGTTATCCGTCCGACCAAGACACAAACACAATCAACTTAATTTACTGAACTAGAATCAGTGTCACATTTTCCATCCCACAACAATTTGGATAAAATTCCGAGTCCCCTTTCACATTATGGACCAAAATAGAATGTGAATAACTAAAAAGAAAATAGGCAAATTTAAACCCCCAATAAACAAACAAAGCTCTCTGAATTTTTTACTGCCTTCTTCTCTCACTGAGTTAACCTGGAAACAAACCTCTCTCTCTGTACAAATGCTAGATGGATCAGTCACAAAAACCCAATTGAAATTTTGGAAATTCATGGTTTTGTTTTCATCCTCACTAACCTTTTAGTTGTATTAATTTTTTAAAATATCAAACTGTAAAAATAAGGGATAGATTAATACTAATAATCTGAAGCAGCAGCTGCAGAGTCAGCGGAGGGCAACCCTTTGGAACTTGGTCTCTGGAGGAGAGGCAGAGCCATCACAGAGGACTCTCTTTCTGTTGACTATGCCGCAGTTAACGTTGGAGGAGTCTTGGTGCTGGAGCTGGGTGTGCAATGGTGGTTGAGGTGGTGGTGAAGGAATGGTCACAGGGGGGATCTCAAACGACTCCAGCGGCGGCGGCGGGTGTCTCCACTGCGGCAGAGGGCCTGCCAGAAGTAGGGTTTGAAGCAATGGACCGGCTTTCATCACAGCCTGCAAAAGCTTTCCCTTTTCAGGCAGCGGCTTCTCAGGCAGCAGCTCCACTGATGGGTGTGGCAAAGATGGTCGTGGTGGCAGCTGCTGGGTTTGCTGAATTGGGTCAATAACTGGGGAAGAAACAATGCTTTCTTCACAATCTGAGGAGGAGAAGCCATTGTTGGAGTCGATTCCTCTTCTGGGTTCGTCTTCAATGCTTGAAATTCCAGAGAGAGGAGCTGTTTGCTGATTCTGCTGGGTTTGCTGGTGTTGCTGCTGCTGGGTTTGTTGGAGGAGTTTTTCAAGGAGGAGTCTTTGGCACTTGCCTTGGGCTTCATCTCTTTCTCTGATGGCTTTTTGGAGCAGATCTTTGAGATGGGATATCTGATCATCTCTTTTTCTTAGCTCCTCTTGAACTGCTGCTCTTGTTTGCTCAAGCTCCACGGTTGTGTACAAAAGGGACTGTCTCAACTCTTCCATGCTCTGTGTGATTATAAAAATTTGTAAATTTTTAGCAAAAATTTCAGAATAGTAATAAAATTTGAGGTTTTGGGTCTCAAATTGTTAGAAATAGAAACCCCATTATGCAAATTTAAGCACGAGCCCTCGGGTTAGCAGGACACTCCGCCCGAGGGCTCGGGACGTGCTTAAATTTGCATAATGAGAAGCTCACCAAAACCCAAGTAAAGATGTAAAATTGAAAGTTGGGAATGAAATTGTGGAGAAACCCCATTGTGCAAATTCAAGGAGCAAATTAGACTATAAGTTCAGAAAGCTCCAAAGAAGCTGAAAATTTACAAAAATTGTGTTTGTTTTTTGTTGTTTTGGTACCTTTCCTTGGCAGTAGTAAGCCCAACTGCTAAGAAGAGGGCTGCTGCTGTGGTGGTTGTTCATGCTGGTATGAAGAAATGGAACCAAAGGTGAAGTGTATGTGGGAGAGGGAGAGAGGGAGAGAGAGAGAGATAGAGATAGAGGAGAGGTGGGGGTTTTGGGTGGTGGTTCTAGGTCTTATAACAAGGAGCTCAAGTCACTGTTTTCTTCTGTTGGTTTTTTTTTTTGGTGAACTGTTTTCTTCTGTTGTTTGTTCCTTTTCTTCCTCACTGGAGGAGGTTGGACAAAAGGCAAAAGGCCAAAAAGGCCACCCAACCCAAAGGCCAATTCCTCTCTCTCTCTCTCTCTCTCTCTCTCTCTCTCTCTCTCTCTCTGTGTCTGGGACAGTCACTAGTCAGTCAGTCAGTCAGTCAGTCCTAATGCCCAATATGGCTATGTGGATGGGTGCGTGGAGGGTCACTGTTGAGCAAACCAGCGCGGGGAATCGTAAATCAGCGATGAAAGCGGGAGTAAGAAACCAGTCTTACCATGTTTTTACTTTTTCCACCAACTTGTACAAAATGGGAAAGAAATTCTGCAGAAAATGTTTCATCCAAATTTCTGAAAAAGCCTTTACTATGTTAAAGGTAATTATAATTGAAAAAAAGCACAAAACTTGATAAGACACCTTAGTTTATAAATTATGGGTATGCTTTTCCATTATATTTGGTAAATGGCTTTTGTGTGACAAGTGAATAGTGTTTAAACACCAGAATTTGAAGCAAACAGTGACCATATTTTATTGGGAACTTTAACAAAAAAAACTTACGGTACTGTTCATTTTAACGAAAAATCATATTTTTACACTAAAAAATCAATCATGATACTATTCATTTTACCCTTTATTTTATCTTTATCGTTAAAATTCAAAGTTTTAAAGTCATTTTTATTAGTTTTCCTTATTTTATTTTATTTTATTTATATTTTTATTCACTTTCACATATTAGCAAACTTTTCAAAATCGACGGAATCTGTACTAAAAAAAGGGAATTGGTTTGTCCTTCGAATTGTGACAATGTAACCTAGGAGAAGAAATTACATAGAAAAAGTAGTTGGCAGTATGACGTCACTAATAACTAATATAATGTTATGAGTAAACTCTCTTAACATGGTCTTGTATGAGTGGCCCGAGGTACAATGGTGATTGTAAATCAATTTTATGAAAGTTTCTCTCACGAGGCAACAATGCATCCAGGTTTTCAGTTTGGTTTAACTCCCCCAAAGGATTAGTCAAATGCCTAGACAACTTCATTTTACTGCTCCATGTAAGTTGTGGATAGTCTGGTCGTTAGGGCATTCCTCTTTAATCAACTGAGTCCGGATTCAAACCTTCGAGTGACAATTTTTTTATGAGACAAATATAATTTTCACATATGCCATCAAGACAAATTGATCACATATCCATTGTAGAAGACAAGTTTTAAGTGTACCATGAACACGTGTCATGTGATGTACGATTTTATGTGTAATAATATAGGTGGATGAGAGTATATTAATAAAAAGATTATGGTTCATAGAACCTCAAGTGACGGGTTCCGTTCTTAGTGCCCCTGTTGCATTCAGGGAGGGAGAGTCCTATGGGGCTCGGAGCCTGCTTCTAGAAGCAATGTTGGTGATTTGGCCGTCACGCAAAGGACCTCTGTTTGGATCAATGATGTACGATTTTCTTGCGGGTTGTTACCTGCTCCAGGAGTGGTAGAGGTGTCAGGCAGTGGGTTTCCTGTCATTGGGACAACAGATGCATAAAAAAGTGGATTGTTTTCCGTTACAGGGTTAACATTGGCGTTCAAAAAAATTTTCAGCAGTCATGTTTGTTGTAGAGTGATCTGGTTAAGAGATATATGAGTTCACTTTCAATGAAAGCACCAATTATTGGAACCAAACTTGCACATCGCCGCAGATGATGAAGGCACGAATTTGAGTAAATTGCAAAACAAAGAATAACTGTGAACAAGCTTAAGATGCGAGATGGGTGTGCCGGCCAAAGACTCTCCGACGATCAAGTTAGTAAATAAGTTTTAAGACTCAAGTAATGGGCAAGAGAGTTAGAACACAAAGATTGCATTACCAAAGATAAACCTTAGATGGATGTATTTATACGTTGGAAGAGTGACATTTTTAGGATAGAATCATCGTTCTAAGTCAAGAGAATCCTAGAGGATATCTAGAAGTAGATATTGCACCCTCTTAGGAGTTGTGATTACTTGCGGTGCATACCAATTTCTAAATTGTAGGAACTTCAAGACATATGAATGATCTGATTGATTCCACATCTGGATCAGATCTCATATTTTGTGGAACAAGCGTGGTCATACCAGCAGAACTGCTCGAACTTCGCCTATTGCCCCCAAACAAGGTGATGGTGGCACCGCTACTTCGTCTGATCTAGCTCTGCTCGGAGCTATTGAGTCTATGATCAAACTTTTAAGGTAACTGTATTTCAATCAGCCTTACTTCTGCCTTGGAAAATCATGGTCCCATCACCAACTAACTTTTAGCCTAGTAGTATTTATCTCTCCTTAAAGAGGTTACAAGTCCAACTTACATAAATGATAAGATGACATAATTGTTTGATGAGTTCCATACTTAGTTGTGACTAGTATCATTGTGATTGTGTTAAGCTCAAAAGAAACTGAATGAAACAAGTCTTTATAGTCCCAAACTTTTTAGTAGTGAACTTTCTTGTGACATAGTAGGTGAATTGTAAATATCTACTAGTTTGTCAAAAATAAATATTGGGATAACTATATCTTATACCAATTCCCAAACGTTCCTTAAACCTTTTGTAATGGTACGAGAACTCCTTATTCTTTAAAACCATGTCCCTTGTTATGCCACTATTACAAAATGGTCTTATAGTGTCAGTGGATGGTGTCGGTTTAATCTAATATAGTGGCAGACAAGACAGTTGTGACACTAACTGAACATGACATCGGATCTACTGTCTCTTATAAACGTCATAAAATACTAGTGTCGCTTTTAAACCAACATAAACATACATTTTAATATTTTTAAATACTGATGTCGCTTTTAAGTGACATAAAGTATAAGTGTAGGGGCAAACGACTGGAAGAGCTTTTTCAGTTCAGTGTTGGAGTCGGTTTTAACCGACGCAAAAGTTTCCTTATTTCGACGCCACATCCAAGTGCACTGACATGTCAGGCTCACGTCGGTTTGAACCGACACAAACTTGTCCTATTTCGAGGTCGCCTGCTACGACTGTCAGGGACACGTCAGTTTTAACCGGCGCAAACTTGTCCTTATTTCAACGCCACACAAACTTGTCCTTATTGTTTTTAAACATTTTAAAGCCTGAGTCAGTTATGAGTGACATAGATTTTAGTTTTTTTAAATATTTTAAAACCCGGTGTCCGTTGTAAGCGATAGAATAATGGTCTTTATATACTTTCCCCCATGTTTTCTTCTTCCTCTCTTGCATTTTTCTTATTCGTTCTTCCAATTTCAAACCCTCCCCGTGTTTTCTCTCTTGCATCTTTCTTATTTGTTCTTCCTACTTCATTTGTTCCTTCTTCACAACAATAAGTTTTTCTTGCTTCTAATATTTTTATTTAGCTTGTATGACAATATGTAGCAAACGATGACAAAGACAAAGTAATACTCTCGTTATAATTCGATATGTATTACTTTACGTCGAATTATATTTATTTGAACCATTTTAGTTGATAGTCTCAGAACATCATATGTTGAGACTCTTATTTTAAAATGGAACATTTAATTTGGTTAAAACTTTCTTCTTCTGTTTTTGCACGAGGACTGTCTAAACTGTACTTTCAATTTTTTTCCTCTTCTTCAATCAATTACATTTGAATATGCCTTCCATTGAAATTTCCTTTTGCTATGAGTATTCGACAAATTAAGGTATGACTATGGGTAAAAGTAGGGGTGGACAGAATTTGGTTTGGTCCGATTTACCTCTCAAACTAGAATTGGAACAGAGAAAAGCTACAATTCGGTCCGATTCAGTTCTTATCAATATTAGTTACAAAAACCAAATCGAATTTGATTCGAACAATTCAGATGTTCGGTTCACAACCGGTTCTAGGCCTTAGCTCATTTCATTTATTGTTTGATTGGTCTTTTGGGTTTTATGAAATGATAATGCTATGGAGATTAAATTTATAGACAAAAATATATAAATTAAATGACATGTAAGTTGATAATTGGATTACTGTTTAAACGTTGATAAGTATTCTCATTCATTTTGGTGACACATAATTTAATTTGTAAATTTTGTCTACAATTTCACTTCCTGGAATTACCCTTTGTGAAAAGCCAAAACAGAAGCCGCATATCTAAGGAGGGAAGTGTGACAATCTAACAAGGAAGAGGAGGGAAGCGGATGCACTGCTTCATCTTCTTTTCTTGTCATCACCTTTTTGGTGCCTAAATCGCAGTGGGAGAGGAAGAAGCAGAAAATCGAGAGACCGTGAAGATCGATAAGGTGGAAATTTTGGTAGCAAGTGAGGAGATTTTGAGATATCGATGAGTAAGGATGGAGCAAAGGCCATGAAGATCGAGAGAGATCGAGAGAGATCGAGAGAGAGAGAGTGTGTGACGGCTGGGAGATGAATGAGAGGTTATCATGACTTAGGATTTGAAATTTTGACTAGATTTTCTGCAAGGTTGGCAATGTTAAGTTATTTGGGCTTAAGTTTGAGAGCTTTAGGTATGAACTTTTATATTCAGGTTGAACAGACAGATAAAAACAAAGGCCAAATGTGGATTATATTTAAAATAAAAAAGTTAATTAATAATACAATTCAGTTTGATCCAAACCGGTTATGTAGAGATAAAAATCAAAACCGAAATTGATATGACCGGTTGGTTCAGTTCCAACCCGAGCTGAACCAGTTCTACGATTTCACGTTTTTATGCCCGCCGTCGGTACGAGCACTAAGAAAATTATGGTTTCAACTTTTAATTGCGATGCTCCGAATGCTTACCACGTGGAAGCATTTGATTTGGCATGAGGCCACAAAAGTCTTCCTTTTATTATGATTAGGGTAAATATTACAAAGCATGTATATATAGGTTTTGTCTGAACGGTATAAGCATAAGAATCTAGAAACTGACTAGTCTTCATTAAAAATTTGGTTCTGTTAATTAGTATTTTAATAAGAATAAGTCGCATTAAAGTAAATTTTAAAGCTAATATTAGGTAGGATTCTTTAACTTCTACTTGGAAATTCGAGAGAATTTTTGATTTCATGGTTTAAACAATTTACTTGCGGTCGTCTCATGCGACATATGTTTTCTTCTGTCCTTGGAATGCTGTCGAATTCTTTTCTTTTAGAGAACAATGCTGTTACTCTCCAACTTGATAGCTTGCACACTTTTGTCAATATAGAATGAGTTTATCTTTAGAAGCTGTTGTTGATAATTTGAAATGTTTTCATACGCTTCATTGTAGCTACTATTTGTATTTTAGATATTCATCATTTTATGTATATATTGTCAAACTGTATTGTTCTAAAGAAAATAATGGATTGAAAGATGCGCTTTATTGCATTGGTGAAAAACAATCATACATATGTATCATGTGCGAGTTTGATCCTCATCAATCTCTCTCTCCTTAACAAATAACAATTTAATCTATTAAAGTGATTGTTTGTCAAAAAAAAAAATCCGGATCCTCGTCGGATCCTTTTTGTGAGGCTTTCTGAAATTCGTAAATCGTATCCCTTTATCATACATCCTGTAGTCAGAAATTATTTAAAATATTTTTATTTAAAATTAAACACAAAACGTACCTGACAAAAACTGACCATATAATGTACGATGAACGGACACGATTCACAGATCTTCACCAAAAGGATTCAAAGAGGATTCTGTTGAAAAAAAAAAAAAAAAACTATGACTTGACATTATATATTTAGTAAGGGTTTTTATCACTAATGGTCTCTGAAATTGACTTACCCCATCAAAATGGTCCCTGAAATTGAAAATCAATCAAAGTAGTCCCTGAAAATGGGTGTTGCAAATCAATCTAGTCCTTCCATTACAATTTCGTCAAATATTCTGTTAAGTGATGACATGACACATAACTGGACCCTACAAGTCTAATTCAATATGCCACGTGGATTAAAAATATTTAAATTAAAATACAATTTTTATTTTTTGTATAATTAAAAACTTAAAAAAAAAAAGAAAAAGAAAAGAAGACTAACACATCTTTTTCTCCTCCCAACTGAACACAACCACACCTGCATTACATCCAAAATGTACCTGACAAAAACTGATAGTACAATGTACGATGAACGGACACAAAACATACCTGACAAAAAATGACCGTACAATGTACGATGAACGGACACGATTCACGGATCTTTACCAAAATGATCCAAAGAGGATTCTGTTGGAAAAAAAAAATGACTTGACATTATATATTTAGTAATGTCTGAACTGTCTTGTTTTGCCTTTCTTCTTATTTTTGAAAATTCCAAGGGGGAAAATAATCACATTAGTTAACGATTGTTCAAAGGAAGTTTGGCTAGTGTTGCACCGTAGCTAGCCATATCTAGGTGGAGAATAATTGAAGCAGCATGCATGACTAATAAAATAAAATAAAAAAGGAAAGAAGAAGACGTAGCATGTCTTATTTGACAAAACCTTATGTGATGTCTAGGAATCCAGCATGTGATATATATAAACATCTTGTGGCTCTCGTGTTTGACTTCGAAGGTTTTCCAAGCAACCAAAGCATGTGCATTTCTTCTAAGCATAGTGAACCCTAAAGCCTGAACATACATATATGCTTGGATATTGAGAATTTTAATAAAAAAACTTCTGGTACTGTTCATTTTAAGGAAAATCATATTTTTATACTAAAAAGTCAATTCTAATACTACTTTACCTTTTATTTTGTCATTATCGTTATAACTCAAAATTTTCAAACAATTTTCATTAGTTTTATTTTGAATATTTTTTCTCAAATATGCTCCTAACTTATGACACTGTCTCTTATTGGTTTACACAGAGAGATATAATGATATATAGTCAAGTGAGCTGCTTTCATTCGTTGGTCAGAAAAAAAAAAAAGAGCTGGTAACCAAACTTTCCCACCAATATTTTGGCATTTGTCCAAAGAAAGGTAACGGACCCCCTCTGTGCAGGATTATAAAGTCCTCCTTGGAAGAAAGGAGAGGGCCTTCCATTTGACTAATTCTAGACTTATTTGCTTGAAACTATTATTTTATGCAATATACTTTAACCTGCTCACAATATTCTGTGTATCAAAAACATTATCACGTAATATTATTATTTCATGTATCATAATATAGATTTGTTAAACTTATAAGTTAATAAAACATATGTGCGTGTCTACAATTTAAGTGAGATTAACACAATATCACAACAATCTTGATATACCAAAAAAATTAGTGATCTAACAATACTCTCTCTTTTTGCATACGTATCCTGTTCAGTATGGGATACGTGTACGGCCTGTAGGTCTGAAGTCACTATCATCGATTATAATATGTTAATTGTGTTTTGTGGGTTATTAGATTCGATTAGTTCATATCAGTTGGTTGGGGAAATATTAGTTTTAAAATTTCGATAAAGAGGAGGGAAAAACATCCATGGTAACAACCCGAAATTTCAAAAAAGAATATAAGATGGGGCGCCGAACCTTTATGTCACATCTGTGGTGCGATTATCCTTGGCATGTTTCAGCTGCATATATATATGTCCGATACCCTAGGAAGCTGCAAACTTAAGCATCAGACCAACTAAATGAAAAGACCACGGACACCTCCAACTTTTCCACTCTGTTGCAGTTCGAAGAAAGGGAAGGGCAGTAGGGTTGAAAGGTTTAGATAAATATATATATATATATATATAGGGATAGAGTCGATGGACGTATATTTTTATATTTTTTTAAACATTTAGATTACAAAGCATCCAAAGGTCCATATTCATTCATTAAATGACATGGATGCTTAAGTAGATTTTAACTAATAATAAACATAAAAATAAAATTCAAAAAGCATAAAATATGGAAGGTGATTAAAAATAAAATTAAAAAGGAAGAAACCCTAGTTTTAACTTTTAAGCATGCAAACAAGAAAGGAGATAGAACTTTATTGATTTGAAGTACTGTAACGGTGTAACCTCCATGTCCCTCTTTTCTGATGAGGTCTGCAACTTTCATAGGATTGATATGAAATTTTAATACATTCTACAACAAATCAAGCTATTAGTCTTTTGAATTTTCATTACGTAATCAAAACGTACAAAGCCCTAAACCGTATATTATTGTTCATATATGTAGGGTGATTAAATTAGGTTTTGCAAAATCTTCTTAGTTTTGCCAATTTAGGTCATTGATGATTTTTCTACTATTTTTAGTTTTTCGAATCAAACAAACAACTTGATTTCATTCGTCTGCGCTTTCATTTTTTTTTATTGTAGCAGTTTTATTTCCGCTAAGTATTAATCCTATCACTGATATCACTTTTTTTTTAAATCGTTACTTTTTTGTTATTTATTGGGGTTCATTTTTTATAAAATAAAAGAGGAGATTTCATCCAAAGCATTGCAGGGAGGGAGATGGAGGTTACAGTATTTTCATGTTTTTGTTTTTTTTATTTTTTTTATTTTTTACGCTATGTTCAAAGTTTGATTGTTGGTTTTTTCAATTTTATCCTATTAGATATTAATTTTTATTTAGATTAGTGTTTTCTTTATTAGTTATAATCCCACATCATCATCCAAGTCATTTAATGTTTAAAACTCTCCACATCACTCTTAATCTAGACCGTTAAATGTTATAAATCTAAAGGTTACAAGAAAGTGTAAAAATGTTTATCAAAATGTTTATAAAATCTACACCGTTGAATGTTATAGGAAACCTTTAAGGAAAGAGATTTTTTATTTATTTTTTATTTATAAAAATGAAGATTAATTGTGGAGTCCACATCACATCAAACTTTAACGATCCGAACCGTCTATTTTTACGTTGCATCTTATAGATCATCCTTGCAATGTATTAGCCAAATTGGTAATGTTTAAGACATCTAATTGAGTTCAAAGAAATTAATGAATACTTTGTTATATAAGAAACAATGAAATTTTATTTTGATAATTAAATAGACAAATGATTTTGGATTGAATTGAATTTTTGTAAGGATGGTCTATAAAACGAGACTTACAAATAGACGGTTCGGCTTGTTGAAGTTTGATGTGGAGGGGGCTCCACACCTAGTCCCTATTTTTTGAAAAAAAAAATAGAGATTCATTTGCATAAAAGACCTGTACATATATATAAATATATGCAGTCTAATATGTTATATTATATAAACTACAATTATTTGCCAAGTATCATATATGAATATATGATACTAAATAAGAATATTATCAAGGGACAAATATTTTTATGTTCTTTTTTAGCTATTAGATTTTATAACATTTAATGGTATTGACTCAAAGTAATGTTTAAAATTTTAAACTTCAAAATGACATGGATTTGCCATTTAATATTATGGACTAATGGTATTCCTCTTCATTTGTAATAGTTTTTAGGTTTGATTCTCGCCGAAAGCAAATTTAAACTACATTATTGCTATCATATAAGAATCAACTAATAGAATAAAACTCAAAAGAAAAAAAAATCAAAACAACGATGAAATACAGGAAATAGAGATTGGCCACGAATGTGAGAAGACCGAGAAAAATCTATCGTCTTCACAACATGTTGATTTGATTCGATTGATACAAAATTAAAATGCACACAAAACATATCAAGCTATCACTCAATCTTTTAAATCATTTTGTTTGGTAAATAAAACTAAACCCCAAACTCTCATTCTTCATTCCTGGTATTTTTGAGTGATAAATTAGGCTGTAGAAAACGATGTTTTCCCTCATTGGCCAAAAGGCAAGATCAATGTGAAAATAATCTGAACTAGAGGGAAAAAATATCTCTCGATTAATAGTAATAACACGAGTTTCTAGAATAAAGAGACCAGGAAGGTGTTTTAACCAAAGATGAGAAAGAAAAAAAAAACTAATAAAAAATGCTTGAAAACTTTAAGTTTTAACGATATGGACAAAATAAAGGGTAAAATAAATAGTATCAGGATTGACTTTTTAGTGTAAAAATATGGTTTTTCGTTAAAGTGAACAGTACTAGGAGCTTTTCGTTAAAGTTCCAAAAAAAGACTTGGATAAGATGGCAAAGCAATGGAGGTGTCTTACGTCTTACCCACCCTCTCACTTTAAAGTTCGAACGCTTACTGTGGAGCAAAAAATAATCAAGAGGCGACACGTGGATTTTTGGGTAAAATGGACAAAATTACCCTCAAGGCACACCAGGATTCATACATGCGAGCAGTGGACAATCATCCCTCAATCAAGTCAAAAATGCCCAAAACAGGTAACAAATTCAAAGTTATTTCATCCATCCTCATCCTATATTTTCCACAAGGTAATTATTTCATAACATTCAAAACATTCCATATAAATTGAGTTAATTGGCTAATTAATGGATTTATTCCTAATTAATCCATTAAATCACTCATTTCACACAAAAATACCCCAAAAGGCAGGCCATCTTTTCTCAAAAGGTGGACCAACCATGCTCTATATATTGAACCCCATTTTCTCTAAAAACCTAGGTCTACACTCTTGCAAAACTCCAAAAACTCTTTAAACTCTTTTCTTTCTAAATTCTAACTTTGACATTGGAAGTTCTTCGGCCAAACCCCCCCATTCATCGTGGGCACGTGAGGCTTTTGGCCTTAACCAAATGTGTTAATTGTTTTGTAGGTGCAATTTTGTCCAAGATGAAGGAGGAAGAAATTTGCATCCACAAATTGGTACTTTTCATTGAGAGTTGAGTCCCACACTCGTGGAAGACTCTCGCATCCAAGGTTTTCTATTTTCTTGTCCATTTGTAGATTTTTTGTACATTCTTATTTTTAGAATTTTTTTATTTACAAAAATTCTTTGATAAAACATAAAAGAAAAGTACAATGGCTAGAAATTTAGAAACTTCAACGAACGAAAATTCCAATGTTCAAGAGACGGAACCATGGCGAACGACGAGGCTAAACGTGACAATAAATGGAGCGGCACCACCACCACAAAGCTTTACCATGGCAACCACGGTAGCCACCCGCGGCAAGGTCCATGGTGTCACCACCACGGCCCGAGCTGTGCCATCCAAGACCTATGACACCAAAGCCATGACCCAAACCTCACACTCGCATGCATCACGCACTGAGCAGCCCACTCCCGTGGCCTTCCAAATAGCCCAAATCGATCTAAGATTAGTTCAACCGTCCTGGCTCCAAATTTTCGGACCGACGATCGAACCGGGAACATTTTCACCACATTTTTCTTCGGATTTAACATTTCCCAGCTCAAATCTTGCACTCGAAGTCTACCACACTTCCACTGCTCAAGGAGACGCATTCCTTCCAAGCTATTCCAACCCAAATAGAGAACAACACTTGTCTCGACAAGTCATAGAGTTGACGAACGCCTTCGCATAGTAGACGACCTTGGTGAACCAGCTCTTGCAGCGCATTGAGATGCAACTTGCCCTAGACTAGGCGTCTCGAAGTAGGACAAGGGAAGACAAAGAACCTCTCAAATAGCGTCCTGACAAGCAGCCATTCGACCAGCCACGAACCGAGCATACGGGCAGTGTAGACTCCCGATTGGGCCCCCAAGATAGCGGTATACTCCTGTTTTAGCGCGCGGAGGAACGTGCATTCTCGACTAGGCCCATGGACGAGAGCACATTCATGGTTGAGGTCACACTCTGATAGTCAACATGAGCAATCTTCTAGGCGAAATGTTCATTCCCAGTTAAGCCCGCAATGAGCATTCTCCACCCCACATCGGAGTAGGCAGCACGACGGACGGAGAGAAGCAGTCACTCAATCCGGCTCAAGTTCAATTGGTAGCCTGCGAAGAACTCTCTCGCCTGCTAGGGTCGTACCACACGTACTGCATCCACAGCATAAACGAGCCAAACACATGGAAGAGTAACCTAGACTAGCAAGTCACGACTGGGGGTAGCCGAGAGCTCCGCTACCCTAACAAAAATAAATTCAAGAAGAGGTAGAGAGATTCTTGACTAAACGATTGCGTAATTTCCAATGCAACGAGGTCACCAACGAGGCACTACGACGGAACATGACCAACATAAGCAGGTCACCCTTCACGGACGAGATCGAGCAGGTAGAGCCTCCACGCAACTTCAGCATGCCACATTTCACATCTTTCAAAGCGGATGAAGACCCGGAGAGACACTTAAAGCACTATTGAAGTGCAATGATCCTCTATCAAAACAACGACGATCTCATGTGCAAGATATTCGCCACCACTATACAAGGCAAGGCGCAAGATTGGTTCTACACCCTGTCGCCACAATCCATCCAGGGTTTCAACAAACTTTCTTTGGTTTTCACCCAAGAATATTCATCCTATTGCTCGATAAAAAAAAGTCCAACCATTTGTTCAACATCAAGAAGAACGCAAAAGAGTTACTTCGCGACTATGTGAAGAGGTTCAAAGCAGAGAAGACAACGATAGTCAGATGCAACGACTCGATAGCTAGAGCAGTATTCCAAAAAAGACTTCTAGCAGACCACCCGCTATTTGGAAAATTGATCATGAAAGAAGATCAAACTATGACAGACTCTTTTGCTTTGGCAGAGAAGCATGCACTTTAGGACGAGGCTCACCAATGCATATTCAAGGACTTAAAGAAGTACTCGACATCACCTCCTCAATATCCAAAACGGAAGTAGCAGATGACTTATTCGCATGTTTGATGGTATCTAAAGCAGCAATAAGGTCTACCAGTATGCGAGAAGAGCTAAGGGCCCGACTACTTGTATTTCATAGTTCAAAAGCTCTCATCGATGTTATCATAAATTCAAAAGCTAACTTTGGCTATAGTTGTTGCAACCCGGAAGCTTTATCTTCAAACACACGCAGTCATCCTCATGACATACTATTCCGCCTAATCCAAATGCGCGACGATAAAGGCATAGACCCTGGCGGATGCAAAATTTTCTGACGAACGTAACAACTCGGCCCAAAAGACACACCAAGGGTAGACAAATACTAGAAGGACACATTCAGAAGCAAGTTTTGTCCTCGTCACCCTAAAAGATTCTACATAGGAGCAACATGTACCGGCATTTGAGCACCACCTCCTACTGCGTGTCACACAACCCTAGCCGACCCTTGCTCCATAATTTAGCTCTAGAATGGTCCAATACCAGCAGTTGAGTATCTCCTGCTACATGTAACATGATCTCAGCTCCACGACTTCCTACCGCGCATTCACAACACAACAGAGCAACCCAACGATGCCTCGAAAGTAGCCGAGCACACCCTAGCTGCACCTGTTCCACCCGATGGAGGCTTCTGGCATTTGTATGTCGAAGGCGTATCTAACTACAAAGGTAAATCATGCGTAGTCCTTGTCACCCCAGATGATTCGATACCCGAACAGATGATCATTCTAGGCTTCAAAGCATCCAACAACGAAGCAAAGTACAAGACCCTACTAACAGGCCTCCGAATAGCAAAAGACTTGGCGGTGAAAAAGCTCGCAATTCATTCTGATTTCTAGCTAATCACTAGCCAGACTACTTTAGGTGTTTCAGACTTACACCCTCACTCAAGTTCCATAAGCAGACAATGCTCACGTGGACGCATTAGTAGGCCTAGACTCCGCCCCCAACCACCAACTTAAACGCTCTATTCCGGTGAAGTATCTAGACTAGCCAAGCATAGAGGTGGAGCCAACAGCCGAAGTGTCACAAGTTAGTACAACTCTAAACTGGCAAAGTTTTATTATAGACTACCTGGTCAATGGCACATTTCCCGTGAAAAGGTTAGAGTCTAGAAAACTCCAAATAAAGGCAGCACGCTACTACATGTGGAAAGACATTCTCATCCAAATATTCTACACTAGACCATATCTCTATTACCTAGCACCTCCTGACGACCTAAAGGTTCTAAGCTCAATCCACGAAGGCGTTTGTGGAAATCACCCCGAAGGCTGATCCTTAGCATAAAAGGCTTTTAACACAGGCTAGTACTACCATGCACCAAGATGCTAAGGAGTTAGTACAAAAGTACGACCATTGCCAACGCTATAAATCGGTACCAGCACTGCTTGCCAGTGAGCTACACCCACAGACGAGTCATTGGCCGTTCAAACAGTGGGCAATCGACTTGGTGAGAACTATGCAGCCTGCTACTGGGGGCAGAGGCATGATGATCGTGGCAACCGATTACTTCCCCAAATGGATAAAAGCAAAGCCTATGACGACCACGACTTAGACGGACATATAGCGTTTCATATGGAGGTACATCATTTTCCGATTTCACATCCCATAGTCCATCATCACTGACAATGGCCCGCAGTTTATGGGTAAAGATTTGGTGAAGTTCTTCCAAAAGTATGGCTTCAAGCAGCACATGTCCACGCCGAGATATCTATAAGGCAATAGGCGAGCCGAAGCATCCAACAAGATGATCCTTGACTGCCTTAAGAAATCCTTTACCAACAAGAAGGGAAAATGGTCAGACAAACTCCTCGGATGTCTATGGGCATATCGCACCACCAAAAGACGAGCAACTAATGATATTCATTTCTCTTTGGCAATTGGCTCAGAAGCCATCATTCATCCCAATGTCATCAAGCCAAGTATGATCACTCTACTACAAAGCATTGAGCAGAACAGTAAGGAGATGGCCACAAGCTTAGATCTGGCATTGAGCCAAATGTGTTAATTGTTTTGTAGGTGCAATTTTGTCCAAGATCAAAGAGGAAGAAATTTGCATCCGCACTTACAGTTCTTTCTTCCTTTTTCTTCTGGATTTTATTATTTATAATATTAAATATAAATCCACGTCAGTTAAGGTCACATCACTCTTGCCAAAAAGAAGTGTAAAGTTATTTATCAAAATATTTATCCTTCGATTCTAATTTCTATTCCTATTAAATATTCACATTTTAGTAAAATATAACTCGTCAAGTGTCGAGCAAAAAAAATTGTTTCTTTGTGTGATCTTAACAATCATATTGCAATTTCTTTATGAGTTTTAAGTATACAAAGAAAAAAAGTTTAATGTTTAGTTTTTTCCTTTTGTTTTTATTCTAAAAATGTTGTTTTAGTCAAAATGGTCATTGAGATTTGCATAACACATAACTTTGGTCCCTAATATTTAAAATCAATAGAAGTGGTCCCTGAGATTGTCCACCATCAATTATTTTGGTCATTCCGTTAAAAAACTCTATTAAGTTGAGGGTATAACACATAACTTTGGTTCCTGAGATTTGCATAACACATAATTTTAATGCCTGAGATTTGCATAACACATAACTTTGGTCCCTGAGATTGTCCAACATTCATCATTTTGGTCCTTCCATTAAAAAGTTCAGGAACCACTTAACGGAGTTTTTTTATTAGAATGACCAAAATAATGGATGATGGACAATCTCATGGACCACTTCTATTGATTTTAAATCTTAGTGACCAAAGGTTATGTGTTATGAAAATCTCAGAAACCATTTTGGCTAAAAGGCCTATTAAAAAACACATAAAAGATAACTAAAGAAAGGGTTTCAAGGTCACAAACTTGAGTGTTGTTTTTTATCTGTCTCTCACACAGGCATGATATGAAATCATAATAACAATGATCAAGATGCCTTAATACTAATAATTAAATTAATTATTCCAATTAGAGAATATAGTATCAGTAAATTATATATATTCCAAATTTCCAAGTAGCTTGAGAACTTAAACCGAGCAATAGTAGTTGCTCTCTCTACAGAAAGTAGAAATCTTTAAGAAAAGTCTTTCTCACATACAAAAGAGGAGACATGAAATATCATTTCAATATTACTTTTACCAACACAAACACGCATTATACTATAATCTATCAATATATTACTATACATATATATTTATATATTGTACTACAGTGAGAGCACCAGCACCTACAAAATTTTGGTAGGAAAGGGATCATTCTGGATCCCTTCCATCTAATCTACCTGACCGGGTGATTCGAGCCATTGAAATTTGATCCAACGATTAAAGTTATTATGACTTTTAATAGATCTACCTGTTTGTAGCAGTTAGATTAAATTTCAACAGCTCGGATCACTCGGTTAGTTGGATTAGGTGGAAGAGATTCGGAAATGATCCCTTTCCATTTTGGTAGGACCCAACTTCCAGATTTTACACTTGGACCCCACATTATCTTACTTGTAATGCCTTGTAAATCAAACAAGAATTTGGCTTGAGCCAAAGACTATGATCTAGTTGGCAACATGGAAAGCACAATTCTAGTGTTATAGATAGTGGCTGCTAATGAGTTTGAAACCCTAACAAGCCTACAAGGCGCGCAATATGCTTGCAATTTCCAAACAACAAAAGACATGTATTGGAGATTCCCACTCTGGTTAGAAACTTAAGCTACCATTTAGCAATATTTGACCCAAAAACTTGAATATGTTACAGTCATATTTAGACTACAAATATAATTGTGCAAATCCTAGTGTATATAGGGATATCTTGGAATAGTCTCCTTAATAGATATTATCCTATTAGAGTTGTAATCCTATTAGGGTAAAAAGATTTAACATATCCTACTACTATAAATAAAGGCACAATGAGGTGATACAACACACACTTCACAATTAAATCTCTCTCTTCTTTCTCTTGCCACCAGCCTCTCTCCCTCTCTAGTCCTAAATACAGTTCAGTCAAATAGGCATACAACACGTTATCTGCACACTATTGCCAGAAGCTAAAGAACTGAAGGATCGTAGGAGGAGACTTTCTTCAACAAAATTCAAAGGCTTTTATTTGTTTTCTGTCAATCAGGTACGCTTAAAATAAAGTAATATATTTGAAACGTCCACGAAGCATGAAAACATTCCCCATGATGCATGAACCCCCTATATTTATATTTTCCTTCCGATAGATATATTGTATATGATTCATATATTTGTCAATATATATATATATATATATATATATACTTTTCATGCATTACCCAATTATTTTTCTATATGGAATTTGTGAGTCAATACATATAAATAAATTAGAAGCAATTTAGGGTTCTTAAAACCCTAGAAAAGTCGGAAAAAAAAACTGAGACTTATACAACATGGCTGCGACTCATCGCCGTGCCGCCGTAGGCATCACTGCCGACCACCGCAACTAACCTGCAGCCCAGTAGCATGGAGCACGCCATCAGAACGACGTCGTTATGATGTCTGGACTATGGCAGTAGCCCTTTGGGCTTTGCTTCACCTACACGGACACTAAGCTTCGGCCTGGTAAGGGTTACCATGGGCCTACAGCCCATCCAAACCCAAAACCAGCAACTTTTGAGTTGCTGGGCTTTGTCCTAAGTCCTTGGCCCAAACCTGCAGCAAGCCCGTATCGTTTGCCGGGCTTTGCCCATGTCTTGATCCACTTGCCCGCAACTTATGCTGCTGGGCTTAACTTGCCTCGACCTAAAAGCCTGAAACCCAACCTCGGCTGAGCTTCTCCACACCAACCTGTAAGCTAGCCTTGGGCTGGGCTTGCTTCTCATGCTTAATTTTAGGCCTAAACCAGCAGCACCAGCTGTTGGGCTTATCTAGATCACACGGCCTATAGGCTTGCAATCCTCCCCGTGGCCCAATAGTCTACAGCCGTGTTGCAGGGCCTGTTAACCAACCCACTTTTGGCTAGGCAGCATTATTTTTTCGACCCAATGCCAATTTTTGGCATCCTCGTGTTATAAATCATGCCCAAATATTCTTTTTTGGGGTACTTTGGTTTACACTAAATAATTCTAATTTAATTATCACTTGGTTTATCACCAACTGAAATATGACCTGTCTGTCATTATTTTGCTTCTACGATATACCCCGTTTTGTCTCGATCTATTTAAATAATAAAAAGTGACTTGTAGTCCATTAATTTGATAATTAACCCAAAATTATTGATCTGAAGATCACTTTTGGACATTAACGATTCAATAATTATTTTTCTACTTTGAACTGTTGACATCATTTCGTAGTTTCGAAGCTCACACACTTGAGTTCCAGAAGCAACTCAAATCCACTACAATTAAATCAGCATATTGCATTCTGTGTTCTTGCATCTCCTTTATAAACTAATCGTTCATAAAACTAAATTGAACATGTAGCTTTCATGTTTAAATTGAACCAATACATATCTATAGAACCCGAATGTTCTATGATGTATGTCTATAGATTACCATATGACTAACCACGTTTTATTGTACCTTCCATTTTAGGGACATGTCGAACTTGAACAAGCTCGATTTCATTGCTCTGGAAGTATCTGGAAGAAACTACCTGAAGTGGGTTCAAGACATGAAGCTCCATCTTACTGCAAAGGGTATTAGAGCCACAATCGAGGAACCTACCAAAGCCAAACTCGTTGATGAAGCTCAGAAAGCTACTGCAATGATCTTCATTCGAAGACACATCCATGATGCACTATAGACTCAGTACCTTGCTGAAAATGATCCACGCATCCTCTGGCTTGCTCTGGCAGATCATTTTGATCACTAGAAAGACATTTACTTGCCTGAAGCAAGACATGACTGGCAGCATCTACGCTTCCAAGACTTTAAGTCTGTGAATGAATACAACTCTGATGTTTGTAGAATCTGATCACTACTTAAGTTTTGTAAAGTGGACTTAACAGATGCAAATCTCTTAGAGAAGACCTAGTCAACCTTCCATGCCACTAGTATTGTCCTGTAGTAACAATATAGGGCACAAAAGTTCACCAAATTTCAAATTTGATATCTATTTTACTTCTCATTGAAAACCAAAACCATCTTTTAATGAAAAATCATCAAGCTCGACCCATTGGCTTGAACGTTGTGCTTGAAACACATGCGACCAATTTTAGCAACCACAAACGACGAAAACATTATTGTGGTTATGGTAAAGGGCAGCAAGCCCACCCACAGGCCCAAAGTCAACAGAGCCAAGGCCTACCCAAGGAAGGAAATTTGACCCAGAAGCGTCAACCCCTTGCACCTAAAGGCCTTAAACTTCAAGAACAAGGGAAAAGCTACCGTTCAATCGGCTTCCACTGAAATGGACATGTGCTACCACTGTGGATCAAAGGATTATTGGTCATGCATATGCAAAGCTACCCATGTGGCTATTGCCAAGTATCATTCTCGTCTCAAGTCTAACTTTGTCGATGTGGAACATCTCAAATATGCTGTTACATCAATGGAGATATCAGATTTTCATATAGACCCACCATGTGGCCAGCCCTGAGCCCAGGTTCCAGAGCACTTTGTTGCTTTGGCATGTTCATATGGGACATCCTGGACGTTACATGATGTGCCATATCCTCAAATCATCACATGTGCATCATTTACCTCCTTATGTTAGATTCTCGTCATGCAAAGCTTGTTTTTTGGGGAAGTTGAATACTCAACCCTCAATTACAAAGATTATTCACAACCCTCCTAAGTTTCTTCAGATGATTCAAGGGGATATTTGTGGACCTATCCAACCAACATGCGGACCATTTAGATACTTTGTGGTGTTAGTTGATGCATCGACATGTTGGTCACGTGTGAAATCCCGTTCCTCAATTTAACTATTTAAAATTACGTATCTCATAGTTTCGACGTGTTTATATTTACGACATATGAAAATTTTATTCGATAAGTAAAATGACGAAATTTTCCTTATTGTGTTAAACAAGATTCTTTGTGGACGTACTTTATATTTTCATAATTTTTCAGATACAAACGCGTGGGTGCAAACGGAATGTAAATTGGAGCTATAATGAAGGAGTTATTAACGAACAAAGTCAAGGGCAAAATGGCCATATAATTATTAAATTTGGAAAGCTCCAGCTTTATTGGAGAATGAACGGTTGAGATGAAGCCACATGTGTGGCTATGATGGAAAGATGAGAAGAGAAATGAGGGGTGAATTTGCCTAATCAGAGGAGGAGAAAATGAGGGAAAAAAAGGAAGAAGAGAATGAGGGAACCAGACCCCTTCCTTGACCTGTGACCCGACCCGGTTTCTGGTTGAATTTTTGACGAGAAATCATCGATTTTTCTGGAAAATTGACCGTCGCCACTACCTTGACTCGACTCCACAACCCTCCATCTACTTACCCCACTAAAAAATCGAAGACATTTAGCCTAATTCATGACGATCGAAGCTGACGGCTTCAAGGACACCCACGACGACGATCCACCATTTTTGAAGCCACCACCGTCAATTACCACCATCATTCAAACCTTCTTGAGACCAGGAACAAAGCCTAACCAAGTTTGGGGGCGTCGAAGCATCAATGGAGTAAAATCGACAACCACCAGATCGAGGGTTTTCGACGGTTAGAGGGATTTTTCGGCCACTTCCCAGCCGAACTAGGCTTCGGCCCAGGTATGAAAAATGTTCCTCTCCTTGAGTTGTACATTTATACAAAATTTGGTGAATTTTAGTGTTGGTCGGAATTTGGGGTTTCCATTTGTTGAAAACTGCCACCTACGGCGGCACATGGCTAATGGACTTGACTTGTGGTCAATATGCTACGAATTGATCTTAGATATTAAAATTAGTATTACTAGAGACTATGTAGGGCTTAGTGGGCCTATATTGGTTAGTAAGTTATCCCATATAATATATACATCGGTTTACGTGTATGGGACGTCATATTGTGATATATATATGTGTGTGTGTGTGTGTTTATTTATCCTTTTAATAATGTGAATGATAAGTATGATAAATGTTGACAATGTGATCCTAAGTATTATGTATAACTTATATGCTTGTATGACATATTAGTTGGTGGCCATGAGAAGTTGATGGTGTATGTGACTACGTTGTAACTCATAGAGGTTGAGGTATGAGTAGGTTGTGTGTTGAATTTACTGCACCATGTAGTAGTGGTACATGGATGGTTCTACTTGGTTTATCCACGATGAGGGACCATACGTATTTCAGGGGTGATCATGCTTGGTATATCCGCGATGAGTGATCATCACCTGCACAATTAGACTATGCTTATGGTTCTACTTGGTATATTCGCGATGGGGGACCATACGTATTCTATGAGTGATCATGCTTGGCATATCCACGATGGGTGATCACTACCTAGAGCTACAGGATACAATTTTGCTTGGTATAACTGCGATGGAGGACTGTTAAGGGTGATAATGCTTGGTATGCCGGTGATGGGTGATCACTGCCTACGTTATTAGACTATGCATATGGTTTTGCTTGGTATATCCGCGATGGGGGACCATATGCATTCTAGGAGTGATCATGATTGGTATATCCGTGATGGATTATCACTACCTAGAGTTAGGATGTGGTCTTGCTTGGTATATCCACGATGGGGGACCATACGTATTTAGGGGTGATCATGCTTGGTATATCTGCGATGGGTGATCACTGCCTACATGATGAGATTATGCTTATGGTTCTGCTTGGTATATCCGCGATGGGGGACCATACGCATTCTAGGGTTGATGAGGATTAGTTGTACTTGGTACATTTCGGTAGGCGATCATATTTTGGTTGGATTCCGTTGAGTGGTCCAGAATCCCTACTCTTGCTCATTTCCATAAAGTTAGTCTGACCCTAGATTTGAGTGATTATGAATTGCTCACAGTAAATGTTATGTTTATAAATTAGAATTATCATGTTATTACTTGGAATCCAGGTAGGGAATTATGTAGAATTCCTTTATTATATTTCGTGTAGTGAAATGTGTTTATACCATATTTAGGGCCTCGTATTTAGATCTCGTACAAATACTCAGGGGACTTAAATGTAATTATGGGATAAAGGAAGGGGCAAATATGTAATAGAGGAGGAGCCCCTTATTCTATAAAAGGGGACTCCTACCCTCATTCTAGGGGAGGCTCATTCTCACCCTCAGAGGCCATTTCTGAAGCCTCTCACCCCCTCTCAAAGTTCCTCACACCCCCTAAGCTCTAAGCTCTATCTCTCCCTCTTCAAGAAATACAATACAATCAGTGTGGACGTAGCCCAAACCTTGGGGTGAACCACGATACATCTTGTGTCATTTACTTTACTTGCAGATTCACGGTCGGATTTACGTTGTTCCAAGACCATCCGGTTTTGTGCATCAACATTTGGCGCCGTCTGTGGGAAACGACACGAAAAGCTATGTCGGTTATCTTTCATTTTTTCATCTCACCACCGTGAGACCTCATCACTGTCCGCCGTGAATCTGCACAACCTGTGAACCAAACACCTGTAGAGTGACTAAAAATCACTATCAGATGCAAATATGAAAGCTTCTGGATACAAAAACCACCACCAGCGCAACATACGACATTTCCGTAAATAACTTCAAGACCAAGGGCTTTTAACCGCCAACCCCGTCAGCAATGGTTCTTTCCAGATTCGCGGTACAGACCCACCTGCCTGACGTCAAAGTCCCAAATCGAAGGCGAAAGACCCACAAAATCTCTCCGTCCAAGCTCTGTTCAGTCTTCAGCTGAAAAAAAAAAGCTCTGACCTTGAGGCCGTCGAGTCCCTAGTGCGTGGCCACCATGCGCGGTCCTTTTTTGCCAGCGGAATCTCCAAGATTAACCGTAGTCAGCACTTTACCGCCAAGGCCGCGGCCCAGCACCTCGATCAGGTCATGGCCTCTCATATCGCTGACGGCGACGACGACGAAGATGTGGCTGAGGATGCGGTTGAGAACGAAGAAGTAAAGAGAGGGGACGGGTCTGATGCTGTTGCTGTTTCTGTTTCTTCAAAGCCCAAGAAAAGGAAGGCTGCATTGCTTTTGAAAATGGACAGAACAAGATTCAAAATATTCTTAGAAAAATGCAGATCCGTGGTTCATCAAGGGCGCTGCTCAGAATCAAAAGCAATGGGGTGGTTCGGGGAGACCCTGGACCCCGTCAAATCCATTCAGATCAGACGAGCTCTTTCCTAAGCCGTCACTCTCAGATTCGACGACACATAAGTCCCTAATGCTTTATTTATCATCATCTGATTCATCCTGGTTCTCTGGAAGAACAGTTTCATCAATCTCATCCTCGTTTGTCTACTTCTTCGGTAAACGCCGCCCGGCCGAACCGTCGTCCTTAGTCTCGAAACCGACGAAGAGACTGTGTGGATGACTCAGTAAGCACGCTAGGGGTCAGAAATGTTCCAGATTCAACCTTGCCACCATGTTTCGTAACCTCGACGACTCCCTGAAAAGCATACAAGAAACGCCTCAGATCTGCAGAACGGTAAATTTCTACCGGAGGATCTGAAATGGGTATGAGAGGATCTAAGTTCTCCTGATGAAATTGCTGGCATAGGTCCCACATCAACCCTCATCTGGCTAGCTCAAAGGTTTACTTTTTTGTACGCTCCTCAACAATTCCTATTATTGGTGAGGGTGAAAATGATAGGTACTCCCAACGTGCGTCATCTTGCGAACCGGGTCATGGACCGGGTCTTAATGTGTCCTCATCTCAGTGGATAGGACAACAGTCTTTCACTCAGCGCCCAGGATCATGGACAACGACCTGCTGGATAAAAAAAAAAAAAAAAAAAAAGGGAAAGCAAAAGTAAAAGCAGAAAGAAAAGCAAGGAATAAACATGCAAAAGCACAGGAACATTACTCAAAGCTGGGGTCATCCTTCAAAAGCTCCATTTTCGTCCATCATTTTGTCGAAAAAGAAGAAAGCAAAAGACAAAGAGTGCGGTGGAAAGCTAAGGCAAAACAGAAAAACAAAAGCAGAAAAATACTGCAAAAGCAAGGAATAAACACCCCACCCGAATGATGTAATTTATTTTTATTATCTTTCGGAGACATCTGTATAAACCCCATCAGAGGGTAATATGTATAAACCCCATCAGAGGGTCAAAAAAAAAAAAAAAAAAAAAAAAAAAAAAAAAAAAAAAAAGGAAAAGCCCAAAAAAAAGGGGGTGACATGTTGTGGAGGGCAAAGGCCCATAGGCCTGAAATAGCACCAACCAGGTCATCAAAAGTACGCCTAGTACTCCAAATTATACTTGAGCACTACTCATGTCATTCATACATAAACATTCATGAGCATCACTCATGACAATCATACATAAACATTCATGACCATCATTCATGTCAACATTCATGAGCATCACTCATGCTAACATTCATGAGCATCACTCATGTCAATCAACATAAACATTCATGAGAATCACTCATGTCAATCAGCTTCAAAAGCTTAATTTACAGAGCTTTAGCTTCAAAAGCTTAATTTACAGAGCTCTAGCTTCAAAAGCTTCATTTATAAAAGCTCCAGCTTCGAAAGCTTCATTTACAGAGCTCTAGCTTCAAAGCTTCACTTGCAAAGCTTCACCTACAAAACTTCAGTGCAGGGTATACAAATACCGCCTCCGAACAACCACCACTTCGGCCCATACATGGATTCAATTTGAAGTCTCCAGCCAACAGACTCTATTGACCGAAGACTTGTGGGACTACATTATGTACCATATATTGGGCCTCAACTGGGCCTCATGAAAAATACTTGGGGGACTCTAGCCCATTATTTATGTATTAAGGAGCGAACCCTTATTTTATAAAAGGGACTCCCTCACTTTCATTGAAGATCACCCATGATTTATGTATTGAGGAGCGATCCCTTATTCTATAAAAGGGACTCCCTCACCACCATTAGAGAGCATCGCCGCCTACTGAGCAACTGTCTCACTGCGAGCATCAACTCTAGCCCATCACTTATGTATTGAGGAGAGAGCCCTTATTCTATAAAAGGGACTCCCTCACCTTCAACGCCACAAGCTGAGCCAACCAAGGCAACACAAGCTACAAGCAGAGCGGCCTCGCAACATGTGCTACTTCTAGTTGAGCATCATTTCAGATTGGGCATCGCCTCATATCAAGCATTAGTTCTAGACGACATCTAGTTACTTCGGCCCACACATGGACTGAATTTCAAGTCTCCAGCCAAAAGACTCTCTTGACTGAAGACTTGGGGGACTACTGTTTATACCATATTTAGGGCCTCGTATTTAGATCTCGTACAAATACTCAGGGGACTTAAATGTAATTATGGGATAAAGGAAGGGGCAAATATGTAATAGAGGAGGAGCCCCTTATTCTATAAAAGGAGACTCCTACCCTCATTCTAGGGGAGGCTCATTCTCACCCTCAGAGGCCATTTCTGGAGCCTCTCACCCCCTCTCAAAGTTCCTCACACCCCCTAAGCTCTAAGCTCTATCTCTCCCTCTTCAAGAAATACAATACAATCAGTGTGGACGTAGCCCAAACCTTGGGGTGAACCACGATACATCTTGTGTCATTTACTTTACTTGCAGATTCACGGTCGGATTTACGTTGTTCCAAGACCATCCGGTTTTGTGCATCAACAAAATGCAATCTTATTGATTGATTAATGTAGTTAAATGTTAATATAATGCATCTCTGATCCTTAGGACTGATTAATTGAAGTAATTGTGGAATGATGTTGGATATGATTGTTATTATTATAATTAGACTCATTGACCAATGTGGCTAGTGAATAACATTGTGCTTCGTTGACTGTTATTTGAGATGTTGCATACTATGAATTGCGGTATTAAGTAAAACATAGTGATTTATATGAAGGATGAATTGGAAATCTTGATTGCCATGTGGGTTTGTTATGTAGCCTTTAGTCTAGTAATTTCATGCTTGTCAAGTTCTAATGACTAATTAAGGAATGTTATGCCTTTCGGTTTGAACGGACTGTGATATATGTCGAATTGTAGTGAATGGTGAACTATGAATGGCTTGATCCCTTTTTAGGGTACGTAGGTAGTCTAACGATGAGGTTAGATGCAGCCATAAAGTATACAAAAATTTCTATGCAATTCGTACCTTGAATTATGTTTTGAACATATCCCGGAGATGGGGTTTGTTGGATATAAGAATGCTTGGTGACGTCACATGTCGATCCTGGACGTATGTCGGGATCGGGGCGTGACATCACATGTATGTTTATTGTCCACATGCAATGTTGCATTTGCTAAACTCCTAGCATAAATTATTAAGCTTAGGGCTCACCACTCTGATTAGTGCGACGTATTCTAGATTTTCAGGGCATTGCTCAAAGCATGCCAAATGCTTTTACGGATCTAGCAAAGGTGATGAGATCACAAATACCCACTGCAAACGTATCTGCACGGATCAACGTACCTAGAGTACGCCGTAATACCACCTGGAAAGGTTGAACCGTCCAGAAGGTAGAGCGGCCGCACCTTCCACGTGGCCTGGTACATTGGCGGCTAGCCAATCATCTGTTTCTACCCTGAAGCGTGGCAGACCCCCTGGTTCAAAGAATTCACAACCCCGGAAGAGGAAAACGGCACAAAGTAATGACCCTAGTCTGAATCCAACCATTGCTCACTCATCTGTTCCAACGCATAAGGTTATTCTAGATTACCGTAATGTCTTAGATAAGACAACCCGACTTCCCGAGAATTGCGAGATTTCGGTACACTACCCAGTATTGGGTCAACAATGCATTTGCGTACACAGTAGCTACTGACATCATGCTTAGCGATGATATTGAACATGTTCCGTTGATGAATCCCGACGTAGAACGGATTGGTTAAACTGGAAACAAGCAATCCAAGTCGAACTCGATTCGCTTGTGAAACGTAAAGTGTTTAGGCCTGTAGCTCCTACTCCACCACATGTGAAGCCTATGGGCTACAAATGGGTTTTCGTAAGGAAGCGTAATGAGAAAAATAAAATAATGCAATACAAAGCATGCCTCATAGCGCAAGGCTTCTCTCAATGCCCTGGGATTGATTACAATGAGATGTATTCCCCTATAATGGACACATAACGTTTCGCTACCTTATCAGTTTGGTAGTTTTCGAAAAACTGAATATGCAGCTTATGGACGTGGTAACCATGTATCTATATGGAGATCTAGATACGAAAATCTACATGAAAGTTACAGAAGGACTTCCATTAACTGGTTCAAATAGTTATAGACCATGGAACACTCTCTCTATTAGATTGAGGAGATCACTATGTGGATTGAAACAATTCGGGCGAATATGGTATAACCTTCTTAGTGAATATTTGACAAGTCAGGTTTATGTGAACAACGAACTATGCCTATGTGCTTTCATAAAGAAGTCACATTTTGATTTACGATTGTTGTAGTTTATGTCAACGACATGAACCTTATCGGAACTCCCACAAAGCTTGAGGAAATTGCCGTTCACTTGAAATCAGAATTTGAGATGAAAGATCTTGGGAAAACTTGATATTGTCTTGGCTTAGAGATCTAGCATTGTTAAGATGGAATCCTAGTACATCAATCAAACTACATCCAAAAGGTGTTGCAATGTTTTAATAAAGATAAAGCAAAGCCTTCGAGTACTCATATGGTCGTTCGGACTCTAAATATTAAACGAGATCCTTTCCATTCCAAGGAGGATGATGAAGAGAGTTAGAGTCTGAAGTTTCATACCTAAGTGCAATTGGTGCTTTATTGTACTTGGCTCAATGCACTAGACCTGACATCTCCTTCACTGTTAATCTTTTGGTTGGATAAAGCAATGCGCCTACACACAGACACTGGAATGGTGTTAAAGATATTTTCCTCTACCTCAAGTGTACGACGAATTTGGGTTTGTTCTACACCCACGAATCCTCGAGATAAGCCACCGCCCATTCGGTCCTCAGGTGGATTCCCGCTTTGTTGGTTACGCAGGTGCTGGTTATCTGCCTGATCCAAATAGGACACGTTATCAAACGAGCTATGTCTTTATTGTTGGAGACACCACTATATCTTGGAGGTCTACCAAGCAAACGCTAGTTACAACTTCTTCGAACCATGCTGAGATCCTCGCCCTGCATGAAGCATCACGTGAGTGCTTTTAGTTGAGAGTAGTCATAGAACATATTCGAAGCACAAGTGGTCTTACTACCGTCGTTGACCTTCCTATGACGATCTTTGAAAACAATGCAGCATGTATCGAGCAATTAAAAAAGGGAGACAACACCAAGCACATAACGCCAAAGTTCTTTTATTCTCACCAGCAACAACAACATCAGAACATTGAAGTCAAGCAAATCCGTTCCCAGGACAATCTGGCCGATCTCTTTACCAAGTCATTGCCCAAGTCTACTTTTTAGAAGCTTGTCCAAGGAATCGGTATGCGTAAATTATCTTAGTTGAATTGCTTGTAGTTCTCTTATTTGGAAGTTATGTCTAACTTAGGGGGAATATCCTAAAGCATACTCACTTGATCTTCATGTACGTTTTTTCCTATAATTAGGAGCATTTTTCCCATTGGGTTTTTGCTACCTAACACGGTTTTGATGAGGCACTCATCCTGGGATGATCATACTCCGTTGAGTTCACTACTTTTGTCCCATTTGACTTTTGTTTTAGACATTATGCATACTTCTCACTTTTCTCCTTAGCCTATGGGTTTTCACATCCTTAGGTTTTACCATAGCGAGGTTTTGTGAGTTTTACTACCAATGCATACTTTCTTTATATTTGAGACTCGCATTCGCCTCGTTGTGCCCCAACTTCATTAATTGTTCTGCCTCAATTGCTGAATATCTAATGCAATGTTTTGTTTGAGTATTTCCACACTCAAGGGGAGTGTTGCAGTCATATTTAAAATAGAAATATGATTGTGTAAATCCTAGTGTATCTAGAGATATCTTGGAATATTCTCCTTAGTAGATATTATTCTATTAGAGTTGTAATTCTATTAGGGTAAGGATTTAACCATCCTTCTACTATAAAAAAAAAATGGCACAATATGGTGATACAACACACACCTCACAATTAAATCTCTCTTTTGCCGCCGGCCTCTCTCCCTCTCTAGTCCTAAATACAGTTCAGTCAAATAAGCCTACAAAATAATATTATTATTGAATGGTTTGTTTGCAACAAAATATTAAAATTTTTCTCTAGAGCGCTTAATTGCACTTTTTGAATATATATGTCGTTAATAATTTGACATAACAAGACATGTTTATGCATGAATGTATAACCCAAATTTCATCAATATTCTCTTTCTACACATGCATCTTTAATTTTGCTCATCGAATTGAAAAAATTAAACAAAAACACGAACATAATTAAAGAGAGGTAAGTAAGAAGGAAAAAAATAGTGTGTTGTTAGCATTTTCCCGCAAATAATCTAGACAATAACATATATAAAGAGCTAAGGTTGTCTCTTTTAAAAGTGGTAATCTATTGTACACTTGAGAGGGGGAAAGCAACTAACTGTGAAGTAGAGAATCATGGTAAAATATTGCAGGCAAATGCATCAACGTGATTCTAAAGCTTCGTAATTCTAAGGCTTCGTAAAGAACTAACGAAATTTTTTTTTGACAGTTACGGAATTATGTGTTTGTTAAAAGGCAAAAAGAAGGAAACTACAAATATATACCTTGTTAACACACCTAGTTCATTTTTCTGACTCCCACTTTTCTCATACATGCAAAAAGAATTTATAGATTCATCCTTGTATCTCACGAAATTGACTGCCTAGGAAGCTCTAGCACACAATCTGAGTTAATTAATTCTTGTTAAATTTGCTACACTCAAATTACACAAAATTAACGTTGTTGTCCAAATGTGACTGCTATAAAAAAAATGTCATAAAAACAATATCTGATTCATTATATGTAAACCAAAATCGTAATAACATAATGCTCATATAATTAGGAGTTACATCAACGAATTTAGCCTGAATTGCCTGGATCGAGTTTGAATTTGATCACTTCACAGTTCAGAGACATTGATTAATTAGGCCAAGAAATGCTAAGTCACCATTAGTGGGGTCGTAACGGCTAATACCTGTCGGCATGAAACCCCAAAAAAATTATGGATGCCAACTTTGTTTAAGCGTGTGGGTCCATTCATACAAAGAAAATTAAAGATTAAAATTGGGTCATAGGTATCCTCTTTTAGTCTTTAGGTGGGTCGTCAATTCCATGTCAAATCATATCATGTTATTTTTCTGCAGATCTTTGGAATCCCAAGCGGTAGTTATACAAAAGCTAAAGCTGCTTCAACTAAGTTCATATTATATTAGGGTAGTGTTATTTACATTTTTTATTTTATTTCTTGCATTGTCTTGATAGGTTTTGTCCCTTAACTGTTTTCATTTTATTCTATCTGATGATCAAAAATTAAGAAAGACATATGAGATGTGAAAATAGATATGCGGATAGCACCATCTATTTTATTATTATGCGTCACTAATTTAATTCACATCATTCAGTTTAATGTCTACTCTAAACTGCACCTGAGATGTTAATGCTAAAACCCAAACCCTAATGATTGTTGCAGGTGGAGAAATTGCTGATGTTCATTTGCAAGGTAGGGTAAATGGGCACTATTTCAAACTTAATCATTGCTTGAGGTTTAGGTTTCGCTCCTGAATTTGAGTCTTATAGCTAAACCCTACATCTTAAAAATACGGACAATTCTACACCACAAAGTATTAAGGGTTAGTTTGGTGTTGTTGTACTTTTTAATAAACTATTGTGATATGAAAATAAATATCTGTAAAATAAAGTTATTAACTGTTTGGTAATTTTTTTTTTGTAGAAGTACTTTTGATTTACAAAAAAGAAATGTCAGTGTTTGGTAAAATTTTATATAAAATTGTTGTGAACATGTTAAATGACTAAAAATGATATGGTATTTAATGTGATATAATAATTGTCAAAGAGAATAATGCATGTGCAAAGGTTGTAATTTTATAAAATATGTAGGGGTATACTTGTCATTTGAAACTTCTATTAAATATGCACTGTTAACTATGTTTTGAAAAGAAAAAAAAACACTTTTTTAGAAGCATGATAGACATTGTTTTTGCTTATCTATGTTTTTTTACTATCATTGAAAGCAATTTTTTTTTTTTAAATGAACTTTTGTTTTGTTTTACTAAATACATTTGATGTTCCATATTTTTGAATAAGCTGATTTTTTAAAAAGGACCACAATCCCAAATTAGTCCTAAATATATTTAAAATGAGATAAAAAAAACTTCAAAAAAATCAACTTGAAATCCCTTGATTGATTCGAATTATATTTTCATTTGAAGTTTATCCTTATGGATTGATAGACACTTTGTAACATATCTACTTGTTTTTAGGAGATAACATATCCACATCACGTTGTTTAATTACATTCTTTTAATTGACTGTCTACCTACATAACATATTCAAAAAAAATATATCAAAATCTTGATAAAGGAGAAATATTACACAATATAGTCAAATTATTCTTCAAAGTATAGTGTGTGTATATAAAGTTAAAATGGATCTACGAATACGACTTAGTAATCTACATAAAGACTGAAGATTTTAAGTGGGTGCTCAATTACTTTATGAAAGAAAGATGTAGAATTTTGGTGCAATTTTTGTATTAATTAATCTTGCAAATATCTTAACCCTAATAATAGTCGTCCGTGATCTAACGCGGTTTTGAGGTCTCGAACTTTGATAAACCGACGGCCCCATTTGTCCTCTTCTCTTGCTAATCTTTTGCTTGCATGTGAGCCTCTTTGATTCGCTAGTTACAGTTCGTTTGATTACGCCACGACGGCCCCATGCAATTTTCTTCTAAATTATTCACGAGAAATTACAACTAAAAAATAAAAAATAAAAAAATAAAAACCAGGATGTTTTGCCTTGTGCTTTGGGATTCGTGGAGCCCAAGCACGATCCATGTCCATACAGACATGCATTCTCCTTGGCTTAAGATTACGAGTACTTCTAAAACAGAGCTGTTCTTAATAATGCAGGAGAAATCTGATTCAAGATCCACCTTGTGACTTGTCCATCGTAAAGATTGATTACGTATGCGACCAGTAACGAAAAGGTCTTGCGCTATGGTTAATCGCTCGTGTGTTTTATATCCTTTCCGTTTTAAGGGAAAACGTACAAAGGGACAAATGAGGTTAGGTGGTTCTGTGGGCATTGGAAAAATGGTTGGGTTGCTCTTACAGTGACCAGTGGAAAGGTTGGTGTGTGACTCTAGGGCGCCAACCAATAACTTGCCAAAATGCCTCAATTGATAAGCTTCGATTGTTTCTCATGCAGCACTCGTCAGTGTTGAATTTTAGATATTACATAAGCTTTGTTGATGACTGTTCCAGATTTGTATGGATTTTCCCAATGATGAATAAACCAAATGCTTTTCCAATATTTTGCAAATTCTATGCATTCATTGCTACATAGTTTAATGCTTCTGTCAAGTACTTGCATTCAGATGATGGGGGTGAATATATGAGTAACAGGTTTCATCGGTTCTTAGAAAGTAAATGAATTGTTCATCTCACTTCTTGTCCATATACACCACAACAGAATGGTCTAACTGAGAGAAAGCATAGGCATGTTGTGGAGACAGCTATCAGTTTAATGTTAGATGCAAAACTTCCAACTTATTTTTGGTACCATAATTGTTCTCATGCTGTTTTTTTTTATTTTTTTTATTTGTTATATATAAATAGAATGCCTTGCAAGAATCTAGGCATGAAATCTCCATATCAGGTTTTGTTCAAATGTAATCCTGATATTCATTCATTAAAAGTTTTTGGAATAGTTGTCTATCCTCTTCTCGGACCATTTAATGAGAACAAACTTCAACCAAGATATACAATGTGTATTTTTGGGCTTTGCTATTGGCTATAAAGGGGTACTGTGCTACAACATTCAAACAAGAAAATTTATCATCTCCAAAAGTGTGATACATGATGAAGATGTCTTTCCATTTAGGTAGATATGTGATACTCATGGTTCAAGGGAAACACAGAAAAGCTCAGTCTCTCCAGTGATTGTACAAATCAATGCACCAAGAGGGGTATCTCAGAATACACATAATAATCAAACCATGGTTGAAGAAAGAAGAGATATATCAGTGTCTGATAGGAGTCAATCTTCAAGTACTAATGACAGAAGCATTCAATTTGTTAGTTCAAATAATAGTAGTACTCAACATATTGTTGATAGAATTGAAAATTCATAGCACATTGATTTCATTCCAAATAACAGTGACCAATATGTGACAGAGTCAAATGACAACAACTTGCAGTTTTATCATACAAATCATCACTCTTCTCCTCTTTCTGGTACAACATCAATGTTGAATGTCCACTCAACCAATCAACTTGAGGTAATTCTTCCACTTTCATCTACTACTAAACCATATCCTTCTACTTCTGGATCTACACATTCCATGACAACTAGATTAAAAAGTGGTGATATTGACAGAAAGAATTATGTAGTTTTATTAGTCTCAATTCCTGAACTTCATTCTTTACAAATTACTGAGGAAGATCCATTCAATGGAGAATATTCATTCTTATATGAAATACTTGATATACAAGAACTATCATCTTTTAGAAAGGCATCAACAATCCCACAATGGCAAGCAGTAATGCAGGAAGAGTATGATTCATTAAGAGTTCGGGGAACTTGGGTTTTGGTTCCATCTCCAAAAGATAGAGCTATAGTTGGAAGCAAGTGGGTCTATAAAGTAAAGAAGAATCCAGATGGTACAATCTCAAGATATAAAGCAAGACTTGTTGCTCAGGGGTTTTCTCAAGAACATGACATTGATTATATGGACACTTTTAGTCCTGTTGTTCGACACGATTTAGTGAGGATTGTTTTAGCTTTGGCTGCTATGAATCACTGGAACCTTAAACAGTTGGACATTAAAAATGATGTTCTTCATGGGGATCTACAAGAGGAAGTATACATGAAGTAGCCTCAAAGATTTGTTGATGCATCTCATCCCACACATTTATGCAAACTAGTCAAACCATTATATGGTTTGAAACAAGCTCCGAGAGCTTGGAATTCAAAATTCACAACCTATCTAGGAGCATTGGGATTATGTGCCTCAGCTTCTGATACTAGTTTGTTTATGAAACAAGATGAGTCTGATATAATCATTTTGTTATTATATGTTGATGACATAATATTAACTGGTTCTAATTTTGAGAAGATACAAGGAATGATTCATGAGCTATCTGCAGTGTTTGATTTAAGAGACATAGGCAAGCTCACATATTTTTTGGGTTTACAGATCCTTACAAGGACAATGGTGATATATTTGTGAATCAATCTAAATACATCAAGGATTTGATTCATAAAGCTGGTATGAAGACATGTAAACCAGCTCCTACTCCATGTAAACCACACCATCAATTGCTGGAATCAGAAGGTACCTTGTTGACAGATCCAATCTTGTATAAGAGTATAGTAGGCTCTTTGCAATACTTAACTTTTACTAGGCCAGACATCACCTATGCAGGCAATAATGTTTGTCAGTTCATGTCATCACCTACTGAATTCCATTTCGAAGATGTGAAACGGATCCTTAGATATTTATAAGGGACAATGAATATTGTGGTTTTATATTCTGCAGCAACAATACCTCAATTAAATGCTTTCTCAGACTCCGATTGGGCAACTGATTTGAACACAATAAGGTCAGTTACTGGTTATGTTTTGTTCTTAGGTAATAATCGTATATCATGGCAATCTAAGAAGCAAACCTCAGTTTCTCGAAGTTCTACTAAGGTTGAGTACAAAGCACTAGCACACACAGTTGTTGATATAGCTTGGGTGAGGAACAAACTGAAGGATTTAGGAGTTTTTCTGTCTCATCCACCAAGTATTCACTGTGATAATATGTCTGCTATCTCTCTCAGTGCCAATCTAATGTTTCATTCTAGAATAAAGCATCTGGACATTGATTATCATTTTGTTCGAGAATGTGTACAACAAGGAGATTTGGAGGTCTTGTATATTCCCACTAAAGATCAAATTGCAGACAGCTTGACATAAAGGTTACATAGTCCTTCCTTTATTAAACACTTTTACAATCTCAAGCTAGGAAATCCTAGTTGAGATTGAGGGGGGATGTTGAATGTAATCGAATGAAGCTACTAGTAGTGTGTGCCATGTCAGCATAGGATGTTAGGCTGTTAGTATTTGGAGTGCCGTGTCAGCATAAGTTGTTAGAGAGTTTGTTAGAAGTTGGTTGTGTTAGTTAGCTTTGTAGCTTGGATGCTAAGTCTCTAGAGCCCTATATAACAAACCTAGCTATGCAAATGTAATTCATTCAGCATTCATCAATACAAAAGATCATATTTATTTCTTATGTTCTCTCTTTAAAGATTCTTTCATTTGTTCTTTGAGTGTTCTTCAAAACCTTGAGTTTTCTCCATAATTTCAGAATGATTATTAGTCAGGCCCTCGCGGCCTATTTGGTCATTTTCTTAAGGATGTGACTATTCTCACTTATTTTTACATCCCACATATCATTCTTAATTTTTTGTCATTGACTTTCTCCAATTTATTTAATCCGATGGCTGAAAAATGAAAATGGTGTATGATAAGTAAAAATTGGTGTGTGAATGACACTACCCTTTCATCAAACTACGATAAGTCCGCAATTTAGCCCATTTTTGTCAAACAGGCCAAGAGCTTGACCTTTTTCGACCACGTGTTCCAACTTGAGCATCAAGTGTGCTCGATTCTCAAGTTGTACCATTCTCGGTTCACTCGCTATAAGTTTCTATTCCTCCACTTATTGATAGGTAATGTTAGGGAGGCTAAATTTTGAAAACTAAAATATATGGAAGTTGATGATTGATTTATTACTTAAGCATTGATTAACGTGCTCAATTCTATTGGTGACACATCATTTAGTTTAAAATTTTAATCTTCCTAGTATTACCCCTTATCGATATGCTTAAGTTCAGTAGATAACCCCACCACCTTTGGTCGTGCTGAAAGGTCTGCCAGAGCAAATCGAAGCGTCTCGCGAGTTGCTAAAACCGCAACAGGTGCACTTCCTTTTGGGCCCAAGTCGATTATTTGGACTACTTTCTTTGACCCATATTTTTACTAACCTTTGGGAAATGTTTTTGTTCAATGCATATGACCCATTTAATAATTTTTTTTTTTTTTAAATTCTTATTTGACTGCTGTTAGCAATACTCCAAAATATCATTCAACACTCCTTATGCAAATATTTTATTATGTTTTTACAAATTTGAAATGTTTTTGTTCAATGCATATGACCCATTTGATAACTTTTGGTGTGCTGATAATAGTTCATTTTGGTTTCACTTTTTTTTGTTAGTGATAAAAGAGTACAAATGGGAGATGGGAGATCAAGAATAGTGGATGAAAGAGGGTGAGAGAGATGTAGAAGAAATGCGCAATGAAAGACACCCAGAATTATAACTAAAAAAATAAAAAATAAAAAACTATTTTAAGTTGTAATTTTTCATAACCGATAGAACCACTTACTTCTGATAGTAGCACAAGTGATTATGGACAAAAGGCAGTAATACAAGTGATTATGGACAAAAGGCTCAATGTTTGTCCGGGTACACGAAAAGAAGCACTTGATTTTAGTACTAGCTCGGTACAAAGCACAGTACTATACTACATAAATCAATAGAACTGCTAATCAAAAGTTTTTTTTCTTCTGAATGTGGCTTACAATAGCATAGCAGATAAGTCACTACAGAAAGATATGGATATAACTGTTCTAATTGTACAATCATATCTTTTACATTTCATTTCTTCAACTACATTATACAAGCTCTTTTCAACTCACCGGTATTCTCAATATTGACATGCTGCCCTTCTGTCACTCCGATCTCCGCATTTTGACTACTAACGAAACTTCTTTGTAGGACTTAACCTTCTCAGCTGCTTTGCGCAATGGTCTTCCAACTGAAGACCGCCTTGGGGCACAATTATCTTCTCCCTCTTCTTTTCTTGTAGATGAAATCGATGGAGTGGGACCACTACTGCGCATCGGACTGTCTGGTGTGCAACTGACTGGTAATTTGACATCCTCTATTTCAAACAGGTTCTCTGTCTGGGAAATAAATCTGGCAGATTGCCTCCTCAAACACCGTCTGAACAAAAGAAAAGGAAGCATTAAGGAGAAGCAAATATAATAACTTAGGCACAGAAAATACAGTTCTTAGATATGGGAAAACATCGTTAACATTAGTGAGAAACACTTAAAAGAATCAAGCCATGGAACAAAAAATCATCGCCTATCCACATATGATACATGGTGCAATAATAGTTAAGTAAAGGCATTTTTTGTTCAATATATAGGCCTCTTATCACAATTTTTTACAAGAAAACAACACCTGACAGGTTCATGGTGCCAGGTGAAACCCTATATATATTAGCCAGGGTGACTACCTCAGGGCAATGTCAGTGCTGGATCAAGATTAGTAGTGGTCCCACATTGGTCCACTGATAGGTGACTCGGCTGATAGTTTCTTTAAGCAACATTGAAAATCACCATTTTTACACAGTGGACCATCCACATGGTAAAATAGGTGACTCAAGTGAACTCCCTACGCAAGCATCTCAGAACAAAGTCTTAAAGGTGGTTAAGATTCCTAAGCAGAAAAATTCTGGTAGAGGAGGGAGTTGCAAGAACCATTGTACACCGTTTAATGATTGTGCGAAGAACACAATCAACAGTGAGTTAATTAAGATTTTCCAAGTAGAGATCTTTGGGGTTATGTAGCTTGATAAAATCCCCACAGCCTTTTGTGATAAAACCTAACACCTATTGGTCCATACCAAACTATATGTTGGGCATAAGAGATAAGCTGGGAAAATATTGGTGCTGAATCAAGATTATCTGTTATTCCACATTAGTCCCTTGTTCAACACAAAGTGCATATTAAATCTATCAAAAGTGGAGCGTGAACATATTTCTTTCGGTATGTAGACTCTAGTACATTTAGGCTCATGGAATGTGAATGAGTGTCCATATCTGAATATCCATATCCATGACACCACGCATCAACTAACCTTTTATTTTCAACCTTCTCTATGTCTTCAACCTTTTGGCATGTGGTAGAAGCGTCTACCGCTGCAAGAAATCATAGATTCATAAGTGCAAACGTTTACACGGTGGGTGCAAAACAAAGGGGAAAAGAAAGAAATATCTTTATGCAAAATTAGATCATCTATATCAATTGCCAAAGTAAAAAAGTTTACATCGACTTCTTGTTGCACGTCTTTTGTTGAAATTACATGCTTCGCCTTTGTTGAGATTACATGTTTCGCCATCATTTTCAGCTTTATGCAAAGATATCTCCTCTGAGTCCTCTCCTTCCTTGATCTGGAAAAATATATGAGATTAAATGATAGAAATATGAGGCACTGTGAAGAGATCTCACTACATACAAATTCACAGCCGAACGATTACCTTAGATATCTGAGAGGCAGTATTTTGACGTTTAAACTCTGTTTTTCCCTGTAATAGGGGTATATAAAGAATCAAACAAGAATATTGGTGAACTGAAACTTCAAACTCAAGGCCTGAATAAATATAGAATGTCACCAGAATAAGATTTGCTAGAGTAGAACTGTTCATTGTTGGTCATCCATGTTGCTTAACATTTTATGAGGTAAATGGAATTATATAGGAGTCTAAGTGGAATGATAAATATATATGCAGAGCAGCAGAAGAAGTTAGTGAAATCGCTCCTAAATCTGATTCTATGGAACACTTAACGAAATTGCGGGTTACGAAGATTAGTTATATCCATCACGATGAACCATACCAAATTAGACATTTGAAATATAATTAAATGCAACATATTGTGAAGGTAATAGTTAAAGCCTTTTTTGTGTGGCAACAAACAAGCAGAGAAAGAATAAAATAAAGCTAAAAATATTGAAGTTGCTAATCCTCTATGTTGCTTAAGTTGCTGTTAGTCATCCATCAAAATTGAAGAAAAAAATATATCAATACGAAACAGCAAAAAAACTTCTTCACCAACAGCTCCTGCGCATGACATACAATGCAAGATAAGGACTAACCTCTATTTCTAGATTCTTTGCTTTAAATAAAGCATTCTTGCATAGAAGTTCATGCTGTAGTGTTTTTACCTGGTATTGACAAATACCGAGTCAGATATTAGGATAAGCGACGGCTTCACAAGCCAATGGACTGACCTGTATTACTTCGGTTATTGCAACTTACCTTCTCTCTTCCTAAATTAAGCTCCTGCAAAATCAACAAAAGATAGTAAATACCAGAGACAATTAGATAATTACAGAAAGGAATTAGACACTAATATTAATGTGAAAAGAAAACGCACCGCTAACATCCTGCTGTTCGATTGGGCAAGACTCAAATTTTGTAGCTGCAATTTCTGGAGACTAATTCGCAGTTTCTGCAACTCAGCTCCACCTAATTCAACCATTTTACTGTTCAAAAACAATTAAAGGAAAACACAATCTCTCCATTTCTGTAACTTTCCTGGCGAAATCACCCAATCATTCTAGTAATTCATTCTTGGGTGCAATCTCAGTACCCAAACAGGTGATTACACCAAAAAACAATAACAACACAACAACAACAACAACAAAATAAAAATAAAAATAAGAAAGGAAAACAGCATTGGAGAGTATGAAAAGGATACGTCCTTTCGGCGACAAGTCTGATCAAAGTCATTCTTTCCTGGTTCAGATATTCACAAACACAAACAAAACCTACTAAGCAAATCTGGCAAAAAAAATATTGAAAATTTGCATAAGGAATGGAAGAGGACCCAAGTGAGATTATACCCTCCTGAGCTGCTCAATGCAGTCCTTATCAGTCAAACAATCTTCCGGCGGCTTTTCATCCTGGATCATTGGTTTCGCAGCCTGCAAATTGGTGATATCGGATAGCTTCTTCCTCATTATGCCACCCAAAGACAATCTCTTGGGCATACCCTCACTTCTCATGCGTTTGAAACCCTAATTTAAACTTCAAGATTCGCAATTGGGGACTCAAGAAATGCGATTCCAACATCAAAAACAGTGATTTCTGGGAGAAAAATCATTTCCAGGGAAGAGAACCCAGAATTCGAATAGAGAAATTTAAACGAACAAGCAAGTGATTCCGAGAGAATAAAAAAAATGGAAGAAAGCCCCAATTTTAAAAGCAGAAATGGATGTGGATTTTGAAATCGGAGGAGGGAAACTAATCAAATGGATGAAGAGTAAACCCTAATCTTGTTTCTCCTGTCGCTGTGAAACAAAAAGGTTGGATTCTGAGAGACTGAGGGAAAAGAAAGGAAGGGGCGCGGGGGTGGGTGTGATGGAAAGCAAAGCCAATAGGCAAACTATGTAGTTCGGAGTGAGCTTCGGTTACACAACGGCCTTCCGAACCTTAATTTGAATATCTCAACGTTCCAAACTTCCAAACCATTTTATTTCTTTTTTCTTTTTAATTATTTGTCGAGTTAAATTAATCCCTATAATTTATATAAAAAACAATCAACGTGGTTGACTATTATGTTCGGAATGAATCTCTATAATTATTTGCCACTACTTTAGACTAAATTAATGAATTTATTGCCAAAACTAATTTAAATGATTTACCGTCGAAGCAAGAGAGATTAAGGTCATCTCCAACCGAAGGAGAACCAGAGGGTTCGTTTTAGCCCTATAACCCTCCAAGAAATTAATATTTTAATAAATAGTGTCAGACTATATTTCTTAGATCATCTCCAACCGAAAGAGGGTTAGATGGCTCGTTTTAGCCATCTGGCCCTCCAAGAAATTAATATTTTAATGAACATTGTAGGGTCATATTTCTTACCATCTCCAATTGAGGGCCAAAGAGTCATACGGCCAAACATAATTTATTATTTAAATTTAAAAACTACAACAACTTAAATTTAAAAACTATAACTTATATTTAAAAACTACAATTAATATTTAAAAACTACAACAACTTAAATTTAATATCTAAAATCATCATTATCTTCATCATGCGCCATTGTAGGAGTATAGTTGAGGTAAACAATTGTTGTAGGGTCATAATTTTTTTTTTCCTATCAAAATAGGTCTTACCCATTGGACTGTAATTCGAAGTGTTCCTTTCCATATTCTTATCATCCATCTCTTCTTGTATTTGTTTGGCCCGTTCTCCATGCCTACGGTTCCTTTCTTCCGCGACAAGGGCATTTTGCTCTGCCATTAATCGCAATGAGGCCGCCACTTCCTGTTGAGCGGCGTAATCATCATTTGCCTTACCCGTTTCCTTCAACCTTCAGGCCATGTTTCGTCCCATAACCCTAGGTATGGAACCTTCACCCGAAGACGGATTTTCTACCCTTATTTGTTGAATGGTAGGAGATCCATCTTCATCCATATCTACAGTTGAGGATGCAATTCTGATCTCTGGCGTAGAACCTACTCTATGTTTAGGTGGATCTTCAAATAACACTCACCCTTTACAAATTTCCCAACAACCGTGAAACTGAAAGGGTTTTAAGCTGCCCTCCATATACAATTCCTCCACTTGACGTACCTAGAAAATATAATTACAAAAATTAAAGGAAATTAATTTATGAAATTAAATGTAATATAATAGATATTTAAAATAAATTATGAAAACACTTACTTCGTCGTAGTAATTGGCGCCGCTTTCATGTCTACTTGCAGCTGCTAACAATGCTTGATGCCATTTGTTCAAACTTGGATGATGATGTTTCTTCCATCTTGAAGAACAACTCTTATGGTTTTGGGTATTCGGTGGAGTGGTGCCTTCGTAGAACTCTAAATTTTTTTTGGACACACGAGTCCAAACACCTTCACTTGTTTGAGAACTCCCCCTCACACTATCTTCCGAGACCCATCTATAAGCCCTGCAAAGAGCTTCATCTTCGTTCGGGTCCAAGCCCTACCTTTCATTGTAGAGGAGGCCATTTGAAAATTATTGAAAAAAATTGAAGGAAAGATTATTGGAAGAGGTAAGAAAATATGAGAATTGAAATGGTGTAGGAATGGTGAAAATTTTGTGACAAATGATGTTGGAATGACTTAAGGTATTTATAGGGAAAAAATGAGAATTTTAAACAAAATTTTGGCCCAAAAAGAAAATTTGAAACACAACTGTAACTAACGTCAGCTAGCCGTTGGAGTTCAAATTTTAGCCCAACCTGGGGCTGGCCGATTGGCCATTTGGCCGTTTTTTGTCCAATGGGCCCACAAACCCTTTGGCCTGGCCCTCGATTAGAGACAGTTTTCGAGCTATTTTCAGCACTCTGGCCCTCTGGACCCTTCGGGCCAACCAAAGGGCAGAGGGCCATAGGCCAAACATAGCCTTGTGACAAAAAATCATCTCTAACCGAAGGGGCCAAAGGGCCATAAGGCTAAACATAATTTATTATTTTAATTGAATTAATATGGTTACTTAAATTAAACTACCTCAATCATTTTCGAGATTGAATGGCAATAATTTCTTGTCGATAAGGAATCTCAATAATGTTACTTAATGTTATGTAATGGCTTAGGTAGTTATAGGAAAAAAATAGAATTTTTAAATTTAAAAAAAAATTCAAATATAACGACTAGCTGACGTCAGCAACTAGTCGTTGGGATTCAAACCTCTGGACCAGCAGGGGCTGGCTGGTTGGTTTGGGCCAGTCGGTTGGCCCAATTCTCCTATTGTGGCCCGATGAGGCCCACTAGCCCTTTGGCCTAGCCTTTGATTGGAGATGGTTTTCGTGTCATTTAAGGCTTATTTTCAACCCTATGGCCCCCTATTTGGATCAGTTGGAGATGGCCTAAGGAGCTGTTTCCAGGATTGGTGAAGAGGATCAAAAACCCTAGAAAGGGGAAATTTTGGCTTAAGGTTATAAAAGATGTTAGACGCTAGTCGGACGGTAGGTTGGGACTTATTCCCTAGGCGGCTAAGTAGGCACCTAGGTAGATTTAAGTAAATCTATTATATTTCGTGTAAATAAGTGTCAATATATACTTCAAATATATATAATTTCATCATAAACTACAAAATAAAATGACATATGAGATATTGAAACATAGTAAAAACATGGAATTTTAGACCAATGCTAATTGTATCATTTTGTTCACTGACCTAAACAAAGTTGTATACATTTCTTCAGAGAATTACATTTTTTTGGATTTAGTATATTTCTTCAACTCCCGTAAATGAAAACTTCGATTCAAATTATATATAGTCCAATGTGTGGTTTAGCCAAAGTTTAAAAAGCATTTATAATCTCACGCACCTCTATTTCTTTTTCTATTTGTTTTCCTTTCTGTACGAAATTCATGATAACCATTTGGATTGCCGATACCAATTCCTTCTTTAAAAGTCATCTAAGAATCAAATTCAAAATTAAAATTCACCATAGAATCAAATTTAATTGGTACAGCATATACTTGCATGTCTTCAAATAACCCAGGAGGCCACAACTTACATAATACATTGAAATACTAACATGTCTCCATTCGATAAACGAAACGGAGGAAGTAAGCAAAGAAAACAAAGCATTCCCTTGCAACAATCGTTACAGCAAAAACCTCAACATGCTTCACAGCGTCCTACTTCGGGATTTTACTGGTTCGTGCTCAAAACATAATACAGGTCCTGACTGAAAAGAGCTCCGGTCATTAATATTTACCAACTATAATATACCGCGGCATTTTCTTCCCACTGTTTTCCTACCCTTAGTTCGATACTATACACAATTTCAACTTGCTGATCTAATCAGCTGTGATGGTGCCTTGCAGAAGGTACGAAGCCTTGTTACGGACCTGCAATGCGGTATACTTTTAACATGCACTCACCAAGGTGTAAGGAGAAAACAGTCAAGTTTGATTCAGTTTGGTCAAATTGCCATACCTTCGATGCAAAAGACCTCAAATCTGTACTGGCTATCAGGCAAGAACAGTTTCGTAAGTAGAGGCGCCACATTGCTTTCAAGACGGGCTTGTCTTCTACTAGTTGACTGGACAAAAGCCAATTCTCGGCTAATACCAAGTGTATGTACATCTTGGAAAAATCACATTTTTTGTCCTTCACATTGACTGGGATAAGCAATTTTAGGATCTCTTCATCGTTAGGGGCCTTAGGTGAAGCATTACGTCAAGCAACAATGACAAATCAGATTTAAGAAATTAGAAGGGAAAAGGGCATTAGATACAATCACTTAAAACTAACAATAATTTCTTTTGAAGTTGAAAAGAATAAGAATTTAGAGAATAAGTGAGACTATTCTCTCAATGAACATCAGAAAACAATCATAAGATATTATGTATCGTCATGTCACGCATGTTGGATGTATTGCTTTAGTTTCACAACTCTCATGCTCATGCGAGAACAACTTATAGATGGTGTCAAACGCAAACATTTTAAAAAATTTACAGTCTTATTCAAAAGCTTAAACTATATGCAACTGATTTTAATTGTGCCCCTCATGCATGGGCTCCAAAGAAACTTCTCATTTATAGTCCTAGCATGTTTAAGTGAATGAAAAAAAAATTATAATTACCAATGGGATATTAAATAGTGATTATACAATCCGGTTACTACCAGCATATGATATTAAAATTCAAGTCCTTTTTTGCATTTTTTGCAGAGAGAATGCTTCTTTCTTTCCCATTAGAAGCCTAACTTATTTTGCTGGAACAATTGTTCGATAAAATGTAGAATGAAAGAATAATTGTGCTGTATTAAAAAAACTTGTAATCTTGTTCAGTACCTTATGATCGTAACAGCTAAGAAGCATCTGATGGGCAATTGCACTTCTAAACAGCTTACTACGAGTATCGACTCCCGAAATGCATTCCACAATTCTTAGGCAGGTCACGTCTTTAGGAACTCTGCTTATCATAGATCAGCAATAATAAGGGAGAGGAATTGAACAAAAGTAAACAGCAAAAGGCAACGACACTATTTAGGCATAATTTCAGTGCACATTTTTTTGAGTTTTACTTTTCTTTTTCCAAAATTCCTGTTCAAATGATTTGGGTGGAATATAGTCACAAATATGTATGGATCTCCAGAACTAATTGTTCCCTTACTATATATGAAACTGAACGTAGATGTAAAAAATAATACAAAATCACTGACAAAAGGTGCACAAAGTTCAAATAAATTAATTGATCACGAATTCTTCTCAACAAAGAGAAAGAGTGATCATGACCATTCCAATTTGAAAGTAAAATCCAATCCAACAGCACACATGTGGATTCAAATCAAACAACCAGTTAAGTCAATAACCTGCAAGCAAGAGAATTTGCTATCTTTTCACAGCTAGATTCCCACTCATTTTCAGTGAAGTAACTGATAGCTGACTGCATGCACTCATGTAAAAGCATGGACAGACCTTGAAGTTGGCGATCAGAAAATAGACAAATAATGACTTCAATTAACTCTTCGGCTTCTGAGGTCAAGTACATAGCCATTTTGTTCCTGCAAATAAAATAAGCACCACGACAAGCCAATGAAAACAATACGAAACCAAACATATTTCCAAATTTTACGTAAGTATTTGCATCATTAGGTATCGCTTATGTTGTTAGGTAGTACCTGTTGAAAGAAATATTTAGAAAGGAAGATCATTGTATCACACATTCAAAGAATATAGTAAACTGATCTATATATGAAATACCGATAAAATATTCAATACTTGAAGCGAACAGCCTACACAATAATGTATGACAATCAACAACCAACTAATCATCTATTAAGCTAAATGCACAATTATCAAGCATTAACTTATATCAACAACACTCCCCATGAAGTTAAAGAGAAAGAAAGAACATTATATTATTACACATCCAAATGAAAGAACATTGTTGTTCTATCAATGAGGTCTAATAACTAGACCATAATTTAGGCCGGTAGCTTTAGTTTAGGCTAAATGCCTAATAATCAGCCTATACCAATGAGGCAATGACAGAATCAGTTAACAAACATCAACTAATTGATCCATGAAGGAAACAAGCAAATGGCAGTCTTATGTGTTGTCAAACTAGTACTTCCATTTTTTTAATGTACTAGTACTTCAAATTGTTATTTACCTCTTTTGACAAGCAGCAGTCACAAATTTAAGCCAAGCTCTAATATTTGGAGCTGGACCTCTACGAGCAGAATCTAGAAGGCAAAATAAAAGTATTATGAGAAGACAAATAACTAAAAAGCATGCAAAACTTTGTAATTTTTACATGATATTTCATATATCAAATAACAAGAAATATAAAGGTCGTACCCAGTGCACAAGGCTCCCGCTTTACGCAGGGTCTGGGAGAGGTGAATGTCGGCTAGCCTTACCCCCATTTATGGAGAGGCTGCTCCCAAGTCTCGAACCCGAGACCTACCGCTCATGGGCGAAGGCACTTGCCATCGCACCAAGTGCGACCTCTAAATAACAAGAAATATAAAGAAAAAAAAACAGGAAAGAAATTGGTATATGAAGAATCTCAAAATTTCTACCATTCTGTTCATACCAATAAAAAGCAAAAAGAAAAAAAAATCCTGAAAAACATCATTGAACCACTAGACTTTGTTTCGTTATTGGTGGGTATGCCGACTGAATATGGAGCCCATAAGCATGGGGAAACAGCTCAAGATCATTGCAACCCAGAAAATCCTTCCAAAATGCATCAACATGAAAGTAACAAATGTAATTCTCTTGACATTACTGCACTTACACATATAATGCATATTCTATCAAGTATCACCGATAGTAGAAACTATATATATATTTCTCCTATTCGAGAAAAAAAGAGAGAAATTTCCAACCTAAAATATGCATAAAACTGGTGTTAAGGTAGAAACTTACTGGAAGGAGCAGAATCCGTGTTAGATGAAAAGTTGAATAGAAATCCATAGTTTTCAAGAGCTATTTTTAATTCAAAATAGCTAGGAAACCAATCAATTTTGACTGGCGGTAAGTCAACCTGGTTAAGAATTAATACCAGAATTAACTCCTTTACATATCACCCAATCAAACTTTTGTCCAATGAAAAAATGAAGACCAAGTTCACCTCATTTTCAAATGAGAGGATAGCACACCAGAAGTCACATGCGGATGCCCTCAAATTTTCTTTAGACGAATATAACACTGAAAGAGAAAAGGTAAACACATCACAAGAAATTCCATGAGTTTTAATAGGACATGCTAGGGGTGACAAAAGGCTCACTCAGATAAAAGGTCCATGTGGCTATTGATTTTTCTAGATGACCATTGGCGAAAACCAATTTTGATAGCCAGCCATTTACTAATAATGGTTCAAGGAAAGTGTCTCCTGCACAACGTATCAATAACTGAATATATATTTTGCGAAAAGGCCATAATATGCACAACAGGATACATAACTTGATGCCAAAATGCATGCCAATAATGAATGACCAGTGATAACTAATATAAGGCAAGCAATATAACTAACCATTTTCTGTAGAGATATCAATCAAAGAATTGAGCTCATCATCCATGAATGACTGCAAGACTCTGCAAGTTTTAAGCTCGGGAAAAGATAGAGGAGGTGGGGTCTTCTGCAATCACAAATTAAAGCAAAAATTAAGAAAGTACTACTATTTAAAGACCAACTCCTATCACAATCTACATAACAATAACCAATCGTCGGGTGACACAATGTAGAGATTGTATCTATCAATTGGAAACCTGGTGTCTGGAACAAAACAAATGCCAAAAACAGAGGACAAAGTGTCTTCTGGCCTATAGGCAGTTCTTATAGGGCAATGGACCGCTTGTCTGTCTCCTCTGTTTTGTACACTCCTTTTTCCTTCAACGAAAGTTTTCTTATACAACAATAACGAACCTGATCTCCAAAAGCGCATATGCCCCACACAAAGCTCTCCTCCTTACCACTTATTTCTCTCATCTGCATCACCGAGTTTATATTTCAAGTTTCGAAAAGGAAACAGCAGGTACACAAATAACACCAGAAAAGACCAGAACAGGAGAGTTAACATGCCTCGCTTTCACACTTATCGACAATGTCAAAGAGAGCAGCCTCTTTGTCATTATCGTCTTCATCTGAATCATTGTTCCTTCGTGCTTTTGCACGCTTAGCTTCCTTTTCAACAATCTTGTCTTCTTCCTTGTAGAAGTCAGTCAAAAGGTCATCCAACCCAATAGTCTTCCTCCTAAATTACAACCAAAGAGAGATATAACACAAAAAGGGGAATCTACCATTCTCATCAATTACTGCAAAAAATCATACAGTAAATCCTGCAGTGGCGATTGCATACACACTCCATGCTAAGTAAGCGCTAACCGAACATAAAATGGAAACCGATCATGTTCAAGTTTTATCAGGTTTTCATTTATGTGACATAATCCAAGAATTTAGGATAAATATGAACAGAAATCAGTTCAATCAACTTCAAGGCCTCTAGAACTGAAAATTAAAAAGTAAAATCTTGACGTTAAAAAAAAACAACTTGATCAAACAGAAAAGGAAGTTACAGAACATAAAGCGAAAAATTACGAAATAAAAAACCCAATTGAAGTAAAACTGATAAAAAGATAAACCCTAGAAACCCAGATTGTAATTAAGTTGAAAAAAGGGGAAAGAAAGGCAACCTTCTCTTGGTAACGGCAGGGCGAGTGAGAAGTGGGTCTTCTGACTCGAAATCAAGGAAGTTATCCTCCATGTCCACCATCTCTCCCTCTCTCTCTCTCTCTAGCAAGTCCTTTCTTCCTCTTCTTTTTTTTGGTTCTGAAATTTCAGAAATTGAGAAGCGCCAAAGTTCGTGGCTGCTTTGAAAAGGGCGCGACTAATACTGCCTTAACCCAGCCTTCCTATTTGTTCTGTTTGGGCCTTTGCGGGTAATCTGTCTGGCCCACAAAAGAACTGCAGTCTGCAGATGAGTCGGTTAGAAAAAAACTCTTTTCGATGTGAAGAAGATAAATTGGTATAAATATTGACGTTAAATTGTGAGATAACAGAGAGTATAAAAAATCCTATTTCTATAAGGGTCCCTTTAGCATTCCTCTTTGGTATTTAGAACTTTCCCCGTCAATCACTTGTGTCCTAAATTTAAACATTCCCTCTTCTCTTAGTGTAATTCAAAGTAAAAGTATAATTTGTATGAAAAAAGAAGCTTACATGAACATGTCACCTTGTTGAAGAAAAAAAATCTCTTATTTTTCCATTTCTTTTGGTTGTTTATTTTACTTTAACGAGAATTGTTATTGTTATTTTAAAATATTTTGTGCAATAATTCAAAAAAAAAAAAAATTGTGCAACAGTTGTCATACGCTCCTAAGTTCAATGATTCTACATTAGCAGCAATAAACCCGATTCCTTTCATTCAAGTTTGTCAAAAAATCTTTCAATAATTATATTTTTGGTTTAATTGTAGCAGTGATCTTTGAACTTTACCCCTAGTTTAATTTCAATCTATGAACTCTCATATTAGTTTTTTTAATACTCAAATTTAACAATGTATTGTAGCATTGGTTGTTTTCACTAACATCATCACTAAAAGAAATTTAAAAATGCAAAATGCAAAATCGTATCCCTTGGCTTGTGAGTGTACCTTTTGACTTAATTGAAATTCACCCCAGACTTGTGAGTGAAATATTTTAGGCGATTAATTCCAGATTCAACTTAGTTTTAAAAATCCATTTTACACCAATAATGGGCTTGTCACTTGGTCTGTTAACCAATTCTCAGGTGTCATGGTTTCCAAACATTGAGATTTCATCCTCCATGGCTTTCTTCCAAGCTTGATCTTGAGCATCATCATTGTAATTCTCAGGATCAATGTATCCATATAATTACAAGTACGTTTCAAATATAAGTTGATGCGGGTCCCATCTTTAGACTTTGGCTGGTCTTTCATTGGGTCAAGTTGGGAATATTTTTGTCACCACCCATAAGTGATGGTGATGCTCATCACCATATTTATTATCATTAGATGAGTTTAAATCTCGAGATATGTGTAGTGGATATACACAAATCTCTAAATTTAAACTCATCAAATGGTAATAAGTAAAACGGTGAACATTACCATCACTTAAAAGTGGTGAGCAAAAATGCACCAAGGTCAATAACCTATCAGCATATCTTAGATCAATTGGGTATTGAATTAGATGAACCGGTTTAGTTAGGGAGGTGAACCAACGGCTTTTCATGCTTCCTACAAACACAACTCATCAAACTGTCATATGTCCAAAATTCCAAGTCCCCACATTCTTTGCTCATGTTTTCTTCATAAAACCCCAATGGAGGAGACTCTCTGCTCTCCATAAACCAAAAACACTTTCAAAGAAATTTATTACCCTCTACTCAATCATGGCATTTCCCAAGCTTTTCTTCATTTTGTCTTTGGCCATGGTGTTGTCACTCTCAAGCACCCATTTGAGCCACGCCGCTCGAAACCTTTTGGTCACGCCGGGAGCTCCACCACCGGCCTTGACACCACTAACAACATTGCCTCCATTGCCCTCAGTACCAACACTGCAAAGAAACTGTCATATGTCCAAAACTACAATTCCGTCTCTGCCAAAGCCAACACTGCCCACGTTGCCTCCATTGCCCTCAGTACCAACACTCCCCAAGGCCACATTGCCGCCGTTGCCCTCTACCCAATTGCCTACACTCCCAACTAACCCAACTTGAAGCTCTCCCTCTTTTAAATCATTGTAATAGTTTCGAATTGTTCCCTATCTCTTAATAATAATAATAATAATAACTAAATTTTTTTTCTTCCTTATGACAAATGATAGGAGCTTTTGCGAAGAGATATTGTACCCACAACTAAGCTACATAGGCATATTGGGGCTAGCTACAAATAGAATCAAACTTATCACAAATATAAATCATATTCGCATTTATGTGAATCAAAACTGAGACCGCTTCCAACCAAGTGGAGACATTTATGAGTGGATGAAGGGCTGTTTGGTTATGGAAAAATACTAATAAGACTCTCTCAAAAGTGTGACTCTCTGTTATTTCATAGTTTAACGTAAATTTCTTAGCCTATATTATAAAACAAAATGCCAAAAAACATGATGTGATAGAAAGTCCATGAAGAATCTTACTTTTGAAAAAGTCCTCTTAGCATTTCTCATCAGTTAAGATTCAAGATTCCAAGATTGGTAAGAGATTAAATGTCACAGGTAAATGATTTTGTTATTCTGATTCAGTAAACATTTTTATATGATGAGTTTCCTTATCTCAATAACCTTTCAAAAATGTTCTAAAAGAAAAACTTTCCTTCTTCAATACTAATCCATCTCTAATATAGTTTAGTTCCTAACTAAACAAACACACAAGAAGATAATAGCAACTTTGTGATGGACACGTGTCGAGTTCCCATTATATGAGGAGTTGTGTCAAGCTGAAGCTGAGACATTTGACCAATGTCTATTTTTACAGCCAGTCTATTTTTTTCCTTTTTAGTTTTTACAATTTGACCGGCATTGAAGAAATTTACTCCATTAATCTGATAAAAAATAGCCCTTCACTAAACAACGGCTAAAAACAAACTCACCCAACCTCCTCTTTAGGCTTACTTCTAGCCATTTTGTGGCTCCACTTCTCTGTAAGTTCAATCCTTCTGTGAAATCTCTTCCTTTATATGAACCCCAATTTCAACCCTAATCCATCTTACTTTTTCACTTTTCTTGCACTTTAATGCATTCCTAACACAACCATAAGGAAAAAAAAAACAAAAAATTCATAATTTCAAGACAGTAAAATGAGTAGTAATGGCAGCATGGGATGCAGTGAAATTGGCCAGTTTTCGTGGCATATGCTTAATGGAAGATGGTTCAGTGTGTTCGCCTCGTTCCTTATCATGGCCGGAGCCGGTGCCACTTATCTGTATGGTACCTATTCCAAAGAGATCAAGGCCACTCTTGGCTATGACCAAACAGAAATCAACATGTTAGGCTTCTCCAAAGATCTTGGTGCAAATGTCGGTGTCCTCTCTGGCCTAATCGGCGAAGTAACCCCAGTTTGGTTCGTGCTCATAGTTGGTGCAGTCATGAACTTTGCCGGATACTTTATGATTTGGCTGGCTGTCACCCAGAGAATTCCCAAGCCTAAAGTTTGGCAGATGTGCGTTTACATCTGCATTGGAGCCAACTCTCAAAACTTTGCAAATACAGGAGCTCTTGTCACTTGTGTCAAGAATTTCCCGGAGAGCAGAGGTGTTATGCTCGGTCTGTTAAAGGGTTTTACTGGACTCAGTGGAGCTATCCTGACACAAATTTACTTGGCAGTCTATGGAAACGATTCAAAATCCTTGATTCTGCTTATCGGGTGGCTCCCTGCTGCAGTATCAATAATTTTTGTATACAGCATTCGACCAATGAAAGTTGTTAGGCAACCCAATGAGCTCCAAGTCTTTTACCATTTCCTCTACATCTCAGTTGTCCTTGCCTTATTTCTCATGGTTATGAGTCTACTTCAGAAAACGATAAATTTCTCCCATGCTGCCTATGCAGCAACCGCAACCGGAGCAATTTTGTTGCTCTTTCTCCCTCTTGGCATTGCCATTCGTGAAGAGCTAGTCATCTGGAATCAGCTGAAACAACCTGTTGATCCCCCAACTGAGGTCAAAGTTGAGAAACCAGGAGAAACTGAATTTAAAAAGGATGAATCGAAAGACAAAGAATTAGAGAGACCTGAGCCAGGTTGTTTCTCTGACATATGCAACAAACCACCAAGAGGAGAAGACTACACCATTTTACAAGCACTACTGAGTGTAGACATGCTCATATTATTCATTGCAACATTATGTGGACTTGGATCAAGCTTGACAGCAGTAGACAACTTGGGACAAATTGGTGAGTCTTTAGGTTATCCAACTAAAACAGTTCGAGCTTTTGTGTCATTGACAAGCATATGGAATTACTTTGGGAGAGTCTTTTCCGGGTTTATATCGGAAAGCCTACTGATCAGGTATAGAATTCCGAGACCATTAGTGATGACAGGTGCTCTTGTTCTATCATGTGTTGGCCTCCTCCTCATTGCCTTCCCTGGCCCTGGTTCAGTTTATGTGGCATCAGTGATCATAGGGTTTGCTTTTGGTGCTCAGTTGCCGTTGCTTTTCGCAATCATTTCTGAGCTCTTTGGTCTTAAGCACTTTGCGACATTGTTCAATTGTGGGCAAATAGCAAGTCCCCTTGGCTCCTATCTTCTAAATGTGAAGCTCACTGGGGCGCTCTATGACAAAGAGGCAAGGAAAGAGCTAGCAAAGAGAGGGTTGACGAGGTCACAAGTGAAGGACTTGACATGCATTGGGAATCACTGTTATCAGTTGTCTTTCACAATTTTAGCTGCTGTTACATTCTTTGGTGCCCTTGTGTCCCTAATTTTGGTGTATAGGACACGAGCGTTCTACAAAGGTGACATATACAAGAGATATAGACGGTAGATTCTCTTTTTTGGTTGGTTTATGACTGCCAAAACAGACACCGGTAATTTGGATGAGGAACCTATGGAGAAATTACGAACTTGATGATTATACATAATGATAAATTATATTGAATTTCTAGGAAATATCTTCACAACCCTAGTGTTTTTACGCTTTGCAAAGCGTTAGCGAAGTTTACTTCACAAAATTCCCAACTCTGCTACCGATCAAAAGACAGAATGTACTCAGGAAAGTGGCGTTTTTGGTTTATTTGGACTTGGACCTTTTTTTTCTGTCAACTTATTCGGCCTAACTTATTCGTTTTTGTAGCTTTGTATCTTTCTTTCATCGTATGATGTATTGTGATAAGATGATAAAGTACCTTGCCTAACTTTTTAGGCCAAATTATGTTTAGACTATGTAGTTTAGGACAAATTCCACTCATAAGTCCAAACATTTCCAAAATCGAAAAATCAATACAGATCTCACTAGACCTGTAAACGGGTCGGGTTTACTGGGTTTGGGTCGGGTTGAACCCGACCAGTTAATTTAACGGATCATCCGAACCCAACCCGTTAAGCTAATGGATCATCCGAACTCAACCCGTTAAGCTAACGGGTCACCCGTTTCAACCCGTTTCACCCGTTAACTTTTTTTTTTTTTTTTTAATCCAATTGTCCTCTCGGAGACATTTCCACAAACACAAGCTGTGCAAAGTCTTTGGAATCGCTCTGCTCAGGTTCTTGAATTTTCTTGAACATTTTCTTCTGCCCGATTTATGGTTTTATACATTGATTCATAAATTACCAATCTTTTAACTTCTTGACGCCATGAATGCGAATTTTCAAGAAATTTTGGCCAGGATCGCCAGAACAATCCCTCCTCTCTGCAGCTCAACAATTTCAGAGATTTCTCCTCCTCCTTCTGGTAATTGGTCCCAATTACTCCACGATTTTCTTGGATTTTTACCTTCAAAAATGTATTTATCATTTAATAATTATTATTAATTGTCTTTAAAGTGCATTTAGATTCAAGAGGGATGCGAAAGAAAAAGAAAGAGAAGAATTCAAGAGCGACAGGCTGCAAAGCAGAAACACTGCAATGTGAGACAGACTGCACAAAACTACAAGCTTATAATTGACAACTGAAATTACACAAAAGCCCTTAATAACGAGTGTAACGGGTGGTTAACGGGTTTCGAGGGTTCACCCAAAATGACCCGTTATTTAACGGGTGCTTAACGGGTTGACCCGTTAATCACCCAACCCGTTAAACACTCACCCGAATACTCATTTTAACGGGTCGGGTCAACGGGTCGGGTTTGAAATGCCAGGTCTATATCTCACCATTAACCTCTAAGTAGGCACCGAAAAACCATGTGTAGTTAAGTGTTATCACACTTCCTATATCCAGTTCGAGAAGATATTCAACAAAATCTGAACTAAAGTGTCAAAAGTTGCAAAACTTCGAACTTCATAACTGAGGTTTATGTAATTGTGTCCGAACTAAAGAGCAAATGACGAACAAAGACATGAAGTTGCATTCTTCCACAACTGATGCATGGAAGGCCTTGTGACAACACTTTATCATAAAAGAAATATGCCGCTTGATATACAAAAATCATATATCAGTTGTGACTATCAAGAGATCTTTCTACATAGGTTGTTCAACCCGCAGCCCGCACACTTGAGTATCACAGTACTTGTTGATGTGCATGGCGTACTGGCAAATTTAACTCAGAGAAAATCGTTGATGTTTCTGAATGTTTCTATCCCATAAAGAAAGAACTTTCCGACCCGAACTTTTGAACATCTTGTGGACATAATGCAGAAAGATGAAACAAGCAGAAGCTACCCTGCAAAACCAAATAGCAGCAAGCTAACTATCAGAAGCTAAACAGAAATTAGAAAGCCAATAACAAAAGTCCTGAATGATTTTATCGTATGATAAATCCATATCGTTGTTATCGTTATCTGACAAATGGGATCTGTTACTGAAACGGAAAAAGGTATATCTAGCACCTGCAAGAAACTTGATAAAATCAGAAAGGAACTCAGCGGTGTTTCTCCTACTAAAATCGTGCCAAATAATTAATTCATCCAGATTACTTTTCATTTCAACTAGTCCTTTTCTGTTCTAGTGCATATATCTCCATTTGTTGCCTTATGGTATGACCGTATGAAGCTTCAAAAATGAACTAAGAAAGTATGAGAATTCAATAGATAACGAACCTGGTGATTTGAATCTACCACTCCACCCTGCCCAATCTCCTCAAGCAGAACAGAAGCAATTTTCATACCAACATCCTCCGGAGGCATCAGCTATTTCTTCTCATAGTCAAGTTCATCTATTTGTCCCCCTTGTGCATAAGAAATAGTTGTATCCGCAGAGATATAGCACCCGGAGGTGGTTTCTGCAACTAGTGAAATTCCATAACCAGATGACCTGCCAAAAAGCCATTGTTTTCTGCAAGAGTCAGAGTGTTACTAGCACGTCGACATGATAAAACTCCAAAAGTACTTCCAAATTAGTTCATCAAATATATCCCACCTCGTAAAATTATAATAATATCTAGATTGAAGATAAACTCTCCAGCTTGTTGGCCATCTCTATGGTCGGTAAATATGTGAACATCTGGAAGGAAGGGATTAAAGAGTTCACGAGCGGCATGCACCATAGTATTTTCAAACTGTACAGACTACAGACACTCTCGTTGAGAATGTCACCCCTCTAATCCTCTTGACCATCCCCTCATAAGTCTCAAAAACTCACTGTCAGACTTCGAACAACTGGGATTGCCAAAACAACTTCACCGCCACCTTTAGGAGCGCATCCACGACTCTTTATTTCCAGCTCCAACCCTTCTGAGGGAACTCCAAAGCGTTTTAAAATGGGAAAGGTAGTGGACCGGAAGTTATCAATAGACAGGTCCCTTGAATCATTTGTAATTCCTGAAAGACAAAATGGAACTGACTTAAAGTAGCAGCATCTTCGTCAAGCGCAAAGCGACACACACAAATGCTTTCCTGATCTCTACGATGCATTTGGTCAGGTCCCTTCTTTCAGTTAACCAATAGGGTTAGCTGGCTAGGCCATTTATTTATAGCAAGTTGACATTAAGAATAGAACAAGGATGACAAAGATTAAAAACAAGATATTAGTTCCGCCTTTCCGTGTTAATGTGCGACTGAATTTAGCTTTCCTCTTCCCTGTGTTGACTACGAAAAGAAGCTCGTGCTGATGGGAAAGTGCTTATACAAGGTATTAGTTCCGCCTTTCCGTGTTAATCTCGGAAAAATTATACTATATGAAAATTGAAATATAAGCAATGCAACATAAAAAATTTAAACACATTGATTTAAGATGTAAAATATAAACTTTTTTTTATTTTTTATAATTTTTTGTATGGATGAAACCCAATGGAAGATCATAGTAGAGTCATTAATTCCCTCTAAAAATTCAAGCTACTCATGAGCTTTACGAGTTGAACATACTAATGTTCAAACCGGGCTTATTTTCTAATTGAACCAAACTAGGCTTGACTTGGTTCTTTCACGAGTCAATCGAGCTTCAACAAGCCAAACACAAGCTGACCTCGGTGCAAGCTCGAACTGTTTCAAGCCAATTTATAGTACTAACCCTCTTGTATTATAGCATAAGATTTTTATTTATTTATGTCGAATATTTGATCATGATACATTGGAGCATGTTCAAGGAAAGTCCCTCTTTGGAGAAATGGTTTTGAGCTCCCTAAACGTGGAGACAAAGAGTGGTTATTAGATAGGGTGACTTCATATGCAATTTTTAATATTTTCCAACAAGTTTTATTTCCTTTGTTTTTAGCAAAGCATTGCGAATTATGAAGCACCGATCAAGTCACATTCCTAAATTGAGATTCTTTGAGTTTCCATACTCCCAAATCCCCCTCCTACTCTATATCCGTGCTTCATAGATTAAGAATAACACTGTCACTAATATAGCCACTCCATTCAGGACGACATTAATATTTGGGATCATTAACCTCGAAATCACAAGCAATTCTTCAACCAAAAATTAAGCCACAAAAGAAATTCGTGACTGGTTAAAGATAAGGAGCATGGTTTGGACCAGCCACTTCAAAAAGGGTTAGATAATAAAAAGACTTTCTATCTAGCTAATTTAGCTGAAATCTATTGAAAAAGAAAATATAATCATAACAATAATAATATAGAGAGTGCCCTCCCAGATGCTGTTAGATTTCAAGTTTTTGACCCGGTGAGAATTAAACCAAGCAGAAATCTATGCAGGCTCTCTATACTTCTTATAAATATCACCTTTGTAGAACTCTCTAGTCCTTACCACCAGAATCAGTGAAACAAGAGCACCAAAGAATGTGATACCAGCCAGAATACAGAAAGACAGCCTATAGCATTGACTTCCAAGGCAAGTAAGCTCCTTCACCGACGCCCTCGTCAGCCCTTTCTTTGCTAGCTGATTCAGTGCCTCTCTATCATAGAGCATCCCGGTCACCTTCACATTGAGAATATAGGACCCAAGGGGACTTGCAAGCTGCCCACAATTTAACAATGTAGCATAGTATTTCAGGCCAAAGAGCTCGGAAATGATTGTGAAAAGCAATGTCAGTTGAGCGCCGAAAGAGACTCCGATTACCACCGATGCCACGTAGACCGAACCCCGGAATGGGAAGGCGATGGAGAGGTAGGAAATGGATGATAGAACAAGCATGATGGTCATCATGAGTGTTCTAGGGACTTTCCACTTCACCATTAGGGTTTCTGAGACAAACCCAGAGAAAACCCTACCAAAATAGTTCCAAATGCTCACTAAAGAAGCAAATGTGCTTATTGTTTTGGTTGGATATCCTAATGCCTCACCAATCTGCCCTAAATTGTCAATTGCTGTCAAACTTGATCCAAGTCCACAAAATGTTGCAATGAACAAAATAATCATGTCCGTACTTAAAAGTGCTTGTAAAATTGTATAATCTTCACCTCTTGTTGGTTTTTTGCATATGTCGCCGCAACAAGATGTGCTCTTTTTGTTTTGATCTTGCACAGCTGAGGAACTTGACGCCGGATCCAAATCATCCTTAACTTCTTGGATTTCGCTCGGCTTTTCAACAGCGATCTCAGTCCGTGGATCAACTGTTTTTTTCTTGAGGTTCCAGAGGACTAGCTCTTCTCGAATGGCAACCCCGAGAGGGATAAACATAAACAGGCAAACAACGGTAGCAGTTCCAGCATAGGCAGCTTGGGAGAAAGCAACCTTCCTTTGAATCAAACTCATAGCCATGATGAACAATGCAAGGGAGATTGAGATGTAGAGGAAGTGGTAAAAAACCCTTATCTCATTTTTTTGTCTAACCACTTGCATTGGCCTAATGGTGTAAACAAAAACTACTGATAGTGCAGCAGGCAGCCACCCAATTAAAAGAATCAATGATTTTGAGTCATTAGGGTAAATGGCAAGGTAAAGCTGGGTAAAAATAGCTCCACTGAGCCCAGTAAAACCTTTTAACAGACCAAGCATTACACCTCTACTTTCTGGGAAATTTTTTACACAAGTGACAAGAGCTCCAGTGTTTGCAAAATTTTGAGAATTGGCTCCAACGCAAATGTAAAGGCACATCTGCCAAACTTTAGGTTTTACAATTTTTTCAGTGACAGCAAGGTAAATCATGAAATACCCAACAAAATTCAGGCCTGATCCTAGTAGAAGGACAAACCAGGTAGGGGTTACCTCACCAATTAGCCCTGAGAGGACACCAACATTTGCACCAAGGTCCTTGAAGAAGCCTAGCATGTTGAGGGTAGTTTGGTCGTATCCAAGAGTGGACTTGATGTCTTTGGAATATACACCAAAGAGATAGGTGGCACCAGCTCCTGCCATGATCAGAAAAGATGCAAAAACCGTGAACCATCTTCCTTTCACCACCTGCAATGCAAATTCACACGGTCCACCTCCATTGCTGGTGCTGCTGCTCCTAGAACTACTCATTTTGGCTATGCTGTGGTACCCCAAGTTCGATACAAACGATGCTGGAGAATGGGAGTATCGTATTGAGGACCTCGATCGCAGAAAGTGAATGCTTTTAACCAACTTCGAGCAAAGACACTAGCAATTCTGATAGAAATTTAAGAAGAGAGAAATTAAAGATGGGATTTGGGTTGATTTGGCATCGAGTGGCAGATTTATGAGAGGGTGAAGTGCCAAGATCCCCCATTAACTGATGGAAATGTGACAAATGGGGATGTGGGAATTGTATTATAGTAGGCAAATTAGGTCGAGTAAAGCGAGCGAGTTATTTTGTGTGAGCCATTAATTAAGGTTCATGCTTATCATGTTAATCCAATGTTATTGTCTTCCAATGCAAAATCAAAGATTTCTGTGGTTTCTGTTTTTAAAATCCTATCCAAATATCCTTTTTTTTTCTTTTTTTTTTCAATTTGAGTAAGAACTTATCTTAATTTCCCATATGGTTATATTTATTTCTACTTTGGCAAAAAATAATAAAAAATTATTTCTACTTATTTTGGTAATTAATAATTGTTTAAATCATGTAAGCAAACACTTATCTTACCCATTGAAGAACATGAGAAAATGATGTAAAAGTGATGTGGCAAAATGGGCCAATGATCTTTTCCATTTATTCCCTTTTTTTTTATAGGTACAGATTATGAACAATTGGTCCTCATTAAAACATAATCCGCTAGTCGTAAATACAAATTAAAGACCATTGCAGTGTATATTACTCTTCACACGAGTGTTTTTTTCCTACGAGCTTGTTGGTTTTTTTTTTTTTTTTTTACAAGAGAAATGCTAAGGAGATTTTCTCAAAGCGAGATTCTTTATGGATTCTCTTTTAATGTTAATTTTCATGTCAACGTTGTGCAAAAAAAATGAGGTGTCATAGTCCATGGAGAGTCCCATTTTTGAGAGAGTCTTTTTAGCATTTTTCTTTTTACAATACAACAATATATTTACACGAAAGGATTGAGTAATAAATTGTATCAAATTTGTCATTCACGAAATTCAAACTTAAAATCTCCCACTTATAAATGAAAAAAAAAAATATCACTACTACCGTAGCATTAAGTAGCATAAGCTGATCAGTTTTGTTCCCATTTGGACTTGAATCTAATTATTCATATCACTACACGGAGAGGATTACGTATAATAACTAATAGAGTCTATAACTTGCGTATAACTCTATAGATTCGCGTAAGTTTTTTCCCGAGGGAGAAAGTGAGGTAATAGATTACGATTATGGTAAGTTTATAACTCGATTTCCTACAATGTGTAATTGAAAGAAAAAAAAAATTCGTAAATTTTGACCATGGTTTATCCAACTCATCTGTTTGATGGCTATGCCTAACATGGAAACATGCTCAAGTTTTCAGTTCTTATTCTACAATTTCAAGAGAGGAGAAAAACAAGAAAAAGAGATGGTGGAGCTGGTGGAGCTGGTGAAATTACCTGCAGTGACATGGATTTGTGGTAAATGGATGGCAGCTCTGATATGTCCAAAGTTTTGTTCGTTTACACGTCAAGTCTATATATATATATATATATATATATATATATATATATATATATATATATGTTTTTTTTTTTTTTTGCGAACTGAAGAAATTAGGTGACAAAAGTTGTATGGTGTAGTAGGGATATACATTTGACCACATTCATTTTTATTAGAATGAGTGATTCAAATTGACAGTAGAATAGCATACGCATTTTTGTAGCACCGACTATCCGTCTTCTTGCTCGTCAAATCAGACTTTAGTAGTAAAGAAATAATAAGTGCCCAATTGTAAATGAAGACACCACAAGTGAGAAATCACAAAACAATTGCCATTTACTTACAAAATACATCTTTTCAGTAGTAGTAGCGTATACATATATTGTTCACCAGGAAAATGTCCAAGTGCTTCTTGGTTGCACTTCATTTCTCAAGAAACTCTAATCCAACAACTCTGGGTTCATAACATATCAAATTCCACATCTTGTCAAATGCAAGAGATGGTGGTGTTCCAAAAAACAAAAAAAAATCTAGGAGTCCTCAGCTTCCTCTCTAAACTTCTTATAAATATCACCTTTGTAAAACTCTCTTGTCCTCACCACCAAAATCAACGAAACAACCGCACCAAAGAATGTTATAGCAGTTAAAATTGAGAAAGCCAACCTATAACATTGGTTCCCAAGGCAAATCAGCTCCTTCACCGAAGACCTAGCCATCCCACTCTTTGCCAACTCCTTCAATGCTTCTCTGTCATACAGCATTCCGGTAACTTTCACATTCAGAATATAGGACCCGAGGGGGCTTGCAAGCTGTCCACAATTGAACAATGTGGAGTAGTACTTGAGCCCAAAGAGCTCGGAAATGATTGCGAAAAGCAATGGCAATTGAGCACCGAAAGAAAATCCGATGATCACGGATGCCACATAGACCGATCCAGGGGCAGGAAATGCAATGAGGAGGTGGCCAACGCAGGACAGAAGAAGAACAAGAGTCATCATTAGGGGTCTGGGGACTTTCCATTTTACCAATAGGCTTTCGGAGACAAACCCCGAAAAAACCCTCCCGAAGTAGTTCCATATGCTCACCAATGACACAAATGAGCTTATTGTTTTAGTGGGATATCCAAGAGACTCACCAATTTGCCCCAAATTGTCCACTGCTGTCAAGCTTGACCCGAGCCCGCATAGTGTTGCGATGAACAAAATGAGCATGTCGATGCTTAGCAATGCTTGTAAGATTGAGTAGTCCTCTCCTCTTTTTGGTTTGTTGAATACATCAACAAAACAAGAAATCTTTGTTTTCTTTTCTTGCTCCTCTTTCGCTTCACTTTCTTGTGCCGGAAGTTTCTTAACAGTTAACTCGGTTGGAGGATCAACAGGTTGTTTCATGAGATTCCATAGGATTAACTCCTCTCTAATTGCAATACCAAGAGGGACAAAAAGGAAAAAACAAACCACAGAAACACTTCCAGCATAAGCAGCTTGTGAGAAATCAACCTGCTTCTGAAGTACAATCATAACCATGAGGAAAACAGCAAGACCAATTGAGACATAGAGGAAGTGGTAAAACACTCTGAGCTCATTGGGTTGCCTAACAAGCTTCATTGGCCTAATGGTGTACACGAAAATTACCGACAGCGCAGCCGGAAGCCAAGCAATGAGAAGAATCATGGATTTCGAGTTGTCTCCATAAACCGCCAAGTAAATTTGAGTGAACATAGCTCCACTTAGTCCTGTAAACCCCTTTAACAATCCAAGCATAACGCCGCGACTAGCCGGAAAATTCTTCACACATGTGACAAGAGCTCCTGTATTTGCAAAATTCTGAGAGTTGGCTCCAATGCAAATGTAGAGGCACATGTGCCAAACTTTTGGCTTAGGGATTTTGGCAGTGACAGCAAGCCAAATCATGAAGTAGCCTGCAAAATTCATGGCTGAGCCAATGAGGAGGACAAACCATGTTGGTGTGACTTCACCTATGAGCCCTGAGAGGACACCAACATTTGCACCAAGGTCCTTGAAAAACCCTAGCAGGTTGAGGGTAGTTTGGTCATAGCCCAGAGAGGACTTGATCTGCTTGGAGTAGACACCAAAGAGGTAAGTAGCTCCAGCTCCTGCCATTATAAGAAATGAGGCAAAAACTGAGAACCATCTTCCTTTAACCACATGGATTGCAAATTGAAATGGTTCGCTCCCTCTCTTGATGCTCATTTTTCGCGATGGCGGTATTGCGGTGCGCTGGTTCTCGTCGGGATAAACTGTAGAGGAAATTTAGTAGGTGTGGCTAGCAGAAATTTGTGTATGTTTTTTGTGAAGATCTGAGGAAGAGAAAATTTGGAGATGATTTTTGGGATTGGTTTTGATTCAGATATTGGAAGAGATTCATTTTCTTGCTAGTTTCTAGTACTAAGGGCCAAAAGGGATGTAGTATAAATAAAGCATAGTGAGGGATCAAGTGGGAGAACGATCAATTCTCTTTGTGAGGATCCCAGATCCTCTAATCATGTCGTTTATCGTATATCGTACGGTCAGAAATTATTATAAATTTTTTATTTAAAATTAAATATAAATAGTACATTTCGAAAATTGATCGTACGATGTACGATGAATTAGAGAATCTCCGAGATTCTCACAAAGAGGATCCGGAAAGCATCCTCAATGCAAGTGAGTTCGGATCCTCGTCGGATCCTCTTTATGAGGATACCGGAGATCCGTTCATTGTACATCATATGGTCAAAAATTATTTTAAATATTTTTATTTAAAAATAAATATAAACAGTACTTGATAAAAACCGACCGTACAATGTACGATTAACAAATACGATTCACAAAACTCTAGGATTTTCACCAAAAAATCCGGAAATGATCCTGTTGGTTTTATATGAATTGAGGAGGACCCACTTTTGCAATATCTTCATTTCCCCAATGTCACAGACTCACAGATCTTATTAGTGAAAGTCAATTTTAAGGTCACTTGGCCTCTTTTGTCTTCCATGGCCTTTGGGGTTTTTCATTCCCTACGTTTCTACACCATTGTTTGATCTGATCACGTAATGAGTGTTGCAGAACACATAATAAAAACATGAAACTCATTACTTGTAAGTTTTTCTCATTAAAATAAGTGTGTTTCTTATATTCAATTTGAGTTGTAATAGGATTTAGTGTAGGCGGACAATAGTACTATAACAATTATTGATGAGTGTGTCACCCACAATAAGCTCTATAAACAGCAATGTGTATACTTGCGTCATGCATCACGCAACTAACACTAGCATATTTTCTTATTTCTACAGTATATTTACAAGTTTGGTGACAGATCTTTTACTTTTGAATTATATGTGTAGAGTGCTGCCTCATCTCCTTACATCAATCATATGAATAGAAGCCTTATTTTCAAAATTATTATCCTTAAATCATGTTATTTTCTTTTTTAATCCACACATCTCATTTTACTTCTCATACACCCCTTGATAATTTCTGTTCGTTGATTTTCTTCAATTCATCTGATCCTACTGTTGAAAATTAAAAAAATATCTGAGAAGTAAAATAGGACGTGGATATCACAATCTTAATTAATATTATACTTGTGTTTCTGGCCAGCAGACCTTTGGCACAAGCATCAAAAATCTTATCGTATTGATGAACATCGATCCTAAATGATATGATCGTGATAGTGTACACCAAGTAAAAGTTGGATTACCGGCAAGGGAGAGGTACATGCAAATTATAGAATTAGTGATAACGCATATTCTATCTTTTAGTAAAGTAATTTTGGATCGTCGAGCATTTTTCACTAATAAATTTAGAGTATCGATTTTGACACTTTTTTTGAAAGAGTTTTAACAAAATATTTCTTGTACTGTTTATTTTTAATAAAAAATCACATTTATATTTTTCTTTGGTATTATTCATTATACTTTTAAAAATAACTTTTCATTAAAAAATAAATTTTTATAGACTTTTCATTAGTTTTTTTTTTTTTAACGCTGAACGCTACAAATAATTATTGTAGAGAGTGTCAAACGTTAAAACAAAAGTAAAAATCGCTACTCATGAATCATGATTCAACATAAGCACGCATTAAGGATGATATCACGGAGGATAATTCCCTTTTTCACATTATATTGGGGGACCGTAAACGATAATAGTATACGCAATCCAATCATGACAAAGCTGATGAACTTGTAGGCTCGAAGCTTTATAAATCCAGGCCATGGAAAACCAACAGGATCGTAGGAATTCGTAAATTATATTTGTTTATCGTACATCGTACGGTTAGTTTTTGTCAATTATTATTCGTGTTTAATTTTAAATAATAATATTTAAAATAATTTCTACCCACACGATATACGATGAACGAATATGATTTACAGACCTCTTAAATCCTCACAGAGAGGATCCGATGAGGATTCAGATTCCATGGAAGAGGCAAAATTCACCTAAAGTGGTACCGTAGTAGGTTAGTGGGGACCTGAAATAAGCCATATTTCTTGCATGCTTCCCCCACCACCATAAAAAGCCCTTCACATTTAGGGTAGGAATCTTCCGCAAATGACGAGTGTAGAAAGTGATCAAGTTTCCATGATTAAAATACTTGAACTTGAGGGAGACTTGAAGGCTTCATCCTATACTTTTACTTATCAGTCACTAGGTTGCAACCATAGAATCCATGTAATTTAACCCTCTAATGCATCGTTGTATTGTATTAATAGTGAGTAAGTTTCAAATTATGTGACCTTTATTTTAGCATGTGAGTCCTCTTAATTACGTTTGACATGTTTGTCCTATGTATGTTCTTAACGATTTCTTAATAAATTCTTATTACCTTAAAAGTCCACTAGTGCATCCTTAACTTTGTATATTTTACTTTTATTTACTGCGTTAATCTTATATTTAACGTTAACTTTATATCTTTTATTTTTGTTTTCTACTTTAATCTTATATTTAATGTTGAAAATTACGCCGTTTTTAGTCTACATAATTTTTTAAGTTATGCTAGAAAGATTCTATTTTTGTACCACATTGGTGTATGACATGAATTGGGAGATGATACATATTAAAATCACTATCTCCACCAAAGTGGTTCTTGGGATGATTGGCATTACAAAATGTCTAACTTGGGTAAGCTATTTTGAATAATTGGTGTTATCATAGTATTCTTGAGGGCCACCACTAGCAACTATAAAGACTATTGTGTTTCCTTCAAAGAAATTCTTTTTGTGAAATGATATTTTATTTCAAATCAAAATCTCTCATGCAAAAAACACTTGTATGGCTAGCCATATTTGGAGCTGATGTCGATCCAACTCTCCAGAACAGTGTAGCCGTATAGGATGTTTTCTTGACTGACAAAATAAAAAATTTTGTCGAGGAAAAAAGAGAAAAAAGACACATGAAATGAATATGAGAAGATTGGGCCATTGGCTTCATCCGAAAATATTTTATGAAAATAAACACTCATGTACTCCTCGTGATAGAACAGTACTTAGTTGTTGAAAAATCATAAGCTCCTGCTTCTAGCTAATCATAAACGACGCGTGTTTAATCTGTAATTAAAAAATTAACTACTTGGACATATGTTATTTTTCAGTAGCTAAGTTATGTTCTATCACTAGGCGTACATGAGTGTATATTTTCATAAAATATCTTAGGAATCATTTGTCACGAGTTTTAATATGAACAAGGAAAGAGGTGTAGGTGCATGCTTCTGAATCCATTGTCTCTTTTGGTGGTAGTAGAATACACTACACGTCAAACAGAAAATTGTGCTAGTTCATGTGCCACAACATTGGCTTCACGCTCTTTTCATGAACACGTAAAAAGAACGGAATGGCCATTTTCTATGCTTTTAACATCACCTAATAATAATTTGCTTTCAATTTCGAAACAGGTCTCTTTTGTGTTGATAACTGTCACACATATTGATTAGAAGAGGGCTAAAAGTTTGCAGCAAATTGCTCATCTTCCTTATGTTTTTATGTATGTAGGACTTTCTCTTACTTGAATGGGGGCAAACCCTGGAGAAAAAAAAAACCAGACATCAAAGATTCCACACAGTATGGGCTTTTAGGACTTTTCACAGTACTAATAACGAAGTTCGCTAATTTAATAGATATTATTTTATTGGTTAATCAATTATTTATGCAACATATATATCTATTTTATTGGTCAGTCAATTATTTATGCAACATATAAATATGTTGCATGTGTGGTATAATCATCACATCTTATTTAGAAGTGGTAATAAAGTTAGCCTACTTTTTAGAAGTGGTATATACAGTTCTATCTTCACATTTCATATGAGATATATTAATCCATCGACTATTAGAAAAACAAACATGACATTCAGTTGTAATTGAGATATCATAGATTCTAAACCCGTAAATAATGAGTTTGATATCAATTTATTTTGTATTTTTTAGTATAAATATATCGTTGTATCAGGGAAAAGAAATTAAGAGTTTTAACACAAAAAACTTCGTTTAGCATGATTGTAAATTTGTAATGGTTATTCTTTTGTAAGACCAACTCCAGTGGTTGAGGTTAAAACCCAAATTTTTAGCCTAGAAAATTTAGGTTCTAACCGAGAAACAGCTTTCCTTTGCCAATAGTTTTAGCTTAAAATTTTAATCTGAGATTATTAAAGAATGGTTTTAGCCTAATTTTGTTTTCTTTTGGGAAATTTTTTTTAAAAATAAAATTTATGTAGATTATCATAATGTATTTTTATGAACATTTTTACCTAAAAATAACTAAATTCTGATAAATAATGAAAATTCACTAAACCTACCTCATTCTCACACATGCACCACATGAAAGAACATGGAAAACCACACAACCAACCGCATTCTTAAACACAAATACATAAGTGGTAGAAAGAAAAAAAAAGGAAGGATTTGTTTGACGAAAGTGAATTTTGCGTGGATGTTTGAACAAAATACATAGGTATATGTAGAATTTTTTTGGGGATTTTGATTTAAATAATTTTACAATTGTTTTGCCGTTGGATTTAGTTTGGACATTAGATTTTTTTTTTTTTTTACTGTTAAATTTGCTCATATTCGTTCTCAGCCATTACATTTAATGTATTTATAAATTTAATTTTTTTAAAAAAAATTGTATTTGGATTCGCGGATCAACCAACAGTCCAACCACGTGGGTTGTCCAACAAAAAAAAAATCTTTGGTCTTTCTGCAAGTGCCCAATAGCGTCAGCAGATAAGTCCAGGCTCCCAGCCACTATCATCGACTCATTTTTTTGTCTAAATTTTGGCTCAAAAATAAGTTTAACCCAAAACCTTATTTTATCCTAATGACTAGAAAAGCTTTAGAGGTTTAAAACTCAAATCTATTGGAGTTGGTCTAAGTGCAAAAGTATGATTACAAAGGTAAAGTTCCTTCAAACCATTTCAATCTCACGATTCATTAGGCCCATCTCTTTTTAATCTGTTGGGCTTGAATTTAGTGTTCGGCACATTAGAATGCAATGCAGGGCTAGGCCCAGTAGATTGAAATCCCAGCCCAGTCATTTTAACTAACAAATCAATGTAGAGAAAAGTTAGAACAGGTTCATAATTTTCAGAAATTTCATATTTTGTTTTACAAAAAATACATTTAAATTTTAGCTTGATGTGTAACTCAGTTTTTGACACATCCTGACCTGGAATGTCCACTTGGATTCCGAATCAAGTTTTGCTAGTTGTCACCAGGAAGGTGATAAAACCATAAAGTGTAGTGATGTGTAAAAAGTGAGCAAGTTTAAACCTAAAAGTGCCTAGATATAAGAGTGCGCAAGTGAGCGAGAATAAACTCATTCCACACGTGATGTTAGAGCATAAGTAAAGTACAGTAAAGTAGATTGAGAATTATACAATCGAAGGTAACCTCCTATACCAAGATTTACTAAGAATCCTCGTCAACAGGAAAGCTCAGCTACTAAAACCTAGAGGGGTGAAAAACAAGGGTGAGTGGGCCTAAAAATAAAGTTTTATAAAAATCTTTTTAAAAACTTTATAACCCTTCGTCATAAAATAAGTATAGTTTCCAAAATATATAAACTATGTATAGTATGAAAATAATTACCATAGCCTGTGCAATATCTCAAGAATTCAATATGTCATAAAATTCGTATATAGGCATATAACTTCCAGTAATCACAATATCTCGCAGAAATAAACATATCACATCGAGTGCCTATCCACATGTGCTGATACACGAGTTTATGCAGAGGTATTCTAACATGAACATGATTGGGTGTTGTAATGATTTACGCTCTAATATTACAATCACGTAAAGATTAGCGATAGGATTATCACATACGAGTCCTAATTGCCTATAGCAATCTAGAACAGGACTGGCACCGACAATGGATCCAAAGTGAGTGCACGATGCGAAGTGAACATACATGTGAAAGAGTAGCCTTGACCCGGGCGAGTACTAACACCAGACCCAATGAAGAAGAAGGTCAGATTTTTTGTCGGGAAACTTCCCCGGCTCCGTTTAGCTTCAAATCTCAATCATTTCTCACATTCTACCTACCAAAATGAAGCTTAAGAGGTGAGGAATGGAATTATAACATCATTAGGTTCTGCCGTGGCCGGAAAAGCTTGCAACATTCTCGGGTTCACCAGAAAATCTGGGGAGTTTTCCCCCGCGTCGTTTATGCACTAAAATTTCTGCCAAAAACCTTAGAAAAAGCTAGAAATACAAACCAAAACATGATCCACTAGGTTTTAGGTTATTTTTGAGACTCATTGTTGATGAAAAAAATTCAACCCAGAATATTGGGCTCGGGTTTCTTGGCGTAGTTCTAGATTGGAGCTTCGCTCTTTTCCTGGTTTTAAAATGGTGGAGAGGGACGAGGTGGTGCCATTTGAGGTGTTTGGGTGTCGACAGGGTTCATCAGAGAATGACGATGGTGCTCTTGGCGTCGGGTTTGCAAAGGGAAGAAAAGGAGAGAACAAGAGAGGGCTAGAGTGAGAGAGAGCCGGGAGAGTGAAAGAGTCCAAATATGGAAGAGAGAGTGCCACGTGGCAAGAAGAGAGTGGAGAGTTTCTGCTATGTGGGTCCCACGGCCAATATAAATTATTAAAATATTTAAAATATCCAATAAGAAAATATTAAAATAATAATATAATAATTTCAAAAAATATATAAAATATAAGATAGTAATTTTTCACAAAAGTATTTCTTGGATTCGTAGTTCCGTAAAATATTCGTTGTAATTTTGAATTCGATTCCGTTTGTGCTTACGCGTTCGTACTGTCGAGTGCTTCGATAACGGTAAAATAGTAGCTTGTACGCATCACGAAAAGACGGTCAACGAAAGTCAACAATCTCACCTTCAACGGCATTTTCGTCAATTCACTTTTTTCAAAATTAATAAAATCGTAAGATTAGGGACGGATTGTTACAGTTTTTTTATTCATAATTGATTAATAAATTCAGTATACGCATATTTTGGATCGTATTTGACCTATTATGGTAAAAAATGCGCTTTAATTTGATTTTGCTAAAATGAGTTGATTTTGTGGCTTTTCTCTTTATGATTTGTGGTCTTCTAACTGGAGTTCCCTTTCTAGATTGGGCAACCTTAGAACTCATGCTACTAGTTTTCTATTTTCAAAACTTAAACTTTACTCATACTCATTTATATATTATAGATTATATATTATATAGAATAGTTTTTTAGATTAACTAACTCAAATCACTTGATGATAGAGATTAGTGGAGTTAGTTATTTTTCACTTGAAATCAAAGGGGTTCGTAGCCTAGCCTATTTAAAGTTTGAGTATTTAGTCTCTTAAGGCATTCAACTGGATATAGGCTAGAAGATCCACCTTAAAATTTACGAAGTGTTTTGGTGATGCATGTCATTGACCCTACTATGTAACCAGGGGCGGATGCATTGAGGGGCAGGGGGGTCAGCTGAACCCCTGAACTCAGTGAATGTCCAGGGATAACTTGAGTGTTGACTTTCCAAACTTTGGTAAATGTTCATGGATGACTTGTGTGTTGCCCCTTTAAAGGTTGGAGTTGCCCTTCATATATGCCCTTCAATTGCTTGATAAAATGCATTAGAGAGGTGTTGCCCCTTTACAGTCTAGTCCTAATATTATTTACCTCTGGCTTGTTTGTTAGTTGTGATTACAATTGTAGGTAGAAAAAAAAGAACCAAGTAAAAAATTATCAAAAAATGCAAAATAAATGAAATGGTGATCTCAGAGAATAACAAAGCATCATCATTCTTGGACAAACATATTAATGAGAAGCAATGATATCAAACAATGTTAGTGTGTTCAAGATAAGTGTGTTTCTTTGTTAAGCATTCATATGGGAGCAGCCTTGGAATATGTTAGTTACCCACGCAAATGAGGCATTAACAGGTGTGCAGTATGCCTTTCCAAATGACTTTAGGCCTACCAAAACTTGATGAAATGTCGATATATATGCTATTTCTGTTAAAAAAAATTTGTGCGCAACGCATGTTGGAAATTTTGAGTAGAATTTCATTATCCCACATTGCTCACCACCACAAGGTCCCCTCACTTTATAAGGCTTTGTCATTTATAGAAAGTGATTGGACTGATGGGTCTTGGATAATAAAATTGAGCTCACCCTTGGGGTTGAGCTTTGGGGTGTGCTAATTAATTGATAATTAATATATAATTAATTATCAAAAGATAGGTCTTGAGCCTTGGGGCTCTTGAGCTCGAGCTTTAATAATTAAATATTTTAATTAATTATTTTCGGATTTGGTTAATTATTTTTAATTAATTTCAAATTTAATTAATTAATTATTATTTTATCAATAGACTCATCATTTCAGATGAAGTCTGAAGTGTGAAAGAACGCAGAAAGAAAAAACGCCTCTGACAAGATGTCTCCGAACAGATGCATCCCTTCCTCATACATGTTGCGAACATGCATAATCATATTATATATACATCTATCTACATGACATTTAGAACACAGAAAATCAACATTCTTCTTCTACAATCACAAATATCCTTTTTGTGAGAACCACACAGAAATTCGCCAGAAGTCAAGTTTTCCGGTGCTGGAATTCTGACTTGATTGTTGAATCCTGGTGAAGCAGACGTCTGTAGAACTACAAACACTGAGTAGGGGCGAAATTTCTGTTTCAAGGACATTGCGGTACGCAAGTCTCGATCTTCAATATTTCTGTTAAATATTATTTCATTGTTCATACACTGTTTGCATTTTATTATTTATTAGCATATACAAATTCATCATAAATTGTTGACATATCTCCAACAACGCACGCTATTCTTACTAATATCTCTAACATTATTTCCTAGATCCGCAATTGTATGTAACCTACATGCCTGTACGATTAGAAGCCCTTCACAAATACAAGAACAACTAAAACAAAGCATACATACCTCTGACAATTTAACTAGTTTGTTCCTTCTCACAAACACAACATGGCCATATTCTGTAGACACAATAATTCAGCACACACACAATGTCAGAAACACAGAGTCATATATTTAGGCTAACATGTGCTTATACAGCTCATACCTTGTAGTAATAGGGGGACGGTGACCCCAAAACAGTTTCGGTTGTTCCATTTCAATGTCCTTAATTAGGACATTGCATAGGCACCCACATAACTAGTTTATGAATGGGACCTCCATGCTTTGGAATTATCTTGTTCCTCCATAGGTGAGGAAGAGTTCATCTTTAATTTACTTCATGATCGATTTACAAATTTTTTTAGTTTATAATCAGAATTGTTAATATTATGAATCGTTCTAGAAAGATTATTTTTATAAAAATTAATATAATATGAAATCGTTTACTTATCAAACTACACAAATACAAATAGACCGGTTCAATAAAAATATTATGAACCATCTATTTATTGTTGTCGTTGATTGATTAAACGACTTTAATTTTAATTAGTTTTGTTTTTGTTTTTTGTAAAGATGCTATTTATAATGTGATTTATGATGTAAACACTATCAATTATAAATACAAAGGTTTACTAATTGAATACGAAGTAAATTGAGAAGAAATCCTCCTCAATTTAAAAAAGCCAAGCTCCTCTCTAGATTTATCGATATTGTTAAATGATCATGCGTTCCACATAAACAGGACAAATGGGCTTCTTTGTATTTTCATTTCATCTGCTTCCCAATCAACATTTATCTTGCAAGTTACTTAATATTATGGTTCAGTAGTATTTATTTATATTTATAAATATAAGATCTTAAATTTAAACATTGTAAATGATGAGTTTGATATCAAATTATATGACTTAGCCCATGTCCCCCTCCTTATGTAATATATCATTATTTGAAAGAGAAAAAAAAACTACATTAATGGTCCCTGTCCCTCATGACTTACTGAAGCATGGCCCTAACATGATTGAATTCCAACCCAAAATCATATAAGAGCTTCCTTCCATCCACTTTGAAATTTGGGCGTAAGGTCCTGTCGCCACAAGTCCTGCACCATGTGGCTTTGTCTTGGTGGTCCATGTTCCCCTAAGCTTTTAGGAAAATATAATTGAATGGATCACCATGCATTGTGGACTTATTTTCGGGAATAATTCATCCATGAGAGATATATTTGTTGACAAATTTTTTTCCTTACTAAATTATGATCTTGGACTCTTTAATTTGGTTGGATGTTTGTAGCTTCCTTCTTTTGTGATTTAACCATGTTGCAATTCAATTACAATGACTTAATTTAGTTAACTTTTTACAAATTTATCAATGAGCAACAAATGCAACAATAAAGACAATTTTACATGAGTAAACTAGGATTGGTATCAAGACCGAATACCATGCATATCGACAACTGAATCGTGCGTCATTAGAATAGCTAAATGGATACCGAACATCGACATTGTCACAATCGATTTACCGACTATCGACTAACCAATTTTGTTGGTTGATTAAGGTTGTAAGCCGATGAGCTTAACGGCCATGGAGATTTGAGTTGGTGGTGGTAGGATCTGTGGTTAGTTTGGGAGACGACATGGGCTTTGATGGGGGCGAATAGTGGAGGTGGGGTGGGATTGGCTTTAGGGAGGATGAGGGCAACAATGACGGGATCTGAGACGAACGTGAGGAGGAGAGAGGCTTAAGATGAACCAAAGAGAGAGGCCACAAGAATAAGGAAAAAAATTATATCGGTTAGATATTACCGACAATTCAAATTTAAGGTTCTGAAATTGCTCCTAACCAAGGAAGAAAATATCGGTAATATCGGAAATATCGGTAGTCCGAAAACACGGAAATATCGATGGAAATATCGGGATAATATCGATATCGATAAAAATTACATGGAAACCACGAAAATTGTAAGAAAAACTTGGAATTTTTTATTGAAACTTTGCATGATGTTTACTTAGTCAATTATCTATTAGTTTATCACAAAAAATTGGAAGAAAATGCATTGCATGATGGATTTAACTGATTTAAGTTGATTATATAGCGAGCTGGCAAACATTATGAGTGTAGAAAATATGTAGTAATTAATAAAAGAAGTTTAAACACACCATAATCATTGATATATTATGAATTAGTATAATATTTTACACTTTATACATTGCATGATAAGATACATGAGTGACTTATTACCTTTTTTATTTATTTAAGAATTATATGGTTGTGGGGCTTTTATTTAAAATTTATATTGAAGATGCTCTTAAATTATGTAAAAGTGTAATCGAAAACAATAATTTATAATTTATATAAGATATATATATATATGTATATATATATATATTCCACTTTATAAACCGTCCACCTCACCTTGCTATTTCCCATCACCCATCCACTTGGGTGGTTTTCATAATTAAAACCATCTCAAAGTCCATGGTTTTCAATTTTTAAACCATCCAAAAACGTCAACATTTGCTATCTCACATTACCCAATTTTTTGAGTCCTCAACTTGCACAACCACCGCATATTATTCACACTCTCTCATCTCTGCTCTCACTCACTCTCTCTCTGCCTTCGCACTCTTTCATCTCCGCCTCTGCCTTCGCACTCTCTCATCTCTGCTTTGCCTTCGCACTCTCTCATCTCTACTCTCACTCACTCTCTCTCTCTCTTCGCACTCTTTCACCTCCGCCTCTGCCTTCGCACTCTCTCATCTCTGCTCTCACTCTCTCTCTCTCTCTCTCTCTCTCTCTCTCTCTCTCTCTCTCTCTCTCTCTCTTCACACTCTTTCATCTCCGCCTCCACCTTCGTCACCGATCCCACCGACGACAACCCCACCTCTGTCGTTGACTCCAACGATGACCACCACGACCCCCAATCGCCCCCAAACCCCAACCTCAACCTCCACAACAACCACCCATTCTCCTCCTCCCCCGGAGCGCGCCCCGCCGGCGCCGCGCTCGCCTCCGTCTCTGTTCCACGTCTGCTTCAACCAAGACCACGCCTGCTTCACCGTGGGGACATACCACGGGTTCCGGATCTACAACTGCGATCCGTTCCGCGAGCTCTTTTGCCGCGACTTCGACAACGGCGGCGGAATCGACGTCGTTGAGGCGCAGATCTTAGGTCTGAGTTTGCAATAGATCTAGGTAGTGCGACGACGCAGCCTCGACTGCCTTTCCGACGAGATTTTTTCGATAATATCGCGATATTTTGACGAAAACATTTGGATACCTATTTAAATATCCATTGTGCGAAAAACCGATAATATCGGCGATATTTTGCCGATATTATCGGCATTTTCTTCCATGCTCCTAACCACTGATACATGCAGTTCGGTACGAAAACCTGTTGAAAAGTTTTGGTTGCCAAAACTTTGGCATTTTCGGTTGAAAAATCGGTTGGTTCGATCGGTATCTCAATGTGTCGGTTAAAAATCATAGCCCTAGCACAAACAACTCAATTGTTCCTATAATAGCAAGAACTGAAATTACAAGAACCAAAGTCATGATTTGGTCAAACAAATTTATGACGTTATTTCTGTAATGTAGGTGAAAATAAGCTGTGTTTACAAATAAAACGAGGCATCAAATTTCTTTCGACCAAATTAAAAAAATAGACATTAACCTCAAACACACATAATTTTTAGCCAGGTTATTTTTTCAGTATGCATTGCGACATATATAGTAGGAAAATGCTCCATAAATTTCTCTTTCGTCATTTGATTAGACAAGCTATACATCTAAGATTCACACCAATGAACTACTGACAATGATGAGACTTAAATTTGTCATATTTTATTTTCTCTTTGTTGTCTAGTTCAATACTAGATTGAGTAAATAGAGAATTTCAATATTTTTCTTCTTTAAATTTTCAGTCAACAGTCTTATAATTAAGATTTAACAGCTAAAAATTCAAGTATGTAGGATTCATCGAATTATCGTAGAATCAAAATAAATGTTCAAAGTTTTACAACACATTTAGCCTCAAGCTAAAGCTTACCCCATTGCATCTTTTTCCTCGTGCCTTCGAGGGCATCCGATAAAATTGTATAATTTACTTGTGAGATATGTTTAACGTGGCAACAAGGGCAGTGAGATCTTTGACACAGTCCAACATCACATAAATTGGGATAACCTAATAAAAACAACAGTCTCTCTGTCTTTATTCTGACTTTAATCCATGCAATATTTGCACTCTCACTCCAATAATGCATGCAGTGTGGTCATTTATATAAAGCTAGACAACGATGGTGACAATTTTTGAGATGCTTGGGAGGGACAACAAGCACCTGGTAAAAATCTTTGGGCACCTGAATTGAGTGATTGCTTATTTGTCACAACCTAATTGGGTGGTTAGTACGTTTAATCCGTGGTGCAGTTGATAAATACAGATTGTTTGTTAAGTGATTAGGAATCAGTCAATTCTCATGTCAAGGACTCAATGATACACACATACAACTGTATATATATTACAAGGTGAGAGAATAAATTGATGTCAAACTAATCATTTAAGAAATTAGAATCTAAGACGTCTTACTTATAACGAAGAAAGTATTACTAGATGGTAGTTGTTGATGCACAAAACCGGAGGTCTTGGAATAACGTAAATCCGACCGTGAATCTGCAAGAAATGTAAATAACACAAGATGTATCGTGGTTCGCCCTAAGATTTGGGCTACGTCCACACTGATTATTGTATTTCTCTGGGAGGTGAGGGGAGTGAGGGATAGAGCTTCTGAGGGTGAGAGAACTCTTCTCCTAAGAAATGGCCTCCTCTAATTGTGAGGGTGAGGAGTCATTTTATAGAATAAGGGCTCCTCACTTATTACATATTTGCCTCTTCCTTTATTACATAATTACATTTGAGTTCCCTGAGTATTTATACGAGGTCTAAATACGGAGGCCCTAAGTATGGTATAAACAGTAGTCCCCCAAGTCTTCAGTCAATAGAGTCTTTTGGCTGGAGACTTGAAATTCAGTCCATGTGTGGACCGAAGTAACTAGATGTCATCTAGGACTGATACTCGATATGAGGTGGTGCCCAATCTGAAATGATGCTCATCCAGAAGTAGCACATGTTGTGAGGCTGCTCTGCTTGTGGCTTATGTTGCCTTGGTTGGCTCGGGTTGTGGCGTTGGAGGTGAGGGAGTCCCTTTTATAGAATAAGGGCTCGCTCCTCAATACATAAATGATGGGCTAGAGTCGATGCTCGTGGTGAGGCGGTTGCTCAGTAGACAGCGATGCTCTTTAATGATGGTGAGGGAGTCCCTTTTATAAAATAAGGGCTCACTCCTTAATACATGAATAATGGGCTAGAGTTGATGCTTTAATGATGGTGAGGAAGTCCCTTTTATAAAATAAGGGCTCGCTCCTTAATACATGAATAATGGGCTAGAGTTGATGCTTTAATGATGGTGAGGGAGTCCCTTTTATAAAATAAGGGCTCGCTTCTCAATGCATGAATAATGGGATAGAGTTGATGCTCTCTAATGATGGTGAGGTAGTCCCTTTTATAAAATAAGGGCTCACTCATCAATACATAAATAATGGGCTAGAGTCTCCCAAATATTTTTCATGAGGCCCAGTTGAGGCCCAGTTGAGGCCCAATATATGGTACATAATGTAGTCCCCCAAGTCTTTAGTCAATAGAGTCTGTTGGCTGGAGACTTCAAATTGAATCCATGTATAGGCCAAAGTAGCGGTTGTTCGGAGGCAGTATTTGTATGCCCCGCACTGAAGCTTTGTAGGTGAAACTTTGCAAGTGAAGCTTTTGAAGCTGGAACTCTGTAAATGAAGCTTTTGAAGCTAGAACTTTTGTAAATGAAGTTTTTGAAGATAGAGCTTTGTAAATGAAGCTTTTGAAGCTAGAGCTTTTATAAATGAAGCTTTTGAAGCTGTAGCTCTGTAAATGAAGTTTTTGAAGCTAGAGCTCTGTGAATGAAGCTTTTAAAGCTAGAGCTCTGTAAATGAAGCTTTTGAAGCTGATTGACATGAGTGATGCTCATGAATGTTTATGTTGATTGACATGAGTTATGAGTAATGCTCATGTATAATTTGGGAGTACTGGACGTATTTTTGATCATCTGATTGGTGGTAATAGCGGTAGGTTGCCGAATAGTTTTGGAGTACTGGGCGTACTTTTGATCACTTGGTTGGTGGTAATAACGGCAGGTTGCCGAATAATTGTGAAGTACTGGGCGTACTTTTGATCACCTGGTTGGTGGTAATAGCGGCATGTTGTCGAATAATTGTAGAGTATTGGGCGTAGTTTTGATCGCCTGGTTGGAGCTATTTTTTGCTTATGGGCCTTCGCTCTCTACATAAAATTCCAGCCTATTTATTTTGGGCTTTGCCTTTTTTTTTAATATTATTATTACCCTCTGATGGGGTTTATACAGATGTCTCCGAAAGATAAAAAAATAAATCACATTCTACAGAAACAAGAAAAGCAAATCACATCATTCTGGTAGGGTGTTTATTCCTTGCTTTTGCTTTCTCCTTTCTTTTCTGCTTTGCTTTTGCTTTTGTTTCTGTTTCCCACTGCGTTTCTTTGCTCAAGTAGACATATCCTCTGAGCCTTCAGAAAGTGATTTCACATGGCTACCACCCTGTAAAGAATATGCTCCTTGAAGCAGGAAAGCAAGAATGTTGTTCGGATATGGGCACATGCAAGCTTTGCATAGTTGCAGTAGATAATTGTAATGGAGATAATATATATATATATATATATATATATATAACAAGTGAGTGCATGGTTGAAGTTCATGGAGGACCCGTTGGTGGTGCATGTGCCACTGCTAGTGGATGATTGCTTTTGCCTGTTTTTTTATGATGGTGTCTCTTTCTTTTTGAGTTGGTGGTCGACACATTAATTCGTCAAATAAAAAATTCTTATCTTCTTTCATCAGCTTTCTCTGTCCACCACGACATTGAACCTCAGCTCCATGATATGGGTTCATCTGAAAAACAACTTGGGATTGATTGTAACAGTGAAGTAAATGTTATCAGAAGTGAATGCTATCAGATGGCGGTAAATGCTATCAGTGATGATCTCAACAGTGAAGTAAATGCTATCAGACGGCGGTAAATCGATCCTAATCTTGTCGGCGTTGAACCAGAACAAGAACCTCTGGACCTGAATCTCCTTTAAGTCGATGATCGCCCCGTATGTGAGCTTGCCCGTTATGGTTTTTTCGTAGTAGACCAAGTAATCGAACTGAATGTAGCAGGTCTTGGGCAAAACGACGATGAATCGAATTGAATGTAGAGATCCTTCATGAACCAATCAGAACCACAAGGCGACTTTCCATTTGAGGAGGACCTAGATGAGAAAAAAATGAAAACTAAGATCTAATGAGTGGGATACTGCTAGGGGGATTTATTCCAATCTGGGCCAGGATTGACAACGGCGAAAGCTACATAATGTTGCAGACAGTAGGCGCGGTGTCGCCCGCGGCAGAGTTGACGGAGGTGTTTGGAGAGTTCGGACCTGGCGGGCTCGAGATCTAGGGCTGAATCGTACCTGAGGCGGGTCCACCGGCGTTGCGAACCGGGCCAGAGAGACCAGGCTGGGCCTAGGTGAGAGGAGTAGTGGGGATACCTCGTCCGGCGGGCCCTCAACAGTCATTGGCACGAGAATGACGTGCAAATCGTCGGCATCTTCTTCAAAGAAATAGATCAAGACGGCGGCTCTTTTGGGTCTAAACTTTTCTGGGTCCCTTGAAACAGGGGTGTCGGATTCTGCAAAACCCACCTGGGATACGACCTTGCCGATGGTTTCTTCGATTCTCTGCTCCTCAATGTCGTCATCGTAGGGAAGAGGCGGCGGCTTATAGAGGCGAAGCTTCTAGGCTAAAGTGATGAGTCTCTGTGAGCCTCCGCATGCATTGGGTAGCTCCATGGGTAGTGTCAGCGATGGTAATAACCTTCTGAGGATTCAGATCATGGGTAGTGCTGAGGATAAGGAAAGAAGACGGCCACAATAGAAGCTAGAGCTCCAAGGGCAATGCTGGATGCAACACCAAATGGGTGCATGACAACTCCAGTTTGAGCACCGTGAATCACAGTGGCAACATAAACATTCACAAACTGCCTAAATGCAATTCTCTTAGACATCAAGTGCGTGGACTCCAGCAAAGCCACCACAAAAGCACTCAATGCTACTGCCGCTGCCGCTACCTCCACGGAAAAGTTTTTAGGCTCCACCAACCAAAGGGTCAGCATAGAGAACCTATGTCGTGGCAAAGATCACATGCCAACAGCTTCTCATGATGTCCCCAACCATTGCATCCAGGACTATTAGGATTGTGGTATATGAAAAGGACGAGTAGGTTAAGTACTTTTGAAGTTGTGGAGGTCCATAGAGGGTGGTGCAGCCGACTATGATGCATGCCAAAGCTGTGCGTAGGGCGGAGCATAGGTGCATCCGCCATAACGATTGGGTTTGGTGATCTCCCATTGTCGTGGAGACCAACAATTTATGTCACGAATTGTTTGTGAAACAAGGAATTAGTGGTGTGAAATGAGATGAAAGGGTTTTTGCCCTTCAAGTGTTGGGAAGCTTGTTGGTTTTACATACAACCTGATGAGAGGAAATAAGGGTTGGGAGGAAGGGTTTGGTTTTCTTGGGTTTTGCATACTTCACGGTGGACAGTGGTGAGGTTGTGAAGGTTTCACGGTGGTGAGATGAAAAATTAAGAGAGAACCGACATAGTTTTTCGTGTCGATTCCCACAGACGGCGCCAAATGTTGATGCACAAAATCAGAGGTCTTGGAACAACGTAAATCTGACCGTGAATTTGCAAGAAATGTAAATAACACAAGATGTATCGTGGTTCACCCTAAGGTTTGGACTACGTCCACACTGATTATTGTATTTCTCTAAGAGGTGAGGGGAGTGAGGGAGAGAGCTTCTGAGGGTGAGAGAACTCTTCCCATGGCCTAAGAAATGGTCTCCTCTAATTGTGAGGGTGAGGAGTCCTTTTATAGAATAAGGGCTCTTCACTTATTACATATTTGCCCATTCCTTTATTACATAATTACATTTGAGTCCCCCGAGTATTTATACAAGGTCTAAATACGGAGGCCCTAAATATGGTATAAACAGTAGTATTAAGTAGCTGTTTTACGAATTTTTTGAAATGGAAATGTTATTTTAAATTTATGATACATATTACGAAGAATAAGCTATATATATATATATTCATATTTTAAACTTATTGTGATAATAATAGACAACTTTCTATTGGACGGTCTTACAAGTTCAATAATGTGACACTTCAAGAGAATGATATCTAAGATTGGGGTAAAATACAACAAAAATGTCAGTGGAGGGTTCTTCACTTATTACATATTTGCCCATTCCTTTATTACATAATTACATTTAAGTCCCCCGAGTATTTATACGAGGTCTAAATACGGAGGCCCTAAATATGGTATAAACAGTAGTATTAAGTAGCTGTTTTACGAATTTTTTGAAATGGAAATGTTATTTTAAATTTATGATACATATTACGAAGAATAAGCTATATATATATATATATATATTCATATTTTAAACTTATTGTGATAATAATAGACAACTTTCTATTGGACGGTCTTACAAGTTCAATAATGTGACACTTCAAGAGAATGATATCTAAGATTGGGGTAAAATACAACAAAAATGTCAGTGGAGGGTGCTTAATCGATGACATTAATTTTTGTATTCAATTGGACGGACGGGAGGAAGAATTTGAACTTAGGCACTTCTCCAATATTAGAAAAATTAATTTATGATATTTCACGGGGTTATGTTTTCTTATACAAGAGATTACTCTTCAACATATTGTAGTTTTCTTCTTGTCACTATGGAAAAGCTCACCTTATGGTGTCATAATCCGTATTGAAAGATTGGGACTTATGATCTGCCGTTTATAATTATAAATTTAAGTTCACTTGATTATATGTCAAAACCCAGGTAGTCCTGCAAATTTGTCATCCTTATATTACTGCCAATCTTTTATACAAGGAAAAAAGAAGAAGACATTTTAGTCAGAATGGTCATTGAGATTGGTATAGTTCTTTATTTTGGTTCTTGAGATTTGAATTCGATAAAAGTAGTCTCTAAGTTTGTCCATCATCAATTATTTTGATTTTTTCATGAAAAATCTCTATTAAACAAGAACCATAATGAAAAGAAAAAACCCTCAATAGAATAAACAATAGACCAAAATGATTTGACAAGATGTAAGGATATTTTTGCCTTTTGATCTTATTGAATGAAATTTTTTCACAGAATGACCGAAGTGATTGACGGTGGACAAACTCTGGACCACTTCTATTGTTTTTAAATTTTAGAGATCAAATTGAGAATTTGTGCCATTCTCAACGACTATTTTAGCTTAAAATGAAAGAAAAATAATTTGCACTTTTATCTTTTGAAAGCTTGCAAAATGGTCATGAGCACATAATTACACCACCACATAAATAATACTCATATGATTCTAAACTCCAAACAAAACTTATGTAGGGAATCATTTACTGGTCCTACAAATTTTCTTTTCAGTTCTTAGTTATTATTGCATGCTTTTGCCCAATTAGATAGCGTGACAATCTAGTTGGAGGATAACAAAGATAAATGATTATATTTACGATCTCAAATGTCCTCCATAAAGGAAAATGATTTCTGTCCTTTTTTCTCTTTCTACTCACTTGTGTTTATTTATATTTTTTTTTGTCTCTTTTATTTATCCAATATGTGTTTATTAAATTTCACATTATTCGATCTAATTGATTTTGTGTCATGGTCTAATAGTTAAATTGGTTCAAGGTGAAAATATTGGATAATTTACTTAGAAATGCTAGAAACCTTTATGCTAACCTTTGTATTTGGACATTTTCACTTTTTACATGGAATGTGTCAATTTTGTACACAAAAAAAGGCCTTAAGTGCGCTTAAAATTATATTTTCTATTTTTCATCATTAATTCCTAGCCAAAAGCAGTAAAAGTCTTGTTTCTTGGATAAAAAAAATGACCATGTCATTTGAAGAAGTGAAAAGATCCAAATGCAAAGATTGCTAGCACTCTCCATTAAGACAATAGTAGAGATGATGCCCATGCCGGTATATGACTTATAGCGAAGGTGTGGCTAGTCGCTACTCAAATCAGCAGAACTTCGGCCTTGCACACACAAAACAAAAATGATAATAATGTCTTCAGTGTGCTAAGGGAACGAGTTTGTTGGCCTAGAGGAGCCAATCTCTTCTTCTGTTCTAGTCGCTCATCGTTGTCGACGTACCTTCGCCCTACCGTAGAATGATCGATCGACCGAGTCCCTATATGATCAAGGAGGAGACTGTCGCAAGACCTAATTCATTGATGGTGTTTTATATAGTTTATCTATTTGTATTTGTATTTTGTTGAATTATAAATAATTATTGGTGGTAGTGAATAGTTACCCACCGTCATGGGTACACACCTGCCTCACACTTTCAATCTTTGAAGAAAATAGACGCGACCATTTCCTTGCATACAACCAAATATGTATCTGTTAATGTATATCTTGCAAATCACGCTGCAGAGCTCGAAACTCAAATGTTTAAATTATAGTAAAAAGTCCTATCTTGTGGCTAACAGTAACATATTGGATTTTAACCAATTTATGGGCATTTATTTGGAAATTGAGAAAATTGGAGCATTTGTCATTGAATTTTGATCCAATTAGAGTTTTACTCCTTGAACTTGCCACACTCTGAAGCAATGATCATTTTATATCCAAAATAAAGGTGTAACATCCCACATCGTCTAGGAGAGTGGATCATGTAAGTTATATATATATATATATATATATATATATATATATATATATATTCTACCTAGCACGACACCTTTTGGGAGCTTATTGACTTCGGGTTCCATCGAAACTCCGAAGTTAAGCGAGTTCGCGTGAGAGCAATCCCATGATGAGTGACACATTGGGAAGTTTTCGTGTGAGTTCCCAGAAACAAAACCGTAAAGGCGTGGTCGGGGCCCAAAGTCGACAATATCGTGCTACGATGCAGTTGAGCCCAGGATATAGTGGGGATCCGGGTCGGAATGTGACAAAAGATATCTAAAAGTAAATGAGAGAAGGTCTAACGAAGTTATAAAAAAAAATCATCATATATAAGAGAAATGTGATGAGCAATGATATGACACTAAGCCCAAAACTCTTGGATGCATGATGATCCTTTTGTTCATTGTTCACATTATGATGAGTTTAAAAATCAATACTCACAAATTCTTAATTCAAAAATCAAAACTCCAGTTAAGCCAGTATTTAAGAACAAATACTTATAAAATTATACTAAGCCCAAATCACTTGTATATGATGAGGCAGCAAGGTAGACGTTTTTCCATCTCATAGCTTAACAAAACCAAGTGGACCAGTTGTTATTTGGTACAAAAATACAGACGCACGCAAATCTATCACACGAACGCTTTGTATTTTTTATAAGCAAACTTTTGACTAACACAGAATCTTTCACTGTGTTTTGCAAAGCCTCCACCAAATCATGCATGCACAGCTCGAGATTATATTCTATGTTGCCTCCATTTTCAGAATGCCTTTCCTTAATTATTAAGTACCAAAAAGACAGCATCCACTTTTTATCTAAAACCCAACTTAGCTTAAGCTGGACAGTTGCCCAAATCTCACAAGATTATGGGTCCCCAATAGATGTGATACGACAGTTTTATTGAGTTGTTTTAACTTATTTTATTTTCCTGAACAAAAGAAAAACTTATGGACACATTTTTGGAGCCGTTAATTATGGACACATTATTTTACTGCAAATCTTATAACTGGAAATGCTCATTTCCTTTGTATTTAAAGAAATTGACAGTTTGTGATGAGAATATTACATATTACTATAACGTTCTAGATCTTTTCCGACACATATGCATAGTTAACGATGTTAAAGAAAATAATAAGCTGTTCTGATCATGACGTGTGTACAACAAAGTTATAGTACATTAAGAAGAGATGAAGACTTTTCCTGTTAGAGAGAAATATTATCCTTTTATTTTTGTATCGAATGGTAGGTGTCTTCTAAATTCTTCAAAATGTGGTTATGCTGCATCCTTACGTATGTTGTATGCCCACTAAGCATTTGAATGATAACAACTTCTTGTGAAAGCTCAGTGAAACCAATACCAATTAGGAGTGTGACTTAGCAACTCACACAAGTAATCTGCATAATTAATGGAGTATTATGACGCCAAATTATCTCTATTCAAATACGACATAATTATGTTGCTGCGTTTTTAGTTCGTTTTCATCTTTTTTTTTTTTTTTTTTGTCTTTTCTATTCATTATTAGCTTTCTTTTTGCTAGTGCAAGTAACCAAATTTCGAACGCACAGCTTGGCAGCTTGCCGTGCACGATATGGTGGAACTCCAGTCTCGATCAAAACCGACTGATGAGTTTTGTTGACGAGAAATGATAGTCATACATTTTTTTATTTAGTTTTTCGCACACTTTTAATTAGTATTGTTTGTTTTGGTAAATAAAAGTTCAAGGAAATTTTGGTTATTCGCACCAGCGTCAGTGTATATTCACAACTTTGAATCGAAATGACTTAAGTGTAGCATCTAACTATCAGGTGTCATAATATAAATTTTCGTAAGAATTTTCAAATCGTGCACCAATGAGAACTGTTGGCAATAGAACGCCCGCCTTGGTGAGGTGACACAAAAGGCAATAAAAAAATTGTGAAAAAACAAAATAGTGTGTGAAAATTAGGTGTCTTTTTTAATTTGTGTCAATGGTTATTAAAGGTAGGGCATGAAGTGATGAAGTATGTGGGCTATATGTTGCGGTGTAACATTTAATTAAAGATGGTGGTGGGTTCATACGAAATATGTGAATTAATTAGAAGAATACATGACATTCTTCATGAATGACCCAGCATGCAGGAAAGGAGCTTTAGATTAGACTACCAACGGTGTCCATACGATGCTTCGGGTTACAAACAAAAGTCAATAAAAGTATATAATTTTACAAATATTACCTCAATTATTTGTATCCTACAAACTACATAAAGACTCAAGTTTACAATAAAATTATGATCTTCCTATAGAACTTGTGTATAAACTACTCTATCACCAAATCATCTGTTATTCTTTTCGAAAATGAATCGCCAAGGCATCAAGCAAACTGTTATTCAAATGAAAAAAAACTACTTAATACTTGATAGCAAAATCATAAACGACACTCAATATAATCATGAACTAAACCAACACCATATTCAACGATTCATAAAAACCATCATCAAATTAAACCCTTAGTTTAGCTGGGCACCATGCAAAGCATGCGTAAACATGAAGCATCAAGTAGATAGTAGATAATAGATAAAAGCATCAGGCATTATTAGACGAATGCGTTGATCAATAACATGGTTGATGAATTAGGCAATAAGAAAGCTACCGCTTTGAGAGCTCTTGTTTCTTCAAGTTTGAAGGCTTTCCTTCGAAAACATAGCTGAGAACGAATATTATAACGACTTGTAATTCCAGCGTTTGAGTTGTTTAAATAAACATGTTAATAGTTTATCATAGCCATTTAATACTATGGTCTAACAATATTCTTTTTCACTTGTAAGTGAAACATCTTATGTTCGTTAAAGACGAATTTGAACTACATTATTACTAGCTCATTATGAGGCTAAACTCATCATCTCTCCTTAGTACAAATAGTATCATTTATTTAAAAAAAATATTTATGATAATCAACAAAAAGAAATAAAAGAGTGCAAATAAAAAATAAAAAAATAAAATGAGCATATGTGTTTTGGTTTAGTTTTGTAAGTTTTTAAGTAGGCAATTCAACTTAGGATTACCGTTATAAAATCTTACAAAAATGCTACTCATATCACATAGTTGTACTATTTCTCTAATAGAGATTAAACTCACATGTGTTGTGTGCCCTACTTCTATTTAAGAGATGATATAAATATATAGTAAGTGTAATGTTATTCTAAATCTTAGCCAAATCATTTGATTGGTTTGGCCGTCATTTTAATATGTTATCAATTTTTGCGCGAAATGATTATCATTTTATGGGTAGTATTTTTTAGCGTGCTCAAAATTCCAAACGACGAAAAGGAAAAAGAAAAGTCAATTTTCATGTAGTGCACTAACCATTCATCCGTAGAATACTTTTCCAACCGTGACACGAACGGAATGGGTAATTGTTAGCAAATCCTCATAGAACTTGTGGTAGAAAATTAACACAAACCACCACTAACCTCCTTTGGCATCCATGGAATTCCAATTTTTAATGATTTTCTGGTACTCTCATATACCATCCTAGTTTTCATAACTAGCTTTCCCTTCTCTTTTCATCTCATATACCTTTGCAAGCCTCCTCACCATTGTCACCTTTCAACGGAATGTCATGTCTTTGTTTCTCGAGATAAGGCACCATCGAGGATATGCCTAAACTGAATAACCTAATGAACGGGGAGTCTTTGATAAGGGTGATTAAATAGATGCTTACAGACTGGATTATCGGATAACACGAGAGAAAACAAAACATAGCTACAGCACAAGTTAAAAACTGTGCAAGTTTTAAGGTGCACAAAACGGAGGGCAATATCGTCATTTGAGCTGGCAGCCAAAATGAATGAAAGAGAGTATTTTATTGCATACCGAGACCATCGCCGAGGTGTATTCTTCTTCTCTTCTTCCACCATGTGACCCCCTGAAACCCAGCTCTTCCTCTCTGATCCCTGTCTGCAACTCCCCACACCCACCATAATTTATTCTTTATTTTTATCTTATCATTGTTTCAATTTTTTAATTCCAATTATTCATCAAAGGTTTGAACTTTCCCCATATTGTTTCTTTGTTTTGTTTGTTTTTAGTCCAATTCCAAAAACGAAACGCCAACAAACCCACTACTAATCTCCCAATCCCATCACTATTCCTTCGTTTCCACTTCATCACCACACCAAGAACCGAAAGCCCTCTCCCAACCACTTAAACCCTTCCATTTTTTCACATCAAAGCTTCAATATTTTCTGGGTTTTTAAATGAGATGGTGGAGCTGCAGCACCAGCAGAAGCAGATCAAGAGAGCCCCAAGAGCCAGAGGCTTCTATGTCAGGATGAAGCTCCTGCCCACCACCAAAAATGGAGGAAGACTGGTTCCCCAATTGGAAAAAAAGAACTTCTTTTACAGATATTGCAAATGGGTCCTCTGGCTCTCCCTTTCCCTCTACTTCTTCAGCTCCTTCCTCATCAGCAACCACAACGAAGAACAAAACAAACCCCCGACCTCCCTCTCCACAACCCATTTCTCCACCTTCGCCGCCCGCGCCCTTATCGAATCCGCCACCATTAACAACGCAACAAAACAAGGTCCGAGGAACAAAACCCATGTTTTACTTTTTTCTAATGTTTGATACATTTGACGAATTTGTAGTTTCTGATGCATTGTTCATGTTTTTGTTCAGGCACATTGTTCGACGGATTAAAGGTTTACGTCTACGATTTGCCCCCGAAATACAACACGGATTGGCTAAAAAACGAGAGGTGCAGCTCCCACCTGTTCGCCTCCGAGGTTGCCATTCACCGGGCCCTGCTGACCAGCGACGCGTTGACCGTTGACCCCTATGAAGCCGACTTCTTCTTCGTCCCTGTCTACGTGTCCTGTAACTTCAGCACCGTCAATGGCTTCCCGGCGATCGGCCACGCCCGAAATCTCATTGCCTCCGCCATTGACTTAGTCCGGGCGGAATACCCGTTCTGGGAACGGACGCACGGCGCCGATCACGTTTTCGTCGCCGCCCACGATTTCGGTTCTTGCTTCCACACCATGGTAATTAATTACGTAGCCTCCCAGGAAAAAAAAAAGAAATGAAAAACCGCTTTCGCATTTTTCGGGTTTTTGACAACGTTGTCTGGCTTCGCGTTTCCTCAGGAGGACGTGGCGATTTCGGATGGGGTACCCGGATTTTTGAAGAACTCGATCGTGTTGCAGACGTTCGGCGTGACGCATCACCACCCATGTCAAGAGGTAGAGAATGTGGTCATTCCGCCGTACGTCTCCCCGGAAAAAGTACGGGCGACGCTGGAAAGCTTTCCGATAACCGGCCGACGGGATATCTTCGCCTTCTTCCGAGGGAAGATGGAGGTCCACCCCAAGAACGTCAGCGGCCGGTTTTACAGCAAGTAATAATGGTTTAATAATTAATCAAGTAAATCGACATATCAGAGTCTTAATTATTAGTATTTTGTTTAAATTTACTGATATGCCCATGGTGTATTATTTTTGAAGGCGGGTGAGGACGGAGCTGTGGCGGAAGTACAACGGTGACCGGAGGTTTTACCTGCAGAGGCAGCGGTTTGCCGGTTACCAATCGGAGATCGCGCGGTCGAAATTTTGTCTGTGTCCTCTAGGATGGGCCCCGTGGAGTCCAAGGCTGGTAGAATCAGTCGCTTTGGGCTGCGTGCCGGTGATCATAGCTGACGGGATTCGGTTGCCGTTCGACAACGTCGTTCCGTGGGCGGAGATATCGGTGAACGTCGCGGAGAAGGACGTGGGGAAATTGGCGGAGATACTCGAACACGTGGCGGCGACCAACTTGACTTCCATCCAAAAGAAGTTGCGGGACCCGCGTGTTCGAGGGGCCCTACTGTTCAATGACCGGGTCCACGAAGGAGACGCCACGTGGAACGTTCTTTCCGCTCTGGCGACCAAGCTGGCCAGGTCACACAGGCGGGCAAGGGTTTCGAGCCAGTGACGCAACGACGCGTGGACCATTGGAATTTTGAGAGGAGAACTGAAACAGCCTGCCAGCCAATGGATGCGCTTGGCAAGTGGTGTACCGGAAGACAGATGGATATTTTTGATAAATTGCGAAGTGGGTGGGACCTACGAATCTGAGGTGGCGAGTTCCAAGTGGTTGGTTGTGGGGTTGGCCGGAAGATGGCAGCGTAGTACAGTTAGTACTCATGTACATGTACCTGAAACAAATACTGTAAATAAGTTCAGTTTTTTAAAATAGAATAAGTAATAATAAAACACCCAATTTTTATTGATTTATTTATTTTCTTTTTAATTTATGAGATCTACGGATAATTTTATAATTTTGGTTAAAAAAAGCACCAATCATTTTTGAAGGAATAATTTATTTTTTCGGATGTGGGGTTCGAAACTCAAGTAATAGTATAGAGTATTTATCCATGTGTGACAATAAATACGCCTTGGGAGTCAGCGTGTCTCGTGCAGTGCTGCAATGGTGGTCTGTTTTTTCGTATTTTTTTTATATTTAAACAATATAGGTTTTCGAAAATTTTATGGGATTTTTTAAATTTAGTTTTCTATTGAGAAGTAATAAATAAAGGATAAATATCAGCTTATTATCCTCAGATTTCATGATTTTTAATATTTAGTACATGAAATTTTTTTCGCTCCAGAATCATGCCTAAAGTGTTAATTTTAGGACAGTCTCATACATCTGTTAGTCTGACTGTTAAGTCACCTGATAACTAATGACATGACGTTCATATAGACAATTACTGGACACTACGTGTCATTAAGGGATCTACGTGGAAATTCAAAATTCAAAAAAACAAAAAATATTTGGAGACAAAAAAAAATCGAATCGTTTTCTACCTCCCCCGACCTTCCCTTCCTCTATGGACACTACCACCACTCTCCCTCTCCTGATCCTAACCGCTGCCAAAACCAAGAAATTTGTACGAAAGATTCAAATTCTTTTCATTTCTTGAATCCGATTGTAATTTACGGCATTAAATTTCTAGATCTTTGAAGAAAAAAAAACATAAAAGGAGGAAAAATTAAACCCTAAAAGTTAATTTTGTGTAAGCGAAAGAGATTATGTAATTAGTCTGTGGAAATTGTTTTGGTGGTAGGAAAATTTGGATTTTTTAGCGATTTATGGTCGCTGGTGGATTTGGGTGGAACAATTTCAAAGAAATAGAGGAAATTTTAGGGGGTGGTGTGATGGGGAAAAATGATGAAAGTGCGAAAGTGGTTGAAGATGTAGAAGAAGGTGAAATTTTGGATTCGACTTCAGTGCAAAGAGGTCGATGAGGAAGATTTTGTCAAGCAGGAGAAGCAGAAGGAAGTTAAGATGGTGGTTTCATCACTGCCGCCCAAGGCTCAGTCTAAATCCAACGGCAGTTGGACGATACGCGACATCTACAACTACCCGAGATTTCGGGGGTACTGGTCCGGCTTGGTTAACCTCGCTTGGGCTCAAGCCGTACAGAATAAGCCGCTCAATCAGCGTTTGTAGATGAATGATCCCGACGGGAAATTGAAGTGATATTTGTCGTCGTCGTCGGTGATTTCATCCAAAAGGAGCAACGCGAAGGAAGTGGATGAAGTGGTGATTGTTGATAATGGTGATGAAATGGATGCTGAGAATGAGGAAGGGGAGTTAGAGGTGTTTGGGTTAATATTTGAACTTTGGGCCGAAGGAACAGAAGCCCAACAAGAACCAAGAAGGCATGACTCTGCCCGAAAGCCCAGCATCAAACCCATTCGCCCAGCCCAAGGCAAAATGATGATTCCACATTTAATGCAAAGGCTAGTGGCTTGAAAGAAGTGACACTTGGTGGAAATCAACTTACTCTCAACCCAAAAATATTTTCTGAATGACAGAGTACGTAAATTACTGATGATTCACTACCCCTCAGCTACTTTCGGGCTGAAACCAAGCTACAAGCAGTTAGGCTAATTCGCCTATAAAAGGAGGAAAAGGGCACAGAGACAAGAACACTCAACCAATCAAACAAACAAATACACAAACTCTGCTCAAGCCAGATTTGCATACGAAACTGTAGTCAGCCCCCAACCTCAATCCTTTTCAGGATCAGCTCTCACAAAAGCCATCTTTTGTCTAGTTTAATAGCTCTGCTGCTCACCAAGTAGTATCGATTTCTCTTGTAACTTTATTTGTCATCCATTCTCCCTTGAAACCCTCAGACCCCTACAGTGGCAAAGAAAAGAAACGGCGAAAGGTCCAACCTTGCCTGACAAGGTTCAATCTTGCCCAATTCCCATTATTTTGTCTTTTACTTAATAGATCTAGTGTTGTAATGAATTCTCTATTATGTATTCAAATCATTTTAGGTATTTTAATGATCCAAAGTTCAGCTTACTCTCATATCTGGTTTTAATTAAAGGGGTTTCACTATCTTAAAAGTGGATCCACTTAATGCCGTGATTAGACCTGGACCTCTGCTCGTTTACCATACAAGATATACAAAAGTCTTTGCCTCAAGGCATAGAAAAGAATCTAATGTAGACTTAACCCATCCACGACAATCCTTTGATAATGAGAAGTTAGAGTAACTTGGGGCGCAAGTAATCGAATTAAATCCACTAATTTCACATCTGCCATATTGAGATGGCAGTGACACGCCTCAGCACTCAAGTTAGTTTTGACTGCGAGCCTCATGGCCTATACTTAAGGCCCGACAAAGGCACCTTTCAGAATTAACCCTGTAATCTTCTTGCAGCCCGACGAACAAAGCAATAACCCGACAGTCAACCAAAGTGCCAACTCCACGAGGAGCTGTGTGCTCGAGCTAGGAACGTCCACAGCCGATATTCCTGCCCGAACAAGAGGAAGGCGAGATTGATTTGGATTCGGAGCCTGCCGATGGCGAACACACAACCGCATCTGAGGAGGTTAGAGATGGTGTTTTGGTTTGTGATGATATGGACGTTGATAATTCTGAGACTGGTTTAAAGAAGCGAGTGAGTTGGATTTAAGGAGGCTTTGGAAAGTGTTACTGTAAATGAAGTAGAGAAGTAAGTGAACTGATTGTTGTCGAAATCGGATTGATTGGTCAATTGTGGGAATGAAATGATGATATCCCAGTTTGAGTAATTTGCTCTGTAGCTATTAGACAATGTTTTCTTACAGTTTGGTTTATGTTTTGTAGATCATTTGGGCAACGGTTAGGATTAGGAGAAGGAGGAGAGTGGTGGTAGTGGCCATAGAGGAAGGGAAGGTCGGGGGAGGTAGAAGACGACCATTTTTTTATAAAAAAAAAAAAGAATTAATTTCCACGTGGATCCTTTAATGACACTTGATATCCAGTCATTATCTACATGGACGTCACGTCATCAGTTAACAAGAGACTTAATAACCAGACTAACAGATGTATGAAATTGTCCTAAAATTAACACAAATATAATTCTGAGACGAAAAAAACTTTATGTACCAAATGTTAAAAATCACGAAACTTGAACGTTTACCCTAAGACCATCTCTAACCTTGGGCTAAATGCCAAATTTCCCCCTTAGTCCCCCCCCCCCCCGGGAAACCCAATCCAACCTAAGCCAAATCTTTGGGCTAAAATCCAAATGCCAATTGAGGGCCAAATTCCCCCCAAGGAATCGCCCAAAAACGTGTGGACTCTCTCTTTCCCATCCCACTCTCGGCACGGTCACTCACTCCACTAACCCCACGCGGGCATTAGCCTTCAACGCCCGACAAGGTGGGACCCACTGTCAGGGCTACTGTCGGAAGCAATTATGAGCCCAACGACTCTTTTGTTCATTGGACGGTTGGCATTATTGGACCGTTGGTTGATCCAACGGTCTAGATTCAATTTTTTTTAAATACATTGAATCCAACGGCTGAGATCCAATATAATCAAATCTAATGATAAAATTTAAATCCAACGGCCCAAATTTAAATCCAACGGCTAAAATAATTAAAAAAAATGAAGGCTTGCTTTGTGGAAAAATTTAGTGATTTTTCAATATTCATTGGAATTTAAATATTTTTAGATTAAAATGTTCATAAAATTAATTTACGATAGTCTACATAATTATTTTGTTAAAAAAAGTTAATTTAAGAAAAAAATTAGCCTAAGTTCATTCTTTAATAATCTCGAGCTAAAATTTTAGACCAGAGGATTGAGCAGAAAAGTTGTTTCTAGGCTAAAAGCTAAATTTTCTAGACAGAAAAATTTAGCTTTTATCCCAAGAGTTGAAGATGGTCTAAATAATAATTGGAGTGTATTTACAGAAAAAAGATGAATTGGAAAAACAGCTAGCTGAAAATATGAAAAGGTAAGAAAAGTTAAATAATTTAAGGAATAGAATGAATGGGAGGGGGAAAAGGCGGGAATACGATTTGTCAGAGGGGAAGGAGAAGGGACAGACAGGTTTAATGGAGACAGCAGGGTACCAGCTGAGGTATGTCAGAGGGGTGGTTTCCAAGTAAAGCTAAATCATACTGCCCATGGCTCGTAAGCCTAAATTTTAGACCCGATTTATCATACCACAGCATTTTACCTAGACCACGCATCCTCTTCTCAAAATAAGATAATGTTAACCAGACTAAAATTTGAAACTGTTTACAATCGAAAGAAAATAAGGAAATTAATGAAAAAGATTTAAAAATTTTAAGTTTTAACGACATAGATAAAATAAAGGGTAAAATAAATAGTACAAAGATTAACTTTTTAATGTAAAAATATGATTTTTCGTTAAAATAAATAATACATAGAGTTTTTTGTTAAGCATAATAATTAGTGATTAAGTAATAATTTAATTATCAATAATCATATCATTTTGTGTATAAATTTAGTTTAAAAAATCGGTGTCCTTTAGCATCTTTTAGTCAACAGGAAGATGATTCTATCTTCTCATAATCTCCCTCTTTTCCTCTCCTCTTTCATGCCTTCAAACTCAAACTTTTCTCCTCCAACAATACAATACTATAATATACTACTTTTATAAAAACGTGGAGAAAAAAAAAACAAGATTATATATATATATATATATATATATATATATATATATATATATATATATATATATATGTATGTATGTATAATAACGTAGAGTTAAAATAACTGTACTGAAATTAAAATTGAAAATAAAAACATTTTCACCTATGCACTCGTAGTGTCACGTACTCCGAAGATATATGTGTAGTATATTTGGGTCAAGCCCAAACAATAAATAAATAAAAATACTAACGTAAATGGGCCTATTTGTCCACTTGCTTAACGAATCCAACGAATAAGTTATCGATTTTACAGGCCAACAACGCATTGTTGTCTCGATAAGCAAGCAATAAATTCCTGAGGGTGCAATATTGCCATCTTACCCCTTATTGAGAAATGCATATACATCGTCGAATCAAAGCCTCAATCGCGCTCACACACTACCCTCTCGGACAATATCGTCCACATTACACAATTTCCTATATCGTAATCTTGATCATTCAAATACCTTTTTGCAATACTCATCTGTCAATCATGTATTGTGCGTAAAATCTCTATACATTGACTAAACGGTACTATAGCCACACCAAAATAATAACTATCGCTGTACGCAACTTAAACAGATATAGGTGTCGATCATAACCATGCTAAAACGCAGAACAGACAAAAGCAATATGTTCACTAAGGTCTGGATAGTTCATTCAAATTGGTTGTTAGTCTGAGGATGAAATGTGGTATTGAATAACTTAGTACACAAGGCTTTCAAGAGGACTTCCCAAAACTTGGAAGTTAAACGCGCATCATAGTGAGATACAGTAATGACATGCACACCATGTAATCTGAACAATGTAGTTCACAACGCCTCAGTGAGTTGATTCATTTGGAATTCCTCTTAGGTTTAGCGAAAAATTACGCTAAAAAAGCTAAAAGAACACTCAAGAATTTGATAGTCAAAACAAGTCCATCAAATCTAGAGTACAAGATAACTGGATTGAATGCAAACATCTCATTACAACGATAGCTTCCAAAATATTCAATCACCAACAGTAAAGATTCGTTCAGCAAAATATTTGTTAGGTGATTAAGGAATTAATGATCAACTAAAATTTTAATATCAGCGGTTTTTCTAGACAATTTGTTTGAGCGATTCTCCTAGGTAGTTTGTTTGCCTAAAAAATAATGTGAAGTCCAATAGGCAGACACGTGCCCAAGGTTGACTGGAATGCCTTCCAGCTCAAAAATGTGACTATGCAATCGCAGTTAAAGTAGATGTCGATTGAAACGCTGGAAAATCTATTAAAAAAATAAAATAAAAAAAATTCAAGAATGAGAAATTTTACTAAGTTGTATAAAATGTAGTCCATCTGGACCAACAGAAAGTAAGCTGATTTGTCAAGTCAGTCAGTAATCACCGAAACATCATCATAATCTCCACATGTACAAGATACCTTGTATCGGGAGCTTATGGTGATATTTCCCCATCGCCATTTAGATACAGGAAGTGATTACAACCACTCGAACAATTTCGTGATGATTTGTAAGTAACTCGTATCCAAGGTATAAAATATCGATGATATCGGAAATATCGGTAGTTCAAAAACACGGAAATATCGATGGAAATATCGAGATATTATCGATATCGATAAAAATTGAATAAAAACCACGAAAACTGTAAGAAAAACTTGGAAATTTTTATTGAAACTTTGGAGAATGTTTATTTAGTCAATTATCTATTAGTTTATAAAAAAAAATTAGAAGGAAATGCATTACATGATGGATTTAACTGATTTAAGTTGATTATACATCGAGCTGGCAAACACTGTGAGTGTAGAAAATATGTAGTAATTAATGAAAAAAAGATTAAACACACCATAATCATTTATATATAATGATTTACTACAATATTTTACACTTTATACATTGCATGTGCAAAAGAAATTGTCAAAGATTCATTGTCATGTGCAAATTTGTTTCTTGCAAAAAGAATTCAAAACAAAACCATATATATAAATATTTTAGCATATGTTCACAAAAACATAAGTGATATGGTGGTTAAGGTGTTGAAGGAGTAAAGTGGGAGGGGTTCGAATCCCCTTGGTGTTATTTTAGCATATTTTCTTTGTCATATGCAAATTTGGGTTTTATCTCGCGATATTATTGATAATATCGGGATATGAAAAAAACGATAATATCGGCGAAATATCGCGAATATTATCGATTTTTTTTCCTTGCTCGTATCAATACTCATAAATTCTAACTGAAATGGGCTGAAAGTGTGCAAGAGTATATATGTCTTTTGTTGCAATAAAACAGTAATTACGTTTGCACAACGAGGTAACACACGATAGTGCAATCGTAAGCACTGATCTGGTTTTTCCATCGCCATTGTTAGAGATCTAGTTTCTTTCCAAATAAAGGAGATAGCAATTGACTCTAGGTCATGAGTAAGATGGTTCGCTTTATACAATTTCGACTGTAGGGAAAACATAAGCGATACTCCGTCTTGCTGCATTAGCCCGCAACCAATACATTCAGAAAAACATCATCGTGGATTTCGTAATTATCGATGTCATCGAAATGTGCAAGAATGATGCCCGGGAAGAGACAACACTTCAATTGTTAGAAATTTTTATTCATAATCGACATCACAAACTAAACTAACTTTTCTCGGTCGACAAGTGAGGAAGAATGCTATAGTTAAAAAGTTGCTAACAAATTGCCGATAAAAATCGACAAGGCCAATAATATTTTGTATTTCACAATAATATGTGGGAATGTCACACTTTGTTTAGCCACAACCTTTTGGGGAAAAGAAAAGAATGTCGTATGTTGAGATCATGTCTCCTAAGAAAAGTACTAATGTAAACAAAGCTAATATTTGAGGAATTTGGAATAAAGCTGATTGTCGGTGTTTAGAAAATTTGATCGCATTGCTGGGGTAGTTAAGAAAGTCGTCGGTAAGACTACAACGAATTTGCCAGGCTATGGAAGAAAACTCGGGCTCCAAAAGTTGGCCGGAGAAACAATCAATTCGAAGTATAGGCTAACGGTTTTAATTGTCACCCGATTGAGTTTCTAAAATCTAGGCACGAACCTAAGGTTCAATCTTTCGCCTTCGCTGATAGGTTTGAGGTTCCCTAGATAAAGCGTTTGATTGGGTAAATTCCTAATCAATAAGATTTTACAACTAAATTTTCTCAGAGTTGAAGGAGTCGTTCAACATGTTGTAAGGAGAATTTGTGTAGTACTAGAAAGTGGATCGATGGTGTATTATAATTCCCGCTTTAGTGGTATCCCATGTAATTTTAAGAAATGATGCCAAAGATATACGTTCTGAAATGTATCATACTACTTCCTTTCACAACGCCACGTACTAAAGACCTTCACAACTTCCTCAATACTCATCTTGCTATTATAGTGGGAATTTAAGAAATTCTACAATTCTAATATTTGCCTGTGGGAGTGATCAGAAAAATGGTTGGCCGAAGAGGTTTTGGTTACCTAAATGGGTAATATGGTTAAAACGTTTACGAGTTTACTGTCCTCCTACAAGGCTTGATCCTAAGTTTCCACAATTTAATTTCTTTGGCTCAATTAGCCATTGTTAATTAGTCTATCAGTCGCGCCGCTAATTAATGCATTTATGATATTTTGATATTGTTCGTTACCATGAAACTGTGAACCGGTGTTCTGGCACAAATGTATCATTCCCAGATATTAGCATGTGTTCGGTATCAGAAATCATACCATCTGAATACTAGTTGATAGCTTATGGATATCAAACAACATCGTCAATGAGTAACGCTAACGTAGGCTGATTACAGGTTAGAGGCCACTCGGGTGGATTGTTTCAGATAATTGGTAAAGAACTGATCTTGTGAGTTGGTTTCGTTGATTCAAGAGGAAATTGATTACTGCTTTTGGGATTTTTGCTAACCGAAGGTATAACAACTCGTATTCTTATGCCTATACTCATCGAAAGGCCGAGTACAGCATCAAAAAGAATTCTAGGAACTAGTGTTAGTTGAAATGTCCTAAGGCTGGGAAAAGGAATTTGTTAATAACCTACTTGAGAACTGACTTAAAGAGATTTGATCTTCCTCCTGAAGATCCGGAATTATAGTTACTACCCTTGAGAAGATTAGTGCCATCGAGGACCAAAAGTGATTGTCCCCCAGATGTTCTTCGGTCAAGTGCTACTACTTTAGCACCACATTGACTTGGAGGCATTTCTGGGAATTTCGTCAGAAAAAAAAACTTCATAGGAATTCGAATAGGTGCTATTCTAACAGGTACTGTCAAGAATCAAAACTATTTCTGGTTTCCTACCTCAAAAGGGTTGGTAATGATAACTAAGATAATAGTTGTGGGATCAATGAGTAAAATCTCTGGTGGTGTTTACAGATACATTAGCCCTGCTTCAGGGCCATCAACTCATTCTAAATCGGGATTATTCTTGGTAGGTAGGTTCTTTGTTTAAGTCTAGAGGTAGTCGCCAAAATGTTCTTCTAGAATATCGATAAGTCATCTAAGTCACTCAAAACTTAGAAAAAGCTAACACATTTTTTTATGCTCGACGAGGTTGCAAGATTCGACATTTAGGTTCAAGAACCAAGAATGCCTACATCACGCGTGCGATGAACACAATACTGCCCAAAATTATGCTCTGCGAGCATTTTCGTCAAGTCACTCTTTTAAAATTTATAAAATCGTAAAATTAAGGACGGGTTGTTACAATTATCCCATATTTAAAAAGAAAAATATTTTCTTTTTAAAACGTTAACGTTCATAGGTTAAATTGTTAGTCGTTAGCAGAGAGATGATATGTGGGGATCCAAATCGCACAAAGGTGCGTAGGCATGATTGCTTCCACTAGTTTTGTAAAACAATACCTACAAGAAATACACTTGTAAGGAATGCACAATAAAAATTTTGGAGTGCCAAGAATAATGCTCAAATATATATGTGACATTTAATCAGCACAACGTCACAATGACGATGTACAAGTAATCTAAGTTGTTCTTTTGGTCAAAAGTATTGCACTAGTACATAAAATTGTTTTTTCGACGAAATCCCATTCATCGCGCAAAGAGAAATTTCGTCATGTAAAGGTTTAGGTAATGAAAACTTCGTTGCCCCTATGTACTCGTCAAAGTTTGAGAGACAAACATTTGAGCGAAAAAACCAAAACTTCCTCGCGCAAAAAAATTTGCCCTACGAAAGTGGGTTACAAAGGATTTTTTCATGCTAAGATTTAAGAGATGAAGCAGTTTCGTCGCAACAACATTAAAGCCGCGACAGGATTTCATCGCGTTAAGGCTTAGGCGAAGACTTCCCTTTGTACAAAATCTTTTGGGCGAGCAAAGTTGTTGTCGGGTAAATCAATACGCAATAAGCTTTGCCCAATCGTATTTGTTTTTTGAGTATTTTTTAGTTTTATCATTTATAAATATTTTGTTGCACATAACGGAAGATGTGATAATGTTAAATTTTGGGTGATGACATATTTTAGTCATGCAAATGTATTTTTTAATTTTTTTATTTAAGTTTTTAGTGATTAAATTTTTTATTATCTTGCATATTTTAATTAATTTAATGTTTTTTGGTATTTAAAACACAAAAAGAATAATTAATTTAATTATTTCTAATATTGTATATTTCTTATATTGTATTTAGAAATGTGCACGCAAGCAAAAAAAAATGTTCAAAACCAAATATAAAATTCTACAAAAAAAATCGGCGTAACCTCCCCTAAAAATTTAAAATTTCTCATAAACTACAAACTTTGATATACATATTGTCCAAAACCAACTAAGATATACAACAACAAAGTAAGTAAAATAATCAACTTTTATTTTAGTTTTGCAATCAAACTTTGTAACAAAAAATAGTTGTAAATTTCAAAAGTTGGTTCCCTGTCTGTGATGCTTATCCGTCACATGTTACAATCGCTGCACTATCGGATGCCTAGTCATTTGGAGAAATAATTGAAGTAGTAGCATAATTGTATGAAAATTACCAAGCAAGACACCTAAGAAATTTCAATAAATTCGCAAACCCACCAAATATGAGACACAATTAAACAATGAAAAAGTAAATATAATAACTCAAAAAATTGTGTTCATAATTAGGAGACATAGAGACTTACTGTGGATATATTCGATCAACGACAGTGAGAGTAGAAAAAAGGATAGAAGGAAGTTTCGAAGCTTTTTTTTTGGGGGGGGGGGGGTGTTGGGAATTGAGGAAGAAGATGAGGAAGACAAATAATTAAGAGAGAATGATGAGAATCTGGAATTTTAACCTGGAGTCGAGAACCTTTGCTCAATGAAGACCTTTGTCTCCCAAAGTTCCATCTTCGTCACTCCTTTGATTTTCTACCATTGTTATCGCACCTAACTTTCTGATACTTTGCACAACGAAGTTTGAAGGTCATTCGTCGCGCACTTCATCTTGGGCAAGGATTGGTTTCGCCACCCAAGGATTTCGTTTGTTGTGCGAAAAATGTGCCAAATCTTCATTTTACTGCGATTTTTTTTTCTTCAGAGTTGGCGCAACAAATAGATTATGTCGTAGGGCAAACAACTATTGAGCGATAAAATGCTTCGTCCCGCAAAGTTTTGGCTTTTTTTTTTTTTTGCTGTGAACATTTGGTGCAACAAAGTACCTGTTTTGTTGAGCAAAGTAATCTTGGGCGACGAAATATGCTTCGCCACCTTAAGTTTTCTCATGCAAGCAGTTTTTTCTAGTAATGTTGGCTTTGATTTTAAAAGACTAACCAGATTTGGGGAGCTTCATTTTCACAACATTTTCAATATCTCGTACATTCATTTATATTTATTTTTTACCATCAGATTAAATAAAGTAAACAAATTAAAATGACTAAATACTGGTATGGTGCCGAATGGAAACATGGAAGTTCACTTGCATTTATGAAAGTTGAAACAAAAGATTAATTTTCATGAACTTATTCATTACAATCCTCACAAAAATGTTATTACAAAAAGAACTCATTTGCTTCATCACTAACACATCTACCTCCGACTTTGACAAAATATGCAATCTTATAAACCGACATTTATCCAAATATGATCATGAGCGTTTAGTGATTGTTCATCAACAATCTGATATGAACCAAAGAGTTGATTAAAAGTTTTCCTCTTAAATTTTGTGAGTTCGTCGTATTTGGTACTGAAACATTTTCGTCCTACAAAGATTATGAAATTCCATCTACCAAATTTACTATTCATTATCATGTTTTTAATGTCGATGTGTTTTTATTTTTATTTTTTTTTGTGTTTGATTTTGGACTAGATAGATAAACCATAAACCTTGAGTCCATGAGGTCGTAGGTGCAAAAGAAGCCTAATTTTGAGATAGAATGAAGAAATGTGAGCATTTTGTCAAGCGGCATTTTGTTAATGGAAAAGTGAGCTCAGACCATCTTCAACTGAAGAGGTTATAATTTCAAAATTTAACTCCGTATTCATTTATTTACATATACGTATGAGGTGAAGCATTTTTTTTTCTCCAAGGATAAGGGACCTATAATACCCACCCTAACTTTATAGTTTGTTAAACTTTTGTATTTCATTGAAGTTTTTTTCTAAGAGTTTTGAAATTATTTTTTGTATAATCTATTTTGTTCTACTTTTATGAACATTTTTTATGTAAAAAAATTCAAATTTTGAAAAAAAAAATATTGTTGAGAAAATTTATGGGTTAGTGAACAGATGGATGAGTATTTATAGAGTTTTAGTGTTGGATTTCATTTACATTAATTATGGGTTAGTGAACAAACGGATGGATCTTTCTAGAGTTTTGAAGGAGTTTTAGTGCGAGATTTGATCTGAATTAATAATATTATTTTGACTGTTGAATCCAAACTGTTAGAAACTGATGTAGCTGGGCACGCTACACCGGATCACAAATCAAGAGCACTCGCCAGCCATTGAATGGCAACGACTCTATCATCAGGGCCAAGGAGCAATGAGATTCGTGCTGTCGCCTGCATCCAATCTCTCTCTCCTGCTGCTTCTGGTCTGCAGGGCTCGTTCATGCCCCCCTCTTCACATGCCGAAGCTTGTGGCTTGGGACTATGATCCACCTGGGGTGGGGAGAGAACCCAAATTCCCTCCCCCAATCATAAAATTCCATTTTTCTCACGTCCGAAATATATACCTTGGAGAGGTTATGGGCCCAAAATTTGGATGTTTTTGTTTCCCACCCTCCGGGTTGGCGCCAGCCGGACTCTCAAAATGCAATCTTTATTATCCTTCTCGACGATAACACCCTCAAGTGACAAGTCCTAAAAATTGCAATTCTATGTAAACTAATTTTTTAGACTATTATAGTGTCGATAATGTATTAATATTGTATCCAATAACCTATTAATACCGTGATGAAAATATATTAAAGTTGTGACTATAACACATTTAACTTATAAGATATTTTCATTAAGAGGGCTCTTAAAAAGCTATATCTAAGAGTGGCTATTTTTAGTTGGTGGTTTGTGACATGGCCACATAGCCCAATTTCCCTTCGTTAAATGGGCAAACCACCCCGCTTCCCCTCCCCCCAAAAAAAAAGTACATGGAGGTTTCAATAAATTTCGAAAAAATGGCTGACCCAGATTCAAGAACCGAAACCCAATTGCCACCCGACGAATCGAGCCAGTTTCAAACGAATTTTTCTGGCGCAGTTGGACATGAAAAACCCTATACAAAAAGGATCGGGTATGAACTTACCAAAACATTGTAATTAAGATTTCAAGAGGGCATGGCAAATTGGCAATCTCTATTGAAAAAAAAGGGAATGGCTAGGAAAGGTTACAAGTTTATAAATTGCAGTTATAACATGTGTAAAAGTTAAAGGCCTTCGACACTAGCTAGTCCACAAAATTTTACCTTTGAAAAACTTGGTGAAAAATGAATGAAACCCTAATTTTCTCATAAGGGAAGCCCTTAAACAAGCTAGAAATAAGTCAAAAACAACATCCAACCCAACATTGATAAGACAGACATGCATATTTCACATTGACAGATACCATGATACTAATCCATGTAACTAAACATAAACAAGCCTTGACAGAAGTAAGTTCATCAACATTCATACGACATAGACAACTACTTCATTACGTAAAACAGACACCATGCACGAAATCGAAATAAGCAAGAAACGCTTAAGCTAATAGTAGTCGATGCGATTCTTGTTGTTGTTGCAGTGGGACTTGGATGATGAAGATCCAGTCTTGTTTGGATAAACAGATTCCTTGAACTTCACCTGGGTCTGGTACTCGGTGGTAAACCCTAGCTCCTTGTCCACATATTTTTCGGTAGAGGTGAACTTAGCCTCTTGCTTGTAGCCCAACCGACCAGTGCTCTTGTCCACGAACTGTTCAGCCTTGTAATTTTCATTGTAATGGCTTGAGACTCCACCATATTCATCTTTGTACGAAGATCGAGCTTTGCTCTGAACTTCTCTGGACTCATTGAGCTTTGGTTTGCTCAAGGGCATCACTTTAAGGTAGCCAATCGTGCTACTGTTTGCATACTCAGACTGCTTTGTATTGTTCTTCTTCGTCATTCTGTTAATTCAAAGAAATTATGTATAACTTTTTAGCTTTGAGACAGGGTTTTAATTGCTCCAGGCCTCCCCATTTATAAATACACCGCAATTTAATTTTAATTGAATTTTTGTTTGTACTGATGAACTGATCGATGACGGCATGGCCAGTATATTGCATCACCATCTTCAGGCTACTGCATGAATAGTCACATCGCTTAGATTACTTAGGCATCACATCGGCATGGTCAGCAGATTGCATACTGCATTCTTTTCCAACGATATATAATTACCTCCCACCCAACCCAAAACACCTTTTTTATATGCACGTACCTAGATTAAATTCCACGTTGACTAGAGGATAAAGGTTAAAAGAGTTTATAAAGGATGTGTTATTCACAGACCTTATTTTACTTCTCACACATTTTTTGATAATTTATGTCCATTGATTTTCTTCAATTCATCCGATCTAACAACTGAAAATTAAAAAGGTGTGTGAGAAGTAAAATGAGGTATGTGGATATCACATCCCTTTATAAATAAATTCGACTATTTTTCATGATGTTAATTAGTTTTATAATGAAATCTTAATTTTTTTAAGATTTCGAAGTAGATTGTCTTATGTATAAAACTAAAAGGTCACATGTGCTTTACATCATCTAGTTTTATTGTTCACATGTTATACTTGAAAATTTATAGCATGTGAGAGGCGTGTTGAGAATGAATTCTACATTGATATAATGAAAGACCATGTATGAGTTTATTAGTAAATTAGGCTATTTTCAATATTGTCAATTTTATGATGAAACCTCAATTTTCTTCGTTCTCTTCCAACCCAACTCTAAAACACACTTCCTAAATGTGTTTTTTAAAGTTTCATTTCTAACTATAGATCACGATAATCCAATTGTAACAAATGTTATTCTTACCACATATTTATACAATTATTTTTGCTATATTTCTAATAAAAATAGGATCCACATGAGTTGGTGGTCACTACTTCTATTGAAGAGATGTTAAAAATACGTGATGATAAGTGTAGCTTTACTCCCAAAATATGTATTTTTTTCTATAATGCCCTTACTACTTACCCTTCCTTCCTATACTAAGCTAATTTTTTCCTTTTATATTTTTTTTACATTCTAACTAATAACAAAAATTGATCACAAAATTATAATTGTTTTTTGTTTTGGCTTAATTGGATTATTAGTCTCAATGTAATAAGGTAATTGGTGATATGGTAAAAAAAACTAGGATTTAAGCTCCTAGGTAAAGTTTGTTAGGATTTAGTTCCAAAATAAAAAAATTATCTCAACTGTCCGTTAATTATTAGCACATAAACCACACATATTAAGCTAAAACGGAACTCCCCGTTAACTATTAGTAAGTAAAGATAAAAGTGAGGCTAACTTTATCTTTTTCGTCTCATCTGTAAGCCTTTATGTGCTAACAATTAACGGAAAGTTCACGAAATTTTCTATTTTGGGCCTAAATATACTAGCAGACTTCACCACAAAGGTTTAAATCATAATTTTTTTTATATCAAGAGTTATCTTCTAACTATCCTATCATCACGAGAACTAATAATTCAAATAAGTTTTTTTCTTGAAGATTTTTAATTTAAGTCGAATATCATTTATATAACATAAATTTTGGAATTTTATAGGTAATTGTGTGAAGAAGTTAGTACATGTCAGATATATTAAAAGTTTATAAATTGCACGTTACCAAAACTAGAAATATTACTAACTAGGAAACGAAGTTGTACAATGCTAACAAATTAAATAAATAAGAGAATTGATATTGACACTTCATAAATCTTATTTTGCACTTCAAGTGAAATGACTCTACGAATAAATGTTACCTTTATTTTGGTTGATACAATGATTTTGTTGTTTGAAAATTTTCTATTGATTGAATAATTTATTTAAAAAAAAGCCCAAAATTTATGCGTTGAAATTATAGTTGTCAAAAATAAAATTGAGACTTATTTAGTATGTAGGCTAGAGGTAAATAAATGTGTAAAAACTAAAATATCTAAAATACCTTTACATTTAAGAGTTCATTGACGGAAGTGGGTAAAGTGAGATAAAAAGGTTGAAAATGTTAGTTTTAGGTGTTAAAGTGAAACAAAACCAGTTTCAAGGGGTAAAGTGAGACTCAATGACAGTTTCATGGGGCATTTCAACTAATAAGCCTTTTTTTTTTATGATTACACATGTGAGGAGTATATAATGAAATTTTTAGAGTGCTAATAACGGTTCTTATTAATAAAGTATGTTTATAGGGAAAAAATAAATCGTAAAAAATAAAAAGTATAATTAAAGTATAATTTTTTTTGTTCGTATATTATGTTCCAATTATCAAATATGGAATCTGATTAGAGTTTGAAGCTAAAGTAGGTTGCATATGCTGGTAAGAGGAATAGCTTGTGTGACAACAAAATGGTGAAGCTTTCAATTGATATTTTACAAAAATAGCTTTTGAATAGTAATTTATAATATGTATGATTTGGATTAAAAGCACGAAACTCTTAATCGACACAAGCTGTTTTGGAAAGCTATTCCTCTTACTTTTTTTTTATATTTATAATTTCATTGAATCCAACTGCTGATGTCTAATATGATCAAATCCAACTGTATCAAATCTATTCACAGAGTAAAACGTAACATTGTAGTCTGACCGTTAAACTTTGTTAGTTTCTTTTATTTTTATTTTTTATTTTTGGCTTTACGGTGGTTTTGGGAGCAGCCTCTCTATAAATGGGAGTAAGGCTAGCCGACATTCACCTCTCTCAGACTCTGCGTAAAACAGGAGCCTTGTGCACTGGGTACAACCTTTTTTTGACTTTACGGTGGATGTTTCGAGATGGATAGAATGGATCGCGTATTGGATTGGAAAAGCTGAAAAGCTGAATCTACTAAAATCGTATAAATTTTTCAGGAGGTTCAAAAACGTCAAATTAATTCACGAGTTGTCGGATGAAGTTGATTGACAAGTTATATTACATCAGATCTTGAACTGTTAACAATGTTTTCAATGGAATTTATTGGAAGCCCAAAAGGCCCAAAAGAAAACAAGCTAAATCCCCTAAGGCCCAAGCTAGCACGTAATGTGATTGTTTCTCCAGTCCCATTCGATAATTAGCTTTACTCTCATGCATGCATACTGTTTAATCACGAGTTTAGATTTACTAGGATGATTGAAAAAGATATTAGACTTCTGAATCCTTACTCTCATGCATGCATCTCCTTTCTCTTTCCACTTTTTCTTAATCATTTGAATCATTTTTGTACTGTCATCACACTTTCCACATATGTTAACATCAATGTTTCATAAAATAAAGATAAGGCTATGATCAACACTGATATTTTTCATAACTTAACCATCTGCTAATCCAATAGGAGTGGAGTTTTTTTTTTTTTTTTCTATAATCTTGATGTAATTAGAAATGGGACCATATTGATGTAAATCGTAATTTTGTTTCAAATCTCCTATGTGGATTTCTTACACATAAGGTGTATACTCTAAATTATTGGGGGATGGTATCAGTGGCGAAGCCACGTGAAGGCGAGAAGTGGTGGCCGCCCCTCCTCTCGTCGGAAAACACAGCTGGAGCACAGGTTCAGCCCCTCCCCTCGATAGAAAATGCAGCCCCTACGGTCGTTGGAAATCGCCATTGAGAGTGAAGATTCCGCTCCTTCGATCTTCTGAACCCACTGGTATTTGGGGTTGGTGAGCTGCACTGTTGGGGTTTTAATGCTTTCAAGGGAAGAAGACGACCTAATTTTGTTTCAAACCACACAACGTCGTTTGCCTGTTTTTGGTTATTAGCCATAAAACTTGGTTTCTTTTAATGAAACGGTACGGTTTGGCGGTGGGATCCTTTAATTTATTTTTTATTTTTTAATTTTATATTGATGTGGACCTCTTTCCCAACCGGAGTGTGGTTTTAATTGATTATTGTTTCCACCATTTCAATTCTCTTTCCTCTCTTCCATTTGTTTAGACTAAAAGAAAAACAAGAGGTTGATGCTTACTAATAGTCTTTTTTAATTCTTGTTATTTTTCCAGAATTTAAATTATTTCATTTTTTTTTTCAATCCTTGAGAGATGATTACTTTGAGGACTTGTTTCATAATGTATAAAAATTTGTGAGAAAAATAATATTAATGTTCTTAATATGAAAGATTTGCATTTTATACCCAGAAAATCAAAGCATAAAGCTCCAAGACTTGCAAACTTTCATCACTATCGTGTGGACCTCTATTTTCAGGTCCTTCATATGCAACTCAAAGAATTGAATGATTGCTTCAATGAAGTAAACACCGAGTTGCTTCTTTGTAAGGCATGTTTGAACCCGGTGAATAATTTTGCATCTTTTGACCAACAAAAAAAAAAGTTTGTTTCGCTAAATTTCATCCTCAAGATTTAATTGGGATAGATGTTTTTTCTTTTATTGGTAATGGGCCTAGATGTGACATTTTCGTAGCATGAAACTTCATTGGCAACAATTGTAACTTATTTGTATTGATAAATAATGAACGACATTAATATTGTGTACTATTTGAAAGGTAAGCTACATTTCTTTGAACCGTTTACGCTTTTAAATTTCATCCCTCCCCATGAAAATTTCTGGCTTTGCCATTGGATGGTATTTAGGTACAAAAAATAGGAATTAAAATGATTTTGGTTATTGAGTTCTATACATTTAGCAAAATATGAGTATAAAGTCATTTCACTTCTCAACTTTTTCTTGTATTTACTAACACATGGAATCAGAAAAGTGTGAGTTTTTACTTACGGTCCATAATAAAATGCCTAAAAACTATGAATTAGGTCCATTAGGGAGGCCATTGAATCCAATTCTCTTTTCCTTACTTCCCTTATTTTTAAGGTCTCAAATTTCCTCATTCTCGCACTACTATTAGGTAAACATAATTTCGATTATATACAAAGTATTTTTTAGGAGAAAGACTTTTATGGAAAAGGTTCACCCGCACAATAGTGTTTGTTGAGAATGAATCTCACATTGATGTGAAAAGGACCTCGTAAGGTTCATCATCTCATCAATGTGGGATTCATTCTCAACACACCTTCTTACGTGTGATGAATTTTCAAGCCTAACATGTGGATAACACAACTCAAGTGACATGGAGCGTGTGTGGCCGTTAAGCTTCACACGTGACAACCTGCTCTGTAATCATGGAAAAAAAAATTCACTGGAATTGTTTAGGAAAAGATTTGTATTTAATTTCTAATTCCTTTTTTTATTGTGAGCCTTAATAGGTTAGAGATTTGCTATGAGAATGCTCCCGTATATATTGTGGTATTCAGATCAATGAAATTCATTCATTCTCAATAATGTTCTAGTCCAATAATACAAATATTATTTGTAAATCTTTTAATTCTCAATTCTCAATTATCATTACATAATATATATTATTGAACCGAAATGTCACCATGCCTTCCGTATAAATTGCTCCTTTTGAGGTTCAATGGTAATTCATTAAGACAGTGAGCGGTTAAAAAGATCCAAAGACAATTGTCCCAACTCACAAGGGAGCAACTGTTTGATCCTTTTGCATGCAAAGTGGCATAAATCACAACCATGCCGCTCTGTCGACCAACAAAAAACAGAATAATGCTTTCACTAACAGATAAATATTTTGGTACATTCATGAAATACTCCAAATTCAGAGGGCCTTGGATGCTCAACTACTCTTTCACAAGGTGGGATCCATCTCAAGGGAGGCCCTCTAACAATTTCCAAACCAACTGTTTATAACTGAAAACGACAACAATTCAATTAACTTGTGTGGTACCATATGCAGCCAGAAGGAGCCATTCTTCCTCACACATGTGCACATTTTTCCCTTTGTGCTTATGATCTACTGGTAAAAAAGAATGGCTCCTTACAGGCTTAAGCGAAAGCCGAGCTAATCTCAGCATTCGGGTGTTAGTGTATGGTCTCTCTTTGGATCATAGCAATAGTCATAGACCAAGTAGTTCCGCTGCACCCACTCCATGGCCGAGTACTGCTGCTGACTAAGCCCCGATGAGCCGGACGGTGAGGCGGAGGGCGGTCGGCATGACGTAGGGCTATCGGATTTACACCCACCAAGTTTGAAATTGTTGTACTTGCCAATAAATGGTTGGTACTTGTAGTCGGCTTTGTATTTTCCATCCTCTGTGGCCCATGATGATGCATCCCATATCGATGCATATGCCCACATCGGCCTCAATGGAAATGTGGCATAACTCTCTCTCTGGTACCTTCTTATGGGCACATCATCCACCAGGAATCTGCAAATTAATTACATCATATAAATATCTATAAAACATATTTATATCAAATGAGATTCTATGCCGCCTCAAAGTTTAATATTGATTCTCGTACTATATGTATCAAACAATTTAGATTTGATGTAACAAACTCAATGAATATGAAAGATTTTAAGCCAAAAGGAAAACAAAAAGGTAATGCTAGGGAGACTATATAAATTTGTAGATTAAATTTTGCAAACTAAATGACATGGAAATTGATGATTGAATTATTACTTAAGTATTAATTAACATGCTTATTTCTATTGGTGACGCATCATTTAGTTTACAAATTTAGTCTACAAATTAGTCTATCTAGTATTACCCAAAACAAAAACAAGAATGTAAAGGGGGCCGAGTTTGATAATCATTTAGTTTAGTTTTACCTTTTGTGCATGAAATGTAAAAAAAATTATTAAATGCAAAAATGCATGATACAGAAAAAGAAAACTGAAAACAAAAAAATCAAATAGTTATCGGAGGAAATAATTGTGGTTCACAGATTCCCCTACTAAACTATAGTGGACAAGACACTGGATAGTTTGGCTTGATGTTTACCATACCTAAAAACACATGTGACATGCATGCACAAAGGTACAAGATTCAAGAATTTTGTGGCACTACTCTATTATACTCACATGATCTCAGTAGGGTTCCATACTATAGCGTAGTTGTGAAAGTCCTGTGTTGGATCAAACCAGAGATGAAATCTCTTCTCTCTTCCAATGATGTTTCCATCTCCACTTCCTCTCATGTACACATTGGTTTGCAGAGTATAGGGCTTACCAGGAGTTGTACCAAGGAACTCAATATCGATTTCATCATGGTTCCCCGGATGTTCTTCGTTGTTAGAGAGCTATTAAAACAATTAAAAAAGTTACTTAAACTCAATTTTCACTTTTGTATTCAATCTAAGAATTTAACAATCCAATATTAACTTGTGCTCGAGAAGTGATATCGATACACCCATTTCCTCCTCTGCATACATATTTATTCTACCCTTCGAATAGTATAAATGAGAGAAAGTAAGTGACAGATATAAATAAGGATGCACAGAAGGGAAAAAATGTGTAGAAATCGTTTTGAACTTATGCAAGCAACGTCTCACATACATAGAATGAAGTAATTACTCCAGCAGTGTAACCAGGTTGGAGCTTAACGGCTGCACCAAAATATCCAGAACGGTACGGATGAAGTGACTTGAACCCACTTCCTGAAATATGTCAAAAATGTAGCAGAGGATAAAACAATCTGAGAAAATAAGCACAGAAAACACTTAACTGAAGTACAAAAAAGCAAGAAAATATGCTGAAAATAAAATAAAAATTGAGGTATGAAGTGAAATCTTCTAATTTGATGAGAAGCCAAACCAAAACTCAAAGGCACTTGATGAAAGTATAAAAAAGCATGAAGCTTTGCTGAAAAACTAATGAGAAATGAAGTGAATCTTGCAAGGTTGAGTACCTGAGCTAGTGTCAAGCCAGAGTGTTAAAGTACCATGGTCTAAATTTTGATGTTGAGGACCCCAAAGGGTTCTAAAACCCTGATAAAACCCTAGAGTGCTAATTTTAGAACTAGGGTTATAGCCAGGTGAGGGGGGACCCTGAGCAATACTTGAAGAAATCATTAGGAAGAGAAGGATTAGGAAGATGAGAGGAGCCATGAAGATTGAATTGAGAAAAGGATAGAAGGAAATGCAGCAAAAAACAGAGGGGTGGGGTAAGAGAATTTTGAAGTTATGTAGGCATATGAAATGAGTATGGGATTACATTTGGGTATATATAGAGTGATCTATAGGGTCCACATTGCAAAGGTGATAAGTTGGTTGATGGGGAAGTTATGCATGTAGATAAAAAGTATACACAAAAGGATAAAACAATAAAGATAATAAAAGAAAAGAGGGTAAATTGATATTTGACTCCTGAACTATTATTCCAATAAAAATTGACGCCATAAACTTTTTTTTTTTTTTTTTTTTTTTTTTTTGTAAATTAACCCTGAACTAATTGAAATTAGCCAATTAACCTCTTGCCGTCAGATTCTATGAAATTTGATCCATTTTGCCATCAAATACTTTTTTTTTTTGTAAATTAACCCTGAACTAATTGAAATCAGCCAATCAACCTCTCGCCGTCAAATTCTATGAAATTTGATCCACTTTGCCGTCAAATACTAACAAAACTTTACCCTTAAGAATGAATCACAAGTTGGTCACGTGCTAGTATTTGATGGCAAGGTAGATGAAATTTCATCGAATCTGACAATGAGAGGTTAATTGGCTAATTTCAAATAGTTCAGGAGGTTAATTTATCAAAAAAGAGAGTTCAAGGGGTCAATTCAACTAGAGTAATAATTTAAGAGGTCAAACGACAATTTACTCAAGAAAAAAAATAGTTCAACTTGTGGGATAGGGTTTTTGACCTTTCTCTCCTTTTCCCTCAAATAGATGTAATTATAAAAACTTCCATATGTGTCAGAAAATATTGTTAGTTGTAAGTTATTGTTGTTCACTGAGAGAAGTAAAAATTAACTGTTTAATTTGTTTGCTTCATGACAGGACTTATAATTATGTCATAGATTTCGGAGAGAAATATCCCAAAATAGCTTAAAGCTTGGACATGTATATATGTACATTCTTTGTGATCCTGACCAAGTATGATGGAGCTTTGTGGATGTGCATAAAAGGTGAAAGAGTGGGAAGTTATGCATCCCCGTGCTTTGAAACTACACATTTTCAGGAAAAATGTATCGGGCAAGTTTACCTATTGAAATCTTGTTCGATCTTAGTTTTTGGTTTAAAACCAATATTCTTTTGTCTTGAGGTCTCCAAAAATGGATAAGACTTGGTTCATTCATTTGGAAGTAAGAGTTTTTACGTTTCTCTCAATTACAGTTTGATGACATGCATCAAAAAGAAAACTTTTTGAGGTAGGAAATTCTTGTTTTGCGAAAAGAGCCAAGTAATTTCTTCAAAAACTTTACTTGGATATTACATTCTGCAAAAGAAATGAAATATTTTTTAGCTTAATTAGTTAACAATTATTCCATAGTAAGGATGTGTATCAATATTTATTTGTATAAAAAGACAAAGAAGTTGGCTTTATAAGCCCTCTTGCAAACCCACCAACAAAAAATAAACACTAATCTGCACTAGCCATCTTTGTCCAAAATATCTCTAACTTTATTGGGCATGCATATGTATGTATGTATATATGTGTGTGTGCGGGCGCGCGCGTGCTCGTAGGTCATGTTTTCTATTTACATTGACATGATGTTGATGTGGCCAAACATTGGATACCGGAAAAGTGGCTATAGGTTTCGGAAAAGGATCTTCGTCGGATCATTTTTCTGGGGTTTTAGAGATCTTATGATCTTGACCGTTCATCGTATATCGTGCGTCAGAAATTATTTTAAAATGTAATATAAATAGTATCTAATGAAAACTAACCGCATGATGTACGATGAACGGTTACGATCACAGGATCCTTAGAATTCTTAGAAAAATTATCCGGAAAGGATCCTTTTCCATAAGTTTTCTATCTTCAAATCAATGTTTAGGTGATATGATCTTTAATTAGTGTTATTTTCAATAAACGTCGAAGTTGTGTAAGTTTCAATAAGCAAGTGAAGTAATCACTTTTATAATTTTAGAGAACCTACTCTAAACCCCTAAACCCGATATATATAGACACACACACACACACACATACACACACAACTAAATGTCATTATATATTGGTGCGATGGACTTTTGGAGAGCTTGCAGAGGTCAAAGCAGTTCATAAATCGTGGAAGTAGGTACTCCAATTCGGTATTTGATGAACAACCTGCGCTTTACAAGTGGACTTGACCAACTGCCACATCTCAGATATGTAACTTCCTTTGACTTCAAAGTTTATTCTGGAACAAAAACGTTGAAAATCAAATTGTTCGGTTGAATATTGCGTGGATAAACAGAAAAAACACCACGGGTCGACTCTTTTTGCGTCAAATAGGGGTCATGCAGCATGGTAAGTTAACTACCAAGAAACTATACTTACTAGAGAACAAAACTTAATATAATTATCGTTATGTAGACACAAAGCAAGAAAATTGTATACCATACAATGACCCTAATTACTGCAGCTTAACAACGAATTACAAGTTAAAATAACAAACACGTATTTTAAAAAAAGCACTAAAATGACAATTATTAGACTTGATCAGTCCATCTATAGGCCGTTGGTTGGAGACAACAAAGATACTAACGCTCTGGCGCATAGATTGGCCAAGTTAGCCTTCTATTTTGATTTAAATATCTTTTGGGTTTGAGAACCCCCAAATTTAATCCGTGATTCTTTATCAGTTGATTGTGTACTCATTAATCATCAATAAAATGCTATCGTTTCGGTTAAAAAAAAAACGGTTTGAATTATCTAGCTACAATGTGGTTGGTCCCACAAATCACAAATAATTTTTTTTAGGGATTGAAGCTCGCTACAATATGTTAAAACAACAATAAAAATAAAATCGTAGAGGGTAAATAGTAAAAACTATGTAACTCATGTACATTCATGCAGACATGTGGCATTACAGTCCTACTCTCCTAAGGTCTTTATTTTGAGGACTTGTAAAATTCAAATGCATATTACCCACAATATTATATAGTTTAGATCTAAAAACTTAAAATATTTGACTACCTAATAAAGCAAAACTAAATTAAATTCTATGAATCATAGAAAACTCATTTTCTTGTTTTGCTTTATTAAAGGGAATTGTTATTGACACTCCAAAAATCTCATTTTGCATATATAGCCGAAAAGCATAATCTAAACTAATATAATCTTGTAACTAATATGCATTTAGTCCTAAAAAATCGTCAAAATGAAGATCTTAAAAGAGCAGCACTCTGTGGCATAAAATCGTAGAGCCTTGGATCCAGGATTGAAAAGTGGAGTGGGCTGTGAACTTCTAAGCTAATTTTTTTCTCAATCAAATTTTCAGCTTTTTCTCTTTTGTTTTTACTAATTTTACATATATAACCGAAGAAGCATAGGATATGTCATTTCATAACATCTATAATAAGATAAGTCATTACAAATTAAAATGATTACAATAATCTAGACTATTTTTTTTTTTTGATAAACGATATTATCTACACTAAAATGGTAGAAAAGTAAACTAAGCCTCTTTCATATTCTTATTCCGACACTTTAATTTTGAGCCGTAAATCACAACATTAAATCCAATAAATTCAAAAAAGGAAATCAGTTTTGACTATAGCTGCAGCCTTATAGTTGCAGGTCGTCTTCTTCGTTAGGAAAAATATAAGTTTGAACCCCTAATCATATAAATTGCCCCGCTGTCTACTGAAGGCAGCGGCAGCTGAGCATTTGCTAATGGTGAAGAGTGAGAAGACCAACTGGAAGCTGGGGTGGGCTGGAATTGTCTGCACACATAGATTTTTTCTTCTTTGTATCTGTTTTCGGGTGGGGTGTAAGGTCCGTGCCATTGCATGCTACATATATAAGATATATATTTAGGTGGTGTTGATGTTATAATTTTATAGGAGGCAACTATTTTCACAAAGTATCATTTCAATCATTAATTTGGAGCACAGCAACCAGAGCCATGAATATATATTTTTCACATTGATAACTTGCATGAGATTAGACAAATGAAAAGGGTGTGTTTGATTATTTTGGCCTCAGTGACCTACGTGATTGAATGCATGGCCCCAGTTGGCCGACAAATCCAAAGCCTCTTATTATGTACGGTCGATACTCTTTGTTGTAATAAAATTACAGTATAGTCGTCAAAATATATTATCATCTAATTTTTCATAAGCGTAATATTATGTAATGTTCGAAAATAAATTTATTGTGCGACCTTTCGAAACCCTTTGGACTTAGTTTCTCAATTTTAATTCGAAGTTATACAATTTCTTGTGATTTTGGCTGATCATCCGTTTTCAACCTTTTAGCAGCTTGATTAGTTCTACTAGGCTGGGCTGCTCCTTCTATTAATTCCAGTTCCTGCAAATTATTTTCATGTTCTTTAATTAATTGCTTCAGTTTTAATAATTATAGTTTTTTGTAAGAAAAAAAAAACTTACAACATGTCAATTATCAAATTGATGGGAGCCCAAGTTCAATATTGTGTGGAAAAGATTTTGTTTAAGTTTGCTATACTGAATAAAAGATTAATCGTATGTGAGGATATTTCCTGCTGCTTTTGGTGGTCAATTTTCGCCATATATAATCCATCTAACTCGATTTACATCATGAAATCACTTAATCCTTAATTATCCATATTTTTAAGCTGAATGAGTTCTTTGTATTTGAATCGTCATCCGAATCTTCTTTAATTTTATATTCTATATTTAAATATTTTGTTTATTAATATGTTTCTGGAAATCTTTCATTGTAGAAATTATATCAGGATTAGGACAAGATAAGGAGATTTGGCCACCAATACTCTAGTTTTCACTGTAGTGACAGAGAGATGACGGAATGAATTCAAGGGAAATCTTATACCAATCCCAGATAGGTAATTACATAAGTTGAAAAGTACATATAGTGAGGTTCAGTCTCATGGTTTATCTATCTCGGTACAATTTAAAAACATCGTATCAAATATTCTTGGTATTTTTGTATCCTCATACCCTTAGGATGGTTGAATTAGACGGACTCCCCAACTAAATGGATCATGTTGCAGTTCTATTAAATTAGAAATGTAATTGTGTAAATCCTAATATATCTAGATATCCTTATTGGACTCTACTATATCTCTTAGACTAAATATTATCCTATTAGAGTTGTAATGATATAAAACACACCTTACAATTACACATCTCTCTCTTCTCTCTCTATGTGCCACACCCCTCTCTTTTTGTGATAATCATTTTTCAAAAATTCACAATTTTTCAGAACTTTGAATGTGTTGTGATTATGGACTCGTTGGAAGTGTTTTTAAAACAACTGAAAGTGTCTTTAGTGAAAATATTTTTGTAAACAAACATTAGTAAAAATGTCAAGTAAATTCTAAAAAAAAAACACATGAAGTACTTCCTACAAAAAAACACACTTCAAGTGCTTTTGGAACCCAAAAACGTTTTCTAAAAGCGATTTCCATCATTTTAAATACACTTCTAAACGAGCTCTAAGTCCACCATGAAAAATCAAATGCAGAAATTGTCATGGAATTTTCCACACGCCAAATTAACAATCCATTATTTCTTTTAAGAAATCACTAACTTAGAGTCTGTTTGTAGCAAGTTAGAAATTAATGGAAAGAAAATATCTTTCAACTAATATTAACTGTTGTTAAAGAATACAATCACACATCAGAATTTGACAAAAAAAATTTACAATTTATGAATAACTCAACATCTATCGGTCTATTTAAACGGTTAATTAAGATAATATTGATTTGATTAATAGTGGACCATTGACTTGACTCTAAAATCTTGACAAGATTAATGATATAACAGATCCCACAAGATATATGCAAATCACATAAACAATGAGATAGGTCTTTGTATTTTTGCTTCCCCAAACGAACTACCAATTCCACCACGTATTAAAACCAGTTTTGAGCTCTATCATATTAATGTTTAATCCATAATTTGGTTCACTATATTATTTTTTGAGTTGATTTGTGGTCGATTTTTCTTGCTAAATACTTCGCTTTCACGTTATATTTTCTCCAGATTTTGTGATACAACCAGTTTAACATATAAGACCGACTCCGAATCTATAAACACAATATCCTACCTGCCCTATATGTCATATCTTAAATACTACAACTACATGCACACAGTTCACACACAACATATTGTACGGAAATAATGCGTTGGATTTTCCTAATCAAATATGCTGGTCAGCAGTCGCTAGTCAGACATTTCTGCAAGACCAAAATTTTTCTATGGCACTGGAGTGGGAGGACGGGAGGGGCATGTGCTGATGTCTTGCAAACAATCGCTTGCACGAGAAATTAAATTAAGACCAACATAATTTCCACGACGTAGAAAAACTTGCTATATTAAGACCAACATTATGTCTCTTTAATATTTTGAACGAAACTTGGAATAAGACTATAATATAGGAATAATTGAATTTGAAATTATAATACATCACTCAACTAATCGAATAGGGAATGTCCTACCGACAATATATATGCTCAACTGCCGGTGCCCTTCAATACAACGTGGTAGTGGTGGTAACCCCTCGATCGCATTCGAACTTTGTAGGCGCCTGCCTTTCATTTTCATCACACAATATAAATTGGGAAATTTTATTTAAACTCATGCAACATTTTTTTATACTTAGCTTACTCTCTTGTTTGGGCCCGATTTTACATCATCGGCCCAAGCGATCGATGTCGTTGAGTAAGCCTGGTTCTTAATCATCGGATAAGAAAGTTAAGATAATTTGCTATTGTTAAGAGATAATATTATGGTAATGTTTGGACCCGATTTTACAATATCGGCCATCGACCCGAGCAATCTAGGCCATTGAATGAGCAAGATTTTAGGCCGTCGGATGACTCTGAACATTAGGAGGCCGTGATTTTGCACGCACTCAGCCCGTATATTTTAAGCCGTTGGATGAAGGGAACTATATTAGATGTTACTATTTTATTAGTAATTTTAATATGGTGATTTATCTTACGGTTACATCTTGAGAGTCAAACAGTTACATTGCAATAAGGACTTTATGTGGTTACGTGTTGTGCAGCTTGGTTTGTTTGCGGCTTGATCAATGCAGAAAATCAGTACTTATCAGGATTTAGGGATAAGACGGCTGCAAAAGTGGGAGATGTGATTAGATTGAACCTTTTGATAATGCATGGCTTGCCTTTAGTTTGGAAAAGATGGGATAATGCAAGTGAATTGATGCAATTATTTTGCAACTTGCGTTGCATGTATGAATGCATCTGGACAAATAGAGATGACGAATGCACTTGGTAATTAGCAAAGGAGGAACTAAAAGTTATTGTCCATGTGACTAGTGGGAGAGTTCTATTTGAAGTCAGTTTGCCATGCATCAATAGGGCTTCGCACATGTGGACTTCAATGTGGTTGCATAGGCTATTGGAATAATTTCACTTGCCTTTCATTTTCATCACACAATATAAATTGTGAAATTTCATTTAAACCCATGCAACATTTTTCTATACTCAGCTTACTCTCTTGTTTGGACCCGATTTTACACCATCGGCCCAAGCGATCGAGTGTTGGTATATGGTCCAGCTCATGATCAATGTTCTAGATTATTCTAGTAAGCAAGTGAGGTGGCTGGAGCATGCTAGACAATTCTAGCATGTTATTAAGTTGATGGAAGAAGCTAGAGAGTACTAGTTTCCTTGGTTGCAAATGGAAATATCTAGAAGCTACAATTTTGTGGTTAGTGATAGGGATTTTACTACACACGTGAACGGGCTAAAAACTCCTATTATACTTGCAAAAATCACAAAGTTGTTGTAGTATAAACGGATCTCGTAAGGTCGTTTTCCACATGGATTATTAAATAATTCGAAACAAACCAAATTCCAAATAATTATTGTAAAGTAGAAATTGAGATGATTGATTTTATAACCTACCTAAATTAAAAACGAATTTAATTAATAAAAATAAGACAATCTGCAATATTAAAACTAGAAGGAGAAGAAAACAGTTTTGGGAGAAATCAAATTAAGAAAGCACTAGGGTTCCACCATCACCTAGCAATCCTATGAACTTTTACTAATTACTTATGATCTACACATGCCACTTTGAAGGTTAGGTTTTCCTAATTTATATTCTACTTGGAACCTCCAACATAGAACGTATATCTAACTTGCAACCCGTTCGGACGTTCGGATCAAATCTGAACATGAAAGACTCATTATGCTTTATGAAAACCCTTTGAAAAATTATGCAATCTTTAAGACGTGGTGTTCATCCTAAGTGAAATTACAATTATTAATCACAAGAAGCCAGTGTCAATTTCAGGGAACCTTCCAACAAAAATTGCATCAAATTACTTTTCTAAATATCCTAATAGTGATCAAGCATTAAGACAATTAGATAGTTTTTATTCCGGTGATTAACAATTCAAAGTATGCATGCAATCAATCATAAGCAATTAAATAAAAATCACATATTCATGCTAAGGCTCAAGGCTTCGCCCTAGCAAAAGAAATTAGTTACGTATATTCATAATTGAAATCATAGAAAATATTACTAAGAAAATGATTGAAAACACCTTAGAGTAGAAAATCTCCAAAAACCCTAGCAATTCTCTCTGTCTCCAAAGTTGCATTAAAAAAACGTAGAGAAAAACTGTAGATGGCCAAGCAATATATCTGCTAAGCCCCCCACACAAACCCTAAAAACAGGTCTTTTTTCCCCTAGGAAACTAAGAATAATAATCTAATAAAATATGAAACATAACCCTAAAATAAATGGTAAAATTTGCCTAAAATTTGAACAGCCAAAACGTTTTGAACCCATAAGCTGCTCCAAAACTGGCCCAATATAGCTGGATTTAATGTTTGGAATTATCTGAACACTTCTCTAGAAGGCCAAAAATCCATCCGACATCATCTTGGGCTCCAACAACGCAATTTAAGCCCAGAAATGTCATTTTCCAGCACCACGCATCGCTCATTTATTTTATCGTCAGAAAATAACTGCTTGGTGGAAAAATCCCAAATTTTGAAACGATCAAGTTAAGTGACTCACGAACGTCCTCTAACTAGAATTACTCCAAAATTCGTCCATTTGGTCCTATTTTTCTCCAGAGGAACTCGAAAGTCCTATGTTGAAAATACAATTCAAAGTATCAAAATTCTTTCAAAATATTAACCAAAATATACTAAGATTAGGGTAAAATATATAATATAAAATCTACTCATCAGCTAGTCTAGAATTATCTATGCTAGAGGTTTGAAGAATACACTAGAAACTAGTTCTAGTTTGTAGAATGAACTAGAAACTAGTAGAATGTCAAGCCCTCACCTATAAATATGGGTGTGATATTGTAGTGATGTAACCAATTAAGAATCAAGTGTGAGTAGCAAATGATCAAGTCCAAAGCTAGAGTTCTACTCCAAGAGTGAGAGTGAGAGTGTTCCACCACACATTGTGAGTGAAGTTTAGAGTGATAGAAAGTGTGTGTCATACTTTCTTGTATCCATCAAGCCCTGTCTTTGGTTTGGTAAGACTACTCTTGTTGTACTCATCTTTTTCATATAGTGAAGATTGATCATTGTTTCGTGGACGTAGGCTTAAATTGCCGAACCACATAAATTCTTGGTGTCAATTTTCTACTTTACCTTGTGCATTCTCTATCTTGTAGTATCGACATTCCTAACATCGAGGTCGTTGAGTAAGCATGGTTCTTAATCGTCGGATAAGAAAGTTAAGATAATTTGCTATTGTTAAGAGATAATATTATGGTAATATTTAGACCCGATTTTACAATATCGGCTATCAACCCGAGTAATGTAGGCCGTTGAATGAGCAAGATTTTAGGCCGTCGGATGACTCCGAACATTCAGAGGCCGTGATTTTGCACGCACTCGGCCCCGTATATTTAAAGTCATTGGATGAAGGGAACTATATTAGATGTTACTATTTCATTAGTAATTTTAATATGGTGATTTATCTTACGATTACATCTTGAGAGTCAAACAGTTACATTGCAATAAGGACTTTATGTGGTTACGTGTTGTGCAGCTTGGTTTGTTTGCGGCTTGATCAGTGCAGAAAATCAGTACTTATCAGGATTTAGGGATAAGACGGCTGCAAAAGTGGGAGATGTGATTAGATTGAACATTTTGATAATGCATGGCTTGCATTTAGTTTGGAAAAGATGGGATAATGCAAGTGAATTGATGCAATTATTTTGCAACTTGCGTTGCATGTATGAATGCATCTGGACAAATAGAGATGACGAATGCACTTGGTAATTAGCAAAGGAGGAACTAAAAGTTATTTTCCATGTGACTAGTGGGAGAGTTCTATTTGAAGTCAGTTTGCCATGCATCAGTAGGGCTTCGCACACATGGACTTCAATGTGGTTGCATAGGCTATTGGAATAATTTCACTTGCCTTTCATTTTCATCACACAATATTAATTGGGAAATTTTATTTAAACCCATGCAACATTTTTTTATACTTAGCTTACTCTCTTGTTTGGACCTGATTTTACACCATCGGCCCAAGCAATCGAGTGTTGGTATATGGTCCAGCCCATGATCAATGTTCTAGATTATTCTAGTAAGCAAGTGAGGTAGCTAGAGCATGCTAGACAATTCTAGCATGTTATTAAGTTGATGGAAGAAGCTGGAGAGTACTAGCTTCCTTGGTTGCAAATGGAAAGATCTAGAAGCTACAACTTTGTGGGTAGTCTAGAATTATCCATGCTAGAGGTTTGAAGAATACACTAGAAACTAGAAACTAGTTCTAGTTTGTAGAAGGAACTAGAAACTAGTAGAATGCTAAGCCCTCACCTATAAATATGGGTGTGATGTTGTAGTGATGTAACCAATTAAGAACCAAGTGTGAGTAGCAAAGGATCAAGTCCAAAGCTAGAGTTCCACTCCAAGAGTGAGAGTGAGAGTGTTCCACTACACATTGTGAGTGAAGTTTAGAGTGATAGAAAATGTGTGTCATACTTTTTTGTATCCATCAAGCCTTGTCTTTGGCTTGGTAAAACTACTCTTGTTATACTCATCTTTTTCATATAGTGAATATTAATCTTTGTTTCATGGACGTAGGCATAAATTGCCGAACCACATAAATTCTTGGTGTCAATTTTCTACTTTACCTTGTGCATTCTCTATCTTGTAGTATCGACATTCCTAACATCGAGGTCGTTGAGTAAGCATGGTTCTTAATCGTCGGATAAGAAAGTTAAGATAATTTGCTATTGTTAAGAGATAATATTATGGTAATGTTTAGACCCGATTTTACAATATCGGCCATCGACCCGAGCAATCTAGGTCGTTGAATGAGCAAGATTTTAGGCCGTCGGATGACTCCGAACATTAGGAGGCCGTGATTTTGCACTCACTCGGCCCGTATATTTAAAGCCGTTGGATGAAGGGAACTATATTAGATGTTACTATTTTATTAGTAATTTTAATATGGTGATTTATCTTACGGTTACATTGCAATAAGGACTCTATGTGGTTATGTGTTGTGCAGCTTGGTTTGTTTGCGGCTTGATCAATGCAAAAAATCAGTACTTATCAAGATTTAGGGATAAGATGGCAGCAAAAGTGGGAGATGTGATTAGATTGAACCTTTTGATAATGCATGGCTTGCATTTAGTTTGGAAAAGATGGGATAATGCAAGTGAATTGATGCAATTATTTTGCAACTTGCGTTGCATGTATGAATGCATCTGGACAAATAGAGATGACGCATACACTTGGTAATTAGCAAAGGAGGAACTGAAAGTTATTTTCCGTGTGACTAGTGGGAGAGTTCTATTTGAAGTCAGTTTGCCATGCATCAGTAGGGCTTCGCACACGTGGATTTCAATGTGGTTGCATAGGCTATTGGAATAATTTCACCTGGCTTATCTCTAGCTAAGTATTTTAGACTGATGCTAATTGAGTTTCTTATACGAAGAGCACGTGGAAAATTACTTGGCTAAGGGTGGTGAATGTTTATCACGAAAGCGTGTGATAATCATTCTGTAGTGGTTCACATAAGTTATGATGTTGCATCAGGATGGTGAATGTTTCAGTGCCTAAGAGGTCACTCTTATAAATAGAGAAAGAAGTGCATCATTCAAAGGACATCCAATTCAACACACAAAAACTGCCCTACGCAAACCCTCGCTTTATGCAAAACCTCTCGACAACCTTGAGATTTTTATTTTCTTTTTCCGCCAACACATCTTCAGTTTGAATAAACAACACTATAAAGGCAACCGGTGACATCTTCAATTTGGATAAACAACATTGTTGCCATAGAATCAGCCGACCGCGGAGCACCTTCAGTTTGGATAAACAGCACTGCGTCGAGGCCGACTAGTTATCTATCCAAGTCTCGGTCAAGAAGGATTTTCGAATCCTTATTGGCAGAGGTCATCTCATTAGCCTTCTCGGCGAAGTGAGGTGTTACAGGTTACTACATTCAGCATATTGAAAGCCGAATTTGATATTGAACTTCACAGAACTAGTAGCCTTGTCTTCAAGCTCTAGAACGCGAAGGCCGAGATATGTTCCTTCCTCGGCCGCAATCGCAAAATCAAGAAGTCAGCAGCGCGCTCAACGCCACATCAACATATTTTACTCATCGACCGAGCTCGGCCGTCAAGTTGGCACGCTCCGCACACAACCGAAAGACGTAGTTAGCTTTTTAATTACTTGGCATGCGCGCCACGTAGGTTTGGTAGTTTTTAGGGTCAACATCTCTACACCCATATTATTTTTAGCTAAACCATCAATATCTTTTTAAACCCAAATTTACTACCTAAATTACTCTCACAAACCTAATTCAATATGTAAATTTATCTTTACACCCATTTTCAAAAGATAAAAATCAAAATCAAAGCATACATTTTCTCTTCTTTGACGTTCTCTCCTTCCATCAAGTTTGTCGTATTTCCCTTCAAATTCTTCATGATTTAATAGAAATATATATCAAAATCAAAAGAACTGGTGAGAATTTGAGAAACTTCTTGTTCATTTGTACTAGGTGCCGTCAATTTGTGTAAGAGACCAAGCATCTCTTCTCTGTTAGGTACTGAGAGTGCAGTACCATTTGGATGGGGCGTGTACTCATTAGTTTAAGTTCTCTCATTCTCTTTTATATTTGGCATGTTTACTTGTAATATATGGATGCAGAGCTATGTGCCCTTGATTTTGAATGAGTAAAAAGAGTCCTGGAGGAAATGGAAACACATGATGTAGAAAAATGCAGTTGGTCAACATATAGTAACCTGGCTGCCATCTATGTAAACGCAAAGCTTTTTGATAAGGCAGAGCAAGCCCTCAAAAAGTCAGAAGAAATGATGAAATCCTAAAGCAACGCGAGCCGTACCATTTTTTTATTAGCATCCATGCTTGCACTTCTAATCTAGGTGAGGTCAAAGGGTGTGGAAAATGATCAAGTAATCTTTCCCCGCTACAAACAATATAAGCTATCTTGTAATGCTTCAGACCCTTTGTAAGCTAAACCATATTTGAGGGATTGAAAGAATTGTTTGAGGAATGGGAGTCCATCTGCTTAAGACTTACATAGCTACAAGAAAATCATATCCTGAGATGCGCCAATGATGGCACATCGATTTTTTTTTTTTTAGTTCATAAAATAAAAACTCATAAATCAATTCATATCTAGTTGGAGGATCGAAAACTTCAAAATCAATATCCATTTGTCATAAAGAGCTTATTCTCTATGAGGGCATTTTAGGATTTTAGTAAGAATAGAACACAAGAGAAAGATTGTGTGATAGTAATGGTTTGATTATTGGGAGTGAGTTTATTGATACGTTTTAGTTTTATTGTTAATTTTATCTTATACTTTACGGTAATTATGCAATAGAATAAAAAAGACACTTCACATTTAAAACTTAAGTTGGGTGTAGAAAAAAGTTATATGGGTTCAAATAAAATTTTCTATATAAATTTAGTACATATCATGCATGTAGTTGATAGAAACTTTTGAAACAATGGAGACGTAGCACCAACCATTAGGGGAGTAACTTTCACGTATTTTTCCTCTTCTTTAATATTTTTTATATTTTTAGTCATTGAATTAATGAATTCAAATAGAATCAACAGTTGAAAATAATGGGTTTATGACAAATACAAGAATTCTCTACAATCTCACAATTCTCAAATACTACTTCAATACTTTATTCTTCTCCATAAGGAGGTACTTAATTACAAGATTACAAAGGAGTAATACTAGGAAATAAATCAAAACAATCTTTTGTCAACAAGACAAGAAAATCTAGACCAAATCAAATCATATCAAACCTAATTAAATCATATCCCTATAATATTTTCCCTTTTTATTTTCAACCCCGCTTCTCCCCCCTCCAAAAACTCATGGTGTGAAATCATGAGTTTGTCGAGAAGGAAATCTTCATTTCTACGCTAAAACTAATGTCAATCTTTTTGAAAGCTCAGCAAATTGCAATCCGTCAAAACTAACGCATCTTTCTGAATGCACAATTGGAACTAGCGCCAATCTTTTCGAAAGTTCAACTAGAACAAACATCTCTTTTTGAAAGCCCAACGAGCAAATCATAGTCCTTAGAACTAACCTCTTTTCGAAAGCCTAACTAGAATTAGAACTAACGTCTTTTTTCGAAAGCCCGATAAATAAATCTCTTGATATGTTGGAACCAACGGCTCTTTTTGAGGGTCCAGTTCAAACAAACGCTAATCTTTTCGAAAGCTCAACTGAAGTTAACAACTCTTTTCGGAAACCCCAACCAGCAAATCTCTTTTTTCCCGCAATTCTTTTTTCATTCTTGTTTTTGTTTTCTTTGTTTTCTTCCCTAAACTCATAACTAGACTAAATTAAAAAAAAAAATTAAATAAATAAAACAAAACCCAAGCCTTCATGATAGGAAACGTATCCTACCTTGACAAAACTTTTTTTTTTCTTTCTTCTAATCTCTTTTGCAAGGCAGCAAAACTACAACTTTTTTCTTTCTTCTATTTTTTCTTCATGGTAGCAGAAACCATTCTTCTTCGTTTAGCAATAGTAGACAATCTTCACCCTCAAATTCAGGGCATGTGGGTACATGAAGAAAATTAGCTTCGTGCACCCACAAGGAAGCTTCGTGCACCCACAAGGAAGCGCTAACATCAAAGTTCAACCAAGAATCGAACTCTGCTCTGATACCAAGTTGAAAATAAAGAGTTTATGACAAATATAAGAATTTTCTACAATATCACAATTCTCAAATACTTTATTCTTCTCCATAAGGAGGTACTTAATTATAAGATTACAAAAGAGCAATACTAGGAAATAAATATATATAAGAGTCAAATTTATACATGAATATTTCAATGTGTGTGTATATCTCCATACATGATTCATACCTTGGAAAGAAAGTTTGGTCACCTTTTAGTTGGGACGCCGAAGCTTGTCTTCATTAATCTCATTGTCTACCCAAAAGCTTGAACAGAGAAGTTTTTTCGCCTAGGCAACTCAACAGCCATGCAAAAGAAAATGAAGAATCCTATTTGGGTTTGCTACCTCATTAACCCAACAGTTTCTGATTATTTTGGATTTTTTAAAAATTTAAATGTTAAATAAATAAAGTTAACAGAGTTAAGTTTTAAGCTAAGTTAAAGGACATGTGTCAACATATTAGTAAGAAGACATAAATGAAACACACTTTAGAAGGACAACACACCTGGAGCCTAAACTCGCACCACCATTACCCTCCCCACCCCACTATTGCCACCACGTATACCCCACCACCCTAACCACCATTGCCACCATCCGCCATCCTTGTCGCACCCGCAACATCATCCTCATCACCACCCCTCACCGTCTTAAAATTTATATAATCATAAAACCATCACCTGCAAAATGTGTAATTTTAAAATTGGCAACGTTGTACTTTTTTTAAATATAACTAGCATTTGCCTACACATTTTGTGTGTATGAACACATTTTTGTAGAAAATGAGAAGGATAGAGGGAGAGAGAACGTGGGGGGAGTTGGGGGTTTTTGTTTTTGGTTTATTTATTTATTTTTTAATATTGGAGGTATTTTAACATCATATGTAGGTGCGGTTTCAATAAAAAATAGTAAAATTTGGACCTGTGAAATTACATTATTACCCATCATTTTTTTTTTTGTGATAGAAGACAATTTGTCTTTTCATCCTCTTTTGATTGACAAAAGAGGTTTTATTAATTAGTAGAGATAATCTCCCAATACCCAAAAAAATAAAAAAACAAAAAATCTTTCTTTGGGTTTTACAAAATTATTTTGGGCTGTAGTCACTCGATCCATGCTAATTGATATTAAACCGACGACACGGACCCAAAAAATATTGAAGGTGTATGGGCTTTAAACGGAACATGTTCCATCGTTGTCTCATCCTCAAATGCTAAAAAAACCCGGATAGGTTTTGCCTTTTTCCTTTTTCACAATTTAATTTTAATAATTTTGAGTTCGATCATCGTCCTCCTCGTCCTCGCTTCAAAATCAAGCAAAGCATCGCCGAATTTAGTTCCTCACCATCAATCAGAAACCACAACTTTTCAAATTCGAAAATTATAATAGTGATAAAAATATGGAGAGGGTGATGAACGTAATAAAGCCAAAGCCAAATCCACAGCAGCAATTGAGAGATTGGCAGCGCAAGCTTCGCCAAGAGTGCCGCAACATCGAACGACAAATTCGAGGTAAATTTTAACTTACCCAGCTCTAATTTTTACCATAATTTTCAGTTTTCTTCGAACTTTTGGGTTGTGGGTTAATTTCTATGATGGTTTAGGTTCATGGATCAGGAAATCGGATTATTGGGTGGTTTTAATTTTGGTTGTTCTGCAATGGGTTTTCTTCAGATATACAAAGAGAAGAGAAAAGTGTGCAGAAAGCAATCAGAGAGGCTGCCAAGAGAAATGACATGGGTTCTGCAAAGGTATTATTTTTTCCCCTTTTAAATTTGGTTCTGAGCCAAGGCTTTGAACTCCAAATTCTCCAAATTTGTGCATTTTATTTTGGTTCTGTTAACTTTGATGAGTTTGTTGTCTCTGAATTTCCTTTGATTTACACCAAATCATAGTATTAGTAGGCTCCACAGAGTACATGTTTCGGTTAATTTGAACGAAATCGAAATGGGATAGAAATGTCCAGTCCAGCCATTATAATATTGCTCTGCTTTTTCTACTCGGACTGTGAACTTATACAACTGAACTTTTCATTCTGTACTTATAGCTATTAAATGTTAATGAAGGGAGATGAGTGGCTGTCAATTTAATTATGATCCCTGCGATCGGTTTCTGTGTTGTATGATAGTTTATAAATTGACAGAACTTATCTTAGATTAGTTTGTTAGTTTAATTACCGGCTGTTGTTTGACATTCCATGCGGTCATCCTTCTCCCTTCTGTATATTCAGTTATCTACTTTGTGTTAATTATTTCAGTCACTTGCTAAAGAAATTGTGAGATCTAGAAGGACAGTGAACCGTCTTCATGAAAATAGGGCACAACTGAATTCAATATCAATGCACCTTGGGGAGAGTGTTGGTAAGTCTGTAATACGCAAGCTTATGGTTCAGGATGGTTGTATACATTCCATCACCATTGGAAGTGCTGCTTTAGTAATAACCTCAGATTCCCGTTATCACATGTTTACCTGTTTAAGTAGAGTAGTTTATTTTGGATTTTAAAACTGGAATCTTATTGTATAACTTGAACATTGTAGCTGTATGTGATATTATAGGCTAATGTCATTGCATGTCTTAAACTAGAAATCTCTTTAGGTTGTTACATGCTAGTGGATTGAAATGACAACTGATGCCTTCTTAGAGAAGATGATTCTTAGATTAGTGCAACCCTGCAACACAATGGGAAGTTAGGCCTCCTTATCGGAGGTGATTCTTAGACTAGCAACCAGGAAACACAACGTGAAGTTAACTCGTAACAAATTTGAAGATGAACTATCTTTAATATGGGAAAAGTTAAATGTTCTGCTAGGACGTGTTGGTAAAACTAGTGAGTTAGGACTGGTGTTTTATATTGAGGGGGTTGCAAGAGCAAACTTTTTTTTTATTTTCATTATTGTGGTTATGATTACTAATAATTTACACAGTTTCTTGTTTTGTGGACTAACTCAGTCTGGTCTGGTTATGGTTTCTGATAATATATTCTTGGAGTCTTTTCTCTTTTCCTTTTTTCCCCGTTTGGTAATATGCTTAATTGACACAGAACCAAGTGCAATGGCGTTCTAGGATTCATATAGCCGACCTCACTTAGTAGGAAAAGGCTTTGTTGTTGTTAATATGCTTAATTAATCATCACCTTCCGAACGCTTCCTTGTTTAACATGAGTATTGGTGGTTGGTTTGATCATTTTTATGCTTGTCATTGATTCTGCAGCTATTGCCCGTACAGTGGGGCATTTATCCAAGAGTTCTGAGGTTATGAAGCTTGTCAATAACCTCATGAAGGCTCCTGAAGTGGCTGTTACGATGCAAGAATTTAGCAAGGAGATGACCAAGGTACTACGTTATTTGTCTTTCACTTACACAGAAGCACAAACATGACAGTCTTTCATTTTGTTTGTCGCAGTTTTATCATGCTCATAGCAACATTATTTTTTCTGTAATGTGTATACAGAATTGCTTTGGAATTTGAAAGTTCGTTATTTGTCCAAATATTCTTCCTCTTCTCCCTTTTTTTCCCAGATGAAAAGTTTTGGGAAAATGTAACCACAAATAATAGGTTTTGGGAGAATAGTTTTCTTAAATTATGGTCTCTGTTAGATCTATTTGTTTGTCGACTGTATATAGATGTTTCCTGCTGGAAGAATTAAATGTTATCATCACTTATGTTTGTTGCTTTAACTAGCTTTTCATTAAGTTGTTCCCATAGTTTATTTAACCTCGTAACTTGTAAGGTATTTTGGTCAATAAGCAATGGTTATATTGTTTATTTGTAGGCAGGAGTAATTGAAGAGGTGGTGAATGATAGTCTTGACACAGCTCTAGACTCCGAGGACATAGAAGAAGAGATAGAAGAAGAAGTCGACAAAGTTTTGACTTCTATAGCTGGTGAGACTGCTGCCCAGCTTCCAGAAGCGGTCAGGAAGGAGAGGTTGAAGCAACCTGCTACTGCACAAGCTAGACAGGAGGTATGTGTGACGTGACTATCATGAAGTCCCATTTCCAGTCATAAGTTTCTACCTTTCAAAGAAGCCGAACAATATGATACATCATTTTGCTTCTTCAGGAAGAGGCAATAGCTGAGGGTGTCGATGATGAGGCAGAGTTGGAAGAAATAAGGGCCCGGCTTGCAAACGTTAGGTCATAAGATAAGTTGAAGCCCTTCAGCCATTCTTCTTTATCTGACCGGATTCTGCAGTAAAGCCCGTGTTTACCACTGACCGAGGACACCAGAGATGTATTGTCTACTGTATGTTAAATTGAAGCAGCTTCCGAAAGAGTTTACAGGTAAGCTGTTATTGTGCAATATTCAAATGCAAAACTCATTTCGTGAAACTTGCAACCAAACTAGTATCACTGTGTATTGCGTTGCGTATGTTTTTCTATCGTTGGTAACTGCGGCCGGAGCTTCGATCTACTTTCTCCCTGTATTTACGCTCAATATCTGTACTCAAAACGGATTGCAATTTACGCATGAAGAGTATTGCACTCATGCATCATCCGTTCTTTTTACATGTTATCCGTTCTTTAGCAATAAGGTGTTGATAACGCATGAATTTGGAACATAACATACGGACATGTTACCGTTTCAATGACCCCATTTAGCTTTAGGAACTTGTGGTTGCATCATATTTCACCTATCATTATCCAATTCTCCTTTTTAGACTTTATGGCCAAATTAGGTCGTAGTAGATGGTCGTCAAAGCAAAGTGGGTAAGAATTTTGGTTGGGATAGTGCTTCGACATAAGTGCTTATTATTAGTACTAGTTTGGTACTCAAGTGCTTTTATAAAAAGTAGGTATTAAAAAGAACTCAGCTTAAACATGTGTTTGGTAAATACTTAAAAATAACTTATTTTTACAGTTTTGGGTGAAAAAAAGCTGAAAATGTGAAGTAGCAAAAATAAGCTTGTTTTCACAGCACAGTAGAAGCAATTTTTTTTTCAAAGCACAGCAATACCAAACCAGCCTTAAAAGGACGTGGTTCTTGGCTGTCACAAGAAGCTGGATCCATATTCCAGATTCCAGAGTCAAACTTAGTGTTAACACATGATTTAACTGACATAGCTGGAAATGGACCCTAATTATCACGCTATCATGTTAAGCAATCATGCAGCAAAACAAATTCATTCCCCCTTCTACTAGTCAACATATAATTAATTAAATTCTTGCATAAATGTTGCTGCGGAAAATACTTGGCTCTTTCCCTTGCAGTTTGGCCCGTATGCAAAAATTATTAATTTCTTGGATATTTTATCTAGTTATTTCTACTAAGAATGCAAATGTTTTAAACTACTCTAATATACGAAAAGAGGCAAATTCAAACTCAAGTGAATGCGAACAAACTATACTACCCAATTAGCTTAATTCACATCTGTTTTACTCTGTTGGGGAGAGAGAATTTGAGCTAAGCCACTTAATGAGTCAATCACAACTAATTATTTACACTAAATTGGTTGCAAACTCGTCATTCCTGTTACTTGAACCTAAGACTTTCTCACTTACGAGTGAAGATGAATACCAACAGACCGTAGTACTAAATGCTAAACTCATATCTACTTTAATTAGCTATTTCTAATATGTTTTTTTTTTGGTCGACCATTATTTCTTGATAGATTACCATTATTTAAAGTCACTCCAACATTTGGGATTTGGGATGACAATTTCTTCAAAGCATCGTCCTCCTATTTGGGGCTTTTTAAAGAATTTTCTTATCTTTTTATTATGAAAACACATTTTTGGTGTGCAGGCAAACAATGCCTTACACGCAAGTACAACAATTTGGTAAAAAGCCACTTTTTATTGTAAGAAACAAATTTATAATTTCTAGGCTTAGCACATATTTGTAAAATTAGGACTATTCGAAATTGTATTTGCGAAAAAAAAGTATAAAACAAAGTAGTTGTCCACGGAATATCAATTCATAAACTTAAGGTTTGTTTGATTTGCAACTTGAGTTCGGTTTTTTAATTCAGCAACAGTTTTTAAGTCTCAAGTCAATAATTCTTGTTTAATATGACTATTTGAAAAAAAACGAACTCAAAACGAACTTGAAAATTAGCTTGCTTATGGAAAAACAAAAAGTCTACTTTTAAACTTATCGCTCTCATCTCTACTTTCTATTTTTTTTCCTTTCTCCTCTCTCTCGATCCCTTCTTTCTCCCTCCCCTCTCTTTGTATTTGTATCTGTCGTCTCTCTCACTTCGGATTCCCTCTCTCCCTTTCTTTCGGTCCTCTCTCCCTTCTCTCCCGTCTCTCCCTTTCTTGTTTCTTTAATTGCTAAGATTTAAAAATAATTTTAAATTTTAAACTAAAAAAGTCTTTTGAGTCTTATTAAAAAAACTATAAGAAATGATTTTTCAAAGAATATTTTTGAAATTAATAAAAAAAAAAATTAGTAAGATACTAAACGGGCCTTAACTGCCTAAACATTTTTTTTTCTTAAGGGAAAATGCGTGACAGTTGGTCCTTAAGTTGCTCTTTTCTTTCTTTTATGTCTTTCCTTGTCTTAGAGCCCCTTCTTTTTCTTTCTTTCTTTGTTGTCTTTTTCTTTCTTTCTTTGTTGAATGGGGTCCGATGATTTCTTAAATCCCCATCAATTATTCAATTCTCAACTATTACACATGAACATTATGAGATAATATGTATCAAGTCCAGCTCACATGATTACAACTACGATATTTATATTTCTAACGAGGTCAATTTTAAGTTGTTTATTATGATAAGTATTAGATAATAAAATATATGTTATAAAGTTAATTTTTGTAAATCTCGTCATTTGTCAAATTTTTTTTTTGTTTTGTCAAATATCATCTAATCAATCTCATTTAAACATAATATAATGAAAACAAAATAATTAAATGAAGATTTACCAGCAAAATTATTATTATTTTAACAAACGATAATATTTGGAAGAGTGCCTTACAATGAGATTGCCATAATAATATGGTTCAACTTTGCATTTGACGAGAATCGAACCTAAAATACCTGACGTACAAGTGAAGATGAATACCATTAAATCGCAGTACTAAGTGACACAGCAGCAAAATTATTATTATTTTTCTTAAAACAAATTTTCTTTTAAAATATAATAAATACAAAGACCGTTACCTCCGCCACAGAGGGTTGGACATTTTCATACTCCAGAGTCCATCCTTTTGCCAACTCTGTTTTTTCCTTCTTGTTTACATCCAACACTATATATTCCCTCCAACCCCCACACTTTTCTTCCCATACAAAACAAACCAACAACAATGACATCTCCTACCTTCTCTCACGTTTCCCTCTCTTCTCTTTTCCTTCTCCTCCTCCTCCTCCCACTTTTATCATCTGCGTCGAACCCCGCCAGCGACCGCCTTCGCTTGTCTTCCCCCGCCTTCTCCGCAAAACGCCAAGCGGAGAAGTTCATCAGAGCCCTCAACTTGTTCCCAAAGGATGATATCAACACTTTACCCCACAGGCCTTTATTGGATGCTGAGAGTGATGCTGGTGCTAAGATTGTCGAGAAGCAGTTCCAAATGCCTTTTCTTGACGCCGCTTTGGGTCCTTCTGTTAAAGAGCTTGGTCACCACGCCGGCTACTACCGCCTTCCCCGCTCGAACGCTGCAAGGTAAGAGCAGAAGGGTTGGTCTTAAACTGTAATTCAAATCACATATGATTTGGGAAACTGGAAACTCTGAATTTTACTCGAATCCTATATTTTTTGCAGTATGTTCTACTTATTTTTCGAATCGAGGACCAACAAGAACAATCCTGTTGTGATATGGTTGACTGGAGGGCCGGGATGTAGCAGTGAACTGGCTTTGTTTTATGAAAATGGTCCCTTCCGCATTCAAAAGAACTTGTCACTCACTTGGAATGATTACGGCTGGGACAAGGTACTGTAATGGTGCTTGGCCGAGGTGTTTTTTCTTATCGTTTATCGATCGTTTGTGTTTCTGAACGAGTTCTTGTTTGGCAGGCATCGAACATTCTTTTCGTTGACCAACCCGTTGGAACTGGTTTCAGCTATACTACAAATTCGGCTGACATTCGTCACGACGAAGAAGGCGTCAGCAACGATTTATATGACTTTCTTCAGGTCCTAATGATTACCTTATGTTAAACAGACATGCACTTGTCGTTGATGTATACGAAATAATCCATCATATGCATCAACGAATGATAATCATTCGCACATGTGAACAACTGTCGTTAAAAATTGCCTTCGTAAATACATACGAAGGCACTTCCATCAACATTGCAACTGAATCAAGTGAAGTTTTCCTTTATCAATCTTAGAGACCTTGAATTTACCAGCTTCTCTTCATGGCGACAGGAATTTTTCACTCAACATCCTCAATTTGCTAAAAATGACTTCTACATTACCGGAGAGTCATATGCTGGGCACTACGTTCCCGCGCTTGCTTCTCGGGTTCACAAAGGAAACAAAGCAAAGGAAGGGGCTCACATAAACCTCAAGGTATCTGTAATACTTACAAAGGGCTGACTGCATTTGCTTTATCTCCTATGGTAGTTCTGATCTGATCGGTTTATCTCCTCCGGTTGAACAGGGTTTTGCCATAGGTAATGGGTTGACCAATCCAGAAATCCAGTACAAGGCATACCGTGATTATGCACTGGAAATGAAGTTGATTACAAAACCTGACTACGACAGTATATCGCAGATAATTCCAGACTGCGAGGAGTCAGCGAAGGCTTGCGGTATTTCCTCTTCATTTCTGTTCTTCACATACCTGTTGATTACGGTATCAAATGAGATTTAATGGTTGTTTGAACAAGATTATCTGACTCATGTACTTTTCTGATGTTTCAAACTGTCAGCCGCCTCTACGAGTGGAGACGCTTGTGAGAATTCACTTAGTATTTGCAACAGCATAGTTAACCAGATAATGCAAATAATTAGTGATACAAATGTAAGAAAAAACACAAAATATTTATCATCGGCAGAGCTATAAGTTCTACACAAACATAAAAACAAGTTCAAGTATGCTGAGAATCTACTTTATTTTGGATATATGCAGTACTATGATATTAGGAAGAAATGTGAGGGGAGCTTGTGCTATGACTTCTCGAACATGGAGACATTCTTGAACAAGCAACCGGTTAGGGATGCCCTAGGAGTTGGGGACATCGAATTTGTTTCATGCAGCACTACGGTATATGATGCTATGCAGAATGACTGGATGAGAAATCTGGAAGTGGGAATTCCTGCCCTTCTTGAAGATGGAATAAAGCTGCTTGTGTATGCTGGGGAGTACGATTTCATATGCAATTGGCTTGGTGAGCTTCTTTGTTCCAGCAAAAAGCTCGTGTTGCAATGTATTAAGAGAGGATAAAGTACTTCCGATAATTTTCATATTACGACGTCTCTCTATTTTTCAGGGAATTCAAAGTGGGTTCATGCCATGGAATGGTCTGGTCAGAAAGCATTCGGAGCAGCACAAACTGTTCCATTCAAGGTTGCAGGTGCAGAAGCTGGACTGCTAAAAAGCCATGGACCTCTGGCTTTCCTCAAGGTCTCTCTCTCCCTCTCTTTCAACTCTCTCTCTCTCTCTGATTACAAATAGTAACTTCGGAAAATTTGGTATGCAACCAAAAACAGGTTCATGACGCTGGTCACATGGTTCCAATGGATCAACCAGAAGCAGCATTACAGATGCTTACAAACTGGATGCAAGGAAATATGGCTGTGGCCAAGTCAGGTGAAAGAGTTGCCCCAACTGATACCCTCAGATCCTAGCCTGCTACCACATGGTTTCTAACCCGGTGTCTGTTGGGCAGGAAGAATTATGTTCATAACTGTAGTTACCATGCTTGATTTGACCGGAAAAAAATCCTAATGTAGAGCCGGGGTTTGTACAAAAACGGTTCACCATACTATTTCACTTTTCCAACAGTGTTTCTTGTCTTTGGGAAGTTCAACTTATCTGGTATTTGCAAAACCAGCATACTCTTTTAAAAGTTAACAACCATATATTGCAAAATTGGGTAGATGATTCTTTGGAGAACTATGAAAAAGCCATGCCATGGATCATTGCTAGACACACACCTAACTGGTACCGTTTGCTTAATTTTTCCTAGTATAAAGGCAGGCAATAAAAAAAAGTTAAGTGCTTTGAGAACGCAGTGCAATTCAATACTGATGAAAATAAAAAATGACAATCAGTTGTATTTGCAAGCTCGCAGCAATATACAGTCAATGAAAACAAAAGTTAAGAGCTTCTTACTCCATACAATTCCCTCAAGCTCACAATTGCTGGCCGAAAACCAGACCTCAATGGAACAACTTGAACCGCTCGCAGATGTTGTGCATTCCCGTTCTTTGGTTTGGATAGTGTCATTTTAAACATCTCTCCGTCCAGAATTCTACTAGCATTAACAGCTGCACAAAACATCCCAAAACAGAAACAAATTAGGCATAATAATCAATAAGAAAATTTCTTGAAGATGAACTTAAAAATTCAACCATGGGAGAATACAATACAACAACAACAACAACAAAGCCTTTTCCCACTAAGTGGGGTCGGCTATATGAATCCTAGAACGCCATTGCGCTCGGTTTTGTGTCATGTCCTCCGTTAGATCCAAGTACTCTAAGTCTTTTCTTAGAGTCTCTTCCAAAGTTTTCCTAGGTCTTCCTCTACCCCTTTGGCCCTGAACCTCTGTCCCGTAGTCACATCTTCGAACCGGAGCGTCAATCGGCCTTCTTTGCACATGTCCAAATCATCGGAGCCGATTTTCTCTCATCTTTCCTACAATTTCGGCTACTCCTACTTTACCTCGGATATCCTCATTCCCAATCTTATCCTTTCTCGTGTGCCCACACATCCCACGAAGCATCCTCATCTCCGCTACACCCATTTTGTGTACGTGTTGATGCTTCACCGCCCAACATTCTGTGCCATACAACATCGCTGGCCTTATTGCCGTCCTATAAAATTTTCCCTTGAGCTTCAGTGGCCTACGACGGTCACACAACACGCCGGATGCACTCTTACACTTCATCCATCCAGCTCGTATTCTATGGTTGAGATCTCCATCTAATTCTCCGTTCTCTTGCAAGATAGATCCTAGGTAGCGAAAACGGTCGCTTTTTGTGATCTTCGCTAGATTGCTCCGGTCATTAGTGTGGATAAGTATATAAATGGATAGAGATAGGAAAGCAAACACAAGATGTACGTGGTTCACCCAGATTGGCTACGTCCACGGAATAGAAGAGTTCTCATTAATTGTGAAGGGTTTACACAAGTACATAGGTTCAATCTCTCCTTTAGTGAGTACAAGTGAATGATTTAGTACAAATGACATTAGGAAATATTGTGGGAGAATGATCTCGTAATCACGAAACTTCTAAGTATCGGAGTGTGGTGTCGTCTTGACTTGCCTTATCTGTCTCATAGGTAGATGTGGCATCTTCTCTGGAAGTACTCTTCCTCCATCCAGGGGTGGTATCTTTAACTGGTGGAGATGCACAAGGTAATGTATCAATTTCACTTGAAGCTTACTTGTAGTCTCAGGCTTGGTCAAGCGCGATACAAACCATGTAGTAGGAGTCCCCCAAGTCGCCGAGCTAGGGGGTCTGCTGAAAGAGGTGACAGACAAGGTAAGCAATCAGAGCTCCGACTGATTGTTCACCTTCTCCCCATCTTGCAGCAGCATGAAGGATAAAGAGAAGAAAAATGAGAAGAGATGATATGAGATACTTTTGCTTTTGAAGAAGTAACTTTCCACAGGCTTATTCTTGAACTGAGCTGGAGGGTTTTCTGGTTTCCTCCAGAGTATAAGGCCGACTGAAGAATTTGAGGGTCAAAACAAGTCCATCAAATCTAGAGTACGTTCCACCCTGCTGATATGGGATACTTTTGCTTTTGACAGAGTAATGGGTGTATCGGCACGTGTGCTGTTACGCTTGTCTCCACATGCTTCCTTGTATCCTTCGCACTTGCCCTATCTGTTCCTCAAGCAGATGCGGAATCTTCCCTGGAAACATAAGATGTTGAAGATGAGTACTCGAGAGCAATGCCAGGTAAGTAATCAGGTAAGGGGTTCCAGGCAGTCAGTTCCTGGCTGGAAGCTTGATCCAAGTGCTGACTGATTGCTCTCTTTCTCCTTGTCTTGCAGGTAAAAACAAGGCCAAAGGAAAAGACAGGGAAAAAGCATGATATGGGATACTCTTGCTTTTAACCCTGATGATATGAGATATTCTTGCTCTAGTATAGCTTGTTTGCAGAGGTATTATCGGGGGGAAAGAAAGCTGAATATTTCGAAAGGCTTCGTTGGGAGTGCCCTCTCAGATATGATGAAGGGTTGAGCATTTTTGCAGGTCTGCCTGTCCGTTGGGGATGGAGGTCGACATATATAGGAGTCTCCCTAACAACAGGTAGTAATGCTATTCATTTACCCTGCTTGGTCATAGCACGGTAGTGGGAGCTGCCAGTTTCACATGTTTTAACTCTGTCAGAGCACTTTGAAAAAGTGGTCTGTGGTATCTGGCTCTCGAGATTCGGAGAACGATGCCTCTTCGATTTTTGAGAAAGCAATCATGCTGGGGGTCTGGCTCTCGAGATTCGTAGAGCAGTGTCTCTTCGATTTTTGAGGAAGTAATCATGTTGGGAGTCTGGCTCTCGAGATTCGGAGGGCGGTGCCTCTTCGATTTTGGAGCAAGCAATCCTGTTGGGAGTGTTGTCTCGAATGTGAGTAAAGGTTGGGCATGTTTGCTAGTCTACCTTGCCACGAAGCACAAAGGTTGACACACAGAGACTTTCCAATTATCCAGCAATGGTACTGTTCCTTTACCCTCTCTTCGCTTTTGAGAAAGTAGTCATGTTGGGAGTCTGGCTCTCGAGATTCGGAGGACGGTGCCTCTTCGATTTTGGAGCAAGCAATCTTGTTGGGAGTGTTTTCTCGAAAGTGAGTAAAGGTTGGGCATGTTTGCTAGTCTACCTTGCCACGAAGCACAGAGGTTGACACACAGGGACTTTCCAATTATCCAGCAGTGGTACTGTTCCTTTACCCTTGTGGGTAATAATATGGTAGCTAGACCTTCAAAATTTATGTGTCTAAACTTTGTTAGTGATGTTTCTTTGCTATTCTTTTACCTTTCTTGGTCAGAGCGATGTAGTGGGAGCTGCAAGCTTCACGTGCTCAACTTTGGCAGAGAACTTTGGCAAAGTTATCTGTGGTACCCATGAGCTATTGTTGCGTGTGGGAAGTGGGTGATTGAACAGTAAGATTCATGTGCTTTCTACTTCACCAGAAGTCTTCGACAGAATGCCCATAATTTCTGCAAAGCTGAGTGCGTGTGACAGGTGCTGACAAGGCTAGAAAAGTAGGTGCCTCTTCGATTTCTGAGATCGGCCCTCGTGGTCTCTGAGCAGCCCAGCTTTTGAGAAAGCAAGCGCCTCTTCGATTGATTCGGAGAACGATGCCTCATCGATTTTTGAGAAAGCAATCATGCTGGGGGTCTGGCTCTCGAAGATTCGGGGAGCAGTGTCTCTTCGATTTTTGAGAAAGTAATCACGTTGGGAGTCTGGCTCTCGAGATTCGGAGGGCGGTGCCTCTTCGATTTTGAAGCAAGCAATCTTGTTGGGAGTGTTTTCTCGAATGTGAGTAAAGGTTGGGCATGTTTGCTAGTCTACCTTGCCACGAAGCAAAGAGGTTGACACACAGGGACTTTCCAATTATCCAGCAATGGTACTGTTCCTTTACCCTCTCTTCGATTTTTAAGAAAGTAGTCATGTTGGGAGTCTGGCTCTCGAGATTCGGAGGACGGTGCCTCTTCGATTTTGGAGCAAGCAATCTTATTGGGAGTGTTTTCTCGAATGTGAGTAAAGGTTGGGCATGTTTGCTAGTCTACCTTGCCACGAAGCACAGAGGTTGACACACAGGGACTTTCCAATTATCCAGCAGTGGTACTGTTCCTTTACCCTTGTGGGTAATAATATGGTAGCTAGACCTTCAAAATTTATGGGTCTAAACTTTGTTAGTGCTGTTTCTTTGCTATTCTTTTACCCTTCTTGGTCAGAGCGATGTAGTGGGAGCTGCAAGCTTCACGTGCTCAACTTTGGCAGAGAACTTTGGCAAAGTTATCTGTGGTACCCATGAGCTATTGTTGCGTGTGAGAAGTGGGTGATTGAACAGTAAGATTCATGTGTTTTCTACTTCCCTAGAAGTCTTCGACAGAATGCCCATAATTTCTGCAAAGCTGAGTGTGCGTGTGACGGGTGCTGACAAGGCTGGAAAAGTAGGTGCCTCTTCGATTTCTGAGATCGGCCCTCGTGGTCTCTGGGGAGCCCAGCTTTTGAGAAAACGAGCGCCTCTTCGATTTCTGAGATCGGCCTTCGTGGTCTTTGAGCAGCCCAACTTTTGAGAAAGCAAACGCCTCTTCGATTTCTGAGATCAACCCTCGTGATCTCTAAGCAGCCCAGCTTTTGAGAAAGCAAACGCCTCTTCGATTTCTGAGCAGGCGCCTCTTCGATTTCCGAAGCTCCGTCGAGTGCAGATTTTTATAGAGGCTGACATTAAGTTCCAAAGCACACTTGAATCTCCACCAGTAGAAGCTTCATTCTTGCACTTCTAAGATCTTGATTTGTCCGACCTCTTCTCTCTTCAACACCTTTGAAAATGTCTGGCCCCTCCGACCGTCGTTTTGACTTGAACCTTGTTGAAGAGGCAGCCCCGCCTTCTCCAGACAACATATGGCGCCCATCCTTCGTCTCCCCTACTGGTCCTCTTACCGTTGGGGATTCCGTGATGAAGAATGATATGACCGCTGCGGTGGTGGCCAGGAACCTTCTCACTCCCAAAGATAACAGACTACTTTCCAAACGGTCTGATGAGTTAGCTGTTAAGGATTCGCTGGCTCTCAGTGTTCAGTGTGCAGGTTCTGTGTCTAATATGGCCCAACGCCTATTTGCTCGAACCCGCCAAGTTGAATCCTTGGCGGCTGAAGTGATGAGTCTCAAACAGGAGATTAGAGGGCTCAAGCATGAGAATAAACAGTTGCACCGGCTCGCACATGACTATGCTACAAACATGAAGAGGAAGCTTGACCAGATGAAGGAAACTGATGGTCAGGTTTTACTTGATCATCAGAGATTTGTGGGTTTGTTCCAAAGGCATTTATTGCCTTCGTCTTCTGGGGTTGTACCGCGTAATGAAGCTCCGAATGATCAACCTCTGATGCCTCCTCCTTCTAGGGTTCTGTCCAGTACTGAGGCTCCAAATGATCCCCCTCCGGTGCCTTCTCTTTCTGGGGCTCTACCGACTGCTGAGACTTCTCCTAAGCAACCTTAATTTTAAATCATCAGAAAATTTTACTACATTCGTATTTCTCCAAAGAAGCACACCACATTGCAATTGACTACGAAAGCATCAAAACATAAGTCAAAATGGGAGAATACATAAGCACACCAACATTAAGATTAAATTTTGAGTGGCAAATGTGAGCTTTAGGCCAGTTGGACACGGCATCGGAGCTCAGATGCCCCTCCACGTAATTTTTTTTTTTTTGAACCAACGATATTATCTACACTAAAGAGGTGGGAGAGTGGGCTAAGCCTCACAATAGGTTACAATAATTTGGTTCAAATTCACCTTTGGTGATAATCGAACATAAGATCTTCCACTTACTGGTAAATAGGACTAGCCCTATACCGTAGCACTAAGAGGCTCCACGTAATTAGATTAGCTTAAAATAGATTTATCGCATTGTCAAAGCAAAAGATTGAATTTTAAGTGGTGTTTATTCCTGAACAGTAAAAGCACACAAAAATTCACATAAATGGGATTATCGGTATGAAAATCTGAAGTGGGAAAAGGAGATTTACCAGCAAAAGGGTGAAACTTGGCGAAGTCAAAAAACTCATCAGCAGAGCAACCAAACAGAACCTTGGCAGCCCTATCAAAGCATATCACATTAAGCACTTTTGTATCTGAAGCTATTGACATCTGCCAAAACAACCCAAAGAAACCCAATACGAATCAACAGAAAGCAATTCTTGAAAAGCACTTTTGAAATGGGCAAACAGCCTTCCAAGAAAAGGGTAGGGAGTTACGAGAAGGCGAAAGAGGCGTTTGGTGCGTGGGAAGCGGGGGTTGAAGGCATTGACGCTGCAGAATTTGCAGAGGGAGGAAGGGTTGTCGGGGAGAGTCCGCTCGCAGACGGAGCAGACTCTGTAGGAGAAGCCGGTGGTGTTGTCTATTGCTAGCAATGTGCAGATCATCGTCGTTGGCTTATCGGCTTCCATCATTCACTCACGGCTTCACCTACTTCACTGCTTTTCTCGAAATAAAGTTGCGGGGAAAATGAAAACTTCGGAGCTGGTAAAGGAAGTTACAAATTATTTAAAATTTAAAATTAAATATAAATAGTGTTTAACAAAAACTGATTGCACGATGTAGATGTAGGATAAATGAACACGATTACAATATCCTTCAGATTCGTAGGAAAAGAGGAACCTTTTTACAAGTTGCAAAATTTAATAATCTATAGCTTCTTCTTTGAAAGAGGGTACTATCTGGTGGTTTAGCTACATTAATTCACTTTTTAGAAGTCAAGAAAACTTACGGACCCATTTTAGTCTTTCATGATCACCATCGTGCTATTTACTAACGCCAATAATTAAACCTAGGACATACGAACTTGAAATTATCTTCATCCACTGAGCTACCGTGGCGGTTCTTATAATCTATGGATAAAAATTTTAGCAACCATTTGCAATCCAAGCCCAAACCCAAAATGTTTGACAACAAAAAAAGAATCCAAACCCATCATGGCCCTGAAAAATGTGACCTCAAAGTGTTCAGGGTCGAAACCGCATTGGGCTTTTGGCCAAGTACACCTCTCTAGTTCAGTTCTACTGTCGCCTCTCTTTAAAACTTGTCTTCCCAAAACTCGAAGGTAACATCATCGGTTCGGTCCATTTGATTCAGAGTTTCAGAAGACACTTGAGTTTCAGGTAATTTCTTCACTTCGACTTTGAGTTTGATCTTCTTTTTCTCATTCCTCAGGTGCAAAGTACAAAAAGAGTTTAAGATCGAGTTTAAGAGTTATCTAATTGGAACTGAAAGTGATAATTTTGTTCTTTTTTGTTTAATGTAAGGAAAGTTTCTTGCTTAATTACACTGAAAAGCTCAATTTTTTCTTGAATATTATGGTAGGGAGGCACTTCATTTTGCTTATTTGAGTTGGGTTTTCAGCACTGGAATATCAATTTTCTTGGGGAACATTGTAGCAATCAAATGGAGCTTGACAGGTATTAATATTATGGGCAATCTTTACTATTTAATTGTTTTTACTTGTTACATTTTTATATAAAGTTTTGAAATTTTTGGATTTGTTATTAGAAAATCAAAGTGCTTATGCAATTCGAAAAATCAAACCTTCCGAAAGGTAATTGTTTGTTAAGGGTGGTGAGATTTTGTGCTGCAGATTAAACTCGCCCACCACGTTTACTATGAGTTTGGAAGTTTTGGGCCATGACTTACAGTTTGCTCAGGTTTGTTCTTTTTTCCCTTTTTTGTGTTTGTTTTTTTCTTTTCGGATTATTGCTACGCGCTAAGAAAGATCTTTGCAATCAGAAGTTGTTAAGGTTAGTGCTTTTGGAAGAATCCGCCCTGTACTTTTCTGTATGATTATTTTTGCCATTTACCGTCTACCACGGCTTGTAGGTATCCTATGTTCTGTTTCATGAATTACCTGTTATCAACTTTAATACTGGCTTTGTAATCATGTATGTCCTAATAACTTCTTCCCTGACCGTGGAATGTTTTATCTTTTCCGTAGGATCCCAATTCAAAGCATTTAGGAACTACTGTTTGGGATGCCTCATTGGTTTTTGTCAAGTTTCTGGTAATGACTGTGATCCCCCCTAGACACTCTTGTACAAGTTCCGATCATTTTGGTTTCCACAATTCGCAAAATACGCATGGGATATGATGCATGTAGGTGACTTTTAACTTTGTTAAAGTTTGAGGCCTTTGCACCTTGTTGAATGCAATATTTGGATATTTTAGGAACATCAGGGCTGTTCATACTTAAAATAGATGTGTTTATGCAATATGCATTGATGATTTTGAATTTGATCAAACGAAAGGAAACAAAAAACAACCAAGGTGTTTAGGTAATGATCTTCCCATTTTTATTCTAAATGATTCTGTAAACCTGAAAAAACAATAAAGTGATAAAACCAATAACAAACATATTATTGAGTAGCTGCTATTTAACATCATTTTGGTTCCTAGGAATATCAAAGGATTATTCAACTCTTTCATTTTGGGCCAAAGGGACTACAATTATAGATTAAGTTTTTGAATCGAAAGAGGCTTTAGGTGCCCCAGCTGCTCCATTGACTAACAAGGGGGAGCAACCACATGGACCCTTCGTTTATGTTGTTGCCATCATTTTCCTGGGCAGAGCCGGAGATTATTTCTCAGAGGAGCTGGCAATCCCTAAGGCTGCTACGTTACTGATTCGGCAGAAAATTTTGATACTCTGTCCCTGTTGATAAAATGATTTTTGTACTCTAGGTATAGATTTTTATGCTGTCGGTGGTGTTAGCCTATCCCTTTTGGTTAGGTATTGGATTCTCTTTGGATCCTGAGCACATCATTTGTTCATACATACTGTACTTCCATGGCAGATTTTTCTTTATGAATGTAAATGTGACATTTTTGGTTATTTCAGGAAAAGAATTGCAGAAAGGGAAGGTTCTCACCACCTAAAATGAAAGGAAAACGTGTCATTGAACTTGGAGCAGGTTGTGGAGTAGCTGGGTTTGGTGAGTTCCTTTTTTCTTATTAAGTTTATGTTGAATTTTATCTGTATGATTTTGTAGGCTTTCCCTGCTTGAATTTGGTATTTTAATTTTCTTTCTCAAGTGTTATTCATCTGTTTTATCTGGTTTTTCTCTTTCAGGCATGGCATTACTGGGGTGTGATGTGGTTACGACAGATCAAGTGGAGGTTTTGCCGTTGCTAATGAGAAATGTTGAACGGAACACTTCAAGGATCACACAGATGAATTCTGGTTCTAGTTTGCCTTGAATCTTCTGAACAATTTTTAATACCTTGTGCATGTACTAGCTCTTGTATATGTGTCCGTGCATGTGAGTGTATTTATATATATACATGCATTTGGTGTGCCTCAGTGCGGTAATTAGTAAACTATTTAGCTGTCGGAGGGCATTACTTTGAGTCTTGGAGCCTACCCATACATCAATAAAATTTGGGTAGTTATGCTACTTGTATCCATCAAAAGAGGTATAGGGCTAGAACTCGTTGTTTCTGAGAGATTTCACCAAAACAAGCACCATAACAGCCTTTATTTATATGTTAAGATTTAAATGGTGTAGAGCAGTTAGGAAGATAATTACAGTAAATTGGGCCAATATTGTTTTCTGACTTTGCTTGCAATTAAATGTTTTGTTTATGTCCAGTCTGTTCCATGTAGGAAGTATAAGTCTTTCAACACTCCAACTGCACCAATTGTTTCTGTTTTTTAAGTTTTGATTGGTTTAGTCAGTTTAATTGCCCATTTTGGTTTTTGCTCACAACTCATGTAAGCTATTTTTTTTTTTAGACTCATTTGGGTCGATCCAGGCAGCAGAGTTGAGCTGGGGAAATGATGATCATGTAAGAGCTGTTGAACCACCATTTGACTACATCATTGGAACTGATGTTGTAAGTTCGTTTGGTTGCAGCTGAAAATTGAAACTTCAAATTTCTTCGGTAGTTTATGGACCTACAATGGCAAATAGTTATATCTCAAGTATTTATCATGACATGATAGTTTTGGGTTTCATTAGTTTTCAGTGTGAAGGGCTTGTAATGAATTACATCTGGGTAAGGCTGGAGTCCCTGAATGTATGGAAGGTTTTAAACAGAAATGACCCGTTAATTGGTCGACCAAACCATGTCCTTTTCACCAAGATGAAGAGTTCAATCTTTTCATTCTTTTAGCTTTCATTTCCTAAGGATACTGGAAACGGAGCATCATGCCCAGATATCCAGATTGAACTTCTATTTTTAGGGATTTAAGTAATGGCTTCTTTTTAGAAAGAAAAATAAAACTTTCATATGTGAGTAACTCAGTCGCACTCTTTCTTGATATTGCTTCTCGAATTCATTTTATGCACTTGCTTTAGGATCCGATCACCCAAGTCTTTTTTCCTCCTCCCATTCTATTTTCCTTCTATTTGTTTAGGGATTCCAGAATAACATCGGTCCTTAAAACGTCATGTATGATGTTATAGTCCTCTTTTAACATTGTTAATTAGTTTTAACTGATCTATTTTCTACTTGTTTGGATTTAAGGTCTATAAAGAAAATCTGTTGGAACCACTGTTGCAGACAATACATGCATTATCAGGCCCGAAAACTACAATTTTGGTATGGTACTTCATAGGTTTTAGATTTATTTTTTAATTTGTACTTTCTAAACATTGTTATTGATGCACTGGTTTGCTTCAATTTTGGGAAGATGGGGTATGAGATTCGATCTACAAGTGTCCATGAACAAATGCTTCAAATGTGGAAAAGAAACTTCGAGGTGAAAACTGTTCCAAATTCAAAGGTACAGTTTAGATCCTCTAGCACAGTATATAGATCCAAATAATTATCAGTATTTACATTTTCTGCATGTGGTTTGCAAGTGAAATTCCTGGTACCTGGGACATGTAGTTAATATCCGAATAAGAGCTATGGCGTTGATTACATTTGATGTTAGTATATGGATTGAATTATTGATTTTCTTAGGGGCTAACTTATTGCAGGGTCTTGTGTCATTCATGATGCACCACCACATATGAGATTGAGCTTGGGAGAAGGTTTACTCTTACCTTTGTTTGATTTTCCTAAATACAGGGTGTTTTTTGTTTCGAACTCTGCAGATGGACAGTACCTACCAACATCCAGATATTCAACTTTACATTATGACATTAAAGCCTCCGGAGGGTTACGCAGAAAACGCAGCTGAGGTGATTGATCAGAATGAGGATGAAGTGGAGGCTGGTGCAGAAGAAGCGGATAAGGTGATGGATCTGAAAGTTGATGAAGCAAATACAAGTGAAGAAAACGCCGTTAATGTGATTGATCAGAAAGTTGAAGCTGAGAGCCATAAGCAAAAAGGTGACACTGGTTCCCTCGATGAAAATGTTGAGGAAGATTGTGAGCCAATGACAAGGCTTCAGAATGATAAACTTACTGATTGGGAAGCTAGAAGATATGGCTCAATGGCTGCGCGCCTTCTTCACGACATCAAAATTACCTAATTATGAGGTTCGGTCTTTGTGATGTCATGTGGTGCCTTGCTGCTTGGATTGTTGGGTTCAAATGCTCGTCTAGCTTCTTGCTTTAATTTTAGTTATGCAGACGTTGATACATACTGTTTAGTACTTCAATCACTTCCTTCTTTTTTGTGGAATGCCATTCTCCAAAGATATGCAATGTGTTGTGCTTTATATACAGTGCAATCGCCAATGATCTTGATGGATTCCTTACATTCGGTTTCGTAGCTTGATAACTTTATTTGGGCTATACGGATGTTACTTGTGTGTAACATCAACAATTTTTCATGGTCATAAAGTTCGAATAAACAGGAAGACAAATAAGATCAAGCATTATAGGAGGACGATGAAATGGGCACGGACTAAGCATAATTTATCATAACCCCGGTGTAGCGTTACGGCATTACCTCCCTTTCAGAATCGTGCCATGTCTGTAGATTTCATTTCATCAAAAAGAGTATAAAACAGTGTACAATTTTTGAATCAATACCTAACACATTCTTCTACAAGTAGATCAATAAGAATACTTGGAGGAGAACCATGCCATTCACAGCTTTGGCTCAAAGAGAGTCCAGTCCGTGCAAGGCGATGAGCAACAAAGTTTGCATTGCTGCGAGTTTGGGTAATAGTAGCTTCAGTGATTGATTGGTGTAGTGCTTTGATGTTCATAAGCTAAAAACAAGTAGAATTGTTACCAGTGCAACTATTTTATGTAGCCCATAACATTGAAGTGGAAATGTCTTACCATAATTCCAAGAATCCTCCTCGACTATAGGGAGGAGCGTCAGGGGTAGCAGCGGCGTGGTAGGAGAGAGGTTGGGAGGTGATGTTTTTTCTGAATCAACGTTATTTAGGGGAGCTTCGAGCCCTATCCCAGGCCTACAAGCTTACCTGTTTTTCACCTCAGTACTCCTCACTTCGAAGTTAGTTGACTTTGGAAAGATTGTCGGATTAACTATATTCCACGATAAGGAAGCAAATGATGAAAAGTCCACAAGTGTTTTATTCTAACATGCTTAATGACTTGAGTAAAATAAACTTAACAAAATATTTCTTAAGGCATCCAAGTCCTTCCAGGAATATATAGGCTTGTTCTGTCCAGCATCCAGCTTTTCAGCTATGAATTTGGAACTCCAACCAGGGGAACTCTGATAAATCGAATCTTTGAAGAGACAAACAAGTAGGACTAGCCATATTTGGCTAGCTCCAAATCAACAAAAAGTTCGAAAATCATTCTGATACGCATTTTGTATAATTTATTCTGGATTTCGCTTCCGTTTGCGGATGTGCGTGAATTTGGTTTGATCAATTAGGGTTAATTTGTTCTTCTTTTGATGATTTGATTTGTTTAATGTAGGTCTTAGATGTCAACATGTGTCACTCTCGATGATTTGTTCAGTTTTGGTGAGTCACAACTAATGTGTGCAATTTGGCGAGAGCCATACTGTGCGCCACATAAGTCCTAGTGAGTCAAAATTTATTTGTTAGTGAATATTTATTTCATCGAAATTTTAATGTCTGTAGTTAGCAAACAAGATTTTAGTTTCAAAAGAAATGAAAATTGAAAAACCAAAAACTAAAAAATATAAATGAAATAGTTATCAAACGGCTCCTAAGTTTTTCTCGATTAAAATTGGTGAGAGTCAGTATTTGAGGCAATGAATCAATTAACGAAACATATCAACTTGGTATGAAATGGATAAGGCTATAGATCGGGTCGAACGTTTCATGTTCGACTTGAGCAAGACTCATATCATTTGAGTTGGTAGATTCACAAAACAAGTGAATTGGTCTGGTGTGCATGAAGTGTTTGATCCATCAAATAGAGGTCGTCATTTAAACCCTTGCTAAAACTGGGGAGAACGGATAGATGCCAGTGTGCGGCGGCGTAGCACAAGTGACGACAAGAAAGCACCACAAATTTATTAGCACGTTTGATTCCATTTTGGTTTCGAGCTCAAGGAGACAGACCATTATTTCACCCTCAAAGAATTTTGTGGCTGTAGGTGTAATCAACCCCATTAATTGCTGCAAGTGGTAGATTGCTCAGATAGTTAGAACATTTTTCTTGAACTCATTGTTAGTCGCGGATCCAGCAAAAATTATTTGAAGGGTTATATTTAAAAGTTCAAAAATTTCTTAGACATATGATAACTTTAAAAATTAAACCATAGTTTCATCATTCATAAATTATAGAACAAATAACAATACAAGTTACAATTGTCCACGACACGTTTTCAATATAAATCACCATGCTAACACTCAACTATTGAATCCTCATTAGGTTATGCAATGAACTTCATTGCGAAAAAAAGGTTCTTTCCACTAAATTAGTGACAACCAATAGAATTGAAGCCACTATAATTAGCAAATACACATGATTATATACTATGTTCCTCCCTGTTTCCACCATTTTATGTTTGCAAGGCTACCAGTTCCTTTCAATTGAGAAAATTTACTACTTGAACGCATAGCAAGAATATAATACTCAAATTGATATTTAAAAAAAATAATAATAAGAACGACAACTCTTCTTTCAGGTATTTTATCAAGCAGTTATAGGGCATGTTATGAAGGACAACTCCAACCTTCAAAGAGGCAGCTTCCAAGTCATTCATAAAGATTCATCGAAATTCGGAAAGTCAGCTGACCCCCGCCCCTTAATGGATCCGCCGGTGCTCTATGTGTCCAAATTCAAACTCTCCACAACTGCTGGCATCAACCCAGAATTTGCTTCTCTTTTCCATATTTTGTGTCGGGTCATATGTGTACGAACTAAAATGGCCCAAGCTTCGATCCATACAAAAAATGAGGACCAATATTTTGACCCACAATAAATAATAATGAGGCCCAAGCTTTAGACCCGCAAATTTACTTTAATGTATGCATCCAATTTTTTTGTTTTTGTTTTTTGTTTTGAAAGTGTTTTTTTTTTTTTATAGTAAAAGTGATATTCTACACTGATTTATAGTTAGAAGGAGGGATGATGTGTTTGAACTTGGAACACAATGAGTTGAAGAGAAAAATCTAATCATTAGGGCAATTGAGCACTTACTATTTTTTTAACTTTAATATGACCAATTTCACCAGGTTATGAAAATTTTCGAATACACATTAAATTTGCACACCTTATACAATGGAACAAAAACGTTGGATCAGTGTTAGACCAATTGGTCTAATGATTTTTGTTCCATTGTGTAAGTTAAATGTTCAAACTTGATGTGCACTAGAAGAAGCCCCGAGAGAGAATATAACAGTGTCGTGTTTGAAACAAAGGTTGAAGATGAAGGATGGTGCCATGAAATATATTCTTCGGAGGTGGGCCTAAACCTAGTGGAAACATGTTAAAACAAATCAAGTAATTGGAGACGATTGAGAAGAGACACTACTTCTGCTCAAAGATCTTGGATACTGCCATGCATGACCTAGTAGCTAGGCTAGCCACGACTCTTGTCCGACGGTATAAATCGTCAAATCCTTCTCATAAAGTGCTGCTGTATGTATTCCTTGTAATACAGAGTGTGTTGCAAGAACTAGAAGGGTACGAACAACACTTCATTTTACACAATAAGAAAAAGATTATCGTCAGCTGTTAACTTGTGCTGCGTGCGCATACTAAGGATTAGTAGTCCTCGATTAACATGGGAAAAATTTTCATTGTGACCGGAACACGAATAGTACATCACATGTTTTTATATAAGTTGTGGTAAATTTTATTTTTAAAGTTATTAACTTTTTTATACTCATATCCCACAATTTATATAGAGACATGTGATGTACTATCTCGTGTTCCGATCACACTAAAAAATCTCTCAATTAATGTTGAGGTATCACGTTGATCCATGACGCACAATCAATCATGCAATATGTACCTAGTTAGTTGTGGAGATAAATATCGATTTTTGTTGAGCGACATCGTAATTAAGAGTATATAGACATTCACACGAGGTTCTTTATTGTTAGTTTTCTCACTCTCCAATATTGTTTGTATGAAAAAATCAACATATCAAGGACAGACTTTATATGTAATAGAGAAATAAAAGAAATAAAATGCTTTGTATCATTGTGTAAGCTACTATAAATTTTTACACACCTCATTCTGTACAATTAATGTAGTGGCTTGTCAACTTTTCTTGTAGGGATTAGATGAAGTGATTTCAAGTTTAGGAATGTATATGAAATGATAGAAGTACTATTGTTTATTTAGACTATCACACATTCACATTCGAAAAGACTGTTTGTTACGAATCATGTGCAAATGCAATCAGGCATTCCATAATAGCCTATTCTATGATAAAGAACCTTTCCATGCATGCATACCAATCTTGACTTGAATAAGAATGGAGACAAATCAAATAAATGGATTTCAAACCATATTCATTGGAATTTGCAGAGAGTTTCTAATCCTTTATGGTAGAGTTATCCTTCTTGTCAAATTCAAATAATTTCTTAGAAGTTCCTCCCAACCAAATGAAGTCTTTAGAGTTTATTGAACATACATTGATCAAAAAACATGTTATAGTTGATCAAATTAATAAGTGCATGAGTCAATACAAATTCATATACTTGATTAATGAAAATCACAATCAAATGAGTTGCTTCTTTACCAAGTTCAAGCTCAACAAAGCATATTCAATCATTACTAAAACCTGAGGAATTTATAGTTAAAATGTTTAAGGTACGAATTCCTACTATAGAAAAATTCCAAATTAACATTCTTTTGGTAAACCTTATAGACTGAGCATGGTCCACCACTAACATAAGATATTGTCTCAACTTAATTACATATTATTAGGTGTTGAGTTTTATCACAAAAGGTATCGGTGATGTCAAGGGTGGAAACTTAGGCAAGTCCTCAGGAGTTTCTAGTATTTTGAATAATTCCATCAGGATTGAGGGCTTTATATATGAGCATACCCCTTTCCATATATTAATTGCATATTATTTTGTCATATGTCCGATTTGGGATCCTATTCCACAACACTTTTCCTCACGAGTGGCCTCACACGGGGTCACATGGGAAACCAATTCCACATCGAGAACTGGTCAAGTCATTATACCAGAGTTAACGCAACCTCTCGAAAGTCGGTCATCATTCAGAGACTAGAATCAACACAACTTTTTGAGGGCCTAGTCATTCAATATCCTTAAGCTAGATTTACCGCAACTTTTCGAAAGCCCAACCTATGGAAGCAGATTTGAGCTCAATAAATTTGGCACAAGACATGTTGAAAGAATAGTTTGCTCTATTACCATGATAAACTTTATAGACCCAACATGGCAACCACTGATATCACCAATATGGTCCTTACTTAACCACTTTTTACTAAGTGTTGAGTTTTATCATAAAAGATCTCAATAATATTAGAGGGAAAACTTTCATATATTAATTTTATATTATTTTGTTATATACCCGATATGAGATCTTGTTCTCAAACATCTTTGTTACCGCAATGTCAAACTCCTAACTATATAGACACCAACCTCAACCACCCGAGAAAAAGGGTTTAAAAGATGTACTTTAACTTGTTTAATAAATTAAACATGTACACAAATTGAAAAATATATGGCGGAACTTAGTAGTTCATTTGTTTTTGAGTATTTTTTAATAAAATATTCTATGATGTCAGATATATATGATATTTTAAACTTTTTAATCGTAAAATTTTGATAAAAAATTTAGTAGTTGAAAAACTCGAAATATTCAATAGTACTCCCATAAGAGATATGCTATCAACACATCCTATTTTATTTCTTACACACCTTTGATAATTTATGTCCGTTGATCTTCTTCAATTCATCCGATCCGACGGCCGAAAATTAAAAAAATGTGTGAGAAGTAAAATGAGGTGTGTGGATATCACCACCCCTCCCATAAATAATCCCTCGATTGACATTCAAATTCGTAGCTCCCTAAATGCCTTAGAGATTTGACAGATTGATTGCTTTTTCTTCCTCTCCCAAGCCCTCTAATCCGTGGAAGTTAGAACCAAATCTCAATTCTCATCAAACCAACCCACCCCAAATGCCATGCAATTCAACAACCAAATCCCACTGCCCCCTTCCCATTTAGCCTGACTCACTCATACCGCCATACGACCCTGACATTAGTAATATAAGAAATGCTAGAAAACTCCAACCAACGGCAGCACGATGCCCGATGCACCAAACGAAGACACGTTTCGTGCGGTGAGCCACTGAGGCCGTAGCGCGAATCTTGAACACGATGCTTCCCGCCATGGCTGTCGCAATTTGTGATGTCACTAATTAGCTAGACAGCCGAGGCGGCTGATCCTGGAGTCGAAATCCCAGTTAATTAAATTGATTCTCATTTAGGTTAACTCGATCATTTTTCACACGACTTATTAATGCACCATGAAAATAACGAAAAAAAAAAAAAATTTCGGGTCAACACGATTAATAATAGGATCGAATCACCTATTAATAACATATTCTTAACGAATTTACACGCGAATAACCTATTAATAAAAAGGTTAGTTTGATAATTTTAAACAAACTATTAAAAAAAACCTTACTAGTTACTACGATAGCCATAGTACTTAATCTCATATAAGTGGGAAAATTTTCCAAAGCACATTAAAAAATACACAGCAATTTAAAAATACCAAAGCAAGTTTAAAAAATTCACAATAAGTCATTACAAGTGTTAAAAATATGAAAAAAAAATGCAAATACTTGGGGTCACATCATTTAAGCTTTGACAATGGGTACATCGTCATTTGAATTTTTAAAACCTACAAACCCTCATGAATAGTATTTTTAGGGGGAGTTCAAAATAAATAAAATTCATACTGATTAATGTCCAAGTTGAAAAAAGATTATATAAACGCAGGTGATTGATTCTCTACCCTTAGACAATGGTTACATCGTCGTTTAGATTTTTAAAACCCTCCAAACCCTCATAAATAGTTTCTTTGTTTGAGTGCAAAATAATAAAAATTCATAATAATTAATGTAGATGTGTGAAAAAATTAAAAAAAAATTACAATCGCTCGTACTGACAAGCTTTATAACTTTCGTGAAAGGCTCAACTCCGAAATCTGACACCATAATCCATAAACCATAGATTTATATTTAACCGTCCATTGTCGTTTACGCTTAATTCTTCTCACCAAATTTCGTTTTTCAAATTTTATTTTTTGAAAACATGATCTTTTAGTGGATGTAGAAAAATAAACGATTTGAATAGTGGATATCACGTTCTGGGGTTTACAGTTAATTGAAATATGAGTCAATATTATATAATTTGTAGAAACTTTATAAACTTTGAGCATTATTTTCACTAACCGTATCTGAACTTGATATGAACAATTTGAATAGTTCATTTTTCTGCATCCACTAAATCAAAAATCATGTTTTCAAAAAAGGAAATGTGAAAAAAAAAAACTAAATCTGATGAGAAGAATAAAGCGTAAAATGACAATTGACGGTTACATTTAAATCTATGGTTTATTGATTATGGTGTCGGCTTTCGGAGTTGAGCCCTTCACGAAATTTATAGAGCTTGTCATTATGAGCATTATATATTCACTCTTCTATATTAATTGAAAAACTATTAAAAACGTTACTACAATAATATGTGACAATATGTTTTTATGTTTTGAAATAATATATATGTGACAATGTGATATGTAAATACTAATTTAGTCTTATGTTTTCATTTCATTATCTATTGATTTAAAATATATTTTCTTTAACGGGTAATGGGCCGGGTCATCTTACCTGTTAATATTAACGGGTCGGGTCCTATTACCTGTTTATTTTAACGAGTGTTACATGAAACAACCCATCAAGATATCAGGTATGTCACGAAAGCGACACGAACACAGGAAACACTATACAAATGCCAAGTCTAATTTTGATCCCTAGAGTAGGTTTGCTTCTACATGGTCCTGAAATTGGTATAACTCTTTGTTTTGGTCCTTAAATTTCAAAATTGACCAATTTCATCCCTAATATTGATTGTCACAAGTCAATTTGGACATTCTGTCCAGTTTCCGCCCATTTTAGCACTAAAAGTGGTCATGTTGGCCCGAAAATCCCTGTTAAATATAAAGGTCCTCATTTTTGTTCCTGGAGTATGTTTGCTTCTATAATGGTCTCTAGAATTGGCATGCCTCCTTATTTTGGCTCCTAGAGTTAAAAATCAATCAATTTTGTCCTAAAGATTGGTTGCCGCTAATCAATTTGGTCATTCCTTCTAGTTTGCATCTATTTTAGCGTTAAAAGTGGTCTCCTTTTTTTTTATTTTTCACACCAAAAATAAGTGCAAGATAACTTGTTAGAAAAAAAACTCATCAAATTTCTAGTGATCGATGCAATAATGAGTATTTGTGATACCTCCCACAGTTAACGAGAGTAGGGATAACTTCCTAAATTAGTGTAATGGGTCGAACAATAGAAGTTTATAGAGACAACTCAAAAAGGTTGACCAATAAAAGGTTCAAGTACCACCAAATCCAAATGGAACCCTAACTTTTTAGAAGGCCACTTCAGTTATTAAATTTGTAATTGTTAAGCCTGCAACATTTGTCTAGCTTAGTTTTGCCAACCGTTGAGAAAGTGATGAAGACACAAGCATGCACGTCCAAGACTAATGGTCAATGTAATGACACTCATGTCACTAATTTTTTAATTTGGTTGGGGAATAGTATTTTTTTTTTCGTATTATATCTTATATAGCATGCTTCCTTATTATATATATATATATGTGTGTGTGTGTGTGTGTGTGGTTAGATTAGTGTATCTTTGTGAAAAACACTTCAGTTCTGTTTGGGATAGAGGAGAACAACAAAATTCATGAAAAAATTGAGAGATGAAATATGATAAGAGGAAAATTTGTGCAAAAATGTACGTAGAGAATACTAGATTAATGATTTATTTTTGCATATACATACATACATACATATATATATATATATATATTATATTCTCTCTTTTCCTAGTCCCCCCTTCCCTCCACCATCTTTCTAACGCATATCGGCATATACATACTTCCTTCAAGATTTAGCACTAAAAACTAAGGATGGTGCTATCTTCATACACTTATTTTTACATTTCACATATTCATTGTCAATTTCTGTCTTTTGATCTTCTTCAATTCATTTGATCCGACAACGAAAATGAGAGAGTGTTTAAGAGGTAAAAATGCGTGTGTAGACAACACCACTCGAAACTAAAAGCGAAATGTCCCTCCCCTTTTCTTCCTTTCTCCCCTAACACATACGCAAGAATCAATTGTTAATGTCAGATGCAATAATAATAATCTAAGTGCTATAGTAGTTTGGTTCAAGCCTAGGGCTTTTTTTTCTTTAACATGTGTTTCACATGTATGTAAACTATCAAAAGAAATTTGGAGAAGCTTATTGTGAAGAGTACGCCTGCATATTTTCCTTCCACAGGGTCTTGTAACTTCGTAATGCCTTAATGGCTTAGTGCTTAATAGAAAATGAGTCTGTACACAGTTCAATACACAAAGAAGTAATTTTCACTCTCCCTGACAAACCCAAGAGAACTACATCAATGGAATTTTAGGATTGATGTTTTGAACACTTCCTTATGGTCATGCAGATACCCTATCAATTTCTTATGATCATTTTCTGGTAATCTTCGGACATTTTATATATGACTTGATGCATAACCACTTTAACGATAAAACCCAAAATGACCCAATGTTTACAACAACCAAAACCCTAATGTATATATTTTTTATTTTAGGGGATCAAAATTTATAATATTAAAAAATATATGAACGAAATTTTCTCTCACTAATGCACCGAACCAAACAAAATTACAACCCATAGCCCTTACATTTACAGTTGGCAGCACATTTTTCAATAGGTCAACCTGATTTCAGACTATGCATTTCCAATTTTTATTATGCAGTTGTGCATTAGGTGATACGAAAAATAAATGGTTGAAACAAAACATAAAAGATTTAATAGATGTAAAAATCAAATTAAAATTTTAAACCACATATAACATTTAGTACTACGTAACATTGAAGATGTTATACATACAAAATTACAATTTTTTTCTTCTTTTTATAACAATGTAGAGTGGTCATCATTCCTGTACCAAACAATTTTGTATTTTTTGGCTTGCAACATCATGTATCTAGGTAGGGTCCCTCAGAGTGATCCATTATTAGGCCTCTATTTCAATGGGTTGCTCAGAAACCCAAATAGTGAACCTAGGTATACCCCAACTATGATCGATGTATCCCAGTGAGGAAATGCTACAATGTACGAGAACTATCTCTGAAGATTGTTTGCCTGTTTTAAACTAGTTGTGACAATAGCTATGATGCATCGTCAATCCAAGGAGGAGGCATTGATTAGCCTCTACGGTCCCCGGCACCTGATCAGATGAATTTAAGGGTAAAGGTTCTGATTGATGGGTCCGAACTATATGATCACTCTCATCAGTTACTCTGCATGTGCATCTCATGTACTGTACTCTAGCTACTAGATAACAAAGATCATGATTATTGTGTAATGATTCTTTGATATTTTATACAATTGATAAGAAAAGCTAAAAACAATAAGAAGGCATAACCCCATCTTTACTTCAACTTTTAAGCTACTTAGGAACTTTTTTTTTGCGCACCGCTTGGTTCTATGTAACTAAAGTGATTGTCATATTTGTATTGAGAATCCATCACTTTTTCATTTTGCACTTGCAAATCCGTATATTTTAATAAGTGCATATCATATAGCAAGTTAATTGGAAGTACAAAGACAACTTTCTTTTCCTTTTCCCTAGTTTTTGTGTTGCTGGAAATAAGTAAGAACGATCACAAACTAACTACATTGAGATGTGTGAAGATATAGCAAATGAAATAATAAAGAAGAAGAAAATTTTCTTTTCATTTGATTCATCCATTATATAGAGTGACTGAGATATATATATATATATAAAATTCGCATACAACATAACTCTTCTATATATAACCTAACCGTACGTGTCTAGAAAATTAGGTTAGGTAATACAAGTTTACCAAATTGTATTAGATTGTATCAAGAATCCAATATAGTGTATCCACAACATAGATGCAATATGATCATTGATATGAAAAGTGAATTATATTGTAATAATTTCATCATCATGTACCTTCGGACAAATATAATATCTTGATACGAAAAAGTGATATTGTGATGCGTTATGTATATATATAGTTGTTTCACATATATGAATATTAATTAAATCGGTTCTTAACATATTTTATGTTATCACGTGGATCTTGTTTAATAGATATAATGATGAAATTTGAAATTAAAAAACACATTGAAGGATTATATATGAAGAACTTCATTCATTATTTTGAATATGAATTCAAACCTATATGTATCTTAAACTGTGTTAAACTTAATTGCACTTTTCTAGTCAAGTTTATATATGAGCCACAGATCGTCAATCAAACTAACAACCCTTAAATCAAGTTATCGACAATATCAATAATATTGACTACATATTTGTGTATTAATACAATTAATTAGAGAAAAATTGGAGCTAACTATATTTTATGTCATCCCTCGTCTTAAGTGATTTTCAACATATGCTAAAAGGTTCCAATTTTATCATCTTGCATCATGAGCTTTTAAATCGTACAAATTTATGTTTGTCGTTTATTCACAAGACGATCCTCTTTTACATGGATGCAGTAAACGATGTGGGATCCATTTCTAGGCTGCATAGAAGTCACACTTACATATACATATATTAGGGCCATACTGTATAATTAGTTATCTACAATGAACATTGACTACAAGAGAAGCCAAAGTTCCATGACGACTAGTTTTGGCCCATATGCTACAAGTATATGGTTTTCACATTTGATATGTCTCACATTTATAACATCAACAAAGCACAAGATAGTCAAATAGAAATAAGACAAAAATGGATACATTTTCAAATCTTATAAAGCGATGTGTGAAAACTAAAACTTGATCCTTTTTATAACTATTCCAAACTTGATTTAGGTATAAAATGTTATTAGCCCGAAAAATTATATCATGTTGATTCTCTTTAAAAAGATTTTCTTAGTTTTGAAGTTCCATACCAAGTTATGTCTATTTAGCTTGTGGCTACTGCTTTGGGACCGTGATTTGGAAAAATGTCAAAAATGACGGAGGCCTCTAGCCATGACTTCAATTGCCTATATTTTTTTTTTGTTTTCATTTTTTTTCTCCAAAATTTTGAAGAAAATTTAAACTTCAATTGCATATATATTTTGTTTCTACTTAGTAGAAAACTTTGGATACTTTCTTTGAGAAAAGACGTATGAGAGTGAAGGATGATCATGATAAATGATGATTTGATTTTGTGGGGTGCCAACGTATATGAGATGGAAAGTTAGAAAGTTAGAAAGTTCGATTAGCTAAGCTAATTGGCATAGGAGTTAGAAATCTGATGATTGAACATTGTCTCTCATTTTGACTTAAAAGCCTACCACTGAATAAAATATTTTTTTTCTAGTGTACCACGCTGTCCAAGTCCAAACCCTTCTATACCATTATTAAGGCATATCATCACCTCCCCAACCAAAGTCCATTTCAAAAGGTGTGAGACCTTTGTTTCCTCAAAAGAGTTTAGTTGATACCCAAGAGATCAAAAGCTAGACTTCTCTCCCAGAGAGAGAGAGAGATGGGGAGGGCTCCTTGTTGTGACAAAGCAAACGTGAAGAAGGGACCATGGTCACCAGAAGAAGACTCAAAGCTAAAGGAGTACATAGAGAAATATGGGACTGGTGGGAATTGGATTGCTCTCCCACAGAAAGCTGGTAAGGGTTCAATTCTTCTCCCTCTCCCTCTCCCTTCGCCGCCCCCCCCGCGGCTCTCTCTCTCTCTCTCTCTCTGTGTGTTGTTATTTATGTTTGGGTTAATTAAATTGGGTGTTTGGATCAGGTCTGAAGAGATGTGGGAAAAGCTGCAGATTGAGATGGCTTAACTATCTGAGGCCAAACATCAAACATGGAGAATTCTCTGATGAGGAGGACAGAATAATATGCAGCCTCTATGCTAGCATTGGAAGCAGGTAACTCTCTACTCTACTCTTACTAAATATATTAATTAATTTCTCTTTTTACCTAATTTCCAAAGCTATATTCTAGAGTCTACTCTTTTTTTTTCCTTTAATTATCACTTGCTATCATGAAAGATGTTGATGACCTATCCAAAATCAGTACCAAAGAAAAGGAAAAAAAGGAGAAAAAGAAAAGACAAAGATTATGTCATGTTTTTTTTTCCTTATTTTATCTTGTTTATAGAAACTACTGCATATATCAAGAATCTGCTATTTTTGGATATTTTCACTGAGCATGCCAAGTTTGGATCTAGCATCAACACCCACTTACAGCTGTTAAGGGAAAGCCAGAATAAATTTCTGCTTCTTCTGGTACTTACTGAATAATTATATATGTAATTAACAACAGGTGGTCAGTTATAGCTGCACAGCTGTCAGGCAGGACTGACAATGATATCAAGAACTATTGGAACACCAAGCTCAAGAAGAAGCTCATGGGGATGCATATGGCTTCTCCTCCAGCTCGTCACCACCATAGAAATTTACCAAAACCTCCCCCATTTCCTCCATTTCCTTCTTCTCATCACAGTTACCAAAACCAATCATTGATTCAATCTGAACCTCTCTCATCACTGTACAAAGACCTAAGCAATTACGACAGATCTTTCTTAGGGTTTGAAGTGCCACTGCCACTGCCACCACAAGTTTCACTGACATCCAGTAATTTCTCAAATACTTCCACCAACTCCTTTTCTCTTTTCCAAACCCTAAATTACCCAGCTGGAGTGAAGAAAAATAACAACAATAACCTCCTCATGTTTGGAAGTGAAGGAAGTTGCAGTACTTCATCTGCTGGAAGCTGTAATAACCAGATCAGCTATGACTACTGCAGCAGATCAGAGATTAATAACATCAAACAAGAAGAAATGGGTTTTGATCATCAGAGCTTCATGATGCTTAACTATGGCAACCAATGGACTGAGAGGCCAAATGGATTTTATTTTGAAGCAGAAAACAACACATTAGAGTTTACTGATCTGGATGAAGATGTTAAGCAGCAGCTGATTAGTTCTGGTAGTAAAAATACTAATAATCATGATACTATTATTAACGGTTCCTCTACGTCTAACTGCTTATTATTCAATGTTGATGAAAGCAAGACAGAAGATGATGAGGAGGTCATGTATTTCTACTGAAGTTATTGAATGCTAGTAGCTTCGGAATGCTGAAGAGTTATTGAGTCTACTGACTGACTGTTGTAAGTAAAATGATCAGAAGGATTTGATGGGGTATGGTGAGTGGGGGTGGGGGAGATATTCAGGAAGATTGACTCAGTGGACCTCTAATCTATATGTTTCTGAACTCTGAATCTGATATATGCGATGATTTGTTTTTTTTGACAGTACATGGTGAAGCCCATTTTATTTTGTTAATTTGTGCATTTCATTTTGAGAGTACGTGAATGCTGATGATGATTAAGATGATATGTTGTTGTACGGTCCTTCACTGCAACGTCTTCAGAATAAAAAATGTGTCATGAAAGCTAGAAAGAACATACAAAAGATGAAAAATGTTCTTTTGGTCAGAATGAGAAAAGAAATTCATGGCTACTCAATCTTGAGTTTGATATCAAGAATAAATATAAATTAATATGTACTTTTAATACTTTATTCTTAACATTTGATATCAAATTCAATTGTGAGCAATTATACATCCTTAATCACTAAAATGACCAAAAAAACGAGACTACGGTTTTATATATTTTTGTTGTAAAAAAAAATTCCTTTATCCAATCTAAATTCTATTTAACATAAATTCTTGACTTCGCTATTCACTACCACTAAGTAACACAAGACAAAAAGTTGATGCCGGAAATTTTGGACTTTTGCCAAAAGGCTCGAGCTCTAAAATATGGTTTATTATTAATAATATGTCTCATAAAATATTATTAACAATATGTCTCATAAAATATTTTGTGCAATAGTTAAAACCCAAGGGCGGTTGATCAGTCCACAACCGATTGTCTTTGTAAAGACACCCTTTAAAAGTAAGTTTCTTTATATATTCTTTGTATTTTTTGTTATTTCATGTTTTTATACATAATATTTTATAATATTAATACAAAAATTAACGTTAGATTATAAAATGTCAAAGAGTTTACACAAAAAATTTACTTTGACAAAGTTTCCAGGTCTCTTGTCTGTAAGTCGGCATGCCAATGCCATGATGATAAGAATGGGTTGCCAGGAACAGTAGTACTGTTAATAAATTGGACTCTACAAATAAAATTGATTCTGCAAGAAACGAAGTAATGAGTACTCTTGATTAGACTGTACAACATTTGGGGAGGCGATACTCAATCGCGAGGTTCTTTGAAATAAGTTGTATTTTTATAAACAAAAAATAAATAATATTGTCCATTGAAAGGAAAAACTGTTTGAGCTCAAAAGTAAACCAGAAAAAAAAAGAAAAAAAACAAAGCAAAAGAAGGTTTCTAAAATATTTAGCCAATGATAGTCATTTAAAATGTGTGAATTGTAAATGATGAATAATAGATGAATTTAATCTATAATGTATGAGATAAAGGTACAAAAAAAAAAGTTTTGCCCTTGAATTGGGTTAAAAAAACAAAAACATATTTTGTCCCAAAACAAAATGGCAATTACCATTGCCATACCCTGCCAACCAAACTTTTGGCAATACCGAAAGTTTGGTACGGTAATGGTAATAGATTTTACCAAACCGAAAGTTTGGTACTGTAATTGGTATAAGGGTTTTGGTACGGTAACCGTACCGAACCCACCCCTACTCATTTTAGTTAAAAATGGTCATTGAAATTAGCATAACTATTCATTTTGATTCTTAGCAATAAAAATCAATAGAAGTGGTCTCTGAGTTTGTCTACCGTAAAATATTTTTTCTTGAAATATATGTCAATATCCTCATTAAGAGGAGGAGTTAGTTTGACAAAAATACCTTTAAAAAGGTGGTCACTTGGTTCTTCACGTGACAATTCAACGAGCATATTGACAAATTTTTTACAGAAAGACCAAAATGATTTACAATGGATAAAATCATGAACCGCTTCTATCAATTTTCATTGTCTGAAACTAAAGCAATGAGTTGTGCCTATCTCAAAGACCATTTTGAATTAAAAGCTTCAAATGTATGCACCAATTTTTTCACCAATAATATCTCAGCTTATGACTCACTATATATCTTACTTGTCAATAATAAAGCTGAATTCAAATTTAAATCAATCAATTATTGTCACGTTACTTTTTGGAAAAAAAAAAATATCAGCCCATTATTTGATAAATAAAACTTTATGAACAAATTTAGTGTCTCAACCTTTAACTACTTTAACTCTAAACTCAAAAACCATTAGTCAATGGAGAAGATAAATTTTATTTAGACCCACTTTCTTATCTCTATATCCAACTAAAAAATTGGGTAAATTACATAGAAACCCCTCAGGTTTGAGGGTTTATTACAATCTCATACAACATCTTTAAAACATTTCACTTTTATACCTCACGTACTATTTTATTTCAAAATAACACCTCCGTTAGATTTTCCATCCAATGGTCTGTTAAATGCTGACGTGGCTACCACATTTGTGTTGATGTGGCTGACACATGGCAAAAAAATTAATTTTTTATACATTAACAATATTATAATATTAACCCTATTTAAAAATAAAAAAAACACCAGAAAAACCCGAACCCAGTCCCCTTCCTTCCCCTCACCTATATGTAAAAATCCCTTCCCCCAGAATAAGAAGAAACCAAACCCGTCCCCCGCCGGCATGCCACGACCCACCTATTCTTCCCCCTCCTCTCGCGACGACGCACCTACTTCCCCCCTCCGGCGACGAGGCACCCCCCCCGGCGACGACGCACCTACTCCCACCCCCCCGCGACGACACACCTGCTGTCCCCCCCCCCCCCCCCCCCCCCCCGACGACGACCCACCTGCCTTCCTCTGCCACGACGACCCACCTTCGACGATGAGCTCGCGACCCCCGCATGCGACTATTGCAGGTATTTAGGTTGTGGGTTGTGGTTTTTCAGGCAGTGGGTTGCAGGGGTTTCTAAGAAAACTAGTGAAAAAAAAAACAGATAAATGATTAAAGGTGGGGGCTTTGAGGTGGGAGAGGTGGAAGGGGATATGGGTTTTGGGGGAAGGAGACGCGTGGAGGCAGAGGGTGGCGGGGGAAGAGGCGGGAGAGGGGTGGAATTCGAAGTTCAAACCCTAGAGAGGGAGAGGGAATGAGGGAATTGAAAAAAGGGTGACAAGGAGTGTGTTAGGGTTGGTGTGGAGGAAGAAGAAGAGTGGGAGAGATGGGTAAGGGGGTGGGGACGGACGGACGGGAAGGAAGATATGGGTAAGGGGGTGGGGGTGAGATGTGGGGAAGGGGATCTGGTTCAGGTTTTCTGGTTTTTTTTTTTTTTTTTAAATAGGGTTAATATTATAATATTATTAATGTATAAAAAATTATTATTTTTACCATGTGGCAGCCACATCATCACAAATGTGGCAGCCATGTCAGCATTTAACAGACCATTGGATGGAAAATCTAACGAAGGTGTTGTTTTGAAATAAAATAGTACGTGAGGTATGAAAGTGAAATGTTTTAAAGATGTTGTATGAGGTTGTAATAAACCTCAAACCTGAAGGGTTTCTATGTAATTTACCCTAAAAAATTCTATCTACTAAATTTTCAAGTTTACCCTTATATAACAAATAAAAAAATAAAAATCGATATATCTATCTCTACACACAATAACCCAAAACCTCGCATACCACTGCACTCCATTATTTTCGGCAAAACAAATGCGGGCCGGCCAAACATTCCCTCGAAGCTGTCGAAGACTGTTATCTCCTTTCATTCTTTTAAATTTCATTCTTTTAAATTTCCTAATGCATGCAAATCCTTCATCCAAAATGTTTTTGTGTATCAAAGAAAATTCTTTACTTTTTATCTTTATTATTTTAACATATGATAATGTCTATACTAAGAGGGTGAAAGAGTGAGTTCAGTCTTATAATGGATTTGTCATAATAATGTAGTTCAAATTCGACTTTGACGAAAATCGAACCTATGACCTATCACTTACAAACAAAGAAGAATATCACTAGATTGTAGTACTAATAGGCGTATCAAAAAAAGTTTTGAATGGCTTTTTTTTTTCTTTTCTAATAGTCCTACCCAAAATGTTTTAAAATTCTTTGAGCGATTGGGCTTAACATGCATGTGCAAAATATTCTTTTGTGAAGATGTTAAATTCCAATGGGAAAAAACAGAACACATTTCAAGGCCAACCACCTCTCATTCTTCAAAAGAAATTAAACAACTCATGATTAGGGGTGACAATTCATATGAATAAGCCGTGTCTTGTAAAGATACAGTGTTAAATCAGAGGAAATGGGAAAATGATTCTCACCGGATTCATTTTTTAGGGATCTCGGGAATTTCGTGATCGTGACCGTTCATTATATATCATGTGGTCAGTTTTCGTTAAGTACTATTTATATTTAATTTTAAATTTTAAATTTTAAATAATTTCTGACCGTACGATATACGATCAACGGTTACGATCACAGGATCCCTAGGAAAAGGATCCTCGAGGAAATGAACATAACATGCCTGTAATAAAAATACGGCTTGTTGAGTTTATCAAATTAACATGTAACACACAGCATGATTCTTCTACCCGTTTATGGTAACGAAAATCTTAACCATCAAAATTTTGTTTTTTTGTTTTCTTTTTTTGCCAAATGATCATAGAATTTAATTAAAGGAGAATAGAAACGCTTAGCCAAAAGACAAACAATTAACTAAAAGCAAAATTTTTTTTATAACTAAAAGCAAATTTATTTACATGGGTTTCGTTGTTGAGAAACAAGAGAGGCAACATGTGTACTATCGCATTGCATGAGCAAGAGTTTGGCTACTTATTTACTTATTCTACTAGCCTTCATGAGTTTGACTACTTATTTACTTATTCTGCTAGCCTTCATGCATGCACGTTATTTTTTGAATCACGGAGTGCTACACGCGACTTGCATGTTTTAAATGTATTTATATATGTAAATTGACAAAAGGAAAGTCAAATATTTGAAGTAAATGAATAATCTTAGATCATGCTAGAAGAAACCACTCATAAACCAATTAAAACAGCTGAATTCACATAATAAAATCGGTTTCTATAGAATTTACATTAAGAATAGAGAAAATAATATTTAATAAACAATTGATTGAATCTCATTATTGCTAGCCCATTGTGAGGCTAAGCCCACCCTTCCCCCTTAGTGTAGATAATATCATTTGCCCACCATTAATTTTATCTACTTTAATAGTCTACACCAGTGGAGATGTTAGTCATTGACGTAAAGTCTGTATATCAAACACAAGCCCCTGGGGAATTGATCTCCTCTACCCACATCAGCTACCATATCTTGTACATGCATGAAGCCTTCCTGAAATGAAAATAAAGTTAAGTAACAAGGGGGGTTTCAATATTGTAGCCAGCAGAGTTCAATTTAGACTTGTATTTTATTGAAGTGACAGGGAATCCCTATCGGGAAGCAGTCCACAGCTCTCCAAATTTGTATGATGCAAATACAATATCTCTGTCAGTCATACGCCCCGGATTTATTAAAGTGGGAGCAGTTGACGTGTGGCCAATTGAAGATGCAGCCTTGAAAATTTGTTTCATCTAATATTATTCAATAATTTTGTCATTTTCTTAGTGAAAATTTCAATAATCCCAATAAAATCTCACTACTTATAGAAGTAAAAGAATGTGACGTCTCCACTTTATCACCACATAATTTGTCAATCTGCATCTTCAATTTGATTAAACAAATAGCCACTTGCCAGTTAGGGTTAAGGTTTTGTTTTATCAATTGATTTTCCAACTTGATTAATTTAAAAACAGTGGGGGAAAGCATTTCTAGGACTGTCTTTTCTAGTGAAAATGTTAGGTCAAAAAGTGTGGAACCTACTGCCAGTCTGACACTTCAAATATTTTAATTTCAATTATTTTAAAAACTTCTGTAATTATTTACAGGATGATGATGATCTGTTGTGAATAAACGTAGAGGATTCACAGATTGGGTATTGAAGTTTGCACATCCAAATCAAGGGGAGATTTTTTAATATGTCAGTATCACTGAATAATACGTTATATGTTATTATATAAGTGAAGATAAATTTTTTTTGTTTTTCAAATATCCCTCTATTTGTATATAACATATGAAATATATGTTTGTGTTTTGAACATACCGAAAATCTCCCCAAACTATTAGATTGAGAAAACAGAAAAGAGCCACTGTATTAAATTATATGAACAGTTTGTAGCTTGTTTCCTCCAAGTTGTCCGTGACTTTGATTTCATCATCTGGTTATAAACTAGCTATTTATGTCACACATTTTTCAATGAAATCGATCATCTTTGAGTACAAACATACCAAATCTATATACGTTAGAATATCTTCCCCAGTGAAATTCTTATCATTATATCCGTTGATAAAAACATTACATAAAAAGGTATAAAATATCGATGATATCGGAAATATCGGTAGTTCAAAAACACGGAAATTTCGATGAAAATATCGGAATATTATCGATATCGATAAAAATTGAATAAAAACCACGGAAATTGTAAGAAAAACTTGGAAATTTTTATTGAAACTTTGCAGGATGTTTATTTAGTCAATTATCTATTAGTTTATCACAAAAAAATTGGAAGGAAATGCATTCCATGATAGATATAACTGATTTAAGTGATTATAGCGAGCTGACAAACATTGTGAGTGTAGAAAATATGTAGTAATTAATGAAAGAAATTTAAACACACCATAATCATTTATATATAATGAATTAGTACAATATTTTACACTTTATACATTGCATGGTAAGATACATGAGTGACTTAGCAAGGTCTAAAATATCGATGATATCGGAAATATCGGTAGTCCAAAAAAATATCGGTAGTCCAAAAATACGGAAATTTCGATGGAAATATCGGGATATTATGGATATTTTAGACCATGAAAAGAGATACATTAGCTAGCAGTTGACTTGATCAAAAGATGTAAACAACAATCCTTCCACTTTAATCATGTTGTGCTTCTACGTAAATTTAGATAGTTAAGTTGATTAAAACAGTATGCTATAGTTAAGTTGGTTAAAACAGTATGCTCTTCTTTTTTACTTAAATATTGAATTTCACTCCTTGTAATTTAAAAAAAAATTCAATATAAATTATTTTATCTTTTGTCCAAAAAAAAAAGCATACTACTTCCATATTCATGGGATTTTGTAATTTTTTTGTTTCATAAAAGAATCAAGCGTCTCATTATTCTAAAAACAAACATTACAATATTCTTTGATGGACTGTTTTGTGGGGTGTTTCTTTAGGACTTATTAGTTAAACTTCCATTTGTCCATATTAGAGAAAGAGAATTGTTATTGGCACTCTAAAAATCTCATTCTACACTCCAAACTTTCTATATTTAGAAAGAAAAATACACTTGTGAAGAGTGTAGAATGAGATTTTTAGAGTTACAACAATAACACTTCCCTAGAGAAAAAGCTTATTCTTTTTCATTGACATTCGGATGAGAATGAATACTGATTTGCATTGCATGTATAAAATGCTACTGTAGCATCTATACGATAAGGTTGGTCTTGAAAGTTATCTAGCGTTTTCATACGATAATTTCTAATATTTTATTATACAGAAACTAATAAATTTCACCATCAACTACGAAATTAGAATGTGATGAAATTAAAAACATAAATGTATTACTTATTGCAATTAGTACTACAATCTAATAATATTTCTTTTCACTTGTAAGTGAAAGTCTTAGATTTAAATCTTGTGAATGGTATCCTCCCCCCACTCTTTATAGTAAATATATCGTTATAGAAAGAAAAAAATATATACACACACACACGAGCATGACCTCCCCCTAACCAAGGGAAGTAGGAGGTCAATTAAAAAAGGAGATGAGCTTATTATGTAATAGTTTCTTTTGTGGTATGTAATCTCCGATTTGTAATGATAATTGGGTTAGTAGGAATTAGAAGAGGAAAATATCATTTTCTTTCTCTCTCTCTTTTTTTTTTTTTTTTCTTTTGTAATTGTACAAGTTGCCAACATGTTACATGTGTTTGTACGTGCAATCAAGCATTACATCTTTGATATTGCAGGTTGAAGCTACAACTTTACGCTCTTCAATGGCCAACACAAATGTGCATTGCAAAAGTTGATATCAAAGACGACTCTAAAAATAAAAAAGCAGATGCAAATTTCGTGGTAAATTTCATCCTTCATCGAAGATATTTGACATCTACTAGAGCAAATTTCACATTACTCGATTAAGCATATGTTTAGAGAAGCCAACATGTCTGCTCATGGCTTTGCTAATGTAGTACATTACCATATCTAGTCTTGTGTTTGGTTTAATAATTTTCCTCACGTAATAGTTCTTAGGTTACTTTGTGACAAGTTTGGTAATAGGATTCATGTAGAATTTATTTGTAAGTTTGTTTTTCTCTCAAAAAAGGTCACCGTTTTTACCAATCTAAAATATCATTTTGCACTCTTCGTATGTGTATTTTTATTTCTAATTATAGAAAATTTAGAGTGCAAAATAAAAATTTTAAAATGCAAATAACGAATCTCAAAAAAGGGTTCATCTCTAAGCTAGGAATAGGCGTGGGCATAAAAACTGTGGAATCGTGAAACCAAATCAAACCGTTCATACCTATTTCAGTTCTAGTTTTCATCTTGTAGAACCGCAAAGAACCAAATCGAACCGTGAATATAAATAACTAATTAAACTTATTAATTGTATACATGTGTCACCAGATGAGTGGTCAAAACCAAATTGGTTTCACTTAGTGAGATTGCATGAGAGCATTTCTCAGACTTACTTCTCAATTAGGTTTCATAAGACTTGTGTTGAGGATTCTGATTATTTTTACTCTTATTAGTGAATGGTGCAATGACTAGAAACTGGGATGGCCGCGAGAATGATGAACATTATAAAAGGAAGATTGACCCTTCACCTTTTTGGACAAAGTTGATTTGCTTATGGTGCATACTAAGACCTAGGGAGAATTAGTAATGTTATTCAAATTGGAGGGGAGTAAAATTTATTCAAATTACTTTCTCTAAGGGTGAATTAGTACGATAATGTAGCTTTGTATGATGTTGGTTATCTATCTTTTGAATTTGGGTTTGGTTTTTTTCTCCATTTTTGGGTGAATGGTTTTTTTTCTTTTTTTTTTTGCTCTCTGTCAAAGTGCCAGGGATATTTGCATTTTGATTTAGTATTTGAAAATGATTTGTTTTGTTTGTAACTTTGTATAACCATTTTAGAAGACGTTTAGGAATGCATGCATGCAAAAAAATTGTAAACAACAAATAAACTTTGAATAGCATTTTGATTTGGTATTCATATCCTTTGGTATTCGAAATCGTAAACCAACATGAACCAAACCGGAATTGCCTTGAACCGAACTGTATGGTTTTGGTAATAAATTCAAACGGAACCACACCGCTCCGAACCGTTAATATATTCCGATTCCAGTTTGAGGGTGGAATCGGACCAAACCTCACTGTGCTCACCCCTAACTAAGAATCTCTTTGTAAGTTTGCTTATATTTCTTAGCTTCTATGTATTTGAGAACTACAAAGTCGGTGCCATACACAAAAAAAAAAAAAAAAAAAAAAAATTGCAGGAGGGACCACAAGCTATTGGACTACAAAGTCGCAATTCTTTTGCTCACTAACTAATGTCCAAACTATTAATCCGTTCAGGTTCATGTCTCCAGTATTTTCTTGTATATGAACGGCATCAATTTTCTGTATGACTACTACTTTTGATTTTAACCTCCAATGTACAAGGGAAATTTATTGATTGTATGAATACTAGTAAAATTATATGCACTCCTCTCAACACAAAAGAAAATCCCATTCGTTTGTGTGATGGAATCTGCTGACAGATTTGGGTTGTGCTCGGTGACCATGATAGCCATGCAGTGTTTTTTTCCCCGATACAAGCAAAATAGCGGGCGACGGAGAATCACAAATAGAACCACAAATGCAGACACAAAGATAAATGCTCTTAAACACTTGAGCTTAATATGATGCGGGTGCACATACAAGAAACTCAATTCGTATAAATATTATGAATTTGACTGCTTGAGTAATGGTGGATTTAGAAACCCAATACTTGCAAAAGCTGCACATTGAGATCAGAAGGACTAAGTTTGTAATAAAGAAACAGTCGAGTAGACAACAAAAACAAAGGTAACTTGTACCAAGAACCAACTTACACAACCCATAAACTCCACACTCCATAGAAACAAGAAACAAAACAAACACACAAGAAAAAGTGCCAAAACATCTGGACACGGAGTATATCAGGAAAAACTAAGAATCGCTGCGCCTGCAAGTTGTCACCTACGCTCACCTGCATTGATATCAAATACATCTGTTTTGAATCTTTTGATAACTATGCAAGTTTCTAACCTTCGACATCGAACCAAGAAATGCAAGTGTTAAATGAAATCCACAGCCCGTAGATACAAATGTAACCAATTCATGTCTGAAATATACAAGCTACAACACCTAATTAACACCGGAGTAAATTAGGTGTTGTGCCCAAGGAGAAAAGTTATATACTTCTAGATGCATGATATTACAAAATGCTTGTGCCCGTTTTCTAGAGATTCAAGGCTTGTGTATACCAAGAAAGCATTCAGAACCACCATATGTATTAATGGCCAAACCAAACCCTATCACAAGATGAATGTAGTCCTTGCAATCTGGTGCCCTAGAAGTTTTTTTCCTAACAAATCGGATAGACCTAAGTCTACTCTTGCACCATACTCGTTGTAAATAAAAATGCATAAAAATGCACAAACACTTGAATACAAGCACTGTGAATGGCTCAAGTACCATGAATCAGTACAACCTCTGATCATGTTTCTGAGGGAGGGTAGGGAATCTAGTAATAAAATAAAATGCTTAACATAGTGGTTAGCAGATGAATATTGTTATGCTTACGATACACATGATGCGGTAGGCCAGTAAACCAAAATTTTTTTGAAATCAAATCCTGTACAATTAATTAAAAGCATGAATAAGAAAATTGAAACTAACCAGCAATTCAGGTGCCATGAACTCAAGAAGCATCAGCTGTGACTTTTCCTATAGTTTTAAGGTCAAAGATCTCGATCCAATAACCATCAGGATCCTTAATGAATGCTATCCCTTTCATCTTTCCTGCAATCACCATCACAAAATTAAGGAACCAGAAATACATAAATATTTCCCCATTCTGTATTTCTTCAAATAAAACAGTGCAGGAATCTAAAAGGGGGTGTGCTAAAAATCCAAAAACCAAGGAGTAAGTGAGAATGAAAAGTAATGGTCTTGGTCATCCACCCAAAGATAAGGAAACACACATGTCTTGCTCTTTCCTTATTGTAAGTTTGCAACCAAACGCATGATTGAACTAGAAGATACCAGACATGCATATATGAGCACGCACCTAACTATGCACATACATCCATACATCCTTAAAAACCATAATGCTTCTCAAAGGGTTTTGATACAAACTTAGAATTATTGCTGCTGTTAATTCAGGAAAGTGATGATCTTTTTGGTTAACTGAAACCATCTGCATTACTTATAAATACGGTATACAACAGAGACTCCCTACAAACTGATATTAAAAATTATCAGTTTATTTACATAAAAAGGATCTAAGGTGACCCAATCAATCCCCACCAATTATATGTGCTAAAGTTCAATGAGGTCCAGCTTTCCAGGATACATCTCATACTTATTAATAGATTCTACTATATAAGTGTTCTTACCATCATCTGGCTTTTTCACAAATTCTATCCCAAGACTTTCAAATCTCTCACATGCCTTGTATGTATCATCAACGGTGATGCCAATGTGTCCTGAGTAACAAAATTAGACAGTTAGGCCAGCCACTGTGAATGCCAGAAAGTAGAATTGATTTAAGGCACAGAGTCTGTCAGAATCACTATGTACAAAGTAGAAAAAGTACATGTATCATGCTTGATCAACCACTACCAATGACCATCAGGCAAAGCTACAAGGAAAAATGACTTGAGGAATATTCATATTATTCACATTTGCAGCAATATATGACTTAGGGTTTAAGGTTGCTGATCCAGTATGAATTTCAGTAGTTGCTGATCCTGTCCACAAATCGAGCCTTCCTGATAATTAGACCAACTGAGCATTGGAAGCTCTCATATCTTTTGCTTAAACACAAAAACATTTCACTCTATACCACACTTTATATAACGATACACACCGAATCCATACAAAAAAGTTTACAACAACAACAACAACAACAACAAAGCCTTTTCCCACTAAGTGGGGTCGGCTATATGAATCCTAGAACGCCATTGCGCTCGGTTTTGTGTCATGTCCTCCGTTAGATCCAAGTACTCTAAGTCTTTTCTTAGAGTCTCTTCCAAAGTTTTCCTAGGTCTTCCTCTACCCCTTCGGCCCTGAACCTCTGTCCAGTAGTGACATCTTCGAACCGGAGCGTCAGTAGGCTTTCTTTGCACATGTCCAAATCACCGGAACCGATTTTCTCTCATTTTTCCTTCAATTTCGGCTACTCCTCCTTTACCTCGGATATCCTCATTCCCAATCTTATCCTTTCTCGTGTGCCCACACATCCCACGAAGCATCCTCATCTCCGCCACACCCATTTTTTGTACTTGTTGATGCTTCACCGCCCAACATTCTGTGCTATACAACATCGCTGACCTTATTGCCGTCCTATAAAATTTTCCCTTGAGCTTCAGTGACCTATGACGGTCACACAACACGCCGGATGCACTCTTACACTTCATCCATCCAGCTTGTATTCTATGGTTGAGATCTCCATCTAATTCTCCGTTCTCTTGCACGATAAATCTTAGGTAGCGAAAACGGTCGCTTTTTGTGATCTTCGCTAGATTGCTCCTATCATTAGTATGGATAAGTATATAAATGGATAGAGATAGGAAAGCGAACACAAGATGTACGTGGTTCACCCAGATTGGCTACGTCCACGGAATAGAGGAGTTCTCATTAATTGCGAAGGGTTTACACAAGTACATAGGTTCAAGCTCTCCTTTAGTGAGTACAAGTGAATGATTTAGTACAAATGACATTAGGAAATATTGTGGGAGAATGATCTCGTAATCACGAAACTTCTAAGTATCGGAGTGTGGTATCGTCTTGACGTGCCTTATCTGTCTCATAGATAGATGGGGCATCTTCTCTGGAAGAACTCTTCCTCCATCCAGGGGTGGTATCTTTAACTGGTGGAGATGCACAAGGTAATGTATCAATTTCACTTGAAGCTTACTTGTAGTTTCAGGCTTGGTCAAGCGCGATACAAACCATGTAGTAGGAGTCCCCCAAGTCGCCGAGCTAGGGGATCTGCTGAAAGAGGTGACAGACAAGGTAAGTAATCATAGCTCCGGCTGATTGAAGTTACGTGGGAACATACTCTTTCATGCTAATGAGTCAAAGGCAAAACAACTCTACTCTTTATCCTCTCCGAGTACCCGGTGAAGCTTACTTATAGTTTCAGGCTTGGTCAAGCGCGATACAAACCATGTAGTAGGAGTCCCCCAAGTCGCCGAGCTAGGGGATCTGCTGAAAGAGGTGACAGACAAGGTAAGTAATCATAGCTCCGGCTGATTGAAGTTACGTGGGAACAGACTCTTTCATGCTAATGAGTCAAAGGCAAAACAACTCTACTCTTTATCCTCTCCGAGTACCCGGTGAAGAGCCAGCCACATCAGTGGCATATCCACCAGCAGCGCTAGTGGCATTATAGGCAGCATATGTTGATCCATCGGTAGCAGGGCCCCTATCAAGATAAAGTGGTCAACGCATGCTAATTCAGCAGGTTCAATCATTACTAAGGCGCAGGGATTGCTCTTGGATTGATTGCACTTTATAGCTAAGCTAGACAATTCCAGATTGATTCTGATTTCCAAAAGCTTCGCAGTTCGTCCGAGAGAAAGTCCAACTCACAGTCTCCCTATCTTGCAGGCAGCATGAAGGATAAAGAGAAGAAAATGAGAAGAGATGATATGGGATACTTTTGCTTTTGAAGAAATAACTTTCCACATGCTTATTCTTGAACTGAGCTGGAGGGTTTTCTGGTTTCCTCCAGAGTATAAGGCCGACTGAAGAATTTGAGGGTCAAAACAAGTCCATCAAATCTAGAGTACGTTCGACCTTGCTGATATGGGATACTTTTGCTTTGACAGAGTAATGGATGTATCGGCACTTGTGCTGTTACGCTTGTCTCCACATGCTTCCTTGTATCCTTCTCCCTTGCCCTATCTGTTCCTCAGGCAGATGCGGTATCTTCCCTGGAAGCATAAGATGTTGAAGATGAGTACTCGAGAGCAATGTCAGGTAAGTAATCAGGTAAGGGGTTCCAGGCAGTCAGTTCCTGGCTGGAAGCTTGATTCCAAGTACTGACTGAGTGCTCTCTTTCTCCTTGTCTTGCAGGTAAGAACAAGGTCAAAGGAAAAGACAGGGAAAAAGCATGATATGGGATACTCTTGCTTTTAACCCTGATGATATGAGATATTCTTGCTCTAGTATAGCTTGTTTGCAGAGGTATTATCGAGGGGAAAGAAAGCTGAATATTTCGAAAGGCTTCGTTGGGAGTGCCCTCTCAGATATGAGGAAGGATTGAGCATTTTTGCAAGTCTGCCTGTCCGTTGGAGATGGAGGTCGACATATATAGGAGTCTCCTTAACAACAAGTAGTAATGCTATTCCTTTACCCTACTTGGTCATAGCACAGTAGTGGGAGCTGCCAGCTTCACATGTTTTAACGTTGTCAGAGCACTTTGAAAAAGTGGTTTGTGGTATCTGGAAAGCTGATGTTGCGTGTGAAGATTACAGACAGCTTTATCCAAGGAGATCCGGCTCTTGAAGTTGGGAAAGTGTTGCCTCTTCGGTTTTCGAACAAGCAATCCTATCGGGGATCTGGCTCTCGAGATTCGGAGAACGATGCCTCTTCGATTTTTGAGAAAGCAATCATGCTGGGGGTTTGGCTCTCGAGATTCGGAGAGCGGTGGCTCTTCGATTTTTGGAAAAGTAATCATGTTGGGAGTCTGGCTCTCGAGATTCGGAGGACGGTGCCTCTTCGATTTTGGAGCAAGCAATCTTGTTGGGAGTGTTTTCTCGAATGTGAGTGAAGGTTGGGCATGTTTGCTAGTCTACCTTGCCACGAAGCACAGAGGTTGACACACAGGGACTTTCCAATTATCCAGCAATGGTACTGTTCCTTTACCCTCTTCGATTTTTGAGAAAGTAGGCATGTTGGGAGTCTGGCTCTCGAGATTCGGAGGACGGTGCCTCTTCGATTTTGGAGCAAGCAATCTTGTTGGGAGTGTTTTCTCGAATGTGATTAAAGGTTGGGCATGTTTGCTAGTCTACCTTGCCACGAAGCACAGAGGTTGACACACAGGGACTTTCCAATTATCCAGTGGTGGTACTGTTCCTTTACCCTTGTGGGTAATAATATGGTAGCTAGACCTTCAAAGTTTATGTGTCTAAACTTTGTTAGTGTTGTTTCTTTGCTATTCTTTTACCCTTCTTGGTCAGAGCGATGTAGTGGGAGCTGCAAGCTTCACGTGTTCAACTTTGGCAGAGAACTTTGGCAAAGTTATCTGTGGTACCCATGAGCTATTGTTGCGTGTGGGAAGTGGGTGATTGAACAGTAAGACTCATGTGCTTTCTACTTCACCAGAAGTCTTCGACCGAATGCCCATAATTTCCGCAAAGCTGAGTGCGTGTGACAGGTGCTGACAAGGCTGGAAAAGTAGGTGCCTCTTCGATTTCTGAGATCGGCCCTCGTGGTCTCTGAGCAGCCCAACTTTTGAGAAAGCAAGCGCCTCTTCGATTTCTGAGATCGGCCTTCGTGGTCTTTGCGCAGCCCAGCTTTTGAGAAAGCAAACGCCTCTTCGATTTCTGAGATCGACCCTCGTGGTATCTGAGCAACCTTGCTTTTGAGAAAGCAAACGCCTCTTCGATTTCTGAGCAGGCGCCTCTTCGATTTCTGAAGCTCCGTCGAGTGCAGATTTTTATAGAGGCTGACATTAGGTTCCAAAGCACCCTTGAATCTCCACCAGTAGAAGCTCCATTCTTGCACTTCTAAGATCTTGATTTGTCCGACCTCTTCTCTCTTCAACACCTTTGAAAATGTCTGGCCCCTTCGACCGTCGTTTTGACTTGAACCTTGTTGAAAAGGCAGCCCCGCCTTCTCCTGACAACATATGGCGTCCATCCTTCGTCTCCCCTACTGGTCCTCTTACCGTTGGGGATTCCGTGATGAAGAATGATATGACCGCTGCGGTGGTGGCCAGGAACCTTCTCACTCCCAAAGATAACAGACTACTTTCCAAACGGTCTGATGAGTTAGCTATTAAGGATTCTCTGGCTCTCAGTGTTCAGTGTGCAGGTTCTGTGTCTAATATGGCCCAACGCCTATTTGCTCGAACCCGCCAAGTTGAATCATTAGCGGCTGAAGTGATGAGTCTCAAACAGGAGATTAGAGGGCTCAAGCATGAGAATAAACAGTTGCACCGGCTCGCACATGACTATGCTACAAACATGAAGAGGAAGCTTGACCAGATGAAGGAATCTGATGGTCAGGTTTTACTTGATCATCAAAGATTTGTGGGTTTATTCCAAAGGCATTTATTGCCTTCGTCTTCTGGGGCTGTACCGCGTAATGAAGCTCCAAATGATCAACCTCTGATGCCTCCTCCTTCTAGGGTTCTGTCCAGTACTGAGGCTCCAAATGATCCCCCTCCGGTGCCTTCTCTTTCTGGGGCTCTACCGACTGCTGAGACTTCTCCTAAGCAACCTTTGTGAAGGCTCCCTCTTGTTTGTTTATTTTGACTTAGGTATATGTACATATTTGTAGCTTATCGGGGATATCAATAAATAAGCTCTCCTTCATTTCAACGTATTGTGTTAAATACACCAAAGCCTTCTTCGCTAAGTTCTTTGAATTTTTTTTTGTTGAAGCTTTGTGAGTGGAGCATGTAGGTTTAGGTAGTGTTCCCTTAATTTCCTGAGTGAGGAAAACTTCTCGGTTGGAGACTTGGAAAATCCAAGTCATTGAGTGGGATCGGCTATATGAATCTTAGAACGCCATTGTGCTCGGTCCTGTGTCATGTCCTTCGTTAGATCCAAGTACTCTAAGTCTTTTCTTAGAGTCTCTTCCAAAGTTTTCCTAGGTCTTCCTCTACCCCTTCGGCCCTGAACCTCTGTCCCATAGTCGCATCTTCTAATCGGAGCGTCAGTAGGCCTTCTTTGCACATGTCCAAACCACCGTAACCGATTTTCTCTCATCTTTCCTTCAATTTCGGCTACTCCTACTTTACCCCGGATATCCTCATTCCTAATCTTATCCTTTCTCGTGTGCCCACACATCCAACGAAGCATCCTCATCTCCGCTACACCCATTTTGTGTACGTGTTGATGCTTCACCGCCCAACATTCTGTGCCATACAGCATCGCCGGCCTTATTGCCATCCTATAAAATTTTCCCTTGAGCTTCAGTGGCATACGGCGGTCACACAACACGCCGGATGCACTCTTCCACTTCATCCATCCAGCTTGTATTCTATGGTTGAGATCTCCATCTAATTCTCTGTTCTTTTGCAAGATAGATCCTAGGTAACGAAAACGGTCGCTCTTTGGTATTTCTTGATCTCCGATCCTCACCCCTAACTCGTTTTGGCCTCCATTTGCACTGAACTTGCACTCCATATATTCTGTCTTTGATCGGCTTAGGCGAAGACCTTTAGATTCCAACTCTTCTCTCCAAAGGTTAAGCTTTGCATTTACCCCTTCCTGAGTTTCATCTATCAACACTATATCGTCTGCGAAAAGCATACACCAAGGAATATCATCTTGAATATGTCCTGTTAACTCATCCATTACCAACGCAAAAAGGTAAGGACTTAAGGATGAGCCTTGATGTAATCCTACAGTTATGGGAAAGCTTTCAGTTTGTCCTTCATGAGTTCTTACGGCAGTCTTTGCTCCTTCATACATATCCTTTATAGCTTGGATATATGCTACTCGTACTCCTTTCTTCTCTAAAATCCTCCAAAGAATGTCTCTTGGGACCCTATCATACGCTTTCTCCAAATCTATAAAGACCATGTGTAAATCCTTTTTCCCATCTCTATATCTTTCCATCAATCTTTGTAAGAGATAGATTGCCTCCATGGTTGAGCGCCCTGGCATGAACCCGAATTGGTTGTCCGAAACCCGTGTCTCTTGCCTCAATCTATGCTCAATTGTTGAAAAATGTATCCTAATTTTTTTATTGGCAGAACTAAGCATTATGAATGTATTTTAAGTTCATGGTTCAGAGAGAGTCCAAATGTAAGCATTTCTTGGAACCATCAATACTTGCTGCATAAGAAGAAATGACATAATACCTGGCATTTCGCATTAAATGGAATAGTTAATCAAAGTCTAAGGGAAGAAACAACTACGCTATAAAACATAAAAATAAGAACCGTATGTTTTAATGCATTGATAGGACGTTACATACCAAAGCCACGAGGTTCTGAATTCCCATTGTGATATCCTTTGAATTCTGGATCACTTTCAGTACCCCAATTACTGGAAATAGAAGTGATTGTCAGATATTACCGAGAGCATTCAACAAAAATTGTACTTATTTTCCATCTAGGAAAAACAAAAGAATCTCACTGTGTCAACTCAATTGTAGCCTTTCGACCAAAAGTCCAAACTGTTCTATCAACTGAGTTAGTTGGGGCTGAAGCAGGGTCCTATTCCAGAAAAAAAAAACCAAATTAAATTGAACGTCTCTGGAAACACCAGGACAATTTTTAGAGACATACTATCACACACTTTAATTGCATATAGGGGTTTGACAGATTAAAATGTGAAAGGCCAAACTGCTTTACGAAGAAGCATTAAATGGGACGTCAGAGATGTGTCAGATGGTTGAGGGAATGGAAATATGGTAATCCAACTACAACTGTAAAACCAACAAGAGCACCTAGTATAAATTTCTGTTACAGCAGATGGGACGTTATGAATTTTACCTCATAGCCCAAAAAGTACAAACTAAACTTCATTTCCGGAAAATCGAGCCTCTTAAGTAGCCTGAACAATAGTATAAATCACCATCAATTTCCACTTAAGGAGTCAATTTTTTGAACAACAACATCCGGTTACAGAATCTCCAGCTTTAGCAAAGTGCATACATGCATGTTTACATACACACTCATACAAAACCAATCAAAGAGGCACTACATCTCATGATAACACAAAAACAACCCAACTGAAATCCTGCTATCATGTCCCAATAAATCCAAAGAAGCTGTGAGGTATCCATAGACAAACCCACCAAAGTTCAACATCAAGAGTAACATCCTGATACATTAAACCGATATTGATTTGCCTGTTCTTCCTTTTGCTCCACTATTTGTGCAGATTTCTAATAACAAAGACAACCAATGCACTCAAAGTCTGATGCACTAGAATCCTAGATATTAATCAACTCTACCCTCCAGACACAAAAACACAATAATTTCACGAACCGAAAAACTCCTCAACTTAAACAAAGAAAATGCCAATCTTAACTCATACTTAACACAACAAAAGCATATAAACAGTAGAGAAAGAATTTCAATCAAAACGCCGTAAACAACAACAAAAACTTACGACATTCCCAACACACGCGAATAAAAGTCAAGACTGGCTTTTGGGTCCTTTATTCGGAACATCTGCAATCAAAATTCACAATAAAAATCCACTTCTACAGCAAAATTAAATACAGAGCAAGTGTCAGAAAAACAAAAATATAAACTTTGTATCTATTCATTCAAAGGGAGGCGGTTGCATACAGTTTGCTGCATGATGTAACCCTTAGTGGCTTCATCTGGGGTGACCTGGAGGCCCGGATTGTTGGCCGGAGATTCTTTCGGTTCGGACGCCATTGAAGAAAACAATCGGAATCGGTATTTCGGATTCAGACCCTGCAAAGACACACTAAAGTATGAGAGCAACCGAACTATCGAATCCTGAAGGATATAGAATATGTAAGATGAATTTGGACCTTGGGCTTGGGGGAAAAGAATGGGATTGTACAAGGAGATGATGGGGAGGGTTTGGGTGCCAATCGGATTAGGGAGAGGCGGGAAAAGACGGTTGTGATTGCAGAAGCAGAAGAAGCCATGGAGGCCTCTTGTGACTTGTGAGTGCGAGAGAGAGAGAGAGTGATTTTACCTTGTGCGAGAAAGGAAACCAGAGGAGGACAGGGCTCTCTCGTGCGGGAGATTTTGGAGGTCTCTATGTGCCTTTATTTTCTTTCGGCTTTTTCGCAAGATGGTGCATATATATCAATTTGCTCTGAGATTTTATTCAGGTACTTTTATAAAAAAAAGTGAGATTCATCAAAAGTTGAGCTGCAAAAAGTGTTTATGAAATATTTAAAAATAGTTTATTTTCATATTTTTGGGTGAAAAAATACCGAAAATATGAAGCAGTAAAAATGAGCTTATTCTCACAGTACAGCAGAATCAGTTTTTTTTCAAAGCACGTAAATACCAAATCAACCCTTAAAATAAATATAAGTGATTTTGAGATTGTTTACTGTCAATTAGTTTAATTTTTCTGTGAGAATTTTTCATCAAATTGAGGGTTTTTTCAAATCATCCTTCCTCTTAAACTTGTAGTTTATTTAATTTAATAGAAATTTTTCATAGAATGACCAAAATAATTGATAGTGAACAATTGTAGGGGCTATTTCTATTGATTTTAAATATCAAGAACCAAAATGAGAAATTATACTAATATCAGTGACTATTTTAGGTAAAAGCTTTTTCTTTCCTTTGTATGATTTTTTATTTATTTTTTTCATACAAAAATATTTTACTCTAACTAATAATCTAGTTCCAGCTGGAGGAGACTGAGCAAGGCCGATAATTAGGATCAAATTCAAAATATAATACATTCTCATTATCTAGTTAGTTGAATCTAAGGCCTATCACTAGTTAAGAGATATATCACGAAAATGCATTACTAGTTAGTTCATATGGATAATGAAGTTTTATGTATAAATTTCATAGATGATAAGTTTGAAATCAATTTATTTTTAGAAAAACCCAACCTCCCTTACCCACCTCAACCTCCCTTACCCACCTCCCCCTGCCCCCTGCCCCTGCCTCCCTCCCCCTAATATAATTAAATAAGAAAAAGTACATGAAAATACACATACATATTATATTATGTATGAATTAGCTAATTGTAACAATGATGACATCCATTTTTAGGCCCTTGACAAAACAAGATAACACAAACACACGTCTAGTATTATAATCTCGTAAGGTGTATTTTCATATATATAATAAATAATATATATATATATATAAGTGATATATGTTGATTTCACTCATACTTACTTAAGGCAAAAGAAATAATATACATATATACACAGTGTAGTACCGTTAAATTTCATAAACAGTGTAATACCGTTAAGTTTCATAAACAGTGTAGTAAGTTTTATAAACAGTGTAATAAGTTTCATAAAAAATGTAGTAAGTTTCATAAATAGTATGTGTGAGGATGCCCGGTCCCGTGTGTTAGTTTTTTTAAATTTTTTTTTAATATTAAAATTATGTCTTTTTCATTAAAACTTAAGTTCTTTTGTCATTTTTATTAAAATTTAATAGTTTTTCGTTAAAGTTTGTGTCTTTTTCATTAAATAAAGTTATAACATGGTTTTTTGTTAAAATAAACTTAGCACAAGCCATTTTCATGAAAGTTCCCTTTATTTTTGTCCTTAAATTATTATTCTAGTAAAAATTAAATCAATCTTAAATTCAGAGACCATATCAACAGTTTACTAAAGAAATGAAAGAGATTGTATTGCTAGTCGTTAGCCCAAAACCTTCTCTTATGCCACGCTTGAAATTTTGCTTATATTTGTCACAACTATAATGTTTAAATAAACATTCTGTTCCAAAAAACAAATATCACAACAATAGGGTACAAAACTATGAAGCACAGATATGGAAGGGAAAGCAAGGATTAAGGAGCATGTTTCGCTAATTAAAAAAGGATGTGCTATCCACACACTTCATTTTATTTCCTACACATCCTCATAATTTGTAACCGTCGGATCCAATTGAATTAAAGAAGTTCAAAGAGTAGAAATTAACAAAAGATATATGAGACGTAAAAAATGATGTGTGGATAGCACACCCCTTAAAAAATACAGGTATGTTTGATTCTAAATGGATCAAAACTTACAATATTAGAAATATAACAACCATATTTATCCTAATTAACAAAAGGTCAATAGAGTTTCAAAGACATAAATGCAGCTAAACTTGAAAAATTACAAACTAGTGCCGTTACATGTAGAGATGGCAACGTTTTCCTCAAAATTTTTATATTTTTTGATGGGTCGGTCGACTAGGCTTTAGACTCTGTATTGTAATTTCTATTTTGCACTTCTGCTTATTCAGACTCTGCATCGGAGTTTCTATTTCATTGTAGTCGAATCAGTCACAACTTATATTAGATTTTAGGGATACCTAAATTTTACATCCTCAAGGTTTGAGATGATTATTAAACTGGGCCAAAAAGTTTCAATTTTCTCAAATTGCTCCCTAAAGTTTCGAAATTGTTTCAATTTGCATCTCTTGTATATTTGAACGTCTAATTATCCTTTACATTGATCAGTTTTTTAGGTTATGTCGTTCAAATGTGACCCAGTTATGGATTCCATCACCATGTCATCAATTTAATGAAAATTCAAAGGATTCATTAGACAAAAGGTGTACATGTATTATCAGTTCCCGATCTCAAGATATGCTATCATGCCTTGCTTTGAGACATGACAAAAAAAAAAACAATGGTTCAACAACGCATTAACTTTTTTTTTTATATCATGACTGCATCTAACCTTTGTGTTAGACTGTCTACATACCCTAAAACATGATCAAGCCATTCGTAGTTCACCGTTTATTAAACTCTGACATTTCTCATAGTACTTCTAGCAGAAAAAACATATGGTTCTAGAATCACTCAATGAAACTCAAGCAACATGAGTCACTAGATTCCACACTACATAATGAAATTATATGGTAGCCAAGATTGTTATTTTGTCATCCACATGCATCACATGTTTTCCAACACAATTCCACAATCACGAAAAATAATTGATCTCATGAATCCAAGCTGCACAATATTAACATTTAACTACATTAATCAACCAACAAGACCAAATATCACTCCACTAATTTTTAATAAAACCAACCTCTATAAGGTTTACCATATTTCGCTATTGAAATCCAAGTATCCAACATTGTAACCCACGTTACAACCACAAACGTGAACTTGAGTAACTTCTATGCACAAGATTTTAGGATTCCAAACTAACTTAACGGAACTGAAATTGAAATGGAATTATGGACCAACTCAATGAAACCCAATCGAAGGTAAGGTACCAGACAATTGAATAAAACCGAATAAGGAAAATGATTCTAGACCACTCAATGGAATCCAGCTAGGAAGTTGTCGCCATTGCAAATATGTTAAGCAAAACGATAGGCATAGTATAATAGTATAGGTAGTAATCACCCATCGCTGATACACTAAGCATAATCACTCTTAGAATATGTATGATCCTCCATCGAGGATATATCAAGCAGGATTGTATCCTAGAATACTAGGTGATTACATATTGTGAAAATACCAAGCATGATCGCTCCTAGAATATGTATGGTCCCTTATTGTGGATATACCAAGCAGAACTATAAACATAGTCTAATAGTGTATACAGTGATCACCCATCACATATATACCAAGCAAGATCACCCATAGAATATATATGGTCCCCCATTGCTGATATACCAAGTAGTACCGTATCTTATAGTATTAGGTAATGATCACCCATTGCGCATATACTAAGCATGATCACTCTTAAAATGTGTATGGTCCCCCATTGCGAATATACTAATCAGAACCATAGGCACATATCCAAAAGTATGGTCTTCCATTGTAGATTAACCTAGTAGGACCACTTATGGGAACAAGGTTACCAAATAGGCAATGACCACCAATGCGGATTAACCAAGTAGAACCACCAATAAGTACCATGTACCTAAGTAGGCAGTGACCCTCCAGTGCAGAACCAAGCAGAGTCACCCCTATAATGCGTATGGTCCCCCAATACAGATTAATCAAGCAAAATCATAGCCATGCATCAAATGGAGTGGTCCCCCAATGTGGATTAACCAAGTAGGACCACTCATATACGATATTGCTATATAGTTCAGTTATATCATTATACATCATATATCATACATCCTATATCACGCATCGTACATCATACAACAATACAACACGAATCACAATTGTAAACACATACACTATCGATTCCACATGACAAACCTGTAGAATTATCAGAGACACGGGCCAAAGGCCCACTTCCAACAACACCGATGTTGTCCCCAACTTGATAATTACCACCTGCACAATCCGTCAAATGTGATGTGTTACCATAAAAGGCCTTGGTACTGGTTGGAGTGAGGTTAGCATATTTAAACTCTTCTTTTCACCAAGATACTGTCGATGTGGGATATTTCAACAAAACCATATATCTTATCATACAGACATACAAGTCTTACATGATGCTTTTAATATGTACTTGGCTCATATTTTCATACTAGCACTCTCACACATATTGTTTATATCATCTAGAAGTTTAACAAACACGTAAATCAATAGTAAGGTGCCACTTGCATGCAAACCAAGGTGCACATCTCTAGAATGGCTTGCTTATTAGAGTAGGTCTGCTAAACTCTATTGGGTCTCTAGTAGTACTAATTCTAATATTTAAGAGTGATTCAAGACATTTGACAAAAAGTTAGCCCTCGATCAATGTAGTTAACGATATGATCAACAACCTTACGTAGTCTAATCCGGAAGATCCACACATTAGATTTTTTATTGTAACTTCCCAAAATCCTCAAATATTACACATAATCACATATTATAATTTCATGACAAACCAACAACTGGATCTTCATCTACAAAGGTCATGTGGCCTCATTTGATTGGTCAAATCTCATCAAACAGATATCAAAATTAGATTCAACGCACCAAATTTAGCCTAGGAAGACAAGATAGGTCATCAAGCCCACGAGCCACCGCCAAGCGGCAATAGGTGCCCCGGACTTGCTGGATTTTCCAACTAACACCAAAATGACTCAAATACACCAAAATGAATATCGTGAGGAGTGGAGCAAGAGCTATACCTTCGCCGGAGTCTAGTTCTGCAAAAAAAAAATCATGAAATCGACAAGGGACCATCAGAAATCTTCAAAATTGATGAACGTCGATTCGACGTTACCGGTGCTCCAATAGCTTGAATTGTGGTTGGGTTTTGCTGTTGGGGTGAAGATGAATTGATTGGTTGTGGTGGATGACGTTGACATGCACAGAGGAGGACGATCATCGCTAACGAAAATCTGGGAAAAAGGTGAAGCTTGGCTCGCCGTGAAAATGAGGCCAAATGGGGCAACCTGGGGGTATTTCTTGTTCATGAGGGTGAGACGGTTTAAATGGTGGTGGAGGGGGCAGATTCCATCCTCGGAATCGGTTAGAAAAGCCCCCTGAAATTTGTCGAGAAAATGGGTTAAACCTTGGTAAGGAAGAAGAAGTCCAAGTCGCACATGGGTCCAGTCCCTCCCCTTTGTCTCCCCCCCCTCTCTAGCTATATATAAGTGCGTAAAAGATTAATTTGCCCTTGCCTTTTCAAGCTTATATCTCTTTAGTTACAAATCCGATTGGCAAAACGGTTTTCGCCTGCACGTTTGTGTTATCGAGCTCTATCCAAAAATATTAAGAGTGATTTCAAAAGGTCAATGGATTTTTTATTGTTATTTACGAAAATCAAACTTTAAGAAGCTAGAAATCAATTAATGAAAGTAAAATAATTTCACAAAATTGTGAGGCACAATAATTGAACAGTGAAATTCGGGAATAAGATTTCACATCGATACAATTTCAAAACCTTTGGACAATGTGAGAATGCGAAACGTAGGTTAGCATTTTGAAAATCGTGTTTGGGTGCAAAATTAAGTTGCATATGTGGAGCCAAAAACAATCAAGAGGTGACAGGTGGATTTTTAGGTAAAAAGGACAAAATTACCCTTGAGGCACATCGAGATTTCTATGCACGAGCAGTGGACAATCATCCCTCAATCAAGTCAAAGGTGCCTAAATAAGTAACAAATTCAAAATTATTTCATCCATCCTCACCCTGTATTATCCACAAAGTAATTATTCCATAACCTCCAAAACATTCCTTTTAAATTATGTTAATTGGCTAATTAATGGATTTATTACCTAATTAATTCATTAATTGCCAATTAAATCACCAATTGCACCCAAAACATACACAAGAGGCCGGCCACCCTCTCTCCCAAGGGGACCGGCCATGCTCTATATATTCAACCTCATTTTCTTTAAAAACCTAAGTTCTAACACTCTTGCAAAACTCCCAAAAACTCTCCAAACACTTTTCTCTCTAAATTCTAACTTTGGCATCGGAGGTTCTTCGGCTAAAGCCCCCCATTCATCATGGGCGCATGAGGCTCTTGGCCTTGACCTAAAGTGTTATTTGTTTTGTAGGTGCAATTTTGTCCAAGAGCAAGGAGAAAGAAATTTGCATCCACAAATTGGTGCTTTCATTGAGAGTTGAGTCCTACACTCGTAGAAGACTCTCGCATCCAATGTTTTCTATTTTCTTGTCCATTTGTAGATTTTTCGTACGTTCTTATTTTTAGAAATTTTTATTTGCAAAAATTCTTTGATAAAACGTAAAAGAAAAGTAATGGCTAGAAATTTAGAAAATTCAACAAGTGAAAATTCCAATATTCAAGAGATGAGACTGCGACAAACCACGAGGCTAAATGTGACAATAAGTAGAGCAGTATCACCACTACGAGGCTCCACCATGGTAACCATCGCAGTGGCCACCACAACAACCACCCGCGGCGAGGTCTATGACACCACTACCACGGCCCAAGCCGTGCCATCCACGACCCACAACACCAAAGCCACGACCCAAGCCATGTCACTCCAAGCCCAACGCGTTGCCAAGCCGAGCCCTAGCCTCTCATCCACGTGCGCCACAGACCGAGCAGCCTACTCCTCTGGCCCAGCCTGCTCCTGCCGAGCAACTCACTCTTGTGGCCCAGCCTGCTCTCGCCGAGCAGCCCACTCTTGTGGCTCAACCTGCTCTCGTGGCCCAGCCTGCTCTCATGGCCCAGCCTGCTCTCGTGGCCCAGCCTGCTTCTGTGGCCTTTCAAGCAGCCCAAATCAATCCAAGATTAGTTCAACCGTCCCAGCTCCAAATTTCCGGACCGACGATCGAACCAGGATCATTTTCACCATATTTTTCTTCAGATTTAACATTTCCCAACTCAAATCTCGCACCCGAAGTCTACTACACTTCCACTACTCAAAGAGACGCATTCCTTCCAAGCTATTCCAACCCAAATAGAGAATAACACTTGTCTCGACAAGTCATAGAGTTGACGAACGCTCTCACACAACAGACAACCTTGGTGAACCAATTCTTGCAGTGCACCGAGATGCAACGTGGCCCAGACGAGTGTCCCGAAGTAGGACAAGGGCAGACAAAGAACCTTTCTAGCAGCGTCTCGACAAGTAACCACTCGACCAGCCACGAACTAAGCATTCAGGCAGTTTATACTCCCGATTGGGCCCTCGAGATAGCGTATACTCTTGTTTTAGCGCGTGGAGGAGCATGCACTCTCGATTAGGCTCACGGACGAGCGTACATTCATGGTTGGGGTCACACTCCGATAGTCAACATGAGCAACCTTTCAGGCGAATGTTCATTTGCGACTAAGCCTGGAAGGAGCATCATCCACCTTACATCGGAGTAGACAGCATGAAGAACGGAGAGAAGCAGTCACTCAATCCGGCTCAAGTTCAATCGGCAGCCTATGAAGAACTTGCTCGCATGCTAGGAACGCACCACATGAACCGCATCCAGGCTTAGACGAGCCAAACATATGGAAGAGCAGCATAGACCAGCAAGTCGAGGTTAAGGGCAGCTGAGAGCTCCGCTACCTTAACAAAGGCAAATTCAGGAAGAAGTAGAGAGACTATTGACCAAGCGATTGGGTAATTTCCAACACAACAAGGTCCCCAACGAGGCACTACGACGGAACATGACCAACATAAGTAGGTCACCCTTCACAGACGAGATTGAGCAGGTAGAGCCTCCACTTGAGTTTAGCATGCCACATTTCATATATTTCAAAGGGGATGAAGACCCGGAGAGACACTTAAAGCACTACCGAAGCGCAATGATCCTTTATCAAAACAATGATGATCTCATGTGCAAGATATTCGCCACCACTCTACAAGGCGAGGCGTAAGATTGGTTCTACACCCTGCTGCCACAATCCATCCGGAGTTTCGACGAACTTTCTTTGGTTTTCACTAAAGAATATTCATCCTATCGCTTAATAAAAAAGAAGTCAAATCATTTGTTCAACGTCAAGAAGAACCCAAAGGAGTCACTTTGCGACTATGTGAAGAGGTTCAAAGCAGAGAAGGCAATGATAGTCGGCTGCAACGACTCGATAACTATAACATTTGTCCAAAAATGACTTACAGTAGACCACTCGCTATTCGAAAAATTGATCATGAAAGAAGATCTAACTTTGGCAGATTCTTTCGCTCTAGAAGAGAAGTATACACTTTGGGACGAGGCTTGCCAATGCACATTCAAGGACTTGAAGAAGTACCCAACATCACCTCTCTACTATCCAAACTGGAAGTAGCAGGTGACTTATTCACATGTTTGACGGTATCTAAAGCAGCAGTAAGCTTTACCATAATGCGAGAAGAGCTGGGGGCCCGACTACCTGTATTCTACAGTTCAAAAGCTTTCCTCGATGCTATTAGAAATTCAAAAGCTAACTTTGGCAATAGTTGTTGTAACCTGGAAGCTCAAGTTTTACCTTCAAACGCATGCAATCATCCCCATGACGCACTATTCCGCCTAATCCAAACACACGATGATAAAGGCGTAAGACCCTGGTGGATGTAAAGTTTTCTGACGAATGCAACAACTCTGCCCAAAAGACACGCCAAGGGTAGACGAACATTGGAAGGACACACTCGAAAATAAGTTTTGTCCTCGTCGCCTGTTGACCCTAAAAACTACCAAGCCTACGTCGCGCAGGCCGAGTAATCTATAAGCTAACTACGTCCTTTGGTGAATGCGGGGCGTGCCGACTCGTCGGCCGAGCTCGGCCGAGGAGTAAATTTGTTGATGTTGGGTGCGCGGCTGACTTCTACGTCTTGCGATTGCGGCCGAGAAAGGAACACGTCTCGGCCTCTTGGGCTCTCGAACCTGAAGACAAGGTTACTATTCTTACGAAGTTCAATATCAAATTCAGCTTTCAATGTGCCGAATGCAATAACTTGTAACACCTCACTTCGTCGAGAAGGCTGATGAGATGACCTCGACCAATAAGGATTCAGAAATCCTTCTCGACCGAGACTTGGATAGGTAATCAACCGTCCTTGCCGCAGTGCTGTTGATGCCAACGGAAGATGCTGCGAGATCGGCTGATTCTACAGTGATAGAGCTATCTATGCCGACTTAAGATATCACCGGTTGCTTTCACAGTGCTGTTGATGCCAACGAAAGATGTGTCAGCGAAAAGAGAAAATAAAAATCTCAATTGTTGAGAGAGTTTGCGCAGGGCAGTTGTGTGTTGAATTGAAGCCCTTTCACTATGTACAGCCTCTTCTATTTATAGCAACGGATACCCTCAAGTCGAGTTAAAACCCTACTTGGACTAGGACTTCTTATCCTGATCAAACATTAACTCGGCCAATCCTATTTTCACTATGATTGTGAACCTAGTCCTTTATTGAACCGAATTCACCTCCGGTTTATTGGTCCTGCTGAGACTCCTTATTGCACCAGGACTCGACTTGTCTTACGTCATGACCTAGCCGTCCTAGGTTTGGAGGTCCACGTACTGAACGATCTATAGCACCCATGTCGCAAGGCTTTTCGGGCCGAGAATGATTCTATACTCGGCCCAAACTAATATTATGGGCCCAAACATTGTCCCCTCGCTTCTGAGGTCCTCAGCTTGAATTCTTTGGTCGAGCCTCGACCTTGAAGAAGTGAATCTACTACTCAGAACCCAAGTGCTCTATTTCCAAGGCGCATTTATTGAGCACGATTGCACGATCTTGATCCTGCTAACCACCACACTACGTGGCATTCTTTCATAGGGCTAATCCCTAATAATGACGTTTGAAGTGTGCGGCTCCCTGAACCGTCATATCATCATGGCTTTATTGCTGAACACCACCATGCCACCTCGATTTATGAACCATTCAGCATCGTACAGACGTTAAATCGTCTTTCATCATAACTCTCGCCGTCACATGCAATCGTGCGTCTCCTAAAATACGAAACCCTCGGTCTTCTCAACTGGATATTTTGAATGTTCATAATGATTAGCGAATTTCCTGGTCGATTTTACCCTTCATTTCAAATTTCGAACAATTGCCCTTCCCTCCATCGTCCTATAAATACCGAAATCCTCTCATTTGTACTTCTACGCTTTCCAATTTTCTGAATTTCTTGCCATTGCTCTCCCGTGCATATCTTCCTTCCAAATTTTCGTCTTCAACCTTTAACTCAGAAAGTTCTTTTCCTGTCATTCCTTCAAACCATTCATCATTGCCTCCTTTATCTCCAAGTTTTCCAAGGAGTACGACCAATGCCAGAAGATCATCGATCGGAGTTCAATCAAGACCATCCGATTTGAGAGCGACATGAGCACCCCTCATCAAATTTTGGGTTCTCTCTTTAAGGCGGCGGTGTCATCGACCATTACTGCACTTCTCCAGGAGCATTGCTTATCACCCTTGCTACAAGGGTTTGACTGGTCGAAGTGGGAGGTAGCGAGGCCCCAAAGCTCTTGGCCCTCGACTACTACAACCTGGGCAGCCTGGGTTGTTCGAATGGAAAAAATCTTCGGTGAGCAATGGAAAGCCCTAGGCATCTACGACGCAATTCGCCTTTCATCTATGGAGATCATTCTGGACAAGGAGCTCATCCTAGCGGTTTTATGCTTTTGGTGTTCGGCCACTAACACCATGGTCCTCCCTCTCGGCCCCATTGGTCCCACAATCCTCGATCTTACTGCCATCCTGGGGACTTCCCCGACTGGAATCCCAGTCGACTCTGCCCTTTTTGGGTACCCGTCAAATCTTAACTTGAGAACGCTCTTTGATAAACGGACTCTTGAGACACTAAGCGCTGACGGCCAAACACCCCCAAAAGAAGAGGTTCACAAGCTTCACAAGAACTTTTTCAACTATAACACCCTCTACCTCCATTTTGCCGGCCGAGGAGAAGAGGCGCTGCGAGAAGGAGAACACGATGCCTTCCTCTTCTATTGGTATAACAAGTTTATCTGTTGTACCAAATCCAACAAGTGTCTGGTCGAGAATATGCCAGTGGCCGAAGCCCTAGCTAGTGGTCACACTCTGGCACTCAGCCCGGCCATTATCGCATATCTCTTACGCTGCTTGGCTGACATGACCCTGGATAAGGTCGACCCGCAGCAGAATGGTCCCCTCTGGGTCTTCCAACTCTGGGTACAGGTCTACTTTGCTCCTCTTCGGCCGACGATTGCTGATTTCTCGCCCAAAGAATCGCTTGGCCCTTAGCTGGCTTTTCGGCCAATCCCTCCTCACCAAGCCGAAGAAGTGTTCAAATACTTTTTCGCTCTCGACGACCTTTCTGATGACGAATTCATGGTCTGTCGTCGTCGGGAATACCCTTCATCAATCAGACTTCTTACAGCAGCGTGGGGTGAGGACGAAGATGCTAACCTTCGTCAATCCTGGGGGTCGTTCGTGCTTGCCCGCGATCTGCCTCTCGGCTGTGAAGGTCGCCGGGCGAGTTGGGAAGTGTACCATCCCAACTTTCTCGCTTGGTAACTTGGCTACCTCCAAGGTTGCCCAGTCCTCATTCTCTCCTCATGGTCCGTCCTAAGCCACGGGCTCGAAACTGGTTCTTCAGAGAAGGAGTGCCACGACACCAAAAAAGAGTTCCAGGAGCGGTGCCAGAAATTTTGCCTTCGACTGGCCACTTCAGAGTCCCTTTGCACCGACACCTTCGGTGATTGGTGGGAAGAATATACCCAACGGTTCTTTGGTGTTCCGGTCGAAACCGTTCTGAACAAACTCTTTGGTGGTCGACCTAAGAAGGTTTCTGCCCATCCAGCCCAGGGTAACGATTTATCTCTACCTTTTTCCTTTAACTTTTTGAACTATGAATCGGCTTTGCTGACTCGCTCTTACCTTCACAGGTGGGTAGGTTTTTAAAAAAGGTGGAAGTAGTCGCTGCCGCCGCGGTCGAGAAAAAATAGGTCGTCTCGAATAGGGAAAAGACCGCTGTGCAGGCCCCGTCAAGCAAACGGCCTCGTCAAGAGGTCGAGCCGACTATCAAACCTCCTCGGCCCACCAAGCGAGTCAAAAAGCTTGCGAAGAAAGGGGAACGGGAGATTCACGTTATCTCCAGCCAAACCACGGGGGAGACGACTCCTAGTGTTTCCCTTTCTCCTCCCATCGCCTAAACCTTGGTTGAGAGATGGCCAATTTCGACTGAAGAAATAGTCCAAGAACGACTTGTTTCTAAAGTTGGTAAACCCACCGTTGTTCCTTTGGTCGAAGCTGCACCTGTCCTGGAAAAGGCAGTCCCTGCGACCGAGAGAACTTCCCCTGCAAATCCAAAACCCTCGATCTTCATTTTGGAAGAGAGTGAAGGGAGTGATGAGGTTCCACTGGCGAGTCGCCCTCGTTCCCGTCATCAACTTCCTCTTGTGTCCGAAGTGGTTGCCCAAGTCGGCCCTCCCACGGCCGACCGTGGCAAACGACTGGCCGGAGAGCCAGCAGCGGCGACAGAAACGCCTGCTCCTTCACAGGACCAGAACCTCCATTCTTCGTCTGAAGTGGCTGTCCCGATCGGCCCTTCTACGGCCGACCGTGGCAAACGACCTGTTGGAGAGCCAGAGGCGAAGGTGGAAACGCTCGTTCATCCTCAGGACCAGGACCTCGATATTCCTCCGTAGGAAGCCACCTCGGCCTTCGTAAGTGTCCTCACCGCATTTCCTTGATTATTTTCCTGTTCTAGAACTCTAAACCAGGAAAGTACTAACTGTCAGGTGCCTGTACACTGTTTTCATCAAAAATTCTATGCACCGAAGGGTGTTATCTATGTCTCTTGGCCGCCTCAGTGGCCATCGAACGTAGATAACCTCCATCGGCCGCGTGAGCTGAGAAGCAATCTAAGATACTGGGCTCGACCATTAAGTTCTTTAGGTTCGAGCAACGATCCTGAAGACATGGCCGAAGTCTCATCTCGACAGGTTTAAAACAAAACCTTCTTGTGGTCTTTTTATGATTTCCTTGAGCTTAACCTGATTTTGTGTGCAGGCTTCATGGGAAATAGAATTTAAAGCCCTCTTGTCCAGCACCACTGAAAAGGCTGGTTCTTCGGCCACCACAACTGATGCTGCTGACTCAACTACTTTAGCTCAGTTGCGAGAGGTCCTGTCCCTTTTGGCGTCGCAAGTACTTGAATGCAAAGGTCTTGACTTGCTCAGTGCATGTTTAAACGACCTCGAAACCGATGGTCAATTGAGCGGCGAGGCTATCGTTCAGGCGTCGTCTGCCTTTGAGCAGGTTCGAGAGACCTTTAGTATTTTCGAAAACGCTCTGAAGGTCGAACAAGACTTACAAGCTGCCACAGCCGTCCAAGATACTCTTCGCCCAAAGATTGATGCTTTGAAGGCAAAAGGAGAGGCCTTGGCTGATCTCGACCGTCAAATGGCCGAATTAGTGAAACAAAGGTTGGCCATTGCTTCTGAGCTTGCTAAGGATTTCGAGTCGGGCGGCAAAGCTTGTTTAACCGAGTATGCGGCGAGCACAAAATGGGTCGAGCAGCTAAAAATGGACAAGAAGAACCGGCAGGCCGAGGTCATAATGGGCGAGGTGCAGTGGCTGGAGTTGAAGGCTCTTCTCGGCACCCTTCTTCCTTCTTCACCTTAAATGTACACTGATCGATTACCTCGATTGTAATTTGTTCATCGGCCTTAATGAAATGAAATTTTTTTATTCCTGCATCTCCCATGTGACTGGATAGTACTTCTTTAAAAACTTCCCATTGATTGGCAATTTGTGAACTAAACTAGTCCAGTCTCTAAGATGATATGCCCCTTTGCCGTATATTTTATGTACAACGTACGGCCCTTCCCAATTTGGCGACCATTTGCCGAACCTAGGGTCCTTTAGTCCTACTGGCAACATCGTTTGCCAAACCAATTCTCCCTCGCCAAATGTTTTTTGTCGTACCTTTTGGTTATAGGCGCGCTCGGCAATCCGTTTTTGTGCCACCAGTAAGTTATAGGCATCAAGTCGGGCTTCCTCTAAATCTTTTAACTCCTGGCTCATGGATTGATTATATTCGGCGCTGAACAAACTACTTTGTTCAATTAGTCGCATCGAATTTATGCTTAACTCGACTGGTAACATTGCATCGTGTCCGTAGGTTAATGCATACGGGGTTGTTCCGGTCGCCGATCGTGGTGATGTTCGATATGCCCACAAAACCTCATTCAACTTTAAATGCCACATGCCGGGCCTTTCCTTTATTATTTTCTTGAGAATGCCGATCAACACTTTATTACTTGCCTTGGCCTGCCCATTTGCTTGTGGATAATAGGGTGTAGATTGTTCAAGCTGGATTTTCAAACTCGCCGTATATTCTTGAAACCTCTCGGCTGTAAAGATTGTGCTGTTATCGGTTATAATCGTTTCTGGTACACCGAATCTGGTCAGAATGTGCTCTTCCACAAAGTCGCAAACTTCTTTAAATGTTAGCTCGGCATATGACTTAGCTTTGACCCATTTAGTGAAGTAATCGGTTGCTACCAGTATCCATGCGTGTTTGGCAACCCCGGAAGATGGTGTGATTTTGCCGATTACGTCCATGGCCCATCCTCTAAACGGCAATGGTTTAGTGACCGAATGTAATGATTCGGCCGGGACCCGCTGTATAGGACCATGAATCTGACACTATATGCACCCTCGTGCGAACTTGATACAATCCTTCAATATTCGTGGCAAAAAATAACCGTGTCGTCGAAGCAAACACCGCATTTTTCGTCTGGACTGATGAGCTCTGCAAATCCCTTCATGGACTTCTGTGATTGCCTGAGCACTCTCCTGGGGGCTGAGGCATAGCAGTAATAGACCATCATCGCCCTTTCGGTATATCTCATTTTGGTACGTGACATAATTTGTGGCGTGAACTCGTGTCTTGAGGTTATGTTTGCCATTGGGATTGTCAAGGTATTGCATAATGGGCTTTCTCCAATCATCTGGTATTGCCTCGACGGCACAAACCTCTATAGAGTTTTGTCGGTCTAGCAACGAAGGTAAGGACATGACTCTCATACGTATCACGTTGTCACGTCGGAGGACTTGCTGGTTAACCAAAGCCGGGTATAGCTGTCGTAACACGGGTATTTCTCGACCTAGCTTGCCCCCCAGAAGTTATGCACCGGAGGCGATTTGAGCCAACTCGTCTGCGTCGGTATTATGGATCCGAGAAATATGTTCAAATGTAATACCGTCGAAAGATTCGGCCAAATAGCTGGCGGCCATGTGGTAGGGTGCCAAGGTGCAACTCATGCATCGAAAAGACCCATTAAGTTGGTTAATCACAAGTTCAGAGTCGCCGAGGAAAAGGGCACGGGGGGCCCGCAAGTCATGAAGGAGGCCAAGGCCGATGATAAGGGCTTCGTATTCGGCCTGATTATTGGTGCAGTCGAAATCCAACTTGAGCGAAAAATACCAACGATCATGGTTAGGAGATTGAATGACAATGCCCACGCCGGCCGAGGATGAAGTACTTGAACCGTCAAAATACATCGTCCAGTAGTTGTCGCGTGTTTCAACCATGCCAATTTCAACGTCGGTGTCCCTAAAATCGTAGGGGGAAGGGTGTTGAGCAAGGAAGTCTGCCAATGCCTGGCCTTTGACAGCTTTCTAGGGCACATATTGCAAGCTAAACTCGGACAACGCCATTGTCCATTTCCCAATTCGACCTTTTACAATTGGCCGGGTAAGCATGTACCGGATAACGTCGGTCTGGGCAATGACTTGTGTGACCGACGGAAGCATGTAATGCCGAAGCTTGGAGACGGTGAAGAACACGGCGAGACAAAGCTTCTCAACGGTAGAATAATTGATTTCTGGTTGATTAAGATTTCAACTGAGGTAAAAAATAGCCTGATCTCGCCCGTCATCGTTATCTTGGGCGAAGAGGCAGCCGATGGACTCTTCAGCTGCCGAGATATATAGTTTGAGAGGTTTACCATGCCGGGGTGGAACAAGGACAGATGGTGTCGTAAGGGAAACTTTGATTTGTGTAAACGCTGCCTGATGCTCGTCGGTCCACTCAAATTTATCTGAGTCCTTAAGTTTCAAAAGCGTCGAGAACGCTTTCATTTTACTTGCTGAGTTAGCTATAAATCGGCGGAGAAAATTTATCTGACCGAGTAAGGACCGCAGTTGTTTCTTCGTCGTCGGGGGTGGAGCACTGATGATTGCACGTGTTTTATTTTCGTCCACTTCAATCCCACGGTGATGCACTAGGAAACCAAGAAAATTATCGGCTGACACACCGAATGCACATTTGGCAGGATTCATTTTGAGATTGTGTTGACGCATACGGAGGAAAACCTGTCGGAGATCATCCAGATGAGTCTGCCGTTGTTTGGATTTAATTACAACATCGTCGATATAGACTTCGACGATGGTTCCAATTAAATCATGAAATATGGTGTTCATTGCCCGTTGGTATGTGGCACCGGCGTTTTTGAGGCCGAATGGCATAACAACCCATTCGTAAGTGCCGAGTGCCCCCGGGCAGTGAAAAGCAGTTTTGTGCACATCAGCTTCGGCAATGAAAATTTGGTTGTACCCGGCATGTCTATCCATAAAGGATAAGATCGCATGATTCGCCGCGGCATCGATTAATAGATCCAAAATCGGCATTGTATACTCATCTTTGGGAGTTGCCAGATTCAGATTTCTGAAATCGATGCAAATGCGCAATGCACCATTTTTCTTTAAAACAGGAACGATATTGGCCAACCATTCAACATATCGAGCTGTCCGAATGAACCCGGCTTTCAAAAGCTGAACTAGTTCATCCTTGATACCGAGTTGCACTTCGATCGAGAAGCGTCGAGGTGGTTGACGGAAGGGTTTACATCCAGGTTTAATACGCAACTCATGCTCGACGAGAGTACGATCTAAGCCAGGCATTTCATGATAGCTCCAAGCAAAACAATCTTTAAATTCCTCAAGCAGGGCACGAAGTTCGGCCTTCATAGGTTGGGGAAGTAAAGCACTAACAAATAAAGGCTGTGGGTCATCGGCCGTCCCAACATTAATTTCCTCCAAGGGATCTTTGACTTGGGGTCGATTATCTTCGAGCTCGGCCGGGGCGGCTTGAATTTTGTCAAGAAATAAGACAGAACCATTATCTCCTTCGGCGAGGAACTCGAAGAGGTTAACGCCCGAATTTGGTTGTTTAGATATAGTATACCAATGGGCCAGCAGTCGTTCCATAGTAAATGAAACCGTGGCCCTACGTTTTTCCCGATCGGTGTCAAACATCGGGGTCGGGGATGAAATTAGCTAAATCGAGCCTCGTCGAATCCTGATGGACAGTTTCGGTGCCAACCTCGATAGCTTTTTAAACAGAAATCCGAGTCGACCGTCCTTTGTCATTGAAACCCTGTAGGGTGATATAGCCGACGTGGTCATCATAATACCGTGTTTGGATCATGTTAGTTTCGAAGGGCTGACTATCAGCCGAGTGAACGATGACTGATTTACCGTCCCAGAAAACTAGCACTTGATATAATGATGAAGGAATACAGCTGGTTTGATGAATCCAGTCTCGACCGAGCAGTGCATTATACTCGGTCTTGGAGTCGACGATAAAAAAGGTGGTCATGTGATTACGGTCGGTAATATTTACCACTAAAGGAAGCACCCCTTTGGTTTGGGATTTGTCTCTGACGAAACTGCTCATTGTGATCCCAGAGGGAATGAGTTCGTCATTGGAGCGACGTAACGCCTTCATGATGTTTACATGCATGATATTGACCGTGGCTCCGCAGTCGACAAAAACTTTGGAGACTGGATACCTTTCGATATGGGCCGTGACATATAATGGCTTTAAATGATGAAGTTTGGCCGATGATGCACGAGGAAACAATTCGGCCAAAGCTGCTTTGATGTTGTCATCTTTTGTTGTCGAGTCGTCATTAGCAACAGTTACAAAATCAATGTGACCGGCTTCCTTGGCAATTACGTCACCATCAAGGAAATTTGGTTGGGATGTGCTCGACTGAAAATCATTGGGCAAAACATGGACCATACTGATTTCCATGTTATCCAGGACCGACGGGCCCATCGGGTTACCATCATCCTCGTCCGCCTCTTCTCACTCCTGGTTACCGACTGCGGCATCTACTTGCGGTGGAGTAGTACTAAGAGATTCTTCTGCGCCTTCTTCAATGGTTTGTTCTCGCAGTGTCTCTTCAGAAGCCTGTTTGTTCTGTGCAGATACCTTCGGTGCGTCTGAAATCGGAATTGCGTCTGGGATTGAAGCCAGGATACGAGCTTGCTCTTGGTACATTATACAGGCATCCCTGGTGTCGAGGTAGGCATCCAACCGTGCAACTCGTGTTATTTCATCGGCTGTGAGGCCGAAGAGAGAAACGGCCGAAAAAACTTTGAAGTGGTATCGTAAATATTGAAGGTCCTCCATGGAGAAAGGAAGGTCGGCTGTATCGATGTCAGTATATGGGTCGACTTCAAAACCAAGGACACGAGCTTCCCGTATGTGCTGGAACCTAGCTTTCAATCCTGGGTCTGAAGTCCTCTGAATGATTCGCTTGGCATCTGGGCAAGTTAGGACAAGATCTATTGTGTCCTGACATGCTTTCGGCAAACCATACAAATCGTTGGCCGAATGTTTCTTATGAAACTCTCGCATATATTCCAAGGCCTTCTTGAGGAATGGTGGATGTAAATTCCGTCGAATTTTGATCTAAGGCTCTTGTGTGGCTGGCGGGGTCAATTTGCTTTCAGCTTCTTGCCTGAAATGCTCGAGACGTGCCTTCATCTCCCCAGGCCGAAGAAGAAGTTTGATCCGTTTATCAACCTCTTCGAACATGGTTTCGATATCTTGATTGACCAGCCATTTCCCTTGAACCAACTCCGTCATAATCGTTGGAGGTGGTCGTTCATCGTCGATAGAAATTGTGTCCTTCGACCGCTATTTATGGACCGCAGTTTTTTGGGTTGCCCGTTGGCGGGCCATGCAATCTATTATTTGGTGCTGGTGTTTCTGGGATTTGGACAGTGCAGTGTAGACGCCTTTCGAAGAATGATATGTATACCAACGTTGGTCTCTAGGTTCGGGAGGTTTGAAAGTTTTTTGGCTCAGCGATGATTCCGAGCTGCTAGAGTTACATATATAGTAGTCCTTGTCATAAAATGAAGCATCAAAATTGAGGCACCGTCTGACTGAAGGTGTCTCTTCCATCCCCACTTTAGGACCGAGCCTATAAAAAACCCCTTGATGTTGGCCTACATTGGTCACCTTTTGCTGGGTTGCAGCTGTAGGTTATTCCATTATAAGCGGAGAGGACTTTCCTTCTGGCTTAATGTTGACCTTTGCTCTACATTTACTGCATAAAATCGTCGTCCCACTGTCTTCATCAGTACTGTAATCCATCATAGGCTTGACAATAGCGGGTCCCGTTAAAGCTGTAGGTGGTTCGTTTGAACGAAAATCGGCCATGAAATGTGGCCGAGAGTTCTGATTCTGAAAGCGTTGCGTCGCAACAGCTTCGGCTTTCCCTTTCCCTTTGTCCTTAGGTAGGCACGCATCGACCATATTTACTGTTGCCGTGGGGAACGGGTCAGTATCAACGCTCATCTTCTTTTCTGGAAATCTCAGTTTGCCATTATCAATCCAGCTTTGGACGTTGTCTCGAAACACGACGCAATTGTTTGTCGTATGTTTGCTTGAATTATGGTATTTTCAATATATCTTTCCTTTAAGCTCTTCGGCCTTGAGAATGTTGTGCCCAGGCCGAAGTTTGATGATCCTCGCTGATAACAGTTGATCAAAAATTGCATCGGCTTTTGTAATATCAAAAGTATAAACTTTTGACGGTTTCAGTGTTCCTTCAGTGGTCGAGCGGGTTTTGACTTCCTTAGAGTCAACTTGAGTCAGTGCCTTGCAAACGTATGGCTTATCTATCACTTTCTCAGCTGCATCCACGCTAACACATTCATCATCGGTCGATGCATAATTGACAGCGGGATTCTTGTAAATCGTCCCTCGAGATGAAGCTTTCGAAATCTTTTCCTCGTGGAGCAAATAATCATACTGCTCGACATATTGGGCTAATTCATACATATCCTGAAAGTTTGCCCCCAAGAATTTCTTTTTGTATTCGACGTCAAGACCGTTCAGAGCAAGTCTGACGAATTCGACTTCGGGGAGAGGTACTCGGCACCAATTCCTGGCTGATTTAAATCTGGTAAGATAATCCATTGGTGACTCGTCGGATGCCTGAGCAATCCTTACTAGCGAGGATACTGACATTTCCATCCCCGGCCGATAAAACTGCTCATGAAATTTCTCGACCAACTCCTCCTAGCTCTGGACGGAATTTGGTGGGAGGTTGATATACCAAGCAAACGCTGAACCAGTCAGCGAGAAATTGAAAAGTCGTAGCTTGTGAAAGTCACTATTGACGTCTCCGCATTACGCGGTGAAACGAGCTACATGTTCTAACAAGGATAAGGATGATTCTCCGGCAAAAAGGCTAAAATCCAGGATTTTGAAACCTCTAGGGTATTCGAACTGTTCCACATAAGCTGGATACGGGTGTATAAACTTAGGGAACTTCGGCCTTTTCTTCATGGCCGAATCGATCATCCGTTGGACCTCGGTCATATCGACGGGTGTTGCTTCCACTCTCTGGTCGGATCCGTTTGACCTACTATTCGATCCTCCTCCTCTCTCCAAGTTAATTGGTTTAAGCCGAGCAGGGATTGGCTCGGCCGGTGCACTTGGTAATAAATTATTCCTCGGTGGCAAATGCTGGGCAAGATCGAAAGTTCTACCGTCACTGACCCTACTAACCAGTATTTCAAGTAATTTGGTTTGTGCCTCACTGGTATTGCGTATCACGTCATGAAGTTTATCGATTCCTCGACTAAATGTCTGTTCAACCGTCCAAGATTATTCGTCAAACCGTTTTCGAAGAAACGACCTTGTTGGTGGATCAGATCCTTCGCCACCATCTTCGTCACAATCCTCTATTATCCCTTCATTGAGGACGCACGTGTTCCTATCGGGGATTTCGAGGCTGCGAAACTGACCGTCGAGATTAACTTCCCTTTCTCGGCGAGTTACGCTCGTGGACTCAGGTGTTACGGCGCTGATGGGATTCTGCGCCTGTGGCACACTGTGTCCTATGTTCTGAGTTGGTAAATCGGCTGTTGATTTTCCCATAGCTGTTTTCTTTTTTACCGATCATGTTTCAATTGGCATGAACTTCGTAGTTTAGCACTGGGTCCCATTAGGCGTGCCAAAATGTTGACCCTAAAAACTACCAAGCCTACATGGCGCGCAGGTCGAGTAATCTATAAGCTAACTACGTCATTTGGTGAATGCGGGGCGTGCCAACTCGTCAGCCGAGCTCGATCGAGGAGTAAATTTGTTGATGTTGGGTGCGCGGCTGACTTTTGCATCTTGCGATTGCGGCCGAGAAAGGAACACGTCTCGGCCTCTTGGGCTCTCGAACCTGAAAACAAGGTTACTATTCTTACGAAGTTCAATATCAAATTCGGCTTTCAATGTGCCGAATGCAATAACTTGTAACACCTCACTTCGTCGAGAAGGCTGATGAGATGACCTTGACCAATAAGGATTCAGAAATCCTTCTTGACCGAGACTTGTATAGGTAATCAACCGTCCTTGCCGCAGTGCTGTTGATGCCAACGGAAGATATTGCGAGATAGGCTGATTCTACGGTGATAGAGCTATCTATGCCGACTTAAGATATCACCGGTTGCTTTCACAATGCTGTTATGCCAACGGAAGATGTGTCAGCGAAAAGAGAAAATAAAAATCTCAGTTGTTGAGAGAGTTTGCGCAGGGTAGTTGTGTGTTGAATTAAAGCCTTTTCACTATGTACAGCCTCTTCTATTTATAGCAACAGATACCCTCAAGGTCGAGTTAAAACCCTACTTGGACTAGGACTTCTTCTCCTGATAAAACACTAACTTGGCCAATCCTATTTTCACTATGATTGTGAACCTAGTCCTTTATTGAACCGAATTCACCTCTAGTTTATTGGTCCTGCCGAGACTCCTTATTGCACCAGGACTCGACTTGTCTTGCGTCATGACCTAGCCGTCCTAGGTTTGGAGGTCCACGTACTGAACGATCCATAGCACCCATGTCGCAAGGCCTTTCGGGCCGAGAATGATTCTATACTCGGCCCAAACTAATATTTTGGGCCCAAACATCGCCCCAAAAGATTCTACATAGGAGCATTATATACCGGCTATTGAACACCACTTCCTGCTACGTGTCACACGGTCCCGGCTGACCCTTACACCATAATTCAACTCTAGAGTGGCCTAATACCAGCAGTTGAGCATCTCTTGTTGTGTGTAACATGGCCCCAGCTCCACAACTCCCTACCATGCATTCACGATGCAACAGAGCGGCCCAACGACGTCATGGAGGTAGCCGAGCATGCCCTAGCCTCGTCTGCTCCACCCGATGGAGACTTCTAGAATTTGCATGTCCATAGCGCATCCAACTACAAAGGTTCGAGAACAGGCGTAGTCCTTGTCACCCAGATGGTTAAATGCCTGAGCATGCAATCATTCTAGGCTTTAAAGCATCCAACAATGAAGAAGAATACGAGACCCTACTAGCAGGCCTCCGAATGGCAAAAGACTTGGCGGTGAAAAAGCTTGCAATTCATTATGATTCCCAGCTAATCACTAGCCAGACTGATTGAGGCGTTTTAGACTTCCACCCTCACTCAAGTTCCACAGGCAGATAATGCTCACGTGGACGCACTAGCCGGCCTAGGCTCCGCCCTTGACCACCAACTCAAATGCTCTATTCTGATGGAGTATCTAGACTAGCTAAGCATAGAGGCAAAGCCAGAAACCTATGTGTCACAGGTTAATATAACTCCAAATTGACAAGATTCCATTATAGACTACCTGGTCAATGACACATTCCCCACGAAAATATTGGAGTCTAGGAAGCTCCAAATCAAGGAAGCATGCTACTACATGTGGAACGACATTCTCATCCGAAAATACCAGACCACATCTCCGCTGCCTAGCACCTCTCGATGACTTGAAGGTTCTAAGCTCAATCCACAAAGACGTTTGTGGAAATCACTCTGGAGGTCGATCATTAGCACATAAGGTTCTTAACGCAGGCTATTGTTGGCCTACCATGCACCGAGATGCTAAGGAGTTATTACAAAAGTACGACCATTGCCAACGTTACAAGCTTATACCATTACTACCTGCTAGCGAGTTACATCTGCAGAAGAATCTTTGGCCGTTAATGCAGTGGACAATCGACCTAGTATGACCTATGTGGCCTGCTACTGGAGGCAGAGACATAATGATCGTGGCAATCGATTACTTCACCAAATGGGTATAAGCAGAGCCCAAGATGACCACGACTCAGACAGACATAGAGCACTTCGTATGGAGGATTTGCTGATTTGGCATACCTCAATCCATCGTCATCAATAACGACCCGCAATTTATGGGCCAAGATGTGACGAAGTTCTTCTAAAAGTATGACATCAAGCAGCACATGTCCATGCCAAAATATCCTCAAGGCAGTAGGAGAGCCAAAACATCTAATAAGATGATCATTAACTGCCTCAAGAAATCCCTCACCAACAAAAAGGGAAAATGGCCAGATGAACTCCCCAGATGTCTATGGGCATATCACAGCACCAAAAGATAAGCAACCGGTGAGACTCATTTCTCTTTGGCATTAGGCTCGGAAGCAATCGTTCATCCCAATGTCATCAAGCTAAGTATCACCGCTCTACAACCAAACATTGAGCAAAACAGTAAGGAGATGACCACAAGCTTAGATATGGCAGAGGAGAAACGCGAGAACATCATCACCTGCATCGCAGCCTGCCAACAACAGCTCATTTCCAGCTACAACAAAAGGGCCAAGATCCGACAGTTCCAGCCCGAAGATCTAGTCCTAAAAAAAGCCTTCATCACTATCTGCAGAGAAGGCTCCAAAAAGATGGATCCCATTTGGGAAAGTCTGTACAAGATCAGCAGAGTAGGCGGCAAGAGTAATTACACCTTTACCACCATGAAACAATAAAAAGATCGAAAAGCAGTGAAGTGCCTATAATCTGAGTAAGTACCATGTGTGACCTCCCGCTACATAAAATCCCGAAGACTCAAATAGCTCGATGGGCACCACCTCACAAGCTGATGACTATCCAATTGTTATGCAGTTCCTACCTTATAGCTAAGTTCTCGTTCGTTTCACTCGTTTTTCAATGAGGAATTCAGAAGTAATCACAACTTGGCTCGGTTGAATACTTACAACAACTGATCACTCATGCACTTCAAAAGATGATTGTGCCCTTCTTAGGGACTCATCCTAGGAATTGCGCCCCCCAATGGACCAACCATGCTCTCCAATACGATAGGGTAAACTAATTGCTCTCCAGTACGAGAGGGTAAACCAATTCCCCGACACCCACATGGGTCAACTTTCCAAGACAGAAGGATAAACTCTACACTTTTAATATGCAGATGTGGATGAGTTAGGCTGCCCTAGTATAACTAGAAGCACGATGGCTTGCGCCGGGATTCCTAGAAGTAGCCATAATGGTCTTTTTTCAAGGCTTAGCTAATTGAAGGATTTTGGGTTTCTTGGCCTAATCCGTGGGGAACTGGGCCCTAGAGACGGATGAGGCACATTACGCAGTACACCCTATAGACGGCTGCCCTAGAACATAAAACCACGCTAGACTTATACAACCGCACATTCTTGTGAAAGGTTAAACAAACTAGCGTACATATACAAAGTTTTATCCACCGTCGACATGCTACACAGTCGATAAGCTTCACCTCTGCCAAGCGCAGAACAACCTACACCAAGTCCTAAAGTGTTGTGATACTTGCTACGCAACCTAGGAAATTGGACAAAGCCAAGGTTAACAGCCTAGTGGTTGCGCGGGCTTGTTAACTTATGTAAGTAAGGCATCCAGCTGCTAAACCTATGGCTAACAACTTTACAAAGTTCTACACCAACACCTACAACTGCATAAGTTACGCGGGCCTGTCTCCTTATAGAAAAGTAGCACGCCTGCCACTGGTCTATAAAGTCTAAAGGTTAGGGCATGAACAAAAGAAGTAAAGATGAAGAAAAGCAAATGAAGCATTTTTATAAACAACTAGCAAAGGCCGAAGGAGTTCAAGCAAAACAAGAGCTACAAGGAAAAATGAAGAAAATCCTAAAGGCAACCTAGAAGACTACACTTCATCACCTTGGACATCCCATGACTACTCGGTCACCACACATTCAGCAGCTGCAACGCTTTTAGCAGTGGCATCATCCAGCACTTCACCCTCGGCTGCCCCAACCTAGGCACCAACTTCTCAAACTACTTTACCAATGAAAGCCTCAAACGTAAAAGCAAGTAAGTCTTCCGGAGAAATAGAGAAGGTCTCAAAACCTCGAGCCTATCATTCTCACCCTTTAGCTGCTCATCCTCATCAAGCAGACCAACACGGATGCGCTGCAATCATCCACTTCATTCTTCAGACTTTCGTTGATCTTCAGTACACCTTGAAGTTCCAACACTTGGGCTTCAAGCCTATTGACGATTCTCTTGAAGTGGATCACTTAATTATAAGAAGCAATCAACTTTTCATCCTTTGCCTAAACAGTGAAACGAAGCTCAGAAATTGTAAACTCAAGATCTTGAATATGAGGTATGTAACATCCAATCTCATTCTCTGCACTTTCATACTTAACTTGGATCGCATCAAGCTTAGTTTTCAAGTCAATAATGTCTTGGTGAGCGGTCTTAAGCTGCAGAGAAGTGGAGGTATAAATATTAGACCCTTTCAAAGCAACAAGCTCAGAATCCAACCTCTTTATCTCATCGGCCGAGGAATAAGCTTTAGCTACCATATTCTTTGCCACCTTCTTAGCAACCTTGCTATATCTACATCATAGCAAGTAGAGTAGTCATTCTATGTTGGGTTGTATGATTCGCAAAGGAACTTGGGCAAACAAACCTTTCTAAATGCCATCAACAAACTTGGCACAAACGTCCATGTCTTCAATAAGACCTAGTTTCAAGAGTACACAGATCTCAGTAGCCTCCCCAGAAGCAGGCTTAATGGATTTCTCACAATTGCCCACGCGAGTAGCCTCCTCCTTCCCAACAGATGAATCAGTTTCAGCAGTAGAGGGAGTTGGCCTTAACACCATTTTAGTAACAGAGTCCACCTTATTGCTCTTCATAATAGCAAGCCTTTCCGAATGAGAATCAAACTTTGCTCCTAACGAACGTCTTGGCCCAGATTTTGGCATTAAGGGTATGACAAGACCTCTACACTGAGCAATACTATCAGTAATCGTACAAGCCATTCTCGATATGGTAGGCACGACATGCTCAAATCTAGTAGCTTCATTTTTCTTCTTTTTGGAAGAAGTCATGTCAATCACAGGACTCTCGGCAGTAGGCGGACCTTCACAAGCAGCGGAGGAAGTCTTCAGTTTTCTTAACCGGCATATATTGAGCAAGCAGGGAAGATCTCTTCTTTCCACCTTCATTCATAATAGGCTCCATGACAGTGTTCACACGAGTCAATGCATCTGCCTCGATCCTCTTTACCTTCTCACTCTAGAGCAGCCCATCATTCTCCGGGCGAAGAGAACTAAGCAACCAATGCCATTCACAGTACTCAGTAGGGAAGCTTAACCCATACTGGCTTTTCCTTCATTTTTTCTCTTGGACCAGCATGCAGAAGGCCTACATGCCCAGCATTCTAGCAGCCCATGAGGCCCACGACCTTTTCATTTCTCTCAATAGCGCGGCGTTGGCCCGCGTTATGACCAAGAGCCCAAAGGACAAGAACCATGCAACTTGCGTAGCACTGTGCCCCAGTGCCTCAATTCCCGGCCCTAGCCGCACAAGCAGCCCTTGGCACTAGCCAAGCCAAGCGGCCCAAGCAATGGTCCTTGCCATAACACCTCCTTGGCCCATGCCGAGCAGACTCCTGGCCTTTGCCAGCCGACGTGCCGCACCACCCCTACGGTTGCCCCGTGACAGCACTATCCAAGAAGAAGACAAGGAAAATTAAAATTTTCTTACTTTGGTGAGGCACAAAGAAGATGGAGAAAGCAACGAAAGACGGTCATTTGCACGGGTAAGATGTAGAAGATTGCTAGAGGAGGGGGAACAAATATCCTTTAAGCTTTCTCTCTCTTGTAGGGTAGAATAAATTGCTCTCCAAAGTTGATTTAATAAGGTGGACTTAAATAGGCTTTGAGAGAAATTTATTTCCCTTTCCTAGAAGGATATAATTTCCAATTAAAGAGGGAATCAACATCAAAATAGGAAACAATCTTATGCTTCCTCAAGCAAGAAGATCTCTACACTTATTGCCCTTTCCTGCGAGCAGCCCAACAGGTGTGGGGGCATTTGTGGAGCAAAAAATAATCAAGAGGTGACACGTGGATTTTCGGGTTAAAAGGACAAAATTACCCTCGAGGCACATCGGGATTCCTACGAGTGAGCAATGGACAATCATCTCTCAATCAAGTCAAATGTGCCCAAATAGGTAACAAATTCAAAATTATTTCATCCATCCTCACCCTATATTCTTCACAAAGTAATTATTTCATAACCTCCAAAACATTACTTTTAAATTATGTTAATTGGCTAATTAATGGATTTATTACCTAATTAATCCATTAATTGCCAATTAAATCACCAATCGCACCCAAAAAATACACAAGATTCCGGCTACCCTCTCTCCTAAGGGGATCGGCCATGCTCTATATATTCAACCTCATTTTCTCTAAAAACCTAAGTTCCACCACTCTTACAAAACTCCCAAAAACTCTTCAAACACTTTTCTTTCTAAATTCTAACTTTGGCATCGAAGATTCTTCAGCCAAAGCCCTCCTCCCCATTCATCATAGGCGTGCATGAGGCTCTTGGCCTTGACCTAAGATGTTATTTGTTTTGTAGGTGTAATTTTGTTCAAGAGTAAGGAGAAAGAAATTTACATCCACATCATAGATTTTAGTATAACTGTTGGCTACTTTTATCTATTTTTCTTGTTTTCGACTTGAACATATACCGCATCAAGTAACCTTTATCATAGATTTTAGTATAACTGTTGGCTACTTTTATCTATTTTTCTTGTTTTCGACTTGAACATATACCGCATCAAGTAACCTTTATGGCTTAGAGATTAGCTCCGGATTGTTGGGAGTCCAAAACTCAAAACCTAATCCCTAAGTTATAAGCTTCACTGCGTCCAAAGGAACATTTTTAAATTAAACATATGAGCAATTAGAAAAGTGGAGCCAAGTATGGAATACAAGGAGAAGACGTCAATGTTAGGTCAACTAACGCGGACAAGTGATGGTACTGCTTTGGTATTGCCAAACAAATACAGACATTTTGATAACATATTTATTGAGTAAAATATTGGAGAAAATTGATGTGGTGATTAAATAGAACTTATTAACCATAATTGATGTGGTGATTAAATAGAAAAACTATTTAAAAAATATGCAAGTTAATGACTGAATTCATAGATAATTAGGTTTCTTTGTTATAACTAACCCACACTTTGCTAAAAAAAATAAAAAATAAAAAATAAAAAAACTAACCCACACTTATTATAATATTTTTTTGTGACATATGTGTCCCTAAATTATATGATTTTTAGATGACGTACCAGATAAATCTTGATTTAAATCACTACATTTTCTTTGATTCTTGTTCTTTATTTATCCATGAGATGATCTCAAATAAGCAGGTATAGAAATTATAATGGTAAGCCACGATCGAATCTATGGAAGCACTATTTTTTTTTTAGAGAAGTACGATATTTATTGATATAAAATAAAACGTACAAAGTGGAGGATAGTATGCTTAAATGGAACTCAATAAAAACCTTGTTGGGGCTTTTAACTCGATCGAAGGAAAAAAGAGCATCCCGCACAAACAACTAACTTTACCTATCCTCACACCAAGGGAGAAAACAAACAAAATTATAAAGATTTGTCTTCCATAAGAGTATCTAGCAATAGCCCAGGAGTAGTCCCCCTCCATTGAAATTCATCAATCCTGCCAATCGCAGATCGAGCAAGTCGATGGAAGCATTGGTTTAAACATTCATTTTAGTCTCAACTCTAGGAATAATTTTTTTTGCTATCTTTTTTTGAGAACCACTTAAAGTCCCAACTAAAAGGTGAAATGACTTGTCATTATCTCAATTGAAGTACGGACTTCAACTAGTCATCGGGTTCCTCTAAAGGATCTCTTAGTTATTGAGAGGGTTGCCAAAAAACAGTATATAAGGTGTACTCTGTAAAACTTACAAGTAAATCAGATAAAAAAAAAAAAAAAAGTAAAACTTACAAGTAAACCAGATAAAGAAAAATAAAAAAAGATATATTTACATTAAGAATGTGAAAAAATAAATTAGTTTCGAATCTACTGCACAAGATTCTGACTTGTTAACGAAGAACGGAGAAAATTTCACTAGTTGTCTTCGAAAATGAGAAAAATATGGTTAATGAACCTATGAACCTATACTTGTCACAATTCATTACTCTGACCCACTTACCTAAAAGTCTTCACATGTAGTTATATTTTTGTCTGAAATTAGTATGCAAGAGCGTTGAACTTTGCTGATTTGTTTTACATTTGCTACTGCACAAATCCCATCAGTTTCGCCGCCCGTCTGCTATTTTCCTTGTCACTTCTGAAAGAAAAAGATATTAAAAAGAAAAAATAACAAAAAATATAAAAAAATTAACAAAAATTAAAAACAGAAGTTTAAACCCATGACCATATCCGAAGAGAGGAAAAAGCAAAAATTCCGGACCATGCGTGGCGTTCCATTGCCACCCTTCCGCCGTGAAGTACTGAATGAGTGACCGAGTCTTTCGATCCGACACGAAATACTTGCCGCTTCTCCATATCTCTTTTGTCTTGTCGCAAATTGTCATATATCGACATAGAGCAACAAGAGTTTGTGCCGTGTTTAGCTTCTCCATATCCCTTTCTGCCGTAAAAAAACAGAAGGCAATCAATACACCTCGATACGTGTGATACTCCATCACATATCACATATATCACAAATCACCTTATCCAAATCCCAGAAACCCAAAATCCCCGCTTACCCAGTTGGGCTTCTCCAGCGCAATTCAATGGAGAAATCTGGGTTCGGCAGAGATGGCATTTTCCGGTCACTTCGGCCGCCGCTTGTCCTACCCAGAGACCCAAATCTCTCAATGGTCTCCTTCCTCTTCAGAAACTCCTCCTCCTACTCCCATAAGCCCGCGCTCATCGACGGCGAGTCCTCCGAAACCCTGTCCTTCTCGCAGTTCAAGTCCAAAGTTATCCAGGTCTCCCATGGCTTAATCAATCTGGGTATCAAGAAAAACGACGTCGTCCTCATTTTCGCCCCCAACTCAATCCAATTCCCCATTTGTCTCTTCGGGATTATTGCGTCCGGCGCTATTGCCACCACCTCCAATCCGCTCTACACTGTTTCAGAGCTGTCCAAGCAAGTCCGGGACTCTAATCCCAAGCTGGTTATAACAGTCCCGGAGCTCTGGGATAAAGTCAAGGGCTTTAACCTCCCAACAGTGTTCTTAGGATCAACGGGTTTTTCGGGGGAATCCCACGTTGGATCAGCCTCAAAGATTCGAACTTTCCATGATTTGATCGAGTCTGCTGGATCTGTGTCCGATTTTCCATCGGTTAACATTAAGCAGACCGACACAGCTGTCCTGTTGTACTCTTCAGGTACAACAGGGGTCAGCAAAGGGGTAGTTTTGACACATAGGAATTTCATTGCCTCGTCTCTGATGGTCACAATGGATCAAGAACTTTCTGGGGAGATGCACTATGTGTTTCTTTGTGTTCTACCAATGTTCCATGTGTTTGGGCTGGCAATTATCACCTATGGGCAGCTGCAGAAGGGCAATGCTGTGGTCTCGATGGGGCGATTCGATCTCGAGAAGGTTTTGATGGCCGTTGAGAAGTATAGGGTGACACACCTGTGGATTGTGCCTCCTATAGTGCTTGCTCTGGCGAAAAACAGCGTGGTTAAGAAGTTTAACCTTTCGTCGTTGAAGCATATCGGTTCAGGGGCAGCTCCGTTGGGGAAAGAGTTGATGGAGGAGTGTGCTAAAATTATTCCTCAAGGTGTAGTAGCTCAGGTACTAAATTATCTTGCTGGTTTTGATTGTTTTTAACTTGGAAGTGCGATTAATTCCTTTGGTTCGGTTATTTTATGATATCGGCATTGTGTTTAGAGTTTGGTGTTTGATTGAAACCAAATGGCTATAGGCTACATTTTCTTGATTCAAGTGCAGTTTTCAAGCAGTCATGTGTTGTAGTCGTCATGTGTCTTTTTACACAACAAGTTCGAATCCCCTTTCATAAATTGGAGTAGTTTAAAATATAGTCAAATTATAAGAGTTGCATGTTTCTAATCTGTGAGTAGGCAAAATTCCTTGAGTAGCTAATTAAATTTAGCACAAAGTTTGAAGTAAGTGGATGACAGTTTATGCCACAATTCAACTGATGTCAAATGTGAAAATTGGGTGGCGGTAGAGTTTGAGGTTCTCAACCTCATTCGCGAAGTTAAAATTTTTTCATGTAGTAGCTGGGAGGATAAAACTTCTTTCACTGATTCAGAAGTTTGCTTGGTTTTTCAGGGCTATGGTATGACAGAAACTTGTGGAATTGTTTCGGTGGAGAACACACTAGCGGGGTCTCGACATACTGGTTCAACTGGCATGCTTGTTTCGGGAGTTGAATGTCAGATAGTCAGCGTAGATACACTGAAGCCTCAACCTCCCAAACAGTTGGGAGAGATATGGGTTAGGGGGCCTAATATGATGACTGGTAAGTGTGTTTGTCAACATTCAAAAGTTGTCCTGCACACATAGACGTATTAATCGTCTCACAGAAAGAAATTATTCTGCATTTAATTATAAGAGAAGTCTCATTGCATAACATATAAGAGAAGTCACAATTTTTGTGTGTAATGATATCGTTCAAATTGGTGCAGTGCGGTAGCATTTTCATGTGGCATATGAGGTTTATGATTATGATTTTCAGTATCCTAATCAATTATTTAAGAAGCAAAGCTCTAGTGCTGATGCTTTGTTCATCCCAAGCAGGGCATTGCATTTGCCAATATAAATCACACTCTCTTCCCGCAAAATGTTCACTCTTTACCTCACTGAAGAGCTGATGCGGAATGTTTATAAATGTTTCCATGGTGTAAATTTAAGTTGGGTCTGCTGGCCTTAACTAAATATCATGCAATACTAACAATGCAGAAGCATGCAATAATTTATTTTCCATCTGAATTTCAGTTACCTCACCATTTATCTTGTCTAGCATTGAAAAGTTCTTCCTTTCTGTTTCATTGAGAACTGTCAGTTAAGGATGCCTCGGGTCAATATAATCGCCAAATATAACAAGCTTGCAAACCCTTGCTTCCAATTTGGTTGTTTTGTTCGCCTCTTGTGCAGATATTAGTAGGATATTTGTTCAAGTTTATTTTGTGTGTCATGGGGTTTTTGGTATAAAAATTTATAACACCATGATTACTAAACTCATTTCAGGGTATTTCAACAACCCACAGGCCACCAACGAGACTATAGATAAAAATGGTTGGGTACACACAGGAGATCTTGGATACATTGATGAAGACGGACAACTTTATGTAGTTGATCGAATCAAAGAGCTCATTAAGTATAAAGGTTTCCAGGTAAATTCTTTTGCTAGAGTTTAAACAATTACTGCATGAAATTTCTGCTGGTTATCTCTGCAAAGCTATTTTTTATGCATAAAAAACCCCATGCCAATTTTCCTTTAACATAGTTGTCTCTGCAACTAGATACTTTGGTGGATCATGGTTGCTATGCTGTCAGAATTCGATTAAAAGTTAATTATTATCTTTCTGTTTGTGTTTTTTCATAATGGATTCGTACTCTCTACACATATGCAATTATTCAATCATGTTTTCCTTGCTCGGTTGGTCCTCTGCTAGGTGGCACCAGCTGAACTTGAAGGGCTGCTAGTTTCTCACCCTGAAATATTAGATGCGGTTGTCATCCCGTGAGTTTGCCACATACAAAACTTGTCCTAACTGCCTCCTCTTGAACTTAATTGAATGATGGGTTTATTTCCGTCCTGCAGGTTCCCTGATGCTGAAGCTGGTGAGGTCCCCGCTGCATATTGTGTACGTACGCCAAATAGTTCTCTAACTGAAGAAGATGTCAAGAGCTTTATTGCTAGTCAAGTAAGTAGGAAACTTCAAAGGATTATTTGGGATCCAATTTGATTTCCTTGATAAAAAATTGCTCCTGTGGCAGGTTGCATCTTTCAAACGACTACGAAGAGTATCATTCATAAACAGTGTCCCCAAGTCAGCATCGGGGAAAATCCTCAGAAGAGAGCTCATCGAGAAAGTGCGGTCGAAAATATGAAATTGTATCATGGCTCCTCATTGATGCGATGTTTGCTTTATCGGGAAGGCTTGTAGGAACACTACAAGTTCCGTATGCTTGTTTTAAAGTTGCAGGTATGTTACGATATTCAGCTGTGCTGCCATTCTTCATAGGGAAGAAGAGCAGGACGTAGCTCTTAGTACCAACTCTCTACGATTCTCTTCAACAATCTGAGCAGTAAGTTTTTGGATTTAAACAAAGAAGAGCAGTTTCATTATGTCTATATAGAAACTCCTATACCCAAAAAGAAAAATAGCAACAACCTCAGTACGTTGCTTTTAATGCAAATTATTTATATTTTTCATTTCACCATAACGAGTATACGTACTTTTCGGTGGATCTAGCATTCTTGCCCGAAAAGGGCAGAGGTATATCATTTTACCATATGGAGTATACAGTCTTCTTCTACAGTATTCAGCCTTATGGCCACTATCTTTGATGAATTGTAGTGCCCATAAACAGCTTGAATTTCTCTAAAAACGTTTTCAGTCATTTTAAAAGCATTTTAGTTTATTTGACACGGTATTTTCAGGCTGTTTCAGTCATAGCCTAAAAATAATAGAATAGGGGGTTATTTTGTTGTGCTCTTGCTCACGTACATTTCCTAATAAAAACGCGATGCTGTTGTTCACATCTTACAAAATTATAGCAACCCTTTGTTTCTTTTTTTTTTTTGTTGAAAAAGTATAGCAACTTAAAAAGTAGATTTAGTTGCACACGCATCGCGGGTGTGCGCAATGCTAGTAGAGATAAACAAAAGAAATATTGGGAGGAGAAAATCCAGGTGTGTTTTTCCATCTCACACGATTTATATACAAAGGTTCATGAATAATTAATTGAAAATTTTCATGGAAAGAGTTTGGGGCTAAGCTTATTTTAACTAAAAATCATGCCATAACTTTATTTAAAGAAAAAAAAATTAATTAAAAAAAACCTTTAAATTTTAATAAAAAGGATAAAAGAACTTAATTTTTAATGAGAATGACACAATTTTAATATATACACACACACACACACACAATTAAAAAAAACCTAATGCGAGGGACTCTTGCGTCCATCACAGACACCGATTATGAAACTCAACACTATTTATGAAAGTGAATGTACTACACTATTTATTGGTCCAATTTCATAAATAGTGCTTAATTCTTGGTCCACTTTCATAAATAGTGCCTCATCCTTGATCATGTTTCATAGATAGTGCATTGTTATTGGGTTCAGTTTCATAAATAGTGTCTTTTTCTTGATCCGGTTTCATAAATAGTGCCTAGTTATTGGTTCACTTTCATAAATAGTGCCTAGCTCTTGGTCATGTTTCATAAATATTATCTAGTTCTTAGTCCAGTTTCATAAATAGTGTATAGTCCAGTTTTGTAAATAGTTTCTGCCTATTGGTTTAGTTTTGGAAATAGTGCCTAATTCTTGTTTTCGTTTCATAAATAGTGTCTACTTATTAGTCTAGTTTCATGAATAATGTCTACTTATTGGTCAAGTTTTATAAATAGTGTTTGATTCTTGGTTTAATTTCATAAGGTTTGAAACTTAGACCATTTTGGTCATGTAAAAGCACCTATTGCGCCAAAAACAATGAACCCATAAGTGATCCTTTAGTTCAAAACCTTGAGAAAATTATGTTCTCAATAATTATATTTAAAGAACTATTTTTAATTACCAAATTAAAATTTCCTCATATTTTTTACACACCTACAATAATAAATGTAGCTCCCCATCCAATTTCTTGAGCTTGGGTGTCATCTTGGAGAAATTTTTCCTCGTACCTGTAACACAAGTGATATATTACGTGTTATTACGTAAGTGGTGGGAAATTTTATTTTTATGTTATTATTTTTTTAAAGAATCTCACAACTTGTATAAAGACATGTGGTATATCACTCTGGTGTTCCAGGTATATTGAAAAATCTCTCGTCATCTTGATACTATTGGGAAACAATACTGCAAAAATAAAACTTGCAAATGTGATTCAATTTGAAGTCTTTTTCTTATTCTAAGCAAAATAAAAAAAAAAATTATTAACGTAGTTGACAATGGGAGAAAAAAAATTGGAGTATGGATAGCCGGGGGGGGGGGGGGGGGGGCGGGGGGACACGCCCAATGCAAGTTGGTTTTTTAAGTTTTTTTATTTTTATTTTTTTTAAATTATTTTGTCCTTAATATTAAATAAAGTTAGTGGATATTTTTTTATATTAAAATGTAAAGATTTAAAACCCTTTTCATTAGTGACATACCCCGATCCGGAATGTCCGCAAGGATTTCGAATCGAGTTGTGCTAGCCAGCACTTGGAAGATGACGAAGTCATAAAGTGTAGTGATGTGGAAAATGTGAATAAATTTAAATCTAACAGTGCCTAAAAACATGAGTGCGCCCACGCGTTCGTACCATCGTGTACTTTGAGAATACGGTAAAATAGTAGCTTGTACGTGTCATGAAATGGCGGTCCACGAAAGTCAACAGTCTCGTCACTAGAGGTATTTTTGTCAATTCACACATTTAAAATACTAAAATTGAAAAATTAGGGACGGGTTGTCACAAGTTTTTCTTAATTATTATCATATTGGCACTAAGTGGACAACTACACAATTAATAGTATTTACAACATTCCTCTTTGGATGTTTGTCTATTAATGATAGTTGTCTTGATAAAACCTTCCTTAAAACCCAGTGGGACAAAACCTGAGCCATAAAATCGGGCTCCATGTTTATGAAATAATGATTAGTTTTTGGATGCAATGCTGCCTCACTAAAAATTTGCCAGTAAAAACTCAATGGGATAAAAGCCTAGTCAAAGAGAAAAAAAAAACATAACACACTTATGTCCAGTATAGCCTATGTATATTGTCGAAGACCCCTGGATGAATAACTCCGTTTGATGAGTGACTCCCCTTGATGTCTTGATTTGACTGGTCATCATTGTCAAGCATGGAGTAATACGTGAATTTAGTCTTCAACAAATTAAATTTGAGTAGAACTTAACTCTAAGAAGTGGGAATTTTATCGGTAATTGACAATAACCTTTTGTATTCCTGTAAAAGTTTAGAGAAATACCAAAAAATATATATTGAAAATATACAAACTAAAAATAGCACTTTACTAAATTTCATGGAGGATATAAGACTTGTTTTTCACTTTCCTCGAAGCTCTCTCATAACTCGCTGCCAAAAGAACGACCTACAAATACGCATTAAGGTATGGAGGAGAATATTATAGTTCGTGCTCCTCTAAAAGATTGCCAAGGAGTAAAGTAATTACAAGAAAAAATTGAAGTGCAAATCTAGTACCACTCTCCAATTTTACGAGGTGAGCTAAACAATGACTGACATCGTTAGCAAACACTTAAATGAACTCAAATCAAAATTTCGGTAAGCTTGAAGTGAGACTTTTTATGTGTGAAATAACACGGCCAGAACGAGAGACACAGGACCAAGGGTTGGCTTTAGCATACCCAAGTTTTCAAAGATGAACTTTTCTGGCAATTGTTATTAGCATTCTAAAAATTCTATTATGTCTTCTTACAAATGTATTTTTCTTTAAATTATAGAAAGTTTGGAGAGTAAAATAAATTTTTGGAGTGTCAATAAAAATTCTTATTTATTTTGTGTTAAAGTAAGGATGTGGTGGAAAAATTAAAGCCTAATTGACAAAACATGAATTTAGCCTACCCAAACACCTAAATTTCACTTCATACTACAAGAAAAACAAATTAGGCCACCCCTATGTGAATTCCGAGTTGAGATTCTCTCCGGATCTTTGTGTTGGGAGCAGCCGGACCTAGAAATCTGAGCTATTTAAGAGAGAGAGATCCGGATTGTTCAAGGACTTTGTTTTCTAGGAGATGGATTGTCTGTCCTCCCATTTCCATACTCTCCCCATCCCCTCCTGTTTGTGTGGTCACGTAAGCCACGTCAACATTTTAGATTCCTATTACTTTTTGTTTTATTATTTTTATAAAAAATTAATATAAAATGTTAACGTGACTTAACCGTGACTATACTTTATATGAGAGCATGGGGAGAGTATGAAAATGAGAGGGCATGCAATCCACCTCCTGTTTTCTATGGGGTGGGCTAAGAGATAGGCTAATGATGACCATATAATTTAAATCAAATAGTCCAAATTTCTAAATCCTGTTGTCTAAACACAGAGATCGGTAAATAATTTTAACTCATAAATTTCTAACTCCACACTTGGACATGACCGCTTGTGAGACAAAGCCACAATGAGGGGGAGCTAACCATATGGGCAAAACACAATGAAGGGGAGCTAGCCATTTTGTTACAACTTACCAAAATTGGATATTATGTGTCTTTTCAAAGGTGAATTGGCTTGATTGTTAGATTTTTCTTCTTTAATCTACTATGTTTTAGGTTCAAACATTATCCTATTTTCTAAGTGTTGAATGTCGATAGTAATAAAAAAAAGAAAAACTAATGAAAAAGGTTTGAAAACTTTGAGTTTTAACGATAAGGACAAAATAAAGGGTAAAATGAATAGTACCATGATTGGCCTTTTAGTGTAAAAATATGATTTTTCGTTAAAATAAACAGTATCGGAAGTTTTTCGTTAAAGTTCTAAAAAAAAAAACAAATCATCATTCCTTTGCATAGCCCTCCACGTTCAAAATGAGAATATGAATTGAAAGTCCACCATAACATAAAGGCATATTGAATGGAAGCCATCAAGCCACAGTTGTAAAGTGCAGCCTTGACTTTTCAATGCTCCTCCATATTTAACTTTTCAGTTCGGGCAGGGAACCCAGGAACCCAAATTTAAATGAAGCTCCAAACTTTCTACTTCTCAACCACAAACTAAAGTGAACACATAGTAAAACCTGGCAGCTAATAGTATAGACATTGAAATTTCGGTAAATAAATCTTCACCAACGCATTAAAATTACAACTTTCACTCATTTCACCAATATCATACACTCACTTCACCTACAACCTCCACTCATTTCACCAACATCATACACTCACTTCACCTACAACATCCACTTACTTCACCAAAAAAAAAGGATGGTGGTAATTCATTCTCAAAGCTTACAAATAGGCTTCTCCATCAAGGTATCAATCATCCTAAAATTCACAAATACATTTCTTTACTCCCAAAATGGAAGAGAATACTCCCCACACATCCAAAATCCTTGAAGTTTTGAAACTCTAAAGCTCTCAAACAAATCCCGAAGGATCAAGAAAGCCCTCTTTGTTCTTCGTCAAATCCTCCTTCGAGATCAAGCCCCAACGGCCATTGAAGAACTTCCACCAATTCAAGATCAAACCTCGACGGCCCTTGAAGAAATTATTCATCGTTCATCATCCGTTCATCCTAAGATCAAGCTCCAACGACCCTTTGGATCAACAACATCAACAAATCCACACATCCAACCGTTCTTCAAGATAAAGCCCAAAAGCCCTTAAAGATCTATTCATCAACTATTCATCCTAAGATCAAGCCCCAACGGCCTTTTGGATCAACAACATCAACAAATCCACAGAACTGTTAATCCTAAGATCAAGCCCCGACGACCCTTTTGGATCAACAATATCACCAAATCCACACAACTGTTCATCCTAAGATTAAGCCCCGACGACCCTTTAGATCAACAACATCAACAAATCTACACAACAGTTCTTCAAGATCAAGCCCTGACGGCCTTTGAAGAAAGCTCCCAACCGTTCATCCAAGATTAAGCCTCAACGGCCCTTGGATCAACAACATCCATAAATCAACACCTTACGGAGATCGAATTAGAGGATCAAGTTAAAAGAGATCGTAACCCCAAAATCATCAACCTGACCGAAATATTTCTTTGTACACGTTGTTCTTGTTTCAGGAATTTCCGTGTTCACAAATTTGGCATGCCTAGTGGGACATTTCTCCACCTCTCATCTCTATCTTTGAATCCGCAAAAAGCACAAATGGCATCAAAGAAGGCTCAAGTTATTCTCGCAACCAATGCAAGGAACACAAGCGTCATCACCGCAGGTGGTGTCACTTCGGGCGTCACAACTCGAAGCAAGGCAAGAGCTCTTTCTGCCACCTCTTCTACCCCTGCATCAACTCTGCCGAAGGAATAAGAGCACATGAGGCACGAACCTGTGATCACCCTGGCTTCGCTAAGGGCGTTAAGGGAGGAAAACCTAAGGAAGTACTCTGGTTCCATGCCTTCCGATGTCGACTCAAGCAGCAGCTCAGCGATGCAAGTCATGACCACTAAAGCGACTTCAATCGATAAGCAGCTGGCTCATATCAATGAAGCGATCGCAAGGCTAACACGGATTGTGGAAGAAAAATACTCACAAATCGTTGCACGCGTTAATCAATTGGACGCGCAGCAGGACGAGAAACCAGACCTAAAGAGTAATCCACTAAAGAGAGGAGCTGACGAAGAAGATGAGCCTCTGGTGGAGAAAGCCGATGTGAAGCCAGAGCTGGACCAAGCAGCGGCACTCATGGGATCTCTTTCTATCCAGCAACTGCAGAAGATGATCGCTAGCACCATCAAGGCGCAGTACGAAGAAAGTTCACATGACTCCGTACTATACTTAAAGCTTTACTCTAAAAAGATTGACGCTTTGAAGATGCCGAGAGGTTATCAACCACCAAAGTTTATGCAATTCGATGGAAAGGGAAACCCAAAGCAACACGTCGCCCATTTCATTGAGACCTGCAACAACGCGAGGACAGAAGGAGATTACATTGCCAAACAGTTTGTACGCTCGCTGAAAGGAAATGCTTTTGAGTGGTACACGGACCTGGAGCTTGAGTCTATCAACAGTTAGGAGCAATTGGAAAGGGAATTCCTCAACCGCTTTTACAGTACCCGTCGCACTGTGAGCATGCTAGAGCCGACAAACATGAAGCAATGGAGGGATGAGCCAGTCATAGACTACATCAACCGATGGCGCAATCTAAGCCTCGATTGCAATGACAGGTTCTTGGAGATCTCTTCAATCGAGATGTGTATCCAAGGCATGCAATGGGGGTTACACTATATCTTTTAAGGTATTAAACCATCGACCTTTGAAGAGTTAGCCACCCGTGCCCACGACATGGAGCTGAGCATTGCTCACCATGAAAAAAAGAGCCAATCACCATCAAGAAGGATAAGGTGTTTGCCCTAAATGTAGATAAAACTGGGAAGAAGTCCGCCAATGAAGCTTTTACTGTCAACACTGCGCCCATCAAGACCTCCTCTGCGCCTATCAAGATCTCCTCCAAAACCAAAGCAAAGGAGATAAAGAGAGGTGAGCCTCCTCGCACCCAAGACAGGTACAAAAGCACCTTGAGGGAATTGGAGCAGAAGGCGTACCCTTTTCCTGACTCAGACATGGATGCAATGTTAGACGACTTGCTGGAAAAGAAGGTGATTGAGTTACCAGAATGCAAGTGCCCTGAAGAAATCAATCACGTGAACAATCCTAGGTACTGCAAGTACCATCGTATTGTGAGCCATCCTGTTAGCAAGTGCTTCGTCCTCAAAGAACTCATTATGAAGCTAGCACAACAAGGGAAAATCAAGCTCGACCTCGAAGACACGACCGCAACACATACTACTACAATTGCATTTGGATCATTCGATCCCGTGCCTCTCCAAGCGACACCTGACCATTCCTATCAATGCTCAAGTTGCACGATACCTTCTGCGCAACCATCACCGGGGGCAAACGAACAAGATGCACATACCGATGATGAAGAAGGATGGACATTGGTGACCTATAAAAAAACAAGGAAACCAAAACCACAAGTCACAAGACCAAAGGTGGAACAAGGGAGAAAGCACCATCGCCGCAACAGTAGGAAGCCCAAAAGAAACATAAAAGCTGTTAAGCCAACGTATGTTAGGGAATCTATGGAGCAAGAGCCACGCATTCCTATCTCCTTGCACGAGTACTTCCAGGATGACTTCTTCCAACAGTGCATTATCACTGCATGTCACATGGTCGAAGTAGAAATGGAAGAGCCCTCAAAAGGCAAAGCTATCGCCACTGAAGGAGAAAAAACTTTCACGTTTGAAGAAGGTCTGCCAAATACACTTTAGCATCGAGGAAGCACTACGATTACCAAAGAAGATGCGAAGAGCACTGGCAGCAGTCTTGGCAAGTCCTGATGATCACGAAGTGCAAGAAAGCAAGAACGAAGGCTTGAAGCTTCGGCCACATGAATGTGTGATATGAGCATATTTATGCGACTGAGTTAGCTTGTTCTCATGCATTTATGTTGTTATTCCTTAGTAGTTTTAGTGTTTAAAGTCATTTTTGTACAATTTCAGGTTCTAAGGACAAAGTATGCAAAAATGTGCATTTTGGAGCCTTTTGGAGCAATTTTGGGCTTGGGATAAATATCACATGCTTGGAACTAAAGGAATGGACGAAATTGAAGACCTAAAGATGAGGATTCCTACTTGAAGTAGGAAAGTTAAGCCAAGGTTTTCTATTTTGGTTTGATCTTTCCTAAATCCTAAATGTCCCTAAGTTCCAACAACATTGAAGGTTTCCTATGCATTTTAGGACACAAATTAAGGGTTCCTTGTACCATAACAAACCTTTGCCGTGCACTCCATCCATGTTTAATTCTTGCATCAATCATCACTTCACTTTCACCTTTGAATCATTTCAACACCACTCCATTTTACCCATGCTTTGCCTTGCACTTCCTCTATAAAAGGAAGTGTGTGTAACATAAATGGAGTTCATACTTGGTTAGATCATTCATTCCCATTTCAATACAACCTTCACCCAAACACATCCATTCATCTTCACATCCATTCCTCCATACAAGCAAACCTTCAAACACTCACCAACACTTTGTGCCGTAGCAAAGGAAGGGAAGGAAAGTGCTTGGACGTGCTTGCTGTCCAACTTGGATCGTTGGAGCGTTTAGGTGTTTTCTTTCTTTTGTTTCTAATGTTTAAATTCATTTCCTTTTGTTTTGTTGTAAATATGAGTGGCTAAACCCCTCTTGGCTAGGGGTGATTTCAAAGCCATGATTATGTGTGCAATATAATTTGATAAATTCCAGTTATGAACTCTTGAATCGTGAATGCAATTGGCTTAACTATTTGATTGATAACTTATTTGTATTTGTTAATTAAGGGTCGACACTTAATTGGCATGCATAAATTTGTTGCTAGAATATAAGGAAGTTTCACATAATCGTTACAAACTTATATTCACATGTAGTGAAGGTCGCTTATAAACGATCGCGTTAAGTTCAATTCCTAGCATGAGTGACATGATGTCATAGTTGCAAGTGCTTTGTCAATACTTATGATTTTCATTAAACGTAATGATCTTTTATTGTATCTCTATTATGATGTCATGTAGGGAACTTTAGAAGAATGTTTTGGGTTGTCGAATGATGTCATCCAATCCAATAAAACAAGGAAAATCTGAGACTTAACTAGTGATGTCACGGTTAATTTGGAGCATTGTCGTTCATAATTCAATGAAGTAGTAACTGGAAATCGAGTTATTTGCATACATGTCATGTGTGGAGAAAAAGCCTTTAGCTATCCCATCCATCATCTTATTTCTCAAATTTGTTTTACAATCTGTCTAGTTTTTCATACTTGTTTGTTTGTTTCAACTTCGTCCAAAACTCAATCCCCCTTTACTTTAGTGTGTCTATTAGTTAGAATCTGTTTTAATTTGTGTTTTTAAATGTTTTGATTAAAGTAAAAGTCAATTTTCGTCCAAAGTCATTCCTAGTGTCTAGTTTAAGTTTATTTAGTTGTTTTAAGTTGTTTTGAGTATTTTGAGTTTGCTTTGGAGTCTTGTGAGTTTTGTTAAGTATTTTTTAAGTTTAGTTTTATGTTTTTGAGTCATTTTAGAGGTTATTAGCAAGCCCTCCTAATCCCCGGTCCAGAACGATCCCTACTTGTACTTATGCTACAATTGTCAAAAGAGGGTTAAATTTGTGTGTTAAGTAAATTTTCGCACCAATGTGCCACATGCTGTGCCATCGAGGACCCAATCCACTTCACGACGAAGATTTGCTACTAGGATCCAAGCCTCACAATCATCATCTCTTCGTCTCTTGGTACGTAAGGGAGCACAAAGTCAACCGCATGCTTGTGGATGGTGGATCAGCAATAAACATCATGCCAAAGTCAACAATGACTACAATCGGCATCAAGGCGGATGAACTGTCCTTAAGTTGTCTACTAATCCAAGGTTTTAATCAAGAAAGACAAAGAGCGATCCGAGTGGAGATAATTATTGGTGAACTCAAGTCAAGTACAATATTTCACATGATTGATGCAAGAACTTCCTACGGCTTGATCTTAGGAAGGCCTTGGATCCATGCGAATGGAGTAGTACCGTCCACCCTTAACCAATGCTTAAAATTCTACTGAGAAGGAGTGAAGGTGATCTATGGTGACACCAAACCATTCACCGAAGTTGAATCACATTTCGCAGACGCTAAGTTCTACATGGATGAAGACATGGTGCCCGAAGCTCTTCCAAAAGAGATCAAATCCACGGGCAAAGCAACACCTAAAAAGTAGGAGTGGCAAGCCATGCCCAAGAAGCAAGAAGAAGAAGCTATGCCGTCTTCAAGCAAGAATGGTGATGAGCTTGTTAAACCTGCAACAACCAAAGGGAGCAGGACGCCTTCAAATGGATCAAACACACCCGTCTTCCGATACATCCCGATGTCAAGAAGAAAGAATGGTCAATCCCCGTTCGAAACTAGAGCAAGCAAAGCCGATGCACAGCAGCAAAGGGATAATGTAAAGTTGCTCAAGACGAATGTAGTTTTGCCTCTGACACAACTAAGCGACGTTAAGGTTGCAAGATTACCACAAAGCTTCGTAAAAGCTCTACCAAAGGGGGTGGAACCAAGCTTTCTTCCAACCAAGAGGACCGAAGAAGGTTTTGATCCAAACGCCTACAAACTTATGTCGAAAGCTGGGTACGACTTCGCTTCTTCTTTGAATCCTGGAAAGAAGGTTTCAAACACCGTCAACAATAAAGAACGTGACTTCACCGAGACTCAAAAAAAGTTGAAGAAGCATGGTTACGGAGTTAACAACAACAAAGCTGGACTTGGCTTCACACCAAATACACCCGTGAAGATTTCAAGCAAAGTGAAAAATGCTAGCACTCAACACATCAGCGTGAGCATTGAACAAGATCAAGAAGAGCCTAAATCCGCATCTCGAATGTTAATCTTCGATAGGATGAATCGTTCAAGACCCAGATCGTCAGCACTTGATCACATTAGTGGTCAAAACCGAACCTTCGTCTTCAAGAGGCTTAACAAGCCAACATCCCAAAGCTCTTTTTTTGAAAGGTTGTCAAAACCTAAGAAGCAAAGCAAGATGGCTAGCTCTTTTCCTCGTCAGTCAGCTTTGGAAAGACTTGAAGACAACATGAAGTTTTCTGGAAATAGGGAGACAACGTCAAAGGAAGAAAAGCTCGACAGTCTAGCAGGAAAAGACAATGTTTAAAGCTTGATTCCTTCAAGGATGAAGTGCCAAGCAACTTTGGAGGTTGACACAAAATGACCACTGATAAGGAGGTGCACCATCATCTACACCAGCCAATCTTCACTCCAACAAACCTAAGAGGACCGCATTGAAGAGGAGGCCCAAGAAGACAAAGAAGACGAAATCCTGAAAGAAGACGTCACTTCCGGCTCTGTCAACTCAAAATCTTCACCTTAATCGCTGGGGGCATGCTCCAAAACCATGACAGTCAAGTCCAGTGAAGTTGAAGGATGAACTTATGTCACTCCAAAGAAACTGCATAAGAAGCAACCATCTCTTCCACAAGTTCACCCATCAGAAAGGGAGCAAAACAGCTTTCTTCAACCTCTAAAGCGATGTGAAAGTGTTGAAGATGAGGAAATTTCGACACAAAGATCGACCATGCGCGATCTCTTCTTCCTCAAAAAATTATTTAATTACTCGGTCAAGGCTCCTTGCTATGAAGATTGCGAGGAATGCCTCTCCAAGATCGCTTCGAAGAAATTGGACAAGCAGCAACCATATCTTCCACAAGTTCATCAGTCGGAAAGGGGGCAAAACAGCTCTTGTCAACCTTTAGAACAATGTGAAAGTGTTGGAGATAATGAAGTATTGACACAGAGATCGTCCATCCCCACCACAATGTGTGACCTCTTCCTAGAAGACTTCTTCCATTACTCAGTCAAGGCTCATTGCTATGAAGATTGTAAGGAACGACTTTCCTAGATCGCTTGACAAATTCACATGCTCCTGGTCCGCACGAGCATAAAAGACGGCACCAATGCTCTTGGTCCGCACGAGCATAAAAAACGACACCAAACGCTCTTTGCCTGCACAAGCTGAAACTGCAAATGGCACCAAGAAGCTCCTCGCTTGCACGAGCCTAAACTGCATATGGTTACAATGCTCCTTGTTCGCACTAGCTTAAAATGCGACACATAATACTCCTTGTTCACACGAGCTTAAAATGCGACACCCAAAGCTCCTCGCCTGCACGAGCCTAAATTGCATACGGCAAAAATGCTCCTCGTCTGCATGAGCCTACACTAAAGCTCCTCGTTTGCGCGAGCCTAAAAGGCGACAACAAATGCTTCTTATTCGCACGAGCCTAAAAGGCGACAACCAAAGCTTCTTCTCCGTACGAGCATAAAAGGCGACACCAAAGCTCATCGCCTGCACGAGCCTAAATTGCATACGGCAACAATGCTTTTCGTTCACACGAGCCTAAAAGATGACAACAATGCTCATTGTCCGTACGAGTCTAAACTGCAGGACATAAAGCTCATCACCAACACAAGTCTAAACCGCATAGCACTAAGCTTCTTGTCCGCACGAGCCTAAACTGCACGAACCACACCAAAGCTCCTTGTCCGCACGAGCCTAAAAGGTGACAACTAAAGCTTATTGTTCGCATGAGCATAAAAGGCGACAACAAACGCTCATTGCTTGCACAAGCTGAAACTACAAGCGGCACCAAACGCTCCTGGCCCGCAAGAGCATAAAATGCGTACGGCATAAAAAATGTATTTGAATTACGTTATGACTTGATCTTTTCTTTGGAGGGGTACGTAGGCAGCTCGAACATTCAATTTTCGAGTTTAGTCATATCAAAATAAAAATAAGGGTTTTATTAAATACTTGACTAATGAAAGTCAATCTTATTACAATTTCTTTGTACAAAAAAAAAACAAGAGGGATTTTTCACAAAGGTTGATCAGGTGGCGCCTCATCATTCGGCGGAAGTCCAGGAAGTAGAGGTGCCGGAGGTTGATTGTTTGGAGCCTCAACACTCGGTAAAACTCTAGAAGACGAAGGCAATAGGTGCCTCTGGAGTAAAGCCACAAACATCTGATGGTCAATCTGAATCTGACTTTCGGATTCCTGCAGCTGGTCGAACTTTCTCTTCATGCTCGTCGAGTAACTATTGGCAAGCATGTGCAACTCTCTGTTTTCACGCTTAAGCCCTCTAATCTCTTGCTTAAGACTCACCACCTCAGCCATCAAGGATTCGACCTGGCAAGTACGAGCAAGAAGGCGTTGGCCCATATTCGATACAGAGCCCGCACACTGCACACTGGACACTGAAAGCCAGAGAGTCCTGAACAGCCAGCTCATCAGACCACTTGGAAATGATCCTATTGTCCTTGGGGGTGAAAAGATTTCTAGCTACCACCGTAGTGGTTATGTCATTCTTCATCACAGAGTCCCCAACTGCAAGAGGACTGGTGGCGGATAAGAAGAACGGGCGCCATATGTTGTCTGGAGAAAACATATCAACATATTCCCCAACATTCAAATCAAGACGAAGATCAGATGGGCAAGCCATTTGCAAAAATGATGAAAGAAGAAGAGGTCGTGTAAGTCGAATTCTTAGAAATACAAAATGAGGGAAATTCCTAACAGGTAGCAACTCTCTAAGTGTGTTTTTGAACACGATTATTGCCTCTATAAAAAGAAAGGCAACAGGGTCTGTTCAGAAATAAAAAAGGCAACCTGGCCGTTTGGAAACCAAAGAGGCACCTCTCCTTGAATTTCAAAAGCTGGGCCGTTTATTCAGAGATCGAAGAGGCAACAAGGCCACCGGTTCGAGGATCGAAGAGGCATTGCTCTCCGAATTTCAAAAAAACCGGCTTTTCAGGACTTGTCACCATCCTTCACATGCAACCTCAACTTTGTAGAAAGCACGGGCAACTTTTTTAAAGATTTTTGACGAAGTCGAAAATGTTTGAATCTTACTGTTTCAATTACTCAACGGTTGCCGACAAGAGTAAAGGAATAGTGCTGCTACTGGCTGTTGAAAAATTCCTATATATGTCGACCTTCGTCGTCCATAGCAAGGTAGACCTGGCAAAATGCCCAACCATTCCTCACCTCCGAGGGTACACTCCCAGCCGAGCCTCTTGAAATACTCAGTTTTCTTCCTTTCCGGGAATACCTCTGCAAACAAATGACACTAAAGCAAAAGTATCTCATATAATCAGGGTAGAAAGCAAGAGTATCTTATATCATGCAATCTCCCTGTCATTTTCTTTATCCTTGTTCTTACCTGCAAAGACAAGGATAAAGTAAGCAATATGTCGGAACCTCCACTCAAACTCCCAGTCAGGAACCGACTACCTGAAACCCTTCCCTGATTGCTTACCTAGCACTACTCTTTAAGTACCCATTGTTTCAACATCTTATGCTTCCAGAGAAGATACCACATCTGCCCAAAGAACAGATAAGGCAAGGGAAAATGATACATTGAAGCATGTGGATACAAGCACAACAAAGCATGTGCCGATTCATCCGCTATTTCTTCAAAGTCAAAAGTATCTCATATTAGGGTTGCAATCACTCTGGGTTTGGTGGACTCGTTTTGACCTTCAAATTCTTGGTTCGACTCACTAGGGGTTGTGAGCTGCACGTGTCGATTCACCACCCTTGAATCAAATCTTAAAAGATCAAGTCACCAACTGGAAGAAGAGCCCATCACTCTTGAAGATCATACCATTGACCAAACTGCTCAGGTGTGAATTAGAAAAATTGAACAAAGAAACAGGCCGTCACCTTCACCTCGTGCTTGCTTGCCATGTGTTCGAATCAACCTTCAAGATCAAGCCTCAACGGCCCTTGAAGAAGCTTCCAGCCCAATTCAAGATCAAGCCTCGACGACCTTTGAAGAAATCATAAGTACGATTCAAAATCAAGTGTTCATCACCCTTGAATCAAATTCAGCTCCACATAAAATAAGAGTAAGTTTAGACCTTCAGAGGAAACTAGAAAATCCTCTAACCCAGTTCAAGAATAAGTTGTGGAAAGTCAACAATCGGAGGAAGCCAGAAAGTCATTCAACCCAGTTCAAGAATAAGCCTGTGGAAAGTCAACAATTGGAGGAATCCAGAAAATCCTCCAACCCAGTTCAAGATCAAAGCTATGGAAAGTCAACAAGCACAACAAAATACGTGCCAATTCATCCACTACTAAAGCCAAAGATCATCTACCACGTGAAGATCTTTGTGGTCCATTTCAACCTTCAAGATCAAGCCTCGATGGCCCTTGAAGAAATTTCAAACAAAGTTCAAGATCAAGCCTCGACGGCCCTTGAAGAAATTTCAAACAAAGTTCAAGAACAAGCCTCAACGGCCCTTGAAGAAACTTCCAGCCCAATTCAAGATCAAGCCTCAACGGCCCTTGAAGAAATCTCCAGCCTAATTCAAGATCAAGTCTCGATGGCCCTTAGATCGACATCTACATTAAGGGACTTCAAAACGCATCTCCTACACGTGACAATCACATGTATATGACGCGTCTTGAAGTGGGGGCATTTGTAGACATCGAAATTTCGGTAAATAAATCTTCACCAACGCATTAAAATTACAACCTTCACTCATTCCACCAATATCATACACTCACTTCACCTACAACCTCCATTCATTTCACCAACATCATACACTCACTTCACCTACAACATCCACTCACTTCACAAAAAAAAATGGATGGTGGTAATTCATTCTCAAAGCCTATAAATAGGCTTCTCCATCAAGGTATCAATCATCCTAAAATTCACAAATACATTTTTCTACTCCCAAAATGGAAGAGAATACTCCCCACACATCCAAAATCCTTGAAGCTTTGAAACTCTAAAGCTCTTAAACAAATCCCGAAAGATCAAGAAAGCCCTCTTCGTTCTTCGTCAAATCCTCCTTCAAGATCAAGTCCCAACGGCCCTTGAAGAACTTCCACCAATTCAAGATCAAGCCTCAACGACCCTTGAAGAAAGTATTCATCGTTCATCATCCGTTCATCCTAAGATCAAGCCCCAACGGCCATTCGGATCAACAACATCAACAAATCCACACATCCAACCGTTCTTCAAGATAAAGCCCAAAAGCCCTTGAAGATCTATTCATCAACTGTTCATCCTAAGATCAAGCCCTAATGGCCTTTTGGATCAACAACATCAACAAATCCACACAACTGTTCATCCTAAGATCAAGCCCCGACGACCCTTTTGGATCAACAACATCACCAAATCCATACAACTGTTCATCCTAAGATCAAGCCCCGACGACCCTTTGGATCAATAACATCAACAAATCTACACAACAATTCTTCAAGATCAAGCCCTGACGGCCTTTGAAGAAAGCTCCCAACCGTTCATCCAAGATCAACCCTCTTTTCTTGGAGCAAGGAAAAATGAAGACTTCGGGCAACTTTTTCTTTTCTTTGTTGTGTCTTTTCTAATATATAATATAATATATAGCCCATTTGGGCAAAGTGAAAGATAGGCACAGGAAGAAAGAGAAAGATAGTAAAAGAGAGAAAAATAAAAGGAAAAGAAGGAGAATGAGAAAGAAATAAAAAAAGAAAAAAGAAAGAGGGAGATACCCTTTTTCGGGCAAAAGGGAACATAAGAGATAAAAAAAAGGAAAAGAGAGAGAGAGAAATAATAAAAAAGAAAGAGAGAGAGAAATAACTTTTGGGCAAATGCCAATAAAGCCCTATTAGGCATTTAAGCGAGCTGCAATAGCAAATTTCTCCACATTTCTTCCAGCCAGCTATTCAATTTGATTTGAAAACCCAAATCCGAATAAAGCTTCCATTTACTGCTTTTCACCCATTAAGGTTGGTGGCTAACATGTCTTCGATAACAGGAGCATGAGAGGTCATGGCCGCTCTGAGATTTCAGGGGCATGTGCAAAATTCATAAAAGGGGCCTTTCTTATAAGTCATCTTTTTTTATCTCAAATAAGATAATAATAAAATTATAGTAAGTATAAACATTGAAACTTGATAGTTCGTAATGCGTGTGCGTCTAGCGATTTTTTGTGACTCATTTTCTCTTGATTTTGCCTTGAAAAGTACAAAAGAAAAAAAAAACATCATAGATGAGAAATACCCAAATCTTCAAATTTCAAGTCAATATACTTAAATTAGTAAATATCTTACTTTGATTGAAGTCTACATCACTCTGATAAGTTGAATTGTCTTTATGATTCGGAAGTTTCTCTTCAATTTCATAAATTTATAAATTAGGGTTTAATAATTTGTGGGCAATATAACAATGAGATGAAGAGAGAATGTGAAGTAGACTAGGACATTGGCGACAACGTCTAGAATTCTAACTTCTGGTGCTCTAGTAGTCTGGTGTGAAAGAAGAAAAAAAAAGGGGAAGTAGCGTTTAGGCTTTGGCGTGAGAGAAGAAGTCTGAGTCTCTGAATTGTTTGCCTCGGTCATTGGAGTTCTCCACTTTTAATTGATTAGCTTTGCCCTTTGTTAATTATTATTTTATATAATTTGCATACAAATTTTAGGTAATAGTCTGATGGTTTTTGGGGCCCATCAGATATATATATATATATTATTTGATTAGTATTTCTATATATTATTATATTCAATAAAAAAAATTTTTGGGGGCCCCCAAAATTTTAAGGCCCTGTGCAATAGAACCGGTTGCACTTCCCAAGTTGGCTCTGTGAGAGGCTTAAACCAAGTTATAATGAGGAGTTTACGGTCGCCCACTAATGCAGGGTTCAATTTAACCTTGTGCATGACAAGAAAAAAGTTTATTGCAGACGCATCACTCGCAGAGAAAATGAGTCTTGAACTAGGAGTAATATCCATTGAAATATTTAATCTTGATAATCAGCTATATTTGAGAAACTTGCAAATGAAGCTCGGAAGCTAGTTCTTCAAGAAAAAGATTCCAGTCAGGATTTTATGAAACATTTAGGAGGAGAATGTCAAGCTTTATGGGATAAGCACATTGGTAACCCTGACTTCCCCGTCTCAGTACCATGTCTGGTTTGTAACAGTTGGAAATGGAAGGAGTGAGCAGGGTTGTGCTAAACCAGAAGGAATTGTACCAGCACTCGACTGCGTTTGGGCGATATTCTTAAAGCCAGCAAGGGGAGGTGCCAAGCCACCCTTCTTCATTGACGACTTTAATAATCGAGAAGCTGTAAGGGGATGACCAGCAGTTATCAAAGGACCATAAATGTAGCCAAATGTTTTTGCCAGCGTCTATGAGAGTGAAACATTAATGTGGCCAAAGGTGCACTCGATTGAGATACTGATGGTATTTTTTAGTAGATCATAGTGTTCACTCGCTTCAGTGATGGATATCACATAACAAAACCCAAGAAACTGATTCATCACCACTGGACCTTCCTCAATATTCATGTGAACTCAAACATCATCGACGTTGTCAATTACTCAGAAACGATTCAGATTTGAAACCAAAAACAAGATCACACCGTTAACGAGGACATACTAGAACACGAACAACACCAGAAGTTGAAACAATTTCTAACAGAGCCCAAGCGAGGATGATCTAACGGCGGAGAAGTCGTCGTGAAAATATGAACTCGAAAGAGTGAACTCAGAGCAGTCGTAATTGCCATTACCGAGTTGAATCGTTAGGATAGAGTGAGCTAAGTTCATGTGAGAGAGATGGGTTAGCTGTTGGAGGAGTCGTTGCAATTTTCACAATCCCTTTGAAGCCTTTAACTTTTTGTAAACAGCTTGGTAACACGTCTTTGAAGTTGAAACCAGTTCTCCGTTTAAAGGGTTAGATGGATTGGGATACAATAGTTGTGGCAAGAACACCTCAAATACGTTTTCCAGATCAAGCATGGGAACATCTAAACAAACAGCAGCAGAGAAGATGTCATGCTTATCGGGCAAGATTACAGCTTCCTCGGGCAACTGTAACATAATTTCATGCCCTTTCTGTAATAGCCGTTGAGATTTGAGAGGCTTTGTGACAAGATCTTCTATAGAAAAACCATGACTTTGACTTTTTATAAAGCCCCTCAGCTATATTTGAGTGAAAGATTATAAGGCAAATGCAAAGGAAACCTAATTGGGCAAACTGCAACACCAATTTTATGATATCTTCCTCCAGCTTTTGCCATTCAAATTGATTTGGGAATCCATTTTTAAATGAAGTTCCATTTTACTACTTTCTCACCCATGAAAGCCGATCCCCTATAATTAATAGTAGCCAAATCAGAAGCTCTTGCTGTAGTCATCAATTGTAGTTGCCGAAGTAGCCCGAGCCTTGGTCGCGAGTGCTGGTGAGAGTTGGGGAGGCGTGTAGAGTCTGTTACGACGATGTTAAAATCAGCAAGGAAGACGCCATGCTCCTTAAGCATGACTATGGGTCCATCGGTCACCACCAATCGGGCAAGATAACCCCATGCTCTGCTTGCCATAGCCATTGAGAAGCTCTTTGATAGATTTTTTCACAGGAAAGCCATGATTTTGGCTTTTATAAAGCCTCTAATTCCATGAATCTGGGTGGAATTCATGGAAGATATAGCCATTGGATGATTTTCCAATTTCAACTTTTGGGTTCAGGCTAAATACATTCATTGGACGAGAAAAAAGTAGAAAGAAGGGTAAAAATGGCTACTCGTAAACTGCCCAGATCTTTATATTTTCTATTTTTTGTATACGCAACACATAACCCAGTTCGGGCAACTAGAAAATGGAAAAAGAAACAAAGAAAAAGAGAAATAAAATGAAACAAAAGAAAGAAATCAAAGTCTTTTTGTGGTTTTTGGAATTTTTAATTTTTATCTTTTTCATTGTAACAGCATAAGGAACACACAAAGAAGGAAATGGATCATCTCCGGATCCCTTCCATCTAATCCTCCTTATCAAACAATATGGTCTCTTGAAAGTTAATCTAACAGCTAAAGTTATTATAACTTTTAAAGTGGACCTGTGTTTTTAACCGTTGGATCAAATTTCAAGGGCTCAGATTGTTTGATGAGGAGGATTAGGTGAAAGGGATCCGGAGAGGATCCCTTCCGAAAAAAAAGCCCATGTCGGGCAAGCTGGAAAAAAGGAAAAAGGACTCATAAAAGGGAAGACTTGTCAGACAATCAAAACAAGAAAAACAAAAAGGACAAAGCCCTTTTGGGCAAACTGCCCCGATTTTATCTTATTTATTTAACATTTGTTTTTGTCTTTTCTTTTTAATAAATATACATATATAGTTCATTTGGGCAACACAAGGAAATGCCCATGCAAATTGAAAACAAGACAACACAAAATAAGGCCATTCGGGCAACATAAAACAAAAGGAAAACCCATGTCGGGCAAAGTGAAAAAGGCTATATTTTTTTTTATATATTTTTCTTGTATGCCCTTTTTGTTGTTGTGTTTTGTTGTTTTTTGAAATCAAAAAGCAAGCAAAAGCCCATTCGGGCAAAAAAAAAAAAAAAAACAAAAAGAGAGGGAGAGAGAAAGAAAAGAAGAGAGAAGAAAAAGAAAGGGAAAAGGAGAAAAGGCAAGGAAAAGAAAGAGGGAGGGAACCCGCTTCGGGAAAAAGAGAAAACAACACTAATAAGCCCTATTCGGGCACACTTGGTGAAGCGCCTTGATTGTCTAGATTTTATTTCTCTTAACACTTAAACATTTTTCTCTTTTTAAAATTGAGTGTAGAGAAATCAGGTCGACCATTTAAATTGGCCATACCATGTAGCTTGGGAACCATAGGAGGATGCCATTCATGTTTCACTCCGAGCTTTGAACCCCCTTGAGATCTCTGCATGGGCGACATACTTGTGTTGGCAGAGAAGAGTGTAGAAGCTCTTTTCTTCTTCTTTGGGCTCCCCATGAGGTGTGAGTTCGAGCCCCCCGAGCGTAGGTGTTTTGCCTTTACTAGCCATAAGCTCCATTTTAGCCATTATCGGTTTCGACAAGTCGACTTGTTCTCCTACAACCAAATCCATTTTCTTGGATTGGGGTCATTGTTTGGCTTTCATCAATGTGTATGATTTTTTTCTTCCTTGTTGTACTAGGGTGAGTTTGTTTTGAAGAGGGGATTTGACACATTTGATCTATCAACTTTTGCATAGTTTCTCTCAAAGTTGTGTAGCTTACCTCCATCCTTTCAAAAGATTTGGTCACTTCTTCACTGTATTCGATGTTTGCCACATGGAGTTTAGACACCTTTTCCTTTAATTTGCCCACATCCTCATTGTAGAGCTCTTCATCCGAATGATCATTGGTTGGCATCTTATGGATTGGCTCTATGTACCATTAAAAGTATTTTGAAACTCAAAGCTTAAAAGTATTTTGAAACTCAAAGCCATTTGTTGGCATATCATAGTTTTCATAAATGAGATTGTCATCCAAAGAATAATAACTTTCATCATGGCCATAAATTGCCCAATCGTCAAGATTATTATTATTATTTAGTTAATAGCCATTAGTTCACCGACAATCATATTCTATGGGACTTGAGTACTCTCTAGCCATGTACCCATAAGTTGACAGCTCATAGGTTGGCTCCATGTGATTTTTGTCATAGCTATAGCTTGGGCATTCTTCAACACTGTCATCCTCATTATGCTCCGGAATGTAGTAGTCGAAAGCATGTTAAGAAAAACCATGAACATAAAGATTGTTCATGATCTAACTCCATTTAAGTATCCCACCAGGCGTGCCAATTTGTTCGTCCCCTAAATTCGCCATGGGCCTAGTGGGCATTCCGAGAATTTGCTCGAACAAGAAACTGGCGGGTGCGAGTGTGCCACTACTAGATGCTGCTAGTAGATGGGATTTGAATGATTAAGATTGCACCTGAGTTCGACTTCTGACCAAGAGATTGTGCCATTGAGTGAGAATGGCTCAAATCAAAGTTCTTTATTTGCCTTAAAGATAAGGACTTCACTTATGTGGAGAGATGTAACAAGATATAAATGACAAGGTTGCTAGAAGTGGAAATGACAGAGGAAAGTAAATGATTAGTATTGTAGATTGCTTGTAAACTAAATGACTGGAAATGAGTTGTACATAAATGTAATTATTCAAAGTACAAAGCATTGTAAGTACAAAAGGATGCCAAATACAAGGTTCGAACTTGTTCCCGATGGATCGGGCAAGTTTCTCTAGTCTTGTGGCAATTTAATGGCTTTGAAGGTTGTAAATAAAAATACGAAGGAGATTGATACTACCGAGTGAGCAGCAGAGATAAAAACAAGTAAAGTAAAGGGTGCTTGGCTAAAAGTAAATTTCTACAAGGAAATTGAGGAGCTAATTTGAGTAGAGTTGCTTGGTTGATTGCTTGAGTGTCCATAATCCTTGTGCCTCTGATTCTTTATATCGACATCTGAGAGAGCCTCTTTGCTGAGAATATTGAACTTGCCCGATAGAACTCCACTACTAGCTTGCATGTGAAATAATATTAAAATAGGCAGGCTTGCATTTCCACCACATGTCCATCTCCCACTTGTAATAAAATAATAATTAAAAGAAGTAAGTTGGCTTCTTTCACCATATGTCCATTGCTCAAATATCTATGTGTTGCCTTCCAATCCACTTGCAATGAGAAAGCATGCAATTGTTTTGATTAAACAAAGCTCTTGGCATACCACCACCACCCAAACAAAAGGGAAAAACATTATTTTAATGTCAAACAATCCCACTGGATGCACCCAAATATCTTCCAAGTTAGCATTTTTTTCACAATAGTCCTCCAAATGCCCTATCTTGCTCGAATGGCCTTAATAAGTAAAATTGTGCACATTTTATGTGCAAATAGCTCTAATTCGGAGGTGAAAACTAGTAGAGATGGAGAGCAAACTCCCTATTTATTTGGTCATACATATTCCAAAGCATGAAAAGCGGATGACGAAGGGACCATAAACTGCAGTGGCCTCCCAAGTCGCAGTTGAAGTCAAAGATTTTGTAATTCTATGCATGATTACATATCCCTTAGCACATTGCTCATGAACCCTTCAAGTTCTTCAATGGTTGCCTAACGAGTGCTCAAATTCTGAGGTAGGGTGACTGTCATACACATTCCTTGTTTTGTGTTTACCTTAAGCCTCATGAAATAAACAAGGATGGGGATTCTCTCCCCTCCTTTTTTTCCCTCCCTTTCTCTTTTGCCATAAAAAATGTAACAGACGATACTCCATCACCGATCACCTCCAACAAAATCCTTATCCAAATCCCAAAATCACATTTACTCATTTGGACATCTCCATCGCAATCTTCAATGGAGAAATCTGGGCTTGGCAACGATGGCATTTTTCAGACACTTCGCCCGCCGCTTGTCCTACCCAAAGACCAAAATCTCTAAATGATCTCCTTCCTCTTTAGAAACTCATTCTCCTACTCCCACAAGCCCGCGTTTATCGTCGGCGAGTCCTCCGACACCCTATCTTTCTCAGAGTTCTAGTCCAAAGTTATCCAGGTCTCCCATGGCTTAATCAATCTAGGTATCAAGAAAAACGACGTCGTCCTCATTTTCGCCCCCAACTCAATCTAATTCCCTATTTGTTTCTTTGGGATTATCACGTCCGGAGTTATTGCCACCACCTCTAATCTGATCTACAATATTCTAGAGTTATCCAAGCATGTCCTAGATTATTGCCTCTTGTGCAGATCTTAGTAGGATATTTGTTCAAGTTTATTTAGTGTTTATGCTAAAAAAAATCATAACACCATGATTACTAAACTCATTTCAGGGTATTTTAACAACCCACAGGCCACCAACGAGACTACAGATAAAGATGATTGGGTATATACAGGAGTAATGGATATACTAAGATGTTGACAATTGTAAAGCTAAGATGATGACACTTGTCATTGTGTAATTGATTGTTAGTTATGACTGTAGTTAGCTAGAGGGAGATTGTTGAGGGCAATATAAATATTGTTGTCATAAGAATGGTTACTATATAACCATAGTGTAAGAGTCATTTGGTTTTCAATGTAAAATATACAAAGTTTTACTTTCTCTCCCTATCTCTCAAATCTCTCTCTTCCCGTTCATTGTTTTCTTCTCAATTTCATAGCCTACACATTGTTATGATGGTATCATCACCAGCTATGCCTTACAGCCGTATCCGATCTTGAGGACTTTTGCTACGATTTTTGGTTTCTGATCTCCAATTCTCTGTGTTCGCAGTCTAGATTTGTGAAGATGTTTTGGGAGTTTTCTGCATTCTTGAAGGTCTTCGAATTCATTTGATTAGGTGATATTGTTTCTTTCATACTACGCAATTCAATTTCTTGTTAGTAGTTCAATATGTAGTTTGATTGCATCTAGTATATTTGCTATTTGCAAATTCGTGATTGAATCTGGCAAATTGGGATTTCTGTAAATAGTTGAATGATATGAGATTTTTGTTTAGACTTTCATGTTCTTGAACTAAGAGTGAAGTTTTATCAAGAAAGTGTCATTATTTCTTGAGTATTAAGAAAGTATAAGCCTTTCTATGTAGTGTATGCAGACAAAGTCTTGCAATGTTGTTGTTGTTATTTTTTTATTTTTTATTTTATTTTATTTATATAGATTTGTGAAAATGTCTAATTCAATGGTTAAAGTGGAAAATTTGTTGGGTATGCTTACAATAAAGCTGAAACATGATAATTTCTAAAAATGGGTTTTTCAATTTGCGGCTATTTTGAAAGGTCACAAGCTATTTGGTCATTTTGATGGCACAACTATGTGTCCACCAAAATATGTAATTCATACAGAAACTGGGGTAACAAAGGAGATAACACAAGCTTTTCTTGATTGAGAGTGAATTGATATGGCTTTACTTAGTCTGTTACTAGCAACATTATCTGATGAAGCCTAATATGTGTTTTAATGTAAAATTGCAAATGAGGCTTGGTCTAAACTGGTTGACAAATATGCTTTTGTGTCAAAATCAGGGGTAAACCATCTAAAGACTGAACTCCATACCATTCAAAAAGGGTCTGATTCTATTGATAAGTACCTTTTGAGGTTGAAAAGTATAAGAGAACAACTAAGTGCTGCAGGTGAATTTGTATCTGACAATGATGTAATGGTAGCTGGTCTTACTAGATTACAAAAAAAGTATACCATTATTAGAACTGTCATTTTAGCAAGAGAATCACAAATTACTCTGAAAGAATTTAGGCCTCAATTTCTTAGGGCTGAGAAAGAACTTGAAGGGGAGATTTATTTGTTAACACAGAATATGTCTACACTTTATACTTAGGGCTATAATTCTGCAAGTACTTCTTCTAGTACTAATTCTGGGGTTTCTAGTTCAACTTCAAATCCACAAGGACATAGTCATAATCCTTTTACAACTGCAGGGGTCATTACTCATGGTGCTTACAACTACAACTTTGTGCCAGTTCCTGCATTTCACCATATGACTACAGACATCAATTCCCTAACTCAAGTACAACCTTTTGAAGGTTCTAACTAGATTACTATTGGAAATGGTGTTGAGTTTTCGATAAAAAACTTTGGATCTACTTCTCTGAACAAAAATTCTCATTCTCTGGTTTTAAAGAATGTGTTACATGTGCCTAAAATTGCTAGAAGTTTGTTATCTGTGAAAAAGTTATGTGCTGATAATACCAATTGGTTCATTTGTGATGAAGCTCAATTCTTTGTGCAGGACAAGAAGACAAGGGAGACACTTTATCAAGGAAAGAGTAGACAACAAAAGCTGTTTCACATACTGGTTGTTCATCAATCTCATAGGTTGTAGTAAGTTTATCAAAATTCAGGTGCTTTTCTTGGTCAGCTAGTCAAATCAAAATTGTGGCATAAAAAATTAGGGCATCTATCAAATGAAACAATGTCCAGAATGCTAAGGCAATCAAATGCAAATGTGTCTTTAGTTAAGAATCATAATGTATGTACTCCTTGTTTGAAAGGAAAAATGTATAGAACTCCATTTCCTTCTAAAGTTGATCATTGCTTGATTCCTTTTGGAAAAATACACTCAGATATTTGAGGCCCATCGCCTGTAAAATCTCTAGAATGGTACATATATTATGTCACATTTATGGATGAATATACAAGATATGTTTGGATATACCCTCTGTGCAATAAATCTGATGTGTTTACAATCTTTGTACAATTCTGTATATGATAGTTACTCAGTTTGGGACTAGGATCAAATGTTTTCAGAGTGATGATGGAGGAGAGTACATAAACAAATCATTCACTACATTTCTGAAAACTAAAGGAATTAAACAGATGATATCTTGTCCCTATACCCTTCAACAAAATGGAATTGTTGAAAGGAAACACAGACACATAGACTACTATCACATTGTTAACAACAGTTGGTTTATCTAATAAGTTCTAGTATATAGCTTGTGCCCATTCTGTGTTTCTCATAAATAGAATGCCTTGTCAATCATCAATGAATTCTCCATACAAACTGTTATATGATAAGGTTCCAGAGTTGATTGCATTAAAAATTTTTGGTAGTACATTTTATCCTTGGCTTAGCCATATAATTCCAATAAGTTGCAAGTGAGAACTGAAAGATGTGTATTCTTGGGGTATTCCATAAGATATAAAGGTATGATTTGTTACAATATGAGTACTAAACTGTGTGTTATCTCAAGACAAGTGATTCTTGATGAGACTGTGTTTCCTTTTCTTCAAAGATAGTGTGATTCAATAGTTATACAGTTCATGCCAAGTTCAACAACATCATCCACTATAGTAATTCTAGTTCCAATTTCTAATCATATGGTGGATTTAGAGTCTCACACTAACTCTAGGACAAGATCAACTCAATCAGTGAATGAGTTTCATAACAGTTTTACATCTTTTGGTAATTCTGGGGATTCCACTATGAAAAGTCAAAGTACCACTGTAGAACAGTCTTCATCAGGCCATTCTCTTTCCCATGACAATGATACATCTTCTTTGCTTCTTGTCCTAGATCCATCCCAACTTCAGGTACTACTCCCAATATCTCCATGTTCTTCAACTCATAGTGTATCTCATGATTCTGAGCATATCAATAAGTCTCTGGACATAAATAAACCTATTGGTATACAAACAAGACTTCAAACAAGTACCATATCAAGGAAAAATTATGCAACATTTCTTACTACATTACCTAAGTTGACCTCCTTACAATTGATGGATATAATTGATGATACAGAGAATACATGTAATTTAAATTTTTTCATTCTTGGCTAATGTACATGAGATTGAGGAACCAAAGAATATAAAGCTGCTTCAGTTATTACACAGTGGCAAAATGCTATGCAAGATGAGTTTGATTCTCTAAGGGCACAAGGAACTTGGCAGCTCGTACTTCCACCATGTGATAGGGCTGCAATTGGGAATAAATGGGTGTACAAAGTTAAGAAAAACCCTAATGGTACTGTGTCAAGTTACAATGCAAGACTAGTTGCTCAAGGATTCAATAAAAAACAAGGGTGAGTGAGATTTCTCATAAACCTTTAGTCCAATGGTGAGACATACAACTATAAGGTTGATTCTGGCACTAACAGCATAATATGGATGGAATCTAAGGCAATTGGATGTTAAAAATGCATTCCTACATGGTGATTTTAAAGAAGAGGTTTATATGAAGTAGCCACAAGGTTTTGTAGATTCAAAGTACCTAGATTATGTTTGTAGGCTTGTTAAGTCTTTATATGGCCTTAAACAAACTCCCAAAGCTTTGAATTCCAAGTTTACTAGTTTTTTTACTTGCCCTTAGGTTTACCACATCAATATCTGATTCTAGTTTGTTCATTAAAGTTGACAATGGTGATATTATATTATTTTTGTTATATGTGGATGATATTATCCTAATTGTGTCAAATTCTGCAAAAGTTCAGTGTGTGATTTCAAGTCTTGCTAAGGTATTTGATCTCAAGGATATGGGGCAACTCACATATTTTTTGGGATTACAGATTCAATATGAGAAAGATGGATCTTTGTTTATCAATCAATCAAAATATATCAAAGAACTCCTTAAGAAAGCAGGAATGGAGACCTGTAAACCTACTTCTACACCATCTAAGCCACATACTCAATTACTTGTTGATGAAGGCACACCTGTTGCAGATCCAACTCACTACAAAAGCATTGTAGGAGCTCTACAATACCTTACCCTTACTAGACCTGACATAGGACACTCAGTTAATATGGTAGGTTAGTTTATGACTAAGCCTACAGAGCTTCATTACCATTTGGTCAAAAGAATTCTAAGATATATATATGGTACTTTGACATGCAGTTTTAGATATACCAAGTCTTATGAGTTCAATATTTTAGCATATTCAAATTCAGATTGAGTTGCGGATGTAAACACAAGAAGACCAATAACTGGCTATGTGGCCTTCTTAGGTTCCAATCCGATTTCTTAGCAATCAAAGAAGCAATCCATTGTTTCCAGGAGCTCAATAGAAGCAGAATACAAGGTTCTTGCACATTGTGCTATAGATGTGTATTAGATAAGGTCATTACTCAAATACATTCATGAAACTATATTAGAACCTCCATGTCTACATTATGATAACCTTTCTGCACTAGATTTGACTTCAAATCCTGTTTTTCATTCTCGGACAAAGCATCTTGACACCAATTATCATTTTGTTCGAGAAAAGGTTCAAAATTGTGACTTGAAAGTCCAATACATTCCAATTGAAGACCAAGTGACAGACGTTTTTACTAAAGGACTGCATAGTCTAGTCTTCATTCGACATTGTCACAAACTTAGTCTAGGAGCTCCTAGCTAAGTTTGAGGGGGGAGTAATGGATATACTAAGATGTTGACAATTGTAAAGCTAAGATGATGACACTTGTCAATGTGTAATTGATTGAGTTAGCTGTGATTGTAGTTAGTTAGAGGGAGATTGTTAGAGGGCAATATAGACATTGTTGTTGTAAGCATGGTTGCTATATAACCATATTGTAAGATTCATTTGGTTTTCAATGTGAAATATACAAAGCTTTACTTTCTCTCTCTATCTCTCAAATCTCTCTCTTCCACTCATTGTTTTCTTCTCAATTTTATAGCCTAGACCGTTTTGCTGTATTGTTATGAAGGAGATCTTGGATACATTGGTGAAGACGGACCACTTTACGTAGTTGATCGAATCAAAGAGCTCATTAAGTATAAAGGTTTCCAGGTAAATTCTTCTGCTAGGGTTTAAACAATTACTGCATGAAATTTCTGCTGGTCGTCTCTGCAAAACTATTTTTTAATAACAATTAACGAACATTGATCCCATGCCAATTTTCCTTTAACATGGACTATGGAACTAGAAAATTCCTCTAACTGAAGAAGATGCCAAGAGCTTTATTGATAGCCAGGTAAGTACGAAATTTCAAAGGATTATTTCGGATTCAAATTGATTTCCTTGATAACAAATTTGCTCTTGTAGCAGGTTGCATCTTTCAAACGACTACGAAGAGTAACCTTCATAAACAGTGTTTCCACGTCACCATCAGGCAAAATCCTCAGAAGAGAGCTCATTGAGAAAGTGCGGTCTGAAATATGAAATTGTATCATTGTTCCTCATCGATGGGATGTTTACTTTTATGGGGAAGACTAGTCTGTATATGAACACTACACCTTCCTTGCGCTTGTTTTAAAGTTGCAGGTATGTTACGAGATTCAGCTTTGCCGCCATTCTTTATAGGGAAGAAGAGCAGGACGTAACTCTTAATACAAACTTTGTACGATTCTCTTCAACAATCTGAGCAATAAATTTTTGGATTCAAGTAAAGAAGAGCAATTTCATCATGTTTATGTAGAAACTCTTTTACCCTGAAAGAAAAATAGCAACAACCTCAGTACGTTGCTTTCAATGCAATTAGATATATTTTTCATTTCACCATAACGAGTATACATACTTTTCGGTGGATCTAGCATTCTTGCCCAAAAAAGGGCGAAGAAGATGAACAGGCATAGGTATATCATTTCACCACAATAAGTATAGAATCTTCTTTTGCAAGTATTCATCCTTCTGGCCACTATCTTTGATGAAGTTTGCCAATACACAGCTTGAATTCTCGACAGATTGCTAATGCCGACTGATAGCTAGGGTTTCTTCAAATTTGGTTGATGTCAGAGCATGAAGGCAGCCTTTCGAGTCTAATATTCAACTGTCTCCCGAACGCAACTGGTTCTTAAAATTACTCCTCGTGGAATTATTGTCTCTCACTCAATGGCCATTTCAGTAGGACTGGTAGTTCTAATTCTCTGCAGGTATAGTGTGTTGAAAAACCCGCACTAGACCTTGTTCTTTTATGTAACCAACGGCAATAGACTAAACTAGCAAATATTAGAAAAACTTAGAAACACACAAGAATTATACTGGTTCGGCATAACTTTTGCCTACGTCCAGTTGTGATTTCTCTAGGTAGAGAAATCACCGCTCCTTTGATTAATAATAGAGATTACATAACTTTTGCAAACCCTAGAACTAATCTCAAAACTCTTGGTTGTCCGGCTGAACCACATTCGAAGCAACCTTCCTTCTTTTCCTTTTTCTTCTTGGATTTTGACCTACTTCTATTGCCGATTTTCTCTTCCTTTGTCTTTTCCCGCCCCCTCTCCTTGCCTTTGGCATAAAGGCCTTGAGAGCTTTCAGTTATATCATCCAGTTTAGCATATGACTGAAGAGCTTGAATTACGTCTTCAAGCTTCAAGGACTCTTTTCCAAACATTAGAGTTGTTCGAAAGTGCTTGAAAGACGAAGGTAGAGACCTTAGCAAGATGATAGCCATATCATCATCTTTGTAAGTTTCTTCGACCTTCTGAAGATTAGCTATGCAATTCTGGAACCTGCATACATGATCTTCAATATCACCTCCTTCTTCTAGTCGAAGCCCAAATAGTTCATCCTTTAGAAAAAGTTTATTGGACACGGTTTTGCCCATATAAACATTCTCCAACTTTTCCCATGCTTCCTGGGCAGTCATCTTTTCGGTGATGTGTGACCGAATTGATCTTGTGAGATGGATCTCGATGGAACTCTTGGCCTTCTTGAGAACCTTAGTCCATGCTGCCTCTGTCATGTTTTCCGGCTTCTTACCATCGAGTGCATCATCCAAATCCTGTTGTATCAGTACGTTCTTCATCATCCTTTGCCAGTCCGTGAAGTCATCCTTGCCGTCAAAGGGCTTTAACACAGGTCCTTGATCCGCATTCATCTTCCCTTTTAACATCGTAGAATACCTTGATCCTAGCTCTTGATACCATTTGTTGAAAAACCCGCACTAGACCTTGTTCTTTAATGTAACCAATGGCAATAGACTAAACTAGCAAATATTAGAAAAACTTAGAAACACACAAGAATTATACTGGTTCGGCAGAACTTTTGCCTACATCCAGTTGTGATTTCTCTAGGTAGAGAAATCACCGCTCCTTTGATTAATAATAGAGATTACAGAACTTTTGCAAACCCTAGAACTAATCTCAAAACTCTTGGCTGTCTGGCTGTTTTCTTTCTCTTTTAAAAAATCAGCCTTGCTGCACCCTATTTATAGACATAGGGTTGGCTTACATGTCCCAAAGCTGATTTAATTCCTATATCTAAGTGGATTAGGAAATTACACTTATCCAAATCCAAATAGACTTCTAGAAATCCAAACCTAAATTGAATAAGGAAATTGAAATTCTTTCCCAATCCCTCTAGGACAAGAATCGGTATACCTCTAGGTTTCCTAAAACAATCCTAAACTAACTAGGACATATTTGACGAGCCAAAATCCTAACATAGTGAAACATTTGCGATGACCTTACGCTGTAATTCAAAGACATTGTTAGGATATGCACCCTTTTTTTAAAGTTTTGGTGAAGTTATATTTCATTCAACGGAAAAACGAACAAAACCAAAGGAAGAACTAACAACCACCAAAACTAGGGAGTAAGAAATCTGTTGTGTTAGTGTTAGGTTGCTAGATTAACTTTTAGGTTTTGTAAGGGAGAAGAACTTGAAATGAAATTGGAATATTTCTTCATGTATTCATTCATATTGAATGTGAGGTCTGTGACTTACAAAGTGAATGCGAGAGCACTCTCTCTCTTACATCAGCAAGAAAAAAAAAGGGGTGTGCTATCCACACACCTCATTTTACTTCTCACACACCCTTTGATAATTTATGTCCTTTGATCTTCTTCAATTCATCCGATCCGACGGCCAAAAATTAAAAAGGTGTGTGAGAAGTAAAATGGGGTGTGTGAATATCACACCCAGTAAGCATATCTTATGAGATACTTACTCATTGCATGAGCTAGGACTCACATAACCACTAAGACTGGTTGGTACAATAGGACTATGAATCAATGGTTCACATTGCACCATCAAATACTCAACTAAAAAAAATAGTAAACATCTTTCTTGCAAAAGTGTTTACACATCAACACTCCATTCTAAACGTTTTGCAAATTTCACTCCAAGCACAAATATCCAAACTTGTCTTTAGGCAGATCGTTGGTGAGTATAGCAGCCATTTGTTGCTCTGTCTTGCAGTATACATTCTCTTGCATAGCTTCTCGATTGAAATGAATTTCCTGTTATGGTAGAAAACAAGATTTGTGGCAATAGCTATAGCAGAAGTATTGTCATACATAATTGGAGTAGCCTTACCTTGTTCTTCACCAATGTCCTCTAGAATGAAATCTCAACCACTTGGCTTGAGAGGTTGCTTCTGTTGCGCTTATAAATCTCGTGCTAGCAAACGATTTATTAATTACTACCTCACATAAACATTAAATGCATATAAGTCTCTAAATAATGTATATATAATAAGTTGACATATGTAAAATAAATTAACTAATAATTAAAATATATATTGTTGGTTTGGTTTTGATCAATTTCAAATGTATCAAAAATCAAACCAAACCAAAAGTACAGTACATTGGTTCAATTTGCTTTTTTTTTTTTTATTAGTTGACTTTTTTCTTGGTCAAAATCAAACCAAACCGACCAATATGGTTTGGATCGGTTGGTTTGATGCCCACCCCCTATGCTCCACATTCTGAACCCAATTTCTAGTCACTCTCTGTAAGGGTTCTATCGTTTGTAACATAGACCATAACAAAACTCGAATGTGTTAAAATTTATGACATCAAACTATGTAACGTTCTATTAGTTATATATATATAGTTAACGAGTTTGTTATGTTGGATCATAGATGTTTAAGTAGTTCTCTATTTATTTTATAGTTTAGATAATGTAATTGTCCCCACTGTTCTTTTTTCTTTCTCCTCTTTTATTATGTTGTATCATAGATGTTTAATTAGTAACACTTTTGTCCACAAATGAGAGTTATGTGGTTTGCACATGATAAGAGTTAACATTCATTTGGATGAAATCTATTAAAAACTAACGGTAGGGGGGAAATCGGCCAAAAAAAATTAGTTTAAGTCCTTAATTTTCCAATTAAAAAGTTCAGGGAGAAAATCGAAAGTTGGGTGATAGTTCAGAAGGCAAATCGGCAGTTTTCTCTAATATATAATAATACTCTATAGATCCTTACTCCTACACAACACCACCTAACATTTATTCCGATGAACAGAAACTATCACACTAACAGTTATCATAATCATGTTATAGTCTCGATTCATTAGATTAAATAAGTAGGATTTAATATCATAAATATAAACAGATCGGTTCCGTTATTAACGTACAATGTGTGTGTGTGTGTGTGATCTATATATCATAATGTAAACTAATTTAACTAATGACCAAAAAAAAAAGAAAGAAGGAATTTGTGCCCGGAAAACCCCTAAATGGATAAAAAAAAACTGAGGGAACCCCAGATAGATCCTTCCACTAGCAGAATATCAAGTTCATACCAGAATCAATCACATACTCAAGCTCAAATCCTAAATATACTAAGGGAGCAGCTTGTACCTCTTATGGAACTTGAGAATTTTCAAGGGGATCCACGCTAGGTCTTCACAGCAATGGTAGCTCAATATCGAGAGTTTCGTCATTGTGGCACCAATGAAATGAATGCAACTTAAATGATATGTAAACGAAGATTCAAGAACAACATACATTTCTCTCAATTGAACATCCAATTGAAAGAAGTTTGGGATGAATATGTGCCTACAAATCTAAAGATGAATCAAGGTATTCTTGTAATCTAGGGTTTTCTGTGGGGTTTGCAGGATCAAAAACCGCCCTGAGATGGAGGCAAACACCTCTTTATGTACTTGATAAAACCTAAAGAGATAAGTTCATCATTACCACACTATATCCCACCTCATACTGGATATTTTTATGAACAGGCCCTTTATGCATGTTAGGGCTTAAAAAAACTTCACTACTTTGGAGATGTTTATCTCACAAAGAAGAATGTAATGCAGTGGAGTTGAAAGGCAAGAGAAAGAAAGAACACTCAAAGTTTTTACACAAGATTTTTTATTCACTCACAAACTAGTACAAGAGGAAACACTCAAACACTCTTAGAAGCTTTGTTGCTTCTTCTCACTTCTCACTACTTGCTCTCTTGGTTGTTTCAAATGGTGTGGATGCCTTCTCCTTTTATAGGCATGGATGGAACCTTGGAGAAGCATGGAAACATCATGCTAGATATATCTAGACAATTCCACTACCTTCTTATGCTAGAATTATCTACACTAATCTTGTATGTTGGTGGAATCCTCACCATTCTTCTAGACTCTTCCACTAACTTGAACTTTGCTAGAATTCTCTAGCATGTGCATGGATCTTTTTTTGTGTATGGGCTAGCTCCATTATCCTTGGGCCAAGACAAGATTACAATTCAACATCCCCCCTTAATCTTGTCTTGTGATGCCGATTGTGTTCCTCAATCTGACAAAGTCTTCTTGCCTTAGTGGTTTGGTGAATATGTCGGCGACTTGGTCTTGTGACTTCACGTATTCCACTTGCACATCCTTTCTTGCAATACACTCTCTTATGTAATGATAGCGGGTATCTATGTGTTTGCTCCTATCATGGAATACTGGATTCTTTGCTAGAGCTATTGCAGACTTGTTGTCGACATAGATCTCTGTTGGCTCTTCTTGTGGCATGTTTAATTCTTTCAGCAAGTTTCTCAACCAGATTGCATGACAGACACATGAGGTAGCAGTTACGTATTTGGCTTCGCAGGTAGAGAGAGTGACAATCGGTTGCTTCTTCGACATCCATGTGAATGCAGTGTCTCCCATGAAGAACACAAATCCAGTAGTGATTTTTCTATTGTCGGAATCTCCTGCCCAATCACTATTGCTATATCCAGCAAATTTGTAGTTATCAGAACTTGAATAGAACAAGTCAAAGTTAACAGTACCTTTAAGGTATCAAAGAATTCTTTTGGCGGTCTTCAAGTGTGTAGTTGTGGGATTCTCCATGTAGCGACTGACTAATCCGACGGCATAGAGAATGTCTGGTCTTGTGTATGTCAAATAGCGTAAGCTTCCAACTAAACTCTTGAAAAATGTTGGATCTACACTTTCTCCTTCGTCATGCTTGGTTAGTTTGACTCCGCACTCCATTGACGTGCTTATGGGCTTGCAGTCTTCCATTTTGAACTTTTTCAGTATCTCCTTTGTGTAGCTTTCTTGGGAGATGAAAATGCCTTCTTCGTTCTGCTTGACTTCAATGCCTAGGTAGTATGCCAGCAGCCCGATGTCGGTCATCTCGAATTCTTTGGTCATCACTCTTTTGAACACTTCATACATACTTGGATTACTTCCGGTGAAGATTAGATCATCCACATATAAGCACACAATCAGAATATCTTCATCTTTGACTTTGACGTAGAGAGCATGTTCATGAGGGCACTTGATGAAGTTGTTTTCTTGGAAGTACTTGTCGATGCGACTATTCCATGCTCGTGGCGCTTGTTTTAACCCATAGAGGGCTTTCTTCAACTTCAGAACTTTGTCTTCATGCCCTTTGATTTCATAGCTTGACGGTTGCTGAATGTAGACTTCTTCTTTAAGGACTCCATTTAGGAAAGCGGACTTCACATCCATTTGTTGAATCTTCCATTTGTTTTGAGCTGCTAAAGAAATTAGTAATCGTATAGTTTCCAACCGAGCAACTGGTGCAAATACCTCATCATAGTCGATTCCGACTCTTTGACTATAGGCCTTCGCCACTAATCTCGCCTTGTATCTTTCGACCTCTCTGTTGGCATTTTTCTTTGTCTTGTACACCCACTTGACTCCGATGGCTTTGTGTCATTTCGGAAGAATAGCGAGTTCCCATGTATCGTTATTCATGATTGCTTCAATTTCTTTATCCATTGCTTTCCTCCGCTTAGTATCTTGCACTGCTTCTTGGAAGTCAACTGGTTCATAATCAGCAAAGAGACAGAAAAATGTAGGATTATCGAGTCTTTCAGCTACCTTATAAAGATCTCGTAGACTTCTTGTGTGTGGTACTTCTCTTTCATTTAGACTCCCACTTGATGATGCTGATGCTGGTGAATTACCATGATTGGTTGATGTTGGTGAAGCAGGTGGAGTAGTGGACTCTTGTTGAACCTCTCTTGCTTGCTTCATCATCCCTTGTTCATTCTCTTCTTCAAACTGAGGAAAGAAGTGAAGATCACCTGCATGAGAGCAAAAATCTCATTCTCCTTCTTCATCGAACGTCACGTCTCAACTGATCACCATCTTCCCATTGTTTGGATTATACAGCTTATAGCCTTTTGAATTTGAGTATAGCCGATGAAGATGAACTTCTCAGTTTTGTCATCGAGTTTGGTTCTCCTCTCGTCTGGTACATGTACATGGGCTATGCTTCAAAAAATTCTTAGATGGGAGATACCTGGTTTTCTTCCACTCCATGCTTCTTGCGGAGTCTTTCCCCACACACTTCTTGTTGGAGACCGATTGGATAGGTAGACAGCACATGCTACTGCTTCTGCCCACAACTCCTTAGGCAGTCTCTTGGTTTTAAGCATGCTTCGAGCCATGTCGAGGATGGTTCGATTTTTTCTTTCCACCACACCATTTTGTTGAGGGGATCTTGGAACTGTCAAAGGTCGACGAATTCCATTGGTTTCACAGAATTCTTGAAATTCCTTTGAAGTGAATTCTCCTCCTCAATCAGATCTCATGGCTTTGATCTTGCAACCACTTTCTTTCTCTACAGCAGCTTTGAACTTTTTGAATGCTCCAAATGCCTCTGATTTTTGTTTTAAGAAATACACCCAGGTTTTCCTTGAAAAATCATCAATGAAGAGAAGGAAATAATTATTTTTACCCAAAGAGCTTGGTTTTATTGGACCTCACACATCGGTGTGAATGACCTCGAGTGGCTTCAGGGCTCTTGTGGTCGACTCCTTTGGAAAACTTTTCCTGAACTGTTTCCCAAGTAAACATACTTCGCAAGCTTGATCAAGGTGACTGATGCACGGTAAGCCTCTCACCATCTCCTTCTTGGATAATAACTCCAGTCCCCCAAAGTTAAGATGCCCAAAAGAAGATGCCAAAGCCAGGATGTGTCTTCGTAACATATCTTGAGACACTTTGCAACATCGTTTTGAATGTTCATGGGAAACATCCTATTCTTTGACATTTTCACCTTGGCAATTAATCTTCCTTTGTCATCTCTAAGAAAAAGGCTATAATTTTTCATGTGAATATCATAACCTTTTTCTAAAAGTTGTCCCAAGCTCAAAATGTTGCTTTTCATATTGGTGACCGCCATTTTTTAGGGGAATAAGGATGTTACCTTTTCCTTTGACGGGTATTTTGGATTCGTCTCCAAAAGAAACGTTGCCACTCACCAATTCATTGAGCTTTACGAACATGTTTTTTCTTCCGCACATGTGGTTACTAATGCTGGTGTCAAGGTACCATGTATAGTCTTGGTCTCCATCATTGTTCTTGCATGCTAGTAGCACAATGCCATTATCTTCTTTCTCTTCTTTCACATAATTGACCTTCTCATCAGGCCTGTTGCTTGGAGCTTTACATTCCCAAGCATAATGCCCAAACTTTTGACAGTTGTAGCATTGAAATTGAGATTTTTCATACCTTAAGTTTGAGCACCCTCTTCCACGACCTTTTCTTGAGCTTCCTCCTCTTTCGTAGTTACTATGGTTGTTGAAGTTCCAACCACGTCCACGTCCATGTCCACGTCCGGGACCTCGACCACGACTTCTTTCGTACTGGCTTCTCTCATTGTCCAAGCTTTCTTCTTTCTTCTTTGGCTGGATGATAAGAGCATATTTATGCGACTGAGTTAGCTTGTTCTCAAGCATTTATGTTGTTATTTCTTAGTTAATTATGTATTTTAAGCTATTTTCGTGTGTTTGTAGGTCCATAAGCCTTATGAAGCAATAAGATGCATATTGGTGCATTTTGGAGCAGTTTTGGGCTTGGAATGAATAGCACATGCATGGAGCAAGGTGGATGGACGAAATTGAAGACTAAAGAGGCTAGGATTGTGTTAAAGAGAAAGAAGAATTAATGTAAAAAGGACAAAGAGCTCAGCCACAAAGGGGTGTCACTCCATCATTGTCGTGCACCATCATTACACTCCCTTTGGATTCCTATGCCGTGCATCATCATTTCTTGTTCCCTCCATCATTTCAGATTTCATGCATCATTACATTGAATCATTGCACTCAATTGCTACACCATTCCTTGTTCCCTCCATCATTTCATATTCATGCATCATTACATTGAATCATTGCACTCAATTGCTACACCATTCCTTGTTCCCTCCATCATTTCATATTTCATGCATCATTGCACTCAATTGCTACATCACTCCATGTTCCCCTCCATTGCCATGCACTTCATCTATAAAAGGAAGTGTGTGTAACATAAATTTAGTTCATACTTAGTTAGATCATTCATCCCCATTTCAACACAACCTTCATCCAAACACATCCATTCATCTTCACATATATTCCTCCATACAAACAAACCTTCAAACACTCACCAACACCTTGTGCCGTAGCAAAGGAAGGGAAGGAAAATGCTTGGACGTGCTTTTTGTCCAACTTGGATCGTTGGAGCATTTAGGTGTTTTCTTTCTTTTGTTTCTAATGTTTAAATTCATTTCCTTTCGTTTTGTTGTAAATATGAGTGGCTAAACCCCTCTTGGCTAGGGGTGATTTCAAAGCCATGATTATGTGTGCAATATAATTTGATAAATTTCAGTTATTAACTCTTGAATCGTGAATGCAATTGGCTTAACTATTTGATTGATAACTTATTTGTATTTGTTAATTAAGGGTCGACACTTATTTGGCATGCATAAATCCGTTGCTAGAATATAAGGAAGTTTCACATAATCGTTACAAACTTATATTCACATGTAGTGAAGGTCGCTTATAAACGATCGCGTTAAGTTCAATTCCTAGCATAAGTGACATGATGTCATAGTTGCAAGTGCTTTGTCAATGCTTATGATTTTCATTAAACGTAATGATCTTTGATTGTATCTCTATTATGATGTCATGTAGGGAACTTTAGAAGAATGTTTTGGGTTGTCGAATGATGTCATCCAATCCAATAAAACAAGGAAAATCTAAGAGTTAACTAGTGATGTCACGGTTAATTTGGAGCATTGTCGTTCATAATTCAATGAAGTAGTAACTGGAAATCGAGTTATTTGCATACATGTCATGTGTGGAGAAAAAGGCTCTAGCTATCTCATCCATCATTTTATTTCTCACATTTGTTTTACAATCTGTCTAATTTTTCATACATGTTTGTTTGTTTCAACTTCATCCAAATCAAAACCCCCCCCTTTTAGTTTCTTGTTTCAAAGTGTTTCAAATCTGTTTTAGTTGTGTTCTTAAGTGTTTTGATTCAAATAAAAGTCAATTTTCGACCAAAGTCATTCCTAGTGTCTAGTTTAAGTTTATTTGGTTGTTTAAGCAGTTTTGAGTATTTTAAGTTTGATTTGAGTCTTGTGAGTCTTGTTAAGTGTTTTTAAATTTAGTTTTATGTTTTTGAGTCAGTTTAGAGGTTATTAGCAAGCCCTCCTAATCCTCGGTCCAGAACGATCCCTACTTATACTTGTACTACAATTGTCAAAAGAGGGTTAAATTTGTGTGTTAAGATAATTTTCGCATCAAGTTTTTGGCACCGTTGCCGGGGATTAACAACTTTGGTAATCCCTTATTATTTCTTTTTGTTTATTTTTGTGTCTTTTGTTTTTAGTTACTGGCTTTGTTTCTGTTTGTGTTTGTGTTTTTGTTTTTTGTTTTACTTTTGATATTTGATTTAGTTTTGTTTCCCTGATTTCAGGTACTAGAGAAGTAAGACATGGATTTTGCTACCATTCAAGCTCAATTGGTGGAACTTACTTCTCAATTGTCACAATATGCTGAAAGGACCACAATGCAAAGTGTCCCTACATGTGGTGTGTCCTATGCGTAAGGATATCCAACTCAACAATATTCTCAATTCGCTGCGAATGAAGATGCTTGGGGTTATCAAGGCCATAGCCAATCATGGGACTACATGTTTTCCAACGCTTACAATTCAGATTGGAGAGATTATTCAGATTACATATAACCTCAACAATTCCAACAAGATGGATATTGGCCGCAAGAAGATGAGTTTCATTTAAGACCTATGCAACCATCACAACCTCATATACAATATGCTCAATCAAACTCAGGTTCGTCAATAGATTATGATCGAATTTTTGATGAAATAAATTCTTTGGTGCAGGGCTCACAAAATCAAACCAAAACGGCTCAACAAGATGGATATTGGCAGCAATCTGATGAGTTTTATTTAACACCTATGCAGCCACCACAGCTTCCCCTACAAAATTCCAATCAAATTCAAGTATGTCCACAGATAGTGATCAAAATTTTCAATTACTAACCTCTTTGGTGCAGGGGCAGCAAAATCAAAATGAAACAATGCTCAATCAAGCTAAGGAGATGAGCGAATTGAAAAATCAACTTGGAGAGATTATGGAGTTCACGGCACAAATTCAAGAGCAAAGTGAACTCTCCAACTCAACTATTGAAAATTTGAAGAAAGATTTTGAAATCCATGATGCTATCACTTTGGGAAATGCTATGGAGGTTGGAGGTGAACCCAAGACATCCAAACCAAGCCAAAACATAGATGAACAACTGATGCTCGAAGAATAGGAGAATAACAAAGCCACGGCAAGGGAAGAACCACCATTGTCGCAGCCCCATATGCCCTCTATGTCGTCCACTACAACCAAGGTAAGCCTAAATTCAATTCGTCTTGACCCCGTTTCACCAAATGTCCTTATTCATTGCAGGATCATGCAATCCAAGGAAGAAGAGGGTGAGAAAGGCATCTTCAAAACCTTTCCAAAGAATCAAGAGCAAGAAGTGGATGGGGAATGTCTAGAATTCATCAAAGAAGATACACTTGAGATGAAAATTCCCAAAGAAGTTGGATTTTATGACACGGGACAAGTCATAACTCTCAAAACACCAAATCTGGCCAAGTCCTATATCCCTGCAACCTTCAAAGATGTGGTGTTCGTAATTGAGTTTGTGTTGGAGCAAGCAAGTAAGCCATCTTCTTCAACTTCGATTTTATTATATACTAACTTGCTGATTTTGATGATTCAGGCACCTACACTAGAATTTAAACCATTGCCGAATCACGTCAAGTATCACCATCCATTCAAGGATCAATTCCATGCTATAGGCCCTATCTAAGTTTAGAAGGAAGTTTCGTCCGGCTAGAAGACGTTAAAGCAAGCGCTTCTTGGGAGGCAACCCATGTATTCAAATAAGGAAGATTTTTGAATTGCTCCACGATTGGTTTTGCATTCCTAAAAACCTTCCATTTTCTGTAGTTTTATTTTGCCATGATTGTCATTTTTATTTGTTGCTTGTTTATTTGTTTTTGGAGTGGGTTTATTTTTGAAACATTGACAGATATGCAAGGTATTTTTACATTAAAATTCGTTGAAAACAAACAGGAGGCAGAAAAATACAAGAGGGAGCCTTCACAAAAGCTGCTTAGGAGAAATCTCAGTAGTTGGCAGAGCCTCAGCAGTCGGCGGAGCCACAGAATGAGGAGGTATGAAAGGTTGATCATTTGGAGCTTCACTAGGCGGTACAACCCCAAAAGACGAAGGCAAATGCTGTTGGAACAAACCCACAAACCTCTGATGATCAAGTAAAATCTGACCATCAGATTCCTGTATCTAGTCAATCTTCCTCTTCATGTTTGTAGCATAGTTGTGTGCAAGCCTGTGCAACTGTTTATTCTCATGCTTGAGCCCTCTAATCTCCTGTTTGAGACTCATCACTTCAGCCACCAATGATTCAACTTGACAGGTTCGAGCAAATAGACGTTGGGCCATATTGGACACAGAACCTGCACACTGCACACTGAGAGCCAGAGAATCCTTAACAGCCAACCCATCAGATCGTTTGGAAAGTAGTCTGTTATCTTTGGGAGTGACAAGGTTCCGGGCCACCACCGCAGCGGTCATATCATTTTTCATCACCGAATCCCCAACGGTAAGAGGACCAGTAGGGGATATGAAGGATGGGCGCCATATGTTGTCTGGAGAAGGCATGGATGCCTTTTCACCAAGGTTCAAATCAAAACGACGGTCGGAGGGGCCAGACATTTTCAAATGTGTTGAAGAAAGAAGAGGTCGGACAAATCGAGATCTTAGAAGTGCAATGAAGGGAATTTCTACAGGCGGAAATTCAAGTGTGCTTTGAAACGAACTGCGCGCCTCTATAAAAATCAGCACTCGACAGGATTTCAGAGATCGAAGAGGCAAGCTCAGAAATCAAAGAGGCCAACTCAAAAATCAAAGAGGCGCTAACTTTCTCAAAAGCTGGGCTTGCTCAGAAACCACGAGCCAATCTTCTTTTCCAGATTTATATGTACTTGTCACATGCAACCTCTGCACTCGACGAGATTTCAGAGATCGAAGAGGTGAGCTCAGAACTCGAAGAGGCAAGCTCAGAAATTGGAGAGGCGTCTACTTTTCCAGACGTGTCAGCATCTGTCACATGCAGAGTCAGCTTTGCGGAAATCACAGGCAGTTTGTCGAAGTGCAGATTCCAGATATCGAAGAGGCACTTGCTTTTCCAGATGTGTCAGCGCCTGTCACATGCACACTCAGCCTTGCGGAAATTACGGGCAATCTGTCGAAAATCTCTTGTGAAGTAGAAAGCACGTGAAGTTTACTATTAAATCATCCAACGGTTGCTGACAAGAAAGAATAATACCGGTTATTAATTCCTATAAATGTCACCCTTCACCCTCCATTGCAAGGCAGACATACATAACCCTTCTTCTTCTCTGAGAATGCCTTTCCAACAGACCCTCTCGAGTCACTCAGTGTTCCTTATTCCTTGGGGTACCTCTGCAAACAACTCATCCAAAGCAAAAGTATTTCATATCATGAAGGTTGAAAGCAAGAGTATCTCATATCATGTTTTCTCCTTGTCCTTTTCCTTGTCGTTGTTTTGGGACAAGGAGAAAGAGAGCAATCAGCCAGCACTTGGTATCAATCTTCCGATCTGGAACCGACTGCTTGGTACCTTTTCCTGATTGCTTACCTAGCCTTGCTCTCGAGTACTCATCTTCATCATCTTATGCTTCCTCTTCGTCTACCACATCTGCCTCAGGAATAGATAAGGGAAGTGAAAATGATACCTCGAAGCATGTGGAGACAATTTGCCAATTCATCATCAGCTAGGGACAAGGAGAAAGAAAGCAAATGGTGGGCACTTGGAAAGATTGAAGAAAGAAACAGACCATCACCTCTACCTCGTGCCTGCCTGCTGTGCAGAAGAAACAAGCAGAGAAGAATGCAGACTGTAAAACCAAGGAACTCTAATAATCCTCACTCAGAATTCCAAACCAGTTCGAGATCAAAGCTGTGGAAAGTCAACAAGATCATCTATCTCCAAAACCAGATTTGCGTTCTTAAACTCTACTCTGTCTGGTTTTTACTTTGCTATACTTGTCATGTTTATTAGTTGTTTGTTTGTTTGCTTGTTTTTGTGCGAGTTCATGCTTGAAACATTGAGGACAATGTTTGATTTAAGTGTGTGTGTGGGGGGGGGGGGGTAACCAAGTTGTTTTGCATAAAATTTGTACGAGTTTATCACCCATTACTTCTAGTGTTGTTCCTTGCTGTTTGTAAGTATTTTTAAGCTGTTTTGGAGTGTTTTAGTGTGTTTTGACATAAAAATCCGAAAATCTCATAAAAATTTGAAAAATTGTTTTGAAAAACCCAAAAAGAGTTGTTTTTGTGTGTTTATTTGTGTCTTAGGGTACCTTCCAACACAATGATCAGGATTTGGTTTTTAATTACATGACTATTAAATAGAGTTATAAACATGGATGAAAATTTGATTTACTCTTTGGTGTATGCTTGGTTGTGGTTATAATTTATGAATTCACATGCAATCATAAAGGAAAAATCATTTTTTGTAACATGCTTGAAGGAAGGAACTCAAATGAATGCTACAACCTTGTGAGACTTGAGCCTAAACGTTTATTTGGAGAGTTAATAATCTGTGCATCATTGTTTTCTAAAGTCGTTGCATGATCTCATTATTCTTTGCTTGGTTGCTACTTAGAAGGCGTTTCATCATTTAGTTCCAAATGCTAGAACTCATGCCTATTTCATTCAAAGCATGCTATTGATTTGCATAACACATATTGAAGATGAAGTTGTGTAGTGACCACCAAAGCCAAATTGCCGTGCCCCTATTTCATTATGTGTTTAAGTTTAACCCCGTTGAGCCTTGTTAAGCCTATGTTCTTTGTTAATCCACACTATCCTTACCTAGCCTAGTTTTAGGACAATCCATACCCTTGTTCTTGAAGCATAGTAAAGCATGACTTAAAATGAACTTCTTTTTTATCAATGTATTACAGAAAGCAAGTGTGGGGGAAGTGATTCTTGTGTGTGTATGTGTGCCAAAGTCCTTAATAAGGCACGGGTAGAAAAAAAAAAAAGTGAAAAGAAAAAAGTTTGTTAAAAAAGGGTCCAAAACATTGAATTTGGCCCTAAGTGTTGCATGAATCTTCCCTTTGTATTTAAAAGTTGATTCTGCATTCTAAAGTGAATTCCAAATGTCTATTTCATTGCTTTGCTTGCTATCGCTTTAAGAACGTTTGTTATTCCTATCCTTTCTTTATTAGCCATTACCCTCAAGCCCTGTTACAATCCTTGACTTCAATCTTGAGTGTTGTGTGTTTCAATTTGTGGAGTTCGAAATTGGTATGAGCATATGGTGTCACTGGTTCTCGCATCTAAGTAGTAGCATTCCATTCATGAGATCATATCTAAACATGCTTAATAACTCCAGAAAATTGCTTTCTTTGTTATAACATATGTGAGTCCTAGTCTTTCGTGTTTACATTAATCTTCTCACATACACTAGTGTAAGGTGCGTAGTTAGAAAATGTGTGTGAAAATAGAGAGTATCTTGTAAGAAATTGAGCAAATTCTTTAAGGCATGTTACTACATTCAAAACATCGTTTTAATTGGTTAATTGGGAACTAGTAAGTGGTGACTGTGATTAAGTATGTGCTCAAGTGTAAAGATGACCAAAATCTGTGGGAATGATGATTTTTAACATGTCATGTTTCATTAAAAATCCCTGAGGCAAATGTTGGAAGGTCTAGGTTGTGTTTTGTTTGTTTTGTTTGTTTTGTTTTGCTCGAGGACTAGCAAAAGCTAAGTGTGGGGGAATTTGATAGGAGCATATTTATGCGACTAAGTTAGCTTGTTCTCATGCATTTATGTTGTTATTTCTTAGTTAATTATGTATTTTAAGCTATTTTCGTGTGTTTGTAGGTCCATAAGCCTTATGAAGCAATAAGATGCATTTTGGTGCATTTTGGAGCAGTTTTGGGCTTGGAATGAATAGCACATGCATGGAGCAAGGTGGATGGACGAAATTGAAGACTAAAGAGGCTAGGAATGTGTTAAAGAGAAAGAAGAATTAATGTAAAAAGGACAAAGAGCTTAGCCACAAAGGGGTGTCACTCCACCATTCACCTTTCCATCATTGCCGTGCACCACCATTGCACTCCCTTTGGATTCCTAAGCCGTGCATCATCATTTCGTGTTCCCTCCATCATTTCAGATTTCATGCATCATTACATTGAATCATTGCTCTCAATTGCTACACCATTCCTTGTTCCCACCATCATTTCAGATTCATGCATTATTACATTGAATCATTGCACTCAATTGCTACACCATTCCTTGTTCCCTCCATCATTTCATATTTCATGCATCATTGCACTCAATTGCTACACCACTCCATTTTCCCCTCCATTGCCATGCACTTTCTCTATAAAAGGAAGTGTATGCAACATAAATTTAGTTCATACTTAGTTAGATCATTCACTCCCATTTCAACACAACCTTCATCCAAACACATCCATTCATCTTCATATCTATTCTTCCATACAAACAAACATTCAAACACTCACCAACACCTTGTGCCGTAGCAAAGGAAGGGAAGGAAAATGCTTGGACGTGCTTTCTGTCCAGCTTGGATCGTTGGAGCATTTAGGTGTTTTCTTTCTTTTGTTTCTAATGTTTAAATTCATTTCCTTTCGTTTTGTTGTAAATATGAGTGGCTAAACCCTTCTTGGCTAGGGGTGATTTCAAAGCCATAATTATGTGTGCAATATAATTTGATAAATTCCAATTTTTAACTCTTGAATCGTGAATGCAATTGGCTTAACTATTTGATTGATAACTTATTTGTATTTGTTAATTAAGGGTCGACACTTAATTGGCATGCATAAATCCGTTGCTAGAATATAAGGAAGTTTCACATAATCATTACAAACTTATATTCACATGTAGTGAAGGTCGCTTATAAACGATCTCGTTAAGTTCAATTCCTAGCATAAGTGACATGATGTCATAGTTGCAAGTGCTTTGTCAATGCTTATGATTTTCATTAAACGTAATGATCTTTGATTGTATCTCTATTATGATGTCATGTAGGGAACTTTAGAAGAATGTTTTGGGTTGTCGAATGATGTCATCCAATCCAATAAAACAAGGAAAATCTGAGAGTTAACTAGTGATGTCACGGTTAATTTGGAGCATTGTCGTTCATAATTCAATGAAGTAGTAACTGGAAATCGAGTTATTTGCATACATGTCATGTGTGGAGAAAAAGCCTCTAGCTATCTCATCCATCATCTTATTTCTTACATTTGTTTTACAATCTGTCTAATTTTTCATACATGTTTGTTTGTTTCAACTTCATCCAAATCAAACCCCCCCCCCTTTTAGTTTCTTGTTTCAAAGTGTTTCAAATCTGTTTTAGTTGTGTTCTTAAGTGTTTTGATTCAAGTAAAAGTCAATTTTCGATCAAAGTCATTCCTAGTGTCTAGTTTAAGTTTATTTGGTTGTTTAAGCAGTTTTGAGTATTTTAAGTTTGGTTTGAGTCTTGTGAGTCTTGTTAAGTGTTTTTAAATTTAGTTTTATGTTTTTGAGTCAGTTTAGAGGTTATTAGCAAGCCCTCCTAATCCCCGGTCCAGAACGATCCCTACTTATACTTGTACTACAATTGTCAAAAGAGGGTTAAATTTGTGTGTTAAGATAATTTTCGCATCACTGGACATGCATCTTGAGGAGCTGCTCATCACTCCCTTGCCTCTTCTTATGTTTCTCTTCATATGCTTGTAGCGAACCCATTAATTGCTCTATGCTAATTTCTTCCAAGTTTTTTGTTTCTTCAATCGTCACAACAATGTGCTCGAACTTGGGGTCCAACGAGCATAGTATCTTCTCCATAATTCTAACATCTTCTAACTTTTCTCCGTTTCTTTTTAATTGATTGGAAACGGCTAAGACTCTTGAAAAATAATTAGAGATTGATTCAGACCCTTTCATTTGTAGAGATTCGAACTTACCTCTTAGTACTTGAAGACGAACCTTTTTCACTTGTTCGGCTCCTTTGTAAGAGGTTTAAAGCTTCTCCCATGCTTGCTTGGCAGATGTTGCATTCGAGACTTTCTCAAAGCCATTGTCATCTAATGCTTGGTAGATGAGGTAGAGAGCCTTCTTGTCTCTCTTTCTTGAATCTTTCAAACTCTCCTTCTGGGGTTGGGACAGAATAGCTTCATCTTCTGGCTCAGTGTAGCCTTTCTCCACGACTTCCCATACATCATGTGCTCCCAAAAGGGCCTTCATTTTGATACTCCAATTATCGAAGTTGTTGTTGTCGAGCACTGGAACTTGGAAGGCTCTGCCATAGTGTTGCTAGCCATAGCTCTGGTACCACTTTGTTAGGGCTTAAAAAGACTTCACTACTTTGGAGATGTTTATCTCACAAAGAAGAAGGTAATGCAGCGGAATTGATAGGCAAGAGAAAGAATGAACACTTAGAGTTTTTACACAAGATTTTTTATTCACTCACAAACTAGTACAAGAGGAAACACTCAAACACTCTTAAAAGCTTTGTTGCTTCTTCTCACTTCTCACTACTTGCTCTCTTGGTTGTTTCAAATGGTGTGGATGCCTTCTCCTTTTATAGGCATGGATGGAACCTTGGAGAAGCATGGAAACATCATGCTAGATATATCTAGACAATTCCACTACCTTCTTATGGTAGAATTATCTACACTAATCTTGTATGTTGGTGAAATCCTCACCGTTCTTCTAGATTCTTCCACCAACTTGAACTTTGCTAGAATTCTCTAGCATGTGCATGGATCTTTTTTTCTGTATGGGCTAGATCCATTATCCTTGGGCCAAGATAAGATTACAATTCAACAATGCAAACTTCAAACAATGAAACTTCAACAATCCAAAACGTTTATTTTTTAAGTCTTGATTAGGAGTTGGCGCGGTGTAGTTCGGTACGTTTTTGAAGTCAAAACCGAAATGAAATCAAACCTTTTGATTCGGTTCGGTGCGGTTTCAAACGGTTTTAGTTTGGTTTTGTGAGAAAAAATTATAATTTTAAATTTACACCTATTTATGTATAAGATGATCTCATTTTCCTCGTACATTAATCAATAAACCTGAAGCGAAAAACAGCAGCAAAAGCAAAATTGCAGCAAAAAAAGCAGTAAACCTACAACAAAATAGTTTACCAAAAAAAAACTGTAGCAAAGGAAGTCAGAGATAGAGAGATTTGTCTAACCATATGCAATAGTAGCACCAATCTACAACACACAAGCATTAAAGAAAGTATATATGTATACATCTTTCATATTGCACAATTTGTTTAAGTAATATATCAAGATTAGCACTGTTATGAAGCACATTTCTCAAGCGAAAGAATGTTGCTAATTACAGGTGTGTTGCATTAATTAGGTTCAAGCTTCTAGCACATCTATGAACTCTGTGCATTATTTAGATTGAGTGAAGTGATGTGATCAAGGGTTGGAATTAGTAATTCTATTGCAATATGAGTACTATTGATTGCACAGCTTCTTGTGTGTGGCTAGATCGATGAACATGAGTTTTGAGAGAGAGAGAGAGAGAGAGAGAGAGAGAGAGAGAGAGAGAGAGAGACATGTATGGACTCGAATAGAGGTGCAAAATTGGATGACATTCTATTCTAGTGTAGTTGAGTTCATACTATAAATGTATGAATTCTAATAAAGAACCAATTAGAACATAACATTCAATATATGGTGCGGTTTCGGTTTCGGTACGATTTTGAAAACCCAAAACCGAAACCAAACCGTTTTCTTAGCAGCGGTTCAGTTTTGAAACCGTAATCATTTCAAAACCGCAAAACCGAACCGTTCGGTGCGGGGGCGGCTAGAAAACCATTCCTTTCTCCAGTGTTCGATTCGTGTTTCGATTTTGGTTTTTGGTTCCAAGTGCCCACCCCTACTCATAGATCATTCTTGCAAAAATTCAATTCAATTTGAAACTATTTGCCTATTTTAATGATCAAGATAAAATTTCATTATTTTTTATATAACAAAGTATTCGTTAATTTCTTTGAATTTAATTAGATGTCTTAAACATTTCCAATGCGGCTAATATTTTAAAAGGATGATCTATGAAGTACAACTTGAAAAATAGATATTTTGGATCATTGAATTTTGATGTTGTGTAGACCCTACAACTAATCTCCATTTTTTTTATAAAAATATGAAGATTCCTTCCCTCAAAGGTTTCATTTTTTATGAATATCGTTAGCAGCAGTCAGCTCATAGTGATAGCACCTGTCAACAAATGATAGGACATAAAATAAAATGTTATATTGCGGCATATTCACTGCCAGACTCAGGTCACGTGCAAGTGTGTATGAGCATATATACCTGACTAGATATAAATCACTAGATAGTAATCATGGATGTGCAAATTAACATGCATAAATCAAACCTGTATCATGTGAAATGATCTTGAGTTTTTATTTTTATCTTCCTTATGGCTTTAGCTGCATCTTGTAATTTGCTTAATCCAAGATTGAGCTTGGTGCGATGTGAAGCAACAAACATTACAAGTTTTTTCAAGGAAAGCTAAAACCTATACATAGTCCTAGACTTAACATACACAAAATGAAATACTTAGTAGAATGCAAAAATTTAATAATAAAGTGGATGGGTGACATTGTTAACAGGTTTCATTGAAGTTTGAATATTGTAGATTCAAACCTATTAACTCGTATATTAATTTTTTTTTAATTTTATATAAAACAAAAAATAAAAACAAAAAAAAGTTGGTGGGGAAGGAAGAGTGAGGTGAGAGAGAGAAACAGTGTGTTGATGAAAGAGAGTGAAAGAGGAGAGAGAGAGATAGACAGGGAGGTGGGGACGTGCCAGCGACTTACGCGTCGATTGTCAAAGACCAGTGCGTCAGTTTGTTTTTTTTTTTTAATTTTTTTCTCCCTATAGTTAATAAAAGTTGAGATAGTGCGTAATTTGTGTTTTTCTATTAAATAAAGGTTTTGAGTGGTTTTGGTTAAAAAAAAAAGTTGGTTGAAGCTCCATCTAAAATACCCTTATACCCAATTTTTTTTCTTTGAGGAACTAAATTTTTTTGTAGAGTTAAACTCTGCCTTGAGCAAATTTTTTTTTTTAAAAAAAAAAGTGGGGGGAATGCTAAAAATACCTTTGGCGCGTTGGATTCAATTGGGCTTTTGGTTACCCTAATTTCTGTCTTGATATATAAAGACTTCAAAGTAAGAAACAAAAACAATTCATCTTCAATTTTCACACTCAAACTAGAGGTAACCCTAATAGCCAAAAACCTACCTTTGATTTATAAGAAAACTAATGAAAAATGTTCTAGAACTTTGAATCTTAACAAAAAACATCATAATAATTTTATTTAATGGTTAGGACAAATCCCTATAGTAAATAACCTAATCAAACTGGCCCAATAAAAGCATCTCCAATGGATGTGTCAAATATGTATTTTATTATTTTATTAGGCCCAGAGTTACATTAACTATTAAAAAATAATCAAAATTAATTTTAGTTTTTATTCTATTGGTTGCTAATGGGACCTTAATTAAAAAATTAAATTAAAAACATTTGACTCCTTCTTTGTTTACGGTAAAAAGACAGCTAAAAAGCAAGAAGTCAAATAACTCAACTGTCACATCATTTTGGTATATCTATTAGAGAATACCTAAATATCTTTTAATCCTATATGACATATTTGACATTTTATTTGGAGAGGTCTAAGATTGCTTTTTCTTTCTCTATCCTCTCTCCTACCGTCCACCTCTCTCTCTCTCTCTTTCTCTCTCTCTCTTCTCTCTCATCTTTCCTCTTCCACCTAGCTCCACCCTTTTCTTTCTCTCTCTCCCTTCATGAAAAACACTTAATTGGTTGTTAATGTAAAAATATATATACAATTTTGTGCATTAATTTTATCTAGTATCATCATTTCTAAAAATGTGTGTCATTGCATTTAAAAATATTCATTGTCTAGAAATCATGATCCTGTTTCTAGAAAGCTGTTTATAGAAACAGTGACACTATTTTTAGAAATAGTATCACATTTTTTTTTTTAAGTGTCACTGTTTAGAAATGGTAACCACTATTTCTAAAAATAGTAACACCATTTCTAAAAATAGTGTCCCTGTTTATAGAAACAGTGACTTAGTTTGTACAAAAAGTGACTACCATTTCTAGAATTTTATTGTTTTTAAGAAACAATATTTCTTATTTATAAAATTTTGTTAAGTGTCTTTTATTGAATTTTTTTATAAGTGTCCTTTATTAAAAAGTTGTTTGATAATAATTTTTTTGAATTTTAGCATGTGATAAATAATTCATATTATTATGTCTTGAAAAATAGGATTAAGTTTCAAATTTTATACATAACAAAAAAATAAGAAAGAAAAGGAGGGGAGGAAGGAGTGACATGAGAGATAGAGAAGAGAGATATGGATGATAGGAATTTTTATCACTTGCAAAAGTAGGGATAAAAGCACTTAAAAATACTTGCAAGAGTACAAGGTTATCGTAGTATAGCAGTTCAAGCAAGATCGTTTTCCACATGGATTGAATGAATAATTTGTATTTAAACCAAATCTTAATTAATTATTTGAAAGCAAAATTTCAAAAAGGGTGATTTTATGACCTAAAATATTAAAAACGAATTTAATTAAAAATAATTAAATAAATTGGCAAAGTAAATAAAACAAAAGAAAATAGTTTTGAAAATAAATTTGAGCACTAGGGTTCCGCTGTCACCTTAACAATCCTATGTAGTTCTTCCAAGTACTTATGAATTACACATGCATATTTTGAAGGTTAGGTTTTCCTAAAGAATGCCTTACTTGGAACCTCCAACATAGAACGTATATCTAACACACAATTCATCTGTAGCGTCCAGATCGAATGTGAACATGCAAGACTCATTAAGTTTTGTGAACTCCTTTTGAAAAACCATATAACCTTTAAGACGTGTCGTCCATCCTAAGAAGTTACACATATTAACCACAAAAAACCTTAGTCAATTTCAGGGACAGCCCTCCGTCAAAATTGCATCAAATGACTTTCCTAAATATCCTAATGGTGGTCAATCATCAAGACAATTACATAGTTTAAACTAGTGATTAATAATTCAAAACTTGCATGCATAATATTATAAGCAAATTAAAAAGAAACTATATATTCTTGCTAAGGCTCGTGGCCTCACCTTAGCAAATGAAACTAGTTACTAACAATCATAAAACAAAATATTATTAAAAATATGGATAGAAAACATTTTGAAAATAAACTTGAATTGTCAAAAGTAGTGCATGCGTTCTCTTCCCCACCCTAACCCTAATGGCTAAAAAGCCTTATTTGTACTACAAAATAAAATCCTTACTAGAAAAGATCTTCTAAAAACTAGGAAATATAATAGAACAAAATAACTAGGAAATAAAAGGTTTCCTATTTAAACTGAATTTCGGACTTCTCAGAAAATCAAACTTTTGACCTAACAAATCAACTCCGATTTGGTCCCAAAAGGTCTCATTTTAAAGCTTAAGACGTTCCCAACAAATCCTCAGAAGGAATCATCCTCAAAATATGCCATCTTGACCTCCAAAATACCCAAAAAGTCCAGAAACGTCAATCTAGGAAAGTTGCGCGCTGGACCTTTATTTCATCGCCACGGTCAAAGGGCTTGGTAGAAAAATCTAGAATTTTAACACAATCATCTTGAAAGGCTCACGGACATCCTCCTTGGAATCACTCCAAAATTCATCCATTTGAATACTTTTTGCTTAAGAGAAAGTTGAACGTCTTACATTGAAAATACATAACAAAATATCAAAATTCTACCAAAATAATTAATAAATTATAACTAAGATTATGATAAAGTATTAGCGCGTTTACTAATCCGTAATCAAATTGAGAGGAATTGAATTGAGGAGGAATTGGATTGAGGAGGAATTGAAATGAGGTGGAATCAGAATTAGATTCATGTTGAAATTGTTTACTAAAACTGTCCGGAATCGGAATACAATTCCATAAAGCTGTTTACTAATTTCAGTAGAATCGGAATATAAACCAGTATGATTACTAAAATGCCCTTGTCTCAAATCAAATATTTTATATACTTTTTTTAATAAAATTTGATATATTATATAATAGTAAGAAAAAATAAAATTGCTTTTTTATTCCCTTATTCCAAAATATTAAATTTGTATACAACTTTATTGTATTACTAGTATTAATATATATAATTATTGTTTTAACATAACACCCACTTCATCTTCCTCATCCTTCCCTGAAGGATACATGTGACATCAATAATGCCCTTATTCAAACCCAGTTGAATAAAACATTCCTCCTTTCTCTGCAATTCTTCGTATCTTTTCTCCCCTGCCCACACCTCCATGTTCCCCACCCATCCTACCCCATAGCCACCGCCTCTTCTACCTGCACAGTATTTCATAATTTTTTGGGTTTTTTGAGTGGTTGCTTCCACGGATTTGTGGGTTTCGGTCTTGGCTTGAATTGCTTATTTTCAAGATTTGGGTGATTGATTTTTGAATCCGGTTTGGGGATAGATGGGGTTCTTGAGCTGGTGGGTTGGGAAGTGAAGCACGGTCGCACGGGGAGGTGGAAGGTGAAGCGAAGACGCATGAAGGCAGAGTGCGCACGAAGCGGTGGGGAGCGGTGGACTTGTTGTGTTGAGTGGCTGACTTGAAATTTTGAAAATGTTAAGAGGGCATAATAGGTAGAAAAAATGCATTCCACATTCCCTTAGTCTCCCGGAACTCAAATACCACCTTCATCTAAGGAGTCCAATTCCTCCATTTTGGGGAGTTGGATTCCTTATTTCGTGTGGGACCCGCCACTATTTTGATTCCTCCAAAATTAGTAAACGCTTGAATACTCCGTAATCGGAATTCAATTCCTTGTTTTGATTCCAATTACGGGTATGTAAACACGCAAATAGTATAATATGGACTCATCAATGGTGATGCGTGAAGAGAAAGAAGGTATGGTGAGGGAGGGAGGAATGGGCCTGTGGGTCCCACGAGTCAATTTTTGCAGTTTTTTTTTTGTCCTTATTATATTAAATTTTTGTTATTTTCATTAAAATTTAAGTCCATCTATTAAATAAAGTTATTAGATTATTTTTTGTTAAGAAAAAAATTGAAGTGATCTTCGTTAAAGCTCCCATAATGTATTTGTCTTCTTCATTATGATTTTTTATTTGCAGATTCTCATAGTGCAGTGCAACATAAATAGGGCAAAGACTAAAGTAAGAAAATCTATGAATTCCCTCTCTCATTTACAAAAGTTTGAGTGGATGTATGTGAAATTTTGTGTTTGGACATGATTATGGTATTAAATTTGATTTGTTTGTATGTTTTGTATGATAATTGGCTTTGTGGGTTTGTGTTTGTTGTATGGTTATATATATATACTACTGGGCGAGAGGATGATTTGTAGATAATTGGAATGACACGCCAATTGTAACACATTATGCCAGGTAAGTGCATAAGACATGGAGACCATGGGGTATCAAAGTTACCTACCTATAGTTTGGATATGTTTTGTTTCGTTCTAATGTGATCACAATTTTTCAGGATTGTGACCGCTAAAGCTATACGAACCATAGGGCTTCTATTTAGGTCAAGCTCTCAATGGGCCATGGACAACATTTAGGGAATATCCGAAGGAGCAAATTGATTTGTGTGTTTTTAGGGAATTGGATACACATACACATACATATGCTCTAAAGAGGAGATGAGGAAAGCCTTCAAAAATCATGTTAAAATTCGATACCCATGTTGGATGAGCACATTGAGGAATTCTGCTTTTTCGCAAGTATATACTAATTGCCCATACAACATATCTATAAAGATGTTTGGTGTCTAATCTAATGGTTGACAAATAGTTGAAGTGAGAAAGGAAGGTAATTAATTTACTTTGACACGAAATGTAGACGGTTGGGCAGATGATCACCTTGAAGACGAGTACTGGAGAATCATTTTTATTGTGTAAGTTCTATATATCTATGAATAAAGTCATTTGATCATGTTTATGTTATTTTTTTATAGAACAATAATTTTTTTTTATTGCATTTCCCTTCAATAATGCATATTTATAGCCAAGATTTCTTCGTCGAATGATTCTGACAACAATTTACTATTTTCTACAAGATTTCCAATGACAATTTAGTCATAAAAACATATTTGTGATGACTGAGCATGGTCAAATATACAATATTACCAACAAACCTTCACCATTGCAAATATATATTTCCGACAACGCTTGACGATTGTAAATATCTTTTATGTGTATTTCTGACAAAATATTATATACTTTCGACAGTTGTCAATAATAGTACTTGCGATGACTTCACGCCCTTGTAAATAACATTTTCATTATTGGAAAAAAGATTTTTCGACACTATTTTGGTTGAAAATATATCATCACAAAAAAAATAAAAATGTATTTGCAAGCATCTTGGCATATCAAAAATAAAATAAGTTTGTCATTTTGAAAATCCAATCTCGACGGAAAGATAACGAATAACGATGGGTCATGTGCGTTGGATTCGAAGTATTTTCAAATAGTCGTTGGAAAAAATATTTTCAATGGAAGAATTTGAGGACCGGTGAGGGATTTTTCCCATCGGAACTAAGTTTTTACGACTGCAAAATGCATGTTCCGACAACATAAAACTCTTGCTAATGACAATTTGTTTTGTAGAATCCATTTATGAAGAACATTCATTTCAAGATAAAGGTAGTATAAACAAAATAAAGGCAGTACAATTTTCTTTTCATCCATATGGGAAGAGGGAATACTGGCAATTTGATTGAGGGTAAGGACGATGTCATCTCTCTCAAACTAGAGATAATTTTTTCAGAGCGCCCTCTTTGCTGCAGGCTGCAGCTAAAAATTTTCTTAAACTTTATAATCTGCATATATACTAAAAAGGAAATCCACCAAGTACTAAAAGAATAAATATAAATTTGGTAACTGTAAACTAGAAATCAATATACTTTTCACATGATCTCAGATTTGTGTCCCCTTGGAGATGAAGGAAAAAATACAACCATATGTTGATATTATGAGCAATACACAGAACATGTCTTACTGATGTAAACCATAGAGAAATTTCATTGTATATATACTTGTATGGAATGAAATATTATCGAATTCTTGACCTAAAACATGATTATAATGTTATATCCATGCCTTCTGTTCCTTTCTCGATTCATGACTTCCCTTATTCCAAAACAATAACATATCATATCTAATCGGATCTACAATAGAGTTCAAAGACTAACCCTATCTCTTTGCATTATCCCAGTCTTAATATTCTCTCTTTGTCCTCGTCTTTTTCACCTCTCTCTCTGCAAACCCTAGAAGATCTTCATAGATACATTCCTCTCATAACCCTATTTATCCTTCTTTTTAATGTACATAACCCTATTTATCCTTCGTTTTAATGTACTTTGTGTATATTCCAATTCATGTGTATGAACAAGTATAAATGGAGTGTGAAAGTCCGATCTGTTAGAGTTTATATCTCTATGTACATGTTTCTATCTAGGGTTTGGTCTCATTGTCATTGTGAGATTACAAGACAGTTAATATTTACGGATTGGATTAGTATAACACTGGTATTCTCATAAGTAGTGTTGGATTGAATATTCCGAGGCTAAGAGGGGTTCAAAGAGTCTAGAGCTCCTTGTTGGTTTGATGATCAAGTAATTGGCTGTCAAGTAATAAAAGCTTTTGAGAATGGCTGCCCCCAGTTATGTTCTATTCATGTGTTTTATTAATTAGAATCATATGGGTATAACATGATCAAGTAATTTGACTCGTTTAACAGATCAGTTGTATAACATGGCTCATCTCATTTGATCATTTAATAATTTCACTATACATCTAGAAATGGCATCCTTCCAAGGAAGGAAATAATTTTGGTTGCAGATACTCTAGCCACTATGACCTATGAAGACTATCGTTGGCTTAATTACCATGTAATGCTTGCTTTGAATTCAGGGGAAAAAAACTACATGAGCCTAACTAAATCGCTAATGTTGAAATCACTTCTACATATAATGGACCCCAAAAGTCCATTTAGATGAAGAAAAAGAAAAAACTAAAAGAAAGGATTTGAATTACAACAATAGGGCTAAATTAGTTGAAAAGAAACTACGAAAATATGCTAGATAGAAATTTGAAATGGATCTGAAACAAATTATGTGCAGATCATAATTGAAATGGATAGGAAATTAACCATACACAAGGAACTGTTCGAAATTAATGTGTTTTCTTCTTCTTTTTTACTATAAAATCTAAATATATACTTATGTATCAAATTTAGAAACAAACAGTATATATATTTGGTCCAATCAAGTAGCAATTTAACTGTATTTATAAACATTAACTGAATTAATCTCATCCAATTCAGATAAACTAATAATAATATAAATTTTCTACTGTTTATCAATTTTGAGGCATGATTCTTTGGTTTTGTTAAACCTAATTCTGTAACTAACAGAAGCTGAAATGGAAAATCCATTTTTATATTTATATATATGATATCTTGTAGAAATTAAAGCACATATGTATATTATCTAAGAAAAATTAATGAAAATGACTTGAAAACTTTGAGTTTTAATGATGAGAGATTATATTCACACATCCTAAATTACTTCTCCCACACCTTTTTAATTTTTTAATATTTTCTACACACCACTAACACTTGATAGAAAAATATTAAAAAATTAAAAGGATGTGGGAGAAGTAATTTGGGGTGTGTGAATATAATCTCCCTAAGAATATCAATGGTAAAGTGAATAGTATCATGATTGGTTTTTTAGTGTAAAAATGTTATTTTTCGTTAAAATGAACAATATTGGGAGTTTTTCGTTAAAATTCTTTATTATCTATTCATTCATAGTTTTATAAAATGCTGTAATCATGTATAATCAAGAGACAAATTAGTGGGCTTGTGTTATGTAAAGAACTAAGATGGTATTCACCTGCACTGGCACACACATATATATATGCATACTATCAAGAGACAAATTAGTGGGTTTGGTGTTAATGAACCAAAATGGCATTCACCTGCACTTGCACCTGCACCTGTTGCTTGTTCCTCCTCTTCCTTCTGACTTCCATTTTCCTCCTATTCCTTTATTCCTTTCCTCTTTTCTTCTTTTTTTTCCTCTCATACATCTAAAACCTTTGCCATGCTTCGAAGCTTGGTTTCAGGGTTTTTCAAGGAAGTAAGAAACAAGAACTAGTACAAGTGCAGGTGCAAATGCAGATAAAAGCTTCATTTTGGAATCTGCCTGTGCTCCCCTCTCAAACTTTTCAAAGGCTGCGATATATTCTATCTGGTATAATGAAACTTCCCCAAGCGATGGGAGGATTTATAAGCACATATGGTAAGGAGAGAGAATGTGTGCGAGCGGGATATTATATCTAATCTAAATAATTATTAAAGTAGATATTGACACATATCGAATAACTATGAGCTGAGTAATCTAATCACATTTTTACATTACATTGTGTGATATGGATTCATGTTCTAGTCAATTATGTTGATCAATTGATTCATTGCTTGTTGAGAGTATCACATCAGATAAGGAAAGCCTTGCACTTGCACTCGTGGTTTTAAAAAATTTGATCTCAATGTCCACACATGGTTACACCCTATCTAATATATGTGGTTTCTGTGTTTGATTTAAATAAAATGACTCACATGTAAGGTCTGTGTAAAGCGACAATCTATATTAAACTAATTCAAGCTACAAGGAAAGCTATTTGAATTTAAATGCATATATGAAGCACAATGCTATTATCAACTTAGCTAAGTCCGATACAAAGTCTGCTTGCATTGGTGATTTAAATGATCTATTCAAACCCTAAACACATCAACGTCATGAAATAGCAATAACTATTTTCTTTTTCTTTCGTTTTTTAGTACAGAAACAGTAAGCTGATGGAAATTTGAAGTATGCTGCAAATATGTGAAGAATAGTGCGAAAGCAAAATGTTGCGCGATGATGATAGAGAAGATGTAAAAGCAAGGCAACCTTTTCTCTGTGGTATTATGGATGGATAACGATTTGACGGCCTCCATTATTTTGGTATCATCCAAAAGGATCAAAACAATGGATAGTGAGAGAGACAGAGTCAGGGCCACGTGATGCAAAGCCCCCCAAGCACGTGGGATTGGATGTCTTGAGTAATCAGAGGCTGCCACGTGTTGTCACATACCTGAAAAAACAAGTGGACATGGACAGATGGACTGGCTAGTCGCGTGGCCTCTTACTTTTTGCCTGGGCAAACAGGTGGACTGCTAAGTGGACATGGACAGATGAACTGGCTAGTCGTGTGGCCACTTACTTTTTGGCTGGGCAAAGAGGTGGACTGCTGAGGGAGGTGGTGGGGGTTCTCCCAACTACAGCACTGTCACTGGCTAACGTTTGGCATTGGATTAAACGACTCTTATGTGCTTTTTATGGCTTTTGATGTATCACGAGGCCGACTAAACAACGCCAAGCAAGTTAGGCTGTCTCTGTGGACCCAAACAGAGAGATATGCAGAGCGATCGAGGTCGGACTAAGAGTCCAGTGTGCACAAGGGTGTGCCAAATAGTTCATACACGTTTTTATTACTTTGTAGAACAACCATGTGAGATGCCAGGGCTGCCCTGGTCAACAACGCTTCAGCTAAAGGACTGCAATGGCAGTCTCTATGGTGTTTTTTAGGCTTATTTCTAGCTTCACTTCTTGAAATATAATTTTGATTTTTACTTTGTCCTTTTTTGGGTGGATATTTAATATTGAACTAAGTGCATTTAAAGCCCAGGAGTGCGAAAATCTTTTTGTGATTGGGCCAGAAGAGGCCGTAGCCCAAGATGTTTTAAAAATGATTTTTTGGCAACTAATAGGCAACAACCCTACGATGGAAGTGACAATGGACAAATGGCAGCTCACCCTTAGGGAAAAAGTACTTTTCCATGGCATGGATAGGTAAATAACAAAAACAAATAGTGACTCGCCGTGCTTTGGAAGCCATCACCAAAAGGGAAAGTTTGGACACTCGGGCTAATGAGTATATAAAATGCAGCAAGGGATGTGACCAAAAGACTCTCTCAACACACTCAACTCTGAAATCAATAGCAAAACCAGATAGCTTTAGTTTGTTCACCCCTTACCTTTTTCAATTGCAGGTCCACCATAGAAAGCTCTCTTTTCACTACTACAAAACCATTTATTAGTGTCGCTATGATAACCGACAAGAAACATATAATACTGTCCTTAAAATCCGACAAAAAATGGATGCAGTGGTAGATATAATAAGTGACAGAATTGCTAGCGTCAAGAAATGAATTTTTCGACAAAAAATACTCTAAAACCGACAGATATTGTGTCAGATATAACCGACAGAGAATATATTAATAATAAATAAATAAGAGCATTTTCTGTCTGCTAAAACCGATGGAACTCCTAAAACCGACATAACTTGTGTCAGATATAACCGACATAGAATTTATTAATAATGAATAAATAAAAGCATTATTGTTGGATAAAACCGATAGAAAATATATTGATAAAAAAAAATATAAACCACTTTCTGAATCATTTATTTCCCTATCAAGTTAGCCTCCCCTGCATTCACTGCATTTTCCATATTCAACCTATGTTTCCATACTCAACCTATGTTCACCTGAAAGGCTTTCAAAATGACATCGTCGTGAAGGGCAACATGGTTTCAGCAATTGCAGCAGCTGTACAACCTCGACCCAACCAATTTCACCATCGAAAATCAAGATTACTACGAACTAGAACATATCCTTTAAAGCCAAAATATACAAAATTAAGACCCTCATCCCGCAACCAGCATAACTTCTTAGCAAAAAATAAAAATTACAAAAATTCAAGATTAACAAAATGCTTACCTTTTTAAACCTAAAGATATTGGTCTATATGATTTTGGATATCAACCAATCTCGTATGCAATTTCTGTTGATAGAACAAAACAGGACAGTGATTACGTGAAGAACCAAACAACTTAAGCCAATGATTAAGAGCAGTAATGGTGATCGGTTAAGCCAATAATTACACAAAAACCCAACTTCAAAAATCACCACAAGATCAGAAACAAGGTAAAACTAAATCACAATAATTGGAAATGAATCGTGGCTTAAAAATAAAACCCAGAATTTAAAAAGTGAATGAATTATTTCACCTTGTCCTTTCCCAAAGGCTCTCAATTGTAAGTGTTGAACTGGAAGTAAATGAGGAGAGAAGAGAAGGAGAAGGAAATGAGGAGAGGAGAAAAGGAGGAAGGAAGGGGGAAGGGAGAAGGCACCGGCGCAAGGAAGAGATGGAAGGGCTTTATTTTGGAAAATTTTCATTATTGTTGGTTAAAACCGACAGAAACATTTTTTTTTTAAATGTAAACTGACAAAAAATTTTCATTACTGTCGATTATAATCGACAGAAAAAAATGGCGGCAAAAATCCCCCCAAAATTTTGTTACGATTTTAAAAAATAAAATAATAATTGTTTGGTTTAATAAATAAATAAATAATATGTATTTAAATAGAATACGTTTTTAAAAATTAAATAAATAATTGTTTGGTTTAATAGATGATAATCCATGTAAAATATGCAATAAAGAAACAAAAGGATAATTGTACAATGAAAATGTCATCACACAAACTAAATATTGTCTAATCAATACTTGAAAAACATAAATAAAAATTTAGCATAAATTACTTTTCCCACTTCAAAATTTAGGCAAATTTAACGGAGATATGCATTCTACGAAACTACTATCCATGATCTAACCGTCAAATTTGTTTGTAGATACTAAGAGATCGCATACGTAAAAAATCACAAAAAAAAAATAACATTCAGAGATTAGGTAACAGAACAAAAATTTTCGACGGTTATAAACAAAAAATCACAATTTAACGGTTATTGTAGCTCCGGTTTTGATGATTTTTTTACAACTACACTCCTTGACACTATAAGAATGCAATGAACTATTTCGATCTTCAATTTAAAATATTTACACTAGTGGATACCACAAAATCTGATTTTATACTTAATGGAAGTATAACATTAACTCTTAAGTGTTTATTTAATCTACCGTTTTGACACAATACACATTCTCGGAAACTTTTTTCAATGATCTAACTGTCAAATTTGTTTGTACACACTCCGATATTGCATACGTAAAAAATTGCAAAAAACAAACATTCGGAGCTTAGGTAACGGAACAAAAGTTTTCGATAGTTATAAATGAAAAATCACAATTTAACGGTTATTTTAGCTTTGATTTTGATGATTTTTTACAGCTTCATTCCTCGACCCTATAAGAATGCAATGAATGAATTCGATCTTCAATTTAAAATATTTACACTAGTGGATAAATCTTAATTTATACTTAATGGAAGTATAACATTAACTCTTAAGTGTTTGTTAAATCTATCAATTTGATAGGATATGCATTCTACGAAACTAGTTTCAACGTCCAACCATCAAATATGTTTGTATATACTCCAAGATAGTATGTGTAAAAAATTGAAAAAAAAAAAAAAACATTAAAAAATTTGGTAATGGGACCGTGAGTGAAAAGAAAAAAAAAACATTAAGAGATTATTCTGGCAGCCGTACTAAATATCCGCCAGAAATTTATGTCGGATATAATCGACATGATTTCTTTGTTATCCGACACTAACTGAACGATGTGTTGGATATATTTTATCCGACATATAATGACTTATTAAACCGCCACCATCATCCGACACCTAAAGCTAACATTGTAGTAGTGGCATAATACAATGTTTAATAGTAGGACACATCCACTAAACTAAGCAAAAAGTATTTGAACTAGGGGAATGACATAGGTACACCATGGCGTCCTGTGCCAATTAAATAAGAATATGTGGGCAAAAGGTTACACGAATCTTTATTTCATTTCTACGTGATGCCACCTTTGTAGTATACTTGTGCCATGTAAGTCCTTTTTGAACCAAATCACAATTCTTTAATTCACAAAAAAAACATTACAAAAGCTCGTCTTGGTTAAATGTGTAGCCCAAGTTAAAGCAAATATGATGGTAAATAATTAAGTAAAAAAGCACACAATACAAACAACACAAAACTTTGTGTGAGCTAAATGGGTGACAAAGATCATATATAATTGAATGTACTTAATAGTACAATGAAGGATTAAACATCATAATAAATGGATACCTACCAAACTATTAAATGTACTTAATAGTACAATGAAGGATTAATCAATATAACATTTTAAAATAATAAAATAGTCAATTTTTGTTGGTTATAACCACCACTATTAACTTAAAACTACCAGAATATGTTAAAAATATTTATAAAAAAGAATTCAAAAATACTGGCAGTTATAACTGACAGTATTTCATTGTTATCCGACACTAAATATCCTCTAGGAATTTATGTCGGATATAACCGATAGAATTTTATTGTTATCCGACACTAACTGAATGATGTGTCAGATATCTTTTTTCCAACATAATGACTTATTAAACTGCCACCATCATCCGACACCTAAAACTAATATTATAGTAGTGTTTGTCAGTTTTTAGAAGCTTTGCTACCTTTTCCTTTATTGTAGTATTAAATCCCTCTAGTAAACCTTGTTTATATTTCATTTTCTAAGACTTCTATCTTTGTAAAATATAAGAAGAAGTGGCTGCAAAAAGATGAACCTTGCCAGCCAAGGTTGTAATCTTGCTCGAGTTTCCTTTATTTGTCTTTATATAAAGTAGATATGTCATTTATGCATCTTTAATTAGATCTTATGTTATTTTCAACTACTTTCGTTCAAGTTTTATCCACTCTTGTTTCCTTATTGTTAACCCAAACTGATAACTAAGGAACTAACTTGAATGGCCTTGAATCCCTTTATAAACGAACATATGGTATTATAAATAAAGTCCTTGATCGAAAGGCAAGCAAAAATTTTAGTACAGACTTAACCCATTTGTAAACAATCCTTATAAACTAAGAAGACAATTTGTTAAACAAAGAGAACAGTGGCATGTTTGGACTTATATTAGTTTTGATTGTAAGCCTGAAGGCCTAACAAATGTCTCACAAAGACAACATACAAACTAATGACAAACGTATATTGCAAAAAACCGAGCACCAAACTTTGTCCGATAGGCAAGACAAGGGGAGTTATATGAAGGAACAATCTAGCCCGAACATAATTTTGGAACGCCCAGTGGGATAAATTATCTTATAATATTGTATGCCAAGACAAATGAATGATCGAACATTCAGGTGGAACGTAGAATTCATGCAACCTTTTTGCCCGATAGAAGCATATGACAAATCGTCTAGATATTCCCCCCTCACTCAGTCCCAAGATCATAAAGAGCCCAACTTTTTCTAAAAAGTCAAGAGGAAAAGTGACTAATGAAGACTTCCAAGCCACCATGATGCAAATGTTGAGAAGTATGGAAAAGATCTCCCTAGAAACCAGGGTGAGGTTAGCAGACTATACTCTTTGACGAGGACACTGCAGAGAAAATTAGAGTTAGAATACTCTCCACAAAAGGAATGAGTTGTTAATGAAGGAAGTCCAGTTCTAGATCTGGAGAAAGAACAACCCCCTCACCAATTTCCTTTACTGGAAAAGAAAGAAGATAAAGGAAAGAGGAATAAGAAAGAGGGGACCAGTCACTAAGAATGCATTGGAGAAGAGCAATAAGAGTTAGATTTATTAGATCTCTTTCCACCATTACCAGAAGTTAGGAAGCTAGGCAAGCTAGGGATAATAAAGCTTGGAGTGCCCAACTCAGGTAAGGGCACAAACACCAAAGGTTTGCCTGTCGATGAAGGAAAACCTTCACCTTATTGACCACCACCCTTGGTTAATAAAGGGGAATGGATGCTAGTTGAAGGCAGCCCGATGCAGCAAGGAAGGCTTTTTCAGGCATAGACCATGCCCTGAAATGGGGGAACTCTTCTTTCCCGCGGAACAATATGGCCAATCAGCAGCTTATGAACGAACTAGCAGAGTTGAGAAGAATGGTGGTGCAAAATGCTTAACCTCAAACCCGCCCAATGTTTAGAATCACATACCAGAAACCTTACTTCTCTTATATGGATGAACATAATTCTTTTCCTCTTAATTTCAAGATGCCTGTTTTTTCTAACTTTTAGTAGGGAGAATTACAATGTGTCTTCAAGAGACCATATTTTTAAGTTTTCAAATTACTATGTGGCTTTTGAAGATAACCTCAACTACAAGTTAAGATTGTTTGGAACTCTCTAGTGGGATTGGCTTCCCAGTGATATTCTTTGTTGCCCCTTGATTCTATTGCCAATTGGGGGTAGATGGATATGGCTTTTCATGAACAGTTTTACAGAGTGGAACCAGAGATGACCATTAATGACTTGGTGGAGGTGACGCAATATAAACATGAGTCTACAGAGGATTTCATAATGAGATTTAGAAGAACCAGAATGAGGTGCCAGTTCCTATGAACCATGCTTAACTTATAGCTATTGCACATAAGGCTTTAAGATTGCCCCTGAGAAAGAAGTTTTATGATGTGCAGTTTAACGAACTCCAAGAATTAATAATTGCAGCTACCAAGTATGAGAAGTTGTTAACGGAAGAACAACAAGTAAATCACTTATCTAAAACACCCAATTTCTATAAAAATAAAGCACCAGTACATCAGTTGAAGTTTGAAGGCTTGAAGACATAAGAAAATGATGACAGCATGGGAAAGGGAATAGATTTATGCACTGCATAGATGACCATTCATTTCAAACCTATGACAATGAAGGGTCTGATACAACTAATCAAGAATCAGAAGATTGTGATGAATGACGGAGGATTTATTCTTATCAAGCCTCCAAAGTATCAATCCTACTCATTCGACTTAACCAAGGCATCTGACATTTATGAGGAACTGGCGAGGGCTTGAGTAATTTTTCTTGACCACACCAAGAAGATGCCTAAGCTCGAAGAACTGAGAGGGAAGAAGTATTGCAAGATCCACTACACTTTCAATCATTCCATCACCAATTGTGTGCAGTTTAGAGATTGGATTCAAGACTTGATAGTCAAAGGGATGTTGTTGCTAGAAAAACCCCATGCCAACATGATGATTCACACAGACCATTTCCCTGAAGCCTTAATTAATATGATAAACCTCAAATGGGTTGAAATAGTGAAGGGAAAGACCACCTTGAATATAGGAGATGAGAGGTGCAGAAAGGCCTACAAGGTTGCCCAAAAGACCTCAGGTAATTGTGATCAAGGGAGTTGTTTTGTGCAACAAATGCCTATGTGAATGTGAGTTAGAGGCACCAGCACCATGTGTCATTATTGACTAAGAGTTAGTTAAGAGAAAAGAAAGAGAAGAGCAGAAGTTTACTGAGCAAATTTCCAAGCATCTAAGTTAAAGAATGAGACCTCTAAGAATGTGTTTCACAGGCTGAGAAAATATTCAGAACCTAAAAATTTGTCTGAAGTACTGTTGACCCTAAAAACTACCAAGCCTACGTGGCGCAGGCCGAGTAATTAATAAGCTAACTACGTCATTCGGTTGTGTGCGGGGTGTACCAACTCGTCGGCCAAGCTCGGCCAGTGAGTAAAATTTGTTGATGTTGCGTTGGGCGCACTGCTGACTTCTGAATCTCGCAACTACGGTCGAGGAAGGAACACGTCTCGGCCTTAGGGTTCTAGAGCCTGAAGACAAGGTTGCTAGTTATGCGAAGTTCAATATCAAATTCGGCTATCAAGATGCCGAATGTAGTAACTTGGTAACACTTCACTTCGTTAAGAAAGCTGATGAGATGACCTCTGCCAATAAGGATATGAAAATCCTTCTCGATCGAGACTTGGATAGATAACCAGTTGGCCTCGTACCACTGCTGTTTATCCAAACTGAAGGTGCTTCGCGGCCGGCTAATTCTACGGCAGCAGTGATGTTTATTCAAACTGAAGGTGTTCGCCGGTTACCTTCACAGTGCTGTTTGTCCAAATTGAAAATGTGTTGACAAAAAAGAAAATAAAAATCTCAAGGTTGTTGAGAGGTTTCGCGTAGAGTGAGAGTTTGCGTATGGCAGTTTGTGTGTTGAATTGGAGGGGCCCCTCTTGTTATCACTACCTCTGTATTTATAGGGATGTGCTAACTTAATCCGCGCGCACTGCATCTAATCTTTCACGTATTTTGGCGTGGATCAGACCCAACTGCATGCAGTTATCCAACCTGATTAAAATCCCCATCATTATCTCAATACTTTTGTGCAAGTCAATCCTGATCCAAATGTTTAATGACCTTCATGTGCTGGAAATTCAACCTGATTAAAATCCCCATCATTATCTACATACTTTTGTGCAAGTCAATCCTAATCCAAATGTTTAATGGCCTCCACGTGCTGGAACTATGCAAAAATTCAACTTGATCACACTCCCATTTCTTCATGCCGTCTTATCCCTGGATTTCGATAAGTATCACTTTTCCGTGTTGATCAAGATGCGAACCAACCAAGCTACACAATGTGTCACCACAAAGTCCTTGTACAATGCAACTTCTTTTATTTATTTGACTCTCAAGCTGCAACTATAAGATAATTATCATTTTAATAAATTTCTAATAAAATGTTAATTTCAAATATGGCATTTTTCATAGAACGACTTAGGGTATATGGGCCGAGTTCGTGCAAAATTGCAGCTTCTTAATATAGAGAATCATCCACCGGCCTAGAATTCTGCTCATTCAATAGCCATAATTACTCGGGTTGATGATGTAAAATTGGGTCCAAACAAGTACTTAGGAACTTTGAGTTTTCTGAAGAAGTAGAAGATAAGGATGAGAAGTTACCACGATGAAGGGATGTTAAAGTGCCTTGCTTAACCAGCCATGGTAGCATAAGACCAAAGAGGACATAGAGGACCATGAGCCCAATACCACCAGTTACAAAGGTAAATTCAGCCCGACTGGGCTGAAAATGGCATATGGTAAGAAAAGATGGAAAACATGTGAGAGAGATAGGGGGCATCCATGATTAGGAGGGTTCAGAGGCAACATAAAACTCATATGAATTCACTGAAAACCTCTGTCATATCAAAAGCATCTGAGAATATCAAATTTGAGAAGTTTGTTCAAGGAAGTGAGAGGCAGCTAAATTGGAGAAGCATAAAGGAGATAGAGAGCGCTAACAGTAGAACTGAAGATGGAGGATAATATGTTCCTCAAACTCCTCACCCTGGGAAGTACAGGGTGTTAAGAAGAATGCAAGAAAGTATGGTTATGGTGCCTACACCAGGTTGCAACCCCATGCCTATTCATTTTGGAACCAAATCTCTTGAAAAATGGGTACCCCCCACCATCACAAGAAGGCATACCTTTTCGGACTCCAGAACAACTACTTGATTTTAACATAAGTCTAGTATAAGAAGAAGAGGAAGCACCATAGTTGATTTTAAATGAAGATGCATAAGCTTGGATGAATAAATTTATGTGCCAAATTGGAGAGAAGAAGGAAGGGGGCACCTCGACTTAGCAACTTTCATGTTAAGATGACCTATGTGTTGTCCTCCATGTTTTATGCTAAGCCAAATCAACCAATTGTGATGGAAGAAGATTTTTCACAAGAACCAATGATGGCCCTTGTGAACATTAAAGAAACCATCTAAGAAGAGTCAAGAATGATAATCTTGCCCAACCCCTTACAAAAAGTGCCTGAAGGTTTATACTAGCTAAATGGTGTTCAAAAAACCAAGCTTGGCTTTAGCAAACCATATAAAACCCATCTATGTGAGAACTCACTTGGAAGGAGTTCCTTTTAAAAAAGTGTTGATAGATGGAGGGGCAGCAGTCAACGTACTACCACTTAAGCAAATGAAGAGACTTTGCATGGGTGAATAAGACCTTATTCCAATAGACCACACAGTGTCTAGTTTTTCTGGGGTCATTACTAAAACACATGGTATATTGCATTTGGAATTAGATCTGGGATCCAAGAAGATCATGATGGCATTCGGGATATCCAGTGCCCGCAGAACCAGCAGAAGCCCCAACCACCTACCTTGCCACAACCAGTTCCTATTCAGCAAGTCCCAAGGCCTAGTGGCTATACTCCGACGAGTTATGGGGGTGTATATCATTATCAGGGAGATATAGCTCCATATTTTAGAGGACCGTATCAGTACCCACACGATCTGTATCATTAGAATGGTTACACTCAGTACCTAGGAGGTTACACGCCATATTTACTATATCCAGGTAGTGGAACATAGTGGTATCCCGGAGGGTAGTCCTAGAATGTTGAGGTTGCTTCTAGCAGTACAGGATCATTGAGGCAGCCTAATCAGCCTGGTCAGGGACGTGGTTTGTAGGGACGTGGAAACTAAGCTAACAGGGGTTGCGGAGGCAGACAACAGACGCATGCTCATGTTCACCATATCACTTTGCAGGATGCTTAGAGCAATCCTGACCTTATTATGGGTACGTTGAATATTCTTGGCCATTTTGCTAAAGTATTAATTGATTCTGGTGCCACACACTCTGTTATTTCTTATACGTTTGCTCAGACAACGCAACCCTACCCCACATCTCTCAGTTATGAGTTAGAGTTTTTTATGCCTAGAGTGAGACATGTTATGTTAGTTGGGTATATCAAGGATGTCCTATTCTAGTGGAGGACATCGTCATGCTAATCTTGTTCCATTAAATATCTTTGATTTTGATGTTATTCTGGGCATGGATTGGTTACATTACAATCGTGCCAAGATGGATTCTTACGAGAAGACAATTACTTTTCATCGGCCGGGCTTGCCTGTGGTTACCTTTGTAGGTGTACGTAGTGGACTGAAACACTGTGTTATTTCTGCCATGAGGGCCAAGCGGCTATTGAGGAAAGGTTGCCAAGGTTAGTTGGCTCACATGGTGTTGAATGAAGGTACTTCTACTCGTGTGGAGAATGTTTGAGTAGTTAGGCATTTCCCTAATGTTTTCCCTGATGATTTACCTAGATTACCACCAGATGGAGAAGTAGAGTTCACTATTGATTTACTTCCAGGTACATATCCTATTTCCTTAACTCCTTATCAAGTGGCTCCCGCTGAGTTAAGGGAATTGAAAACCCAGTTGCAGGAATTGGTTGATAAGGGTTTCATTCAACCTAGTACTTCACCTTGGGGAGCTCCAGTTTTATTTGTATGGAAGAAAGATGGGACTTTGAGGCTATGTATAGATTATCAACAGCTGAATCGAGTAACGATTAAAAACTGTTATCCGTTGCCGCGTATAGATGATCTATTTAACTAGCTTTGAGGTGCTTGCGTGTTCTCCAAGATTGATTTGAGGTTTGGGTATTATCAATTAAAGATCAGAAGATAAGATGTTCCTAAGACGGCTTTTAGGAATTGATATGGTCATTACGAATTCCTTGTGATGCCATTCGGGTTAACGAATGCACCCGTAGCTTTCATGGACCTGATGAATCTAATATTTAAACCATACCTCGACTGGTTCGTTATTGTCTTTATTGATGATATTTTGGTGTATTCTAAGTCTAAGGTAGAGCATACTCGACATCTTACTCTGGTTTTGAAGAAATTGAGGGAACACCAATTATATGCTAAGTTTAGCAAATGCCAGTTTTGGTTAGATCAAGTAGCATTTTTAGGGCATGTAATATCAGCTCAGGGAATTCAGGTAGACCCACAGAAAATAGCTGCAGTTGAAAATTAGGAGTAGCCACGAACCGTCACCGAGGTACGGAGTTTTATCGGCTTAGCAAGTTATTACCGACGGTTTGTTAAAGATTTTTCAACTACAGCGCTACCATTGACGAGGTTGACTAGAAAAGATGTTAGATTCAAGTGGGACGATGATTATGAGTGGAGTTTTCGACAGTTAAAGTATTGTCTCACTCACGCACCTGTTTTGGCGCTTCCAGACGACAGTGGTAATTTTGAGATTTACAGTGATGCTTCCTTGAAGGTTTAGGTTGTGTGTTAATGTAGCATGGTAGAGTAATTGCGTATGCCTCGCGACAGTTGAAACCTTACGAGATGAATTACCCTACTCATGATCTCGAGCTAGTAGCCATTATTTTTGCCCTAAAGATTTGGAGGCATTATTTATATGGAGAAAAGTGTCGAAGTTTCACAGACCATAAAAGCCTCAAGTACATATTCACCCAGCAAGATCTTAACCTTCGACAGCGGAGGTGGATAGAATTACTCTGTGATTATGACTGTACGATTGAGTACCACCTTGGTCGTGCAAAATTGGTAGTAGATGCACTTAGCAGAAAATCATGTGCTAGACGTAATGCCTTGTATGCTTGTCATATCCCTTTTCTCATAGAATTGAGATTTACTAGAGTTGATTTGGGAATGATAGATCGGGAATAAGCTTTACTTGTTAGTTTTCGGGTTAGACCAATTTTAATTGATCGTGTGCTTGAGGCTTAAATGAATGATGAGGAATCTCAAGAGTTAATTCATGCAGTGTCAGAAAGGAAAAAAAAGATATCAGGATTCGGGAATCTGATGGCATGCTTATTCAGGGAAGTTAGATGTACGTGCCAAATATTGCAAAACTAAAGAAAGATATTCTCGATGAAGCACATATATCGGCATATGCGATGCATCCTGGGAGTACCCAGATGTATCACACTATTCGACCTTTCTTCTACTGGCCTGACATGAAAAGAGAGATTGCTGAATATGTGAGTCGATGTGCAATTTGTCAGCAAGTCAAAGCTAAGAGGAAGAAGCCTTTTAGATTAATGCAGCCACTTCCCGTTGCCCAATGGAAATGGGAAAATATTACCATGGATTTCGTGTACAAGCTTCCTTGTACACAAAATGGTTACGATGGCATCTGGGTGTAGTAGATCAACTTACTAAGTCAGCACACTTTATACCAGTTTGAGAGAACTATTCTTTAAGCCGATTAGCTGAGTTATTTATATAAGGGATTGTTAAATTCCACAAGGTTCCCGTTAGTATTATTTCTGATCGGGATCCTAGGTTCACTTCTAAGTTTTGGGTGGCTTTCCATGAAGCTTTTGGTTCGAGATTGCACTATAGTATGGCATATCATCCACAAATAAACAGGCAATCTGAAAGAACTATTCATATGCTAAAAGATATGCTAAGATCTTTTGTACTGTAGTTTGGTGACGCTTAGCATAAGCGTTTGGATTTGATTAAGTTTGCCTACAATAATAGCTACCATTTTAGCATCGATATGTCACCTTTCGAGGCACTCTATGGTAAATCTTGTTGTACTCCTCTGTGTTGGTCAGAAGTGGGCGAGAGGGTGTTAGTGGGCTTAGAGATTATTGATGAGACTACCCAGGACATTCAGGTAATTAAAGCTAACTTGAAAGCGGCCCAGAATCGACAAAAGAGCCTTGCTGATAAACATGCCACTGACAGAGTATATAAAGTTGGAGAATGGGTATTTTTGAAGTTATCTCCATGGAAAGGCGTAGTACGGTTCGGTAAGAAAGGTAAGTTAAGTCCTCTATGCATTGGACCGTACCAGATCACCAAACGAGTTGGTGAAGTTACCTACAAACTTGAGTTGCCTCCAGAGTTATCTAAGGTACATAATGTTTTCCACGTATTTATGCTTCGTCATTATGTCTCCGATTCATCACAAGTGATACCTCCTCAGCCACTAGAAATTAATCCAGACTTATCATACAACGAGGAGCCAGTGACGATTTTAGACTGGAAGGATAAGGTTCTTAGGAACAAAACTGTGCATATGGTGAAAGTTTTATGGAGGAACCATTCAGTAGAGGAGACTACTTGGGAGATAGAAGATCGTATGTGAGATTTATATCCACGTTTATTTTATGGGTATTGATATATTGTTATGCTAGTGTATAGAAATTTTGGGGATGAAATTTTCTTAAAGGGGGTAGGTTGTGACGACCCGTCCCGAATAAATATATATTTTCTCCCCGAATGTATGTAAAATAACGGTTATGCCCTCGTTGGCTTGGTGTCGTGGATGTACGTATATAGTTCTAAATTATTTTTCTCGCTAATGTAATTAAATTGTACTCGTCGTTACGAGCGCATCGACGCGAATTAGGGTCTAATCGGATTAATAACAAGAAATTTATGAATGAATAAGTGGAATAGGATATAAATATATTATAAGGTTGCCTATCACTTAGTCACTGGTTATAATGGTTCCTATCTCTTTCTCTCTCTCTTGCACGGCTACCCAATAAAGGATCCTATTTCTTTTACTATGCCCAATCCCGTAAGCCACACACATGTACATCCTTCTTCTCTCCCCTCTTTTCTCAAAAATTCCTTCCGTCCCTACAACCGAGAGCACTTACCCTCAAAATAAACCAAAACTCTACGGATCAAGCTTGATGTTTCTAGATTCCTACTCCTTTCGAACTCTAGAATCTGGTGATACCTTTTGTTTGGTGATTTGACTTCGAGAATCCGAGATTCCATAAACTTCGGCAAGGGGCTAAACTACTTTGACGTGATCGTGGGATTTATCTAAGGATTTAAGACTCGTGGTAGTCCCCATACAACTTCCTTAGTATCTTGGAACAATTTTGGAGTGGTTTGAACGTCGGGACACTCGGGTTTATCGAGTTGCAGACTTAGCCGGAATATTGAAGGATTTTCCGACCATTTTTTGTCGATTTTAAGACCTCAAAGAGGTATGGTTATATTCTCCTAGTTGAGAGCTTTGATTCCATATAAAATTTATGAATTTTGGTGTTGAAACAAAGTAGAAACTAATGTTTTAAGAATTTCCAGTTTCTGATGACGCAGCGACGGCCGGCGACGGATCCCGGAGAAGCATCAGAGAAGAAAGAAGAATATTCCGTCAACTTTGACGGAATATACTAACAACGTCAGGTATATTTAATGGAATATTCTCTACCGGTGCTAAAGATTCCGTCTAACGTCCCAGGCACGTGCCTGCCTATGGCTGTGCCTTGAGGGCGTGTGGAACATAAAAAATAATTCTAAAAATATAGGGATGCTTGTGGTGTTGAGTGGGCCATGATGGTATATTCAATCACCCAAATTGAGCAACGTATGAGAAGTTATTACACGGTTTTGATTATGTACTTTCGAATTAACGATAATTTAGTTGTTCCACATATAGGTGAGACATTCTCAAAGGACGTGCGTAGCCAGGCAAGACTCGGGGGTTACGACCCTGCTACATACCAGTGAGTGAGCTTTTATTTTTCTATATATGTATATATGCTCTACATTTTCCCAGAAATTGTTTTAAATGGATTTACGATTTTAAATGCCATGTCAATTGCATTACATTTTAGAATATGCATTAGTATAGATATGCATGTTGTTGCTTGACGCTGTAGATGCTCAGGTAAGCTTCAGGTGAGTATATATTGATGATAGTGGAATGCATTGTTATGATTATACGTAGATGCATTTAGAGCTCATTATCTTGCACACTGGTGTTAGTGCTCTCGCCTGTGGTCAGGGCACAGTTCTTCATGTGATGTTCACCTCCCGCATCGCATGCTCACTTTAGATCCAAGTTTGGTGCACAACCCTGTTGTACAAACCACATTAGGTGGTTCCGACTCGTAGGTGACCTGTGATTATTCGCACAGCCTTCACGTGATCGTAGCACTTGAGCGTACTTATTTACACCTAGCCATGTCATACAGACCACAATAGGTGGTTTTGACTCGTGTGCAGGCATATTTGATGAACTATAGGTTCATCCGTACAGGTCACGTTAGGTGACTCTGGCTGACATATCATTTTTATTGTTTTATTTCACATGGCTTACTTATTTCATTGCTGAGATACTTGACATGTCATGTACTCGGTTTTCATTACTCTCAAGCATGATTTCTACATACATATGTATTACTATTTTCTGGGAAATTATACGGGTTTTACGGTGAGGGGTTATTACTTTTGGAAAGAGAAATGGTTTTGAAAAGCTTTGTTTTTGCCCACTCACGTGATCTGTTTTGCGCCCCTCTAGGTTCTAGGTAGATGTTTGTGTTGGTGGCTTACGAGGACTCTACGGCGGTTCTGACAGACTTCAACTAATGTAGGAACTTTCTTTCTTTCATATCATGTATAATTAATACTTAGCCTGCTGGACTGCACTTAGGTTATCTATGCTTTAATTATGTGTAGTTATACTCTAAACATCTCCACTCGCACTTAAATACTTGTCTAGTGTAAATTAGTTAGTTTTGGTTTTTAATTACTCACATTTTTATATCACTATCATTTCCGCTCTGTGTTCATGGCTTCGTCACCCTCACGTGACAGCCAGCATGCCTCGATTCCGGTCGAAGTGTGTCAGTATGGTATCAGAGCCAATCCCTAGCCGAAAGTGTGCCGACGAAGATGTCGGGCCCCTAAGGCTGGGTGGATTGTTAGATCCCACATCGCCCAAGGGAATGGATCCTTTATGCCTTATATGTGCATGCTCACCTCCTTTAGCACGAGGCATTTTAGGAGCTTACTGGCTTCAGATTCCTTAGGAACTTTGAAGTTAAGCGAGATCGCAGCGAGAGAAATCCCAGGATGGGTGACCCACTAGGAAGTTCTAGTGGAAGTTCCCAAAAACAAAACCGTGAGGGCGTGGTCAGGACCCAAAGCTGATAATATTATGCTACTACGGAGTCGAACCTGGGATGTGGTGGACCCCAGGTTGGGATGTGACAATAATACAATAATTTCATAAATAATCATATTGTCAAAATGTATTACAAGTTGAACATAACTAAGGTCAATATCAAACTACACATGAAATACCAAATAGACTTCTAATAACAAAAAAATTTGCCACTTGAAAGACTTCACTTTTCCTTGAACACCTCCAAACAAAGTCCTTTGAGAGTGAAATGCTGCTCCTAATGCTTGAACCACACTAATTGATATCTCTATCTGCATAGACATAAGCATATGGAGCAAAAGAAAATCTATTGTACTGCTATATGTAGAAATACACATTTAATCTCAAGTAAGAAAAATGATACTGAAAGAAAACCTAATCATTTTCATACAAACCTAAATCCCAAATTATCCCTTCACATTTTTATTGTTTTACACTCATACATGTATCAAATGACTAAAATATACACAAATTATTCCTTTGCAGTTTTACTGTTTCCTATAACCTACATAAAAATCATATACTTGCGAGTAGATAAATTAATAGGTCTCTAACATTTCATGCATGAAGAATAGATACGGCAAGTAGAAGATTGGATATCGATCAATGAATATGGTTATCAATTATGATATCCCCAAAAACTCCAAGGTAAGATGCACTGTTTTCGACCTAGTGGCCTGCTGTTATCAATTGACATCAAAGTTAGCCATTTATCTAGTTTTTGGGTCTTAATATATTACAAATTCAACATCAGCAGAAGCACCAACAAATTTCAATTTTTTTTCACTTCTTTTTGTTTCATTTTCTTCAATCCAATCAACTTTCTTGGGAACTAAAACAAAAGGAGAGAAAGAGAGAGTTCCCAACATGTCTCAACTTTGTCTTTGGAAAGTAGGCCCTAGGAACGGATAAAGTGCCCAACCAAGATACTCTAGCTAGTCAAAGGAGATGGATTCAATTGGTAAGTTAAGAGCTAGTCAAAACAAAATGTTAACTTAGAAATTGATAAAGACTTTAATAATAAAATTAAGTATAAACTTTTCCACTCATTACCGCTGCATTTGCAACCTCTTCGTTTAAAAATTCACCAAAGACTTAAATGCTACCTGAAAAATAGTAAAAAGAAATAGAATAAATAAGTGAATATAAATCATACCAAAGGAACTCAATAAAATTATCATTTTTATCCAATAGTACGAACTAAACAAAGTACTACACTACTACTACAACAGACTCACAGAGTACTAGGCGATGCCCTAGTGTTATTCTACTACTACTACAACATACTCATAGATTATTTGGATTTTCAAAACAGATTATTTGGATTTTCAAAACAGATTATTTGGATTGCAGTATCAATGTAAGTCTGTAACATCTCAATCTCTTTTGCAAAAGTAGAACCTTGCTAAGTACCTCATGTGACCTGGAGGTCCGGGACATGCATACAAAGAAACCCAAGTCACTCTAACCAAATCATACAGAGAGAGAGAAAAATTAACAAATCCCCAACACCATAATTAAAACTCTTTCAGAGGAAACTAAATTTGATTAGTCTGGATTAATATTAGTCTAAATTTTTTAAAATACTTGGTGCCTCATATTTGATAATTCATTGGGCGCCATTACTTACCGCTCTAGATTTGGGAAGGAATCCATTCCAGCATACCTATCAAAAACTGTTTCACTCAATAAAAAATATTAGGTAAATGTTGTTCAAATGCATATATAAGTTTATAACTTACAAAAAAAAAAACATTATAACAAGAAAACAAAGTGCTGATACATTTCCTACAATACACTTAAAGGTGGGATATTAACACTTATTTAAGTTATTAAATCACTTAACCTGTATATATTTGTCACTACACTTGGAAATATAGGTGGTGATCTAATGAATAACATGATCGACTTGCAAAGGACATAAATGGATTCACAAAAGTTATTTGCTGCCCAGGCTATTTGGATCTTGGGACCATTTTTTCCATATTAGTGGACCTAACCGTACACGAAGAGACAATTCCTAAAAAAACAGTGAAACCCAAAATACTCAATTCCTAATATGAGCTAATAAAAGTGTTGTGATGCTGCATCTACTGATGTTGCATATGACTGATGCTCCATCTACTAATGATGTATATGACAGATGATGCATCAGTATGCTGCATTTACTGATGCTTGATAGGAACATATTTATGCGACTTAGTTAGCTTGTTTTCTTGCATTTATGTTGTTAGTTCCTAGTTATTTTAGTGTTTTAAGCTATTTTCGTGTGTTTGTAGGTCCAAAGGGCTAAAGTAGCAAGAAAGTGCATTTTGGAGCAGTTTTGGGCATGGAATGGATATCACATGCCTAACTTAATTTGGTGAACATGTTTTATTCCCACTCTCTTCAGCTTTGTCAAGCTGGTTTCCACCATTCGTACACTCTCTTTTGACCAGGCATCCCTCTCCAACATGGGGAGCGAAGGAAGCCACAGCACGCAGAATGACACCCTTTTTGCACCTAGTGCGAAGCAAAGAAAGAAGAAAGGAAAGAGGGTTGCTCTTCAAGCTAAAGTCGATGAGCTAGAAGCTCAGAACAACAAGATAACAATGAAGAATGAGGTCCTCCAGGAGCAGTATGAGAAGCTATTTGAGACGTTCCACGAAACTAGGCATACTCAAACACGCGAGCTCGTTGCCCCTGTGGACATCAACCATTATCTGGGTGCCCTCCAACACGGAGGGTCACCTTCATTCGACATGGGTATCCCTGATGAAGAGCTAGCTAATCATCAAAACATTGATCAACATGAGACATCTCTCAACCCAGCTGCTTCGACCCGAAGCAAAAGAAGTGGAGGAAGACACCTCCTTGCAGAAGGGTTGGAAGGATCGAAAGCCGTTTATCGTGACTGCCAAGACTTCCTAAAGCAACGTCGAGAGAATCCCCTCCACATATGCTCAAAGATCAATGACCCAAGGGTTTCTGAAAGACTCGGTCCCCTCCTATGACCTAGGCCATCTGCCAATCTAGGGAAAGAATGACAAGTCTCAGAGGAACATGAAGGTACAGGGGACTCTTAGGTATTCCGACAGACTCGCCTTAGAAGTCAGTACGGTTACTCCAAGGAAAAATCACACGCCCTTGCTCAAACTTTCCTACTTCAAAGAGGTGATGGAGACTTACGAAAGAAAATCCCAGTGGTATATGACTCCACTCAAGACCCCCTTGTCATACAGCTCCTTGAGGAAGTAAACAAGTTGAAGGCCGAACGTCAGGCCGAGATACCTGACTGGAACCAACCCAGGCCTCTCATAAGGAGGATCCCTAACACCCTCTTCAAGCGAAGACAAAATAAAAGCTTGGTTTACAACTCTATACTGGAAGGGAGGACCCAATTGAACACCTTAACCTCTTTGAGCCCACTATGGCATATCGGATGCACACCGACGAAGAGCGATGTCTTCTTTTCCCCTCCACCCTTTCTGGCGGAGCTCTAAACTGGTATTGTCGTCTTTCACCTGAGATAGTAGACTCATTTGAGGAACTGAGGAAATTGTTTGTCTCTCAACACATCTTCCAGACCGATCGCTTGCATTCTGCAGATGACTTGTACACTATTCGCCAGAAGCCGGACGAGTCACTACGAGAATATGTTGGTCGTTTCAGCCATGAGTATTTTCGCTGCGCTGAGGCAGATGACAAAACCGCCCTCAAGGCCTTCACGGCAGGACTACGTGATTGTTTCTTCAAGTACATGATTAATGCCAACACTTGGAAGACTTACTCTGAGGTGATGGCACATGCTTATAATCATGCCTTCGCCGAGGCAAGGACATATCAAGGGAAACCCCCCACAACCACCCCTTATCAGCAAGTAGGGAGTGGAAGCCAGATCCAACCAAATGAGAAGACCTCGAACTTCCAAATGGCAGCGGTGCCTCCCTCTACCTTACTTAATACTTTGCCAAGTCAACAGACATATCAATCTCAGGGCAAAAGGAAAGATTTCCATCCTCACCAGTCTCATTTTAGTAAAAAGAGTAAGGGATACTACCGCGATAACCAAGGGTATCGCCATGATAATCCCCGACCTCAGGCAGTCAACATAGTGGGTCAAGCACGTGTTAGGACAGCCCCTACCCCGAGGTATGAGGCATACACACCTTTGAACGCCACATGCGTGGCCATTTACCCCAGCATAGCACACTTGATACGGAAGACAAAGCCGAGGCACCCAGATTACAAGCCCACGAAGAACATGGGCACGTTTTGCTGCTACCACGAGCATAACGGCCATGACGGCGAGAAGTGTATCACCCATCGTGATTATATTGAAGCTTTGGCATGTGAAGGAAAAATTGATCAATTTCTCCTTCACCCTCCAAGGGGTAACCGTGACCAACACCTGGTGAATGTGATAAATTTCATAAGTGGTGGCACACCCATATCTAAATCTTTGAATAGGGCCATGAAAAATGATGAACGAGCTTTAAGGTCTGGCCACCAAGTGTTTCACGTGGAAGACATCAGGGGAGGTAAGTATCAAAAGCCTAACTGGGATCCAATATGTTTCTACCCTGAGAAAGAAAGAGGTATCATCTACCCTCACAACGACCCACTGATTGTGGAAGCTCACATAACCAACTTTGAAGTATGACGAATCCTGGTAGACACGGGGGCTTCGGTCAATATCATGTTTGCTGAAGCTTTCAGGGCACTTAATATAGCTAAACATTTGCTCGATCGCTCGATTTCCCCTTTGATAAGCTTCTCCGGTGATATCGTGCAACCTTTGGGGAGCACACACTTACCTTTCACTATTGGTACATGCCCTTACACAACTACCATTACCACTAACTTCCTGGTGGTTGATTGCCCAACGGCATACAATGTCATCTTCGGACGGACAGGCATCAATGATCTCAAGGCCATGTTATCCATACATATGTTGTTGATGAATTTTCCAACCCTCTATGGCAATGGTTACATCAGAGGAGATTAACTTAGTGCATGATCATGTTACAACACTTCGGTCAAGCAACAGCACCTGCCTGTGCCCAAGGAAACCCTTTCTATACATGACCAAGTCATAAAGACCAGCCTAGACGAAGCCAACTTGGATCTTCACGGTGGCAACAGTCAACTCGACGATCCTCGAGATGACTCTTTCACCCAGCAAGCACAACCTGCTGAAGAGTTGGAGAAGGTCTCTATCTCAAAAGATTATCCGGATCGCATGGTGAAAATTGGCACCACCTTGTCACCACTCATTCGGTTGGCATTGATCTCTTTTTTGCAAAAGAACACTAAGGTCTTCACCTGATCATACGAGGACATGCCAGACATCTCTCCCGATATCAGCTGTCATCGTTTAAGTATTGACCCTAAGACCAAGCCAATAAGACAGAAGCGAAGATCTTATGACGTTGAACGGTACGAGGCAATGAAGGCAGAAGTTGAAAAACTCAAAGGCATAGGCTTCATCCTCGAAGTTAACTATCCAACGTGGGTAGCAAATGTTATTCTTGTTAAGAAGAATCTGACCAAGGAAAGTTTCTTGCTCTAAAAGGTCTTGTGGAGAATGTGTGTCGATTACACCGACCTAAACAAAGGATGCTCGAATGATAGCTTTCCTCTTCCTCTCATAAACAGACTTATAGACTCTACAGGGTGTGAACTTTTGAGCTTCATGGATGCTTACTCAGGATACAACCAAATCCTCATGAACCCTCTGGACCAAGAACACACAACATTCACTACTGACAAGGGACTATATTGCTATAAAGTCATGCCCTTCAGCCTAAAGAATGCAGGAGCAACTTATCAAAGACTGGTTAATTCAATATTCTCCGAACAGATTGGGAAGAGCATGGAAGTTTACGTTGATGATATGCTAGTCAAGAGCAAACATGCTGACCAACACATTACCAACCTATCTAAAACTTTCACCATTTTGAAGAGGTATCGAATGAGGTTGAACCCTAACAAATGTGCCTTCGACGTATGCTCTGGCAAATTCTTAGGCTTCATGATAAGCCAATGAGGCATTAAGGCTAACTCTGAGAAGATCAAAGCAATCCTCGACATGAAGGAATCGGTAACTTCAAAAGACATCCAAAGCCTTACAGGCAAGGTGGCAACCTTAACTAGGTTCATCTCTAAGGCCACAGATAGATGTGCTCCTTTCTTCAAAGCACTTAAGGGAAGTAAGAAGTATATTACATGGATTGATGAATGTGCTGAGGTATTCAAGAACCTCAAAGACTACATGAGTAAAGCCCCTCTGCTCTCCAAACCTAAAGTTGGTGACACTATCATTATCTATCTGTCGGTATCGACTTCAGCAGTAAGTTCTGTTCTCATTCGAAAGGATGGTAATGTCAAACAGCCTATCTACTACGCTAGTAAGGCCTTACAAGATGCAGAGACACGATACTCCAACATTGAGAAATTGGCTCTAGCATTGGTCATGTCTGCTCGAAAACTTCGCCCTTATTTCCAAGCACACTCCATCATCATGCTTACCAATCATCCTCTTCGACAGATACTCTAAAGTTCTGACACTTCCGGGTGAATGATCAAATGGGCGATAGCATTGGGTGAGTTTGACATCTCCTACCAACCAAAGCCAGCTGAGAAGGGCCAAGCAGTGGCATACTTCATCGCCTAAAGAAGTGGTTTCATTACCCTCGGAAGCTCAGAAAATAGAACTAATAGCCCCAACATAGAGTCTATATGTTGATGGCTCGTCCAACCAATAGGGTTGTGGAGCAAGACTAGTCTTTACGACCCCTGACAAAGTGGCGATGGAGTATGCTCTTCGTTTCAAATTCAAGGCATCCAACAATGAGGCCGAATATGAAGCCCTCCTGGCAGGCTTACGTTTAGCCAAACACCTTGGGGTTAAACGAATTGATATCTTCAGTGACTCCCAATTGGTGGTTAACCAGGTCACCAACAACTTTGACGCTAAGGATAGCTCCATGGCAACCTATTTGGCACAAACACAATTGTTGCTCAAGCACTTCCACTACCAGATCACCCAAATTCCTCGAGCGAAAAACAGTCATGCATATGCTTTAGCTCGCCTCGCCTCAGTAATGGAAGACAAGATTGGGAGAAAAATTTAGGTCAAATTGTTGGCAGCACCAAGCACCATGGCTGCGGAAGTATGCAACTTACAATAGGGGGATAGTTGGATTACCCCGATTTATAGATACCTTGCTCATGGCACTCTTCCAAATGACAAAGTCCAAGCTAAGCAGATTCGATACAAGGTTACCCATTACTTGATCATTAATGACCAACTCTACAAACGGGGTTTTAACCTACCATACCTAAGATGCCTTACGCCCGCAGAGGCGGAAACTGTCCTTTCTGGAAATACATGAAGGAGTCTGCGGAGATCATGCTGGATCTCGATCCCTAGCACACAAGGCTTTTCGCCAAGGATATTATCGGCCAACACTCCACCAAGATGTCATCAGAATATCCCGCTCATGTTATAAGTGTCAACGTTACGCAATTATTCCTCACTCCCCTCCCGAACCTCTCACTCTTATGATTAGCCCTTGGCTCTTCGCCCAATGAGGACTTGATTTTATCGGCCCAATGCCTGTAAGGAAGGGCAAGGTCCGCTATGCAATCGTTGTAGTTGATTATTTTACAAAGCGGGCCGAAGTAGAACCCTTGGCAACCATTACTGAGGTAAAAATAGAAGACTTCGTATGGAAGAACATCCTTTGCAAATTCGGCATTCCCAATACGATAGTCACTGACAACGGGTGACAGTTCGATAATAATAAGTTCAGGATGTTTTGCTCTAAGTTCAATATCAACTTATGTTTTGCCTTTCCAGCTCATCCCCAGTCTAATGGACAAGTTGAAGCCATCAACAAAATAATCAAGCGAACTTTGAAAACCAGCTTGGACAAGGCTAAAGGTTGTTGGCCAGAATTTCTACCCTAAGTTCTTTGGTCATACCGCACTTCGTATCGGACATCAACAGGAGAAACCCCATTCTCACTTGCCTTTGGTACAGAAGAAGTTGTCCCAGTTGAGCTTGAGCAAGCAACGTCCTGAGTCCAGAACTACGTGCAAAGGGAAAATGACAAATAACTTACCCTCAACTTAGATCTAGTCGAGGAACACAGAAACCAGGCTCACTTAAGAAATGTCGCCTACAAGCAGCGCATCTCTAACTACTACGACTTAAGGGTCAAACCTCGTTCTTTCAAAGTGGGGCTTTGGGTATTGAAGAAAAGATTACTCTGTGACAGAGTCCCGAGTGAATGAACACTTAGTCCAAACTGGGATGGACCGTTTGAAGTTGTTGGCATCACCATGGTTCCTACAAGCTTAGAAGCTCCGATGGCAAAACCATTGGCCATCCATGGAACGTTGATCACTTGAAGTACTATTACAAGTAAACTCACATTGTACAAGTGTTAAGCTTCAGCCGTTTGGCATCCTATGTAACGAAGACTATTTGGCATGAATTCAATAAATAGGTGATTTAGACAACTTGATCCTAATCCTTTTACATTCCTAGCAATGAAACACTCGGGTTCAAAGCTTCAACATGAATACTTCCAACATGAAACAAAGTCTTAGTATATGTCAACAAGACTATAATAATAAATGAATAGCTTCACAGTATATTCGTTCAATCATACATTCCAACATATTCATACATAAGTCAACTGTGTTTTGAAAGGGTTCAACATATTTTGTGTCATTTGACACTTGCTACAATGTGCCTAGACACCTTGCCCTTATTCTCACCAACCAGGTGATGAAATGTGAAGAAGGAACTCATCTTCATACCACCAACCAGGTGATGAAATGTACAACTCATACTCTCCTTCATGCCACAAACCAGGTGATGAAATGTACAACCCGTACTCTAATATCATTTGGCAACTTACCACTCATGCCACCAACCAGGTGAAGAATGAGCTCATCTTTATGCCACTAACCAAGTGATGAAATGTATAACCCGTACTCTCCTTCATGCCACCAACCAGGTGATGAAATGTATAACCCGTACTCTAATATCATTTGGCAACTTGCCATTCATGCCACCAACCAGGTGATGAAATGTACAACCTGTACTCTCCTTCATGCCACCAACCAGGTGAAGAATGAACTCATCTTTATGCCACCAACCATGTGATGAAATGTACAACCTGTACTCTCCTTCATGCCACCAACCAGGTGATGAAATGTACAACCCGTACTCCAATATCATTTGGCAACTTGCCATTCATGCCACCAACCAGGGGATGCCACCAACCAGGGGAAGAAGGAACTCACCTTCGTACCACCAACTAAGTGATGAAAGCAACTCACCATTCATTCTACCTACCAGACGACGAGTGGTAAAACTTGTACATGTGAACTCCTAGCATTCACAAATAATAAAAAACCCTCAAGCTTGACAACTCAACTAGGGGAGCACTTATACCCAACAAGAGTTATAGGCACCAACAAAGTCTTATTGCAAGCCAACATTAACTTCAGTGCATGGCATACGAAGATCAAGCTATTCAGCTTTCTTCCATCTGCTTCAAACATTTCCCCTCTGTAACAATGCAAACACCACAATTCTCAAAAGCTTCACACACTCTTGATCAAGACAATGTGAAGCAAAATCAATTTATGGTGACAACAAGAGCTTCATCAATGGAGGGCAACCACAATTCTCAAAAGCTTCACACACTCTTGATCAAGACAGTCTGAAGCAAAACCAATTTATGGTGCCAACAAGAGCTTCATCAAAGGAGGGAAACAATTCTCAAAAGCTTCACACACTCTTGATCAAGGCAGTGTGAAGCAAAACCAATTTATGGTGCCAACAAGAGCTTCATCAATAGAGGGCAACCATAATTCTCAAAAGCTTCACACACTCTTGATCAAGACAGTGTGAAGCAAAACCAATTTATGGTGCCAACTAGAGCTTTATCAATGGAAAGCAACCATAATTCTCAAAAGCTTCACACTCTTGATCAAGACAGTGTGAAACAAAACCAATTTATGGTGCCAACAAGAGCTTCATCAATGGAGGGTAACCACAATTCTCAAAAGCTTCACACACTCTTGATCAAGACAGTGTGAAGCAAAACCAATTTATGGTTCCAACAAAAGCTTCATCAATGGAGGGCAACTACAATTCTCAAACCTTCGAAGCAAATTCAAGACTGTTCGAAGCAAATTCAATTTATATGGTTCATCCAAACCTTCGACTACTACAAGGTATGGCTTGCATCACAATCTCTTGCTCAACAGTGTGGAAGCAAAATTTGTATATGTTGTCTCTCCCACATTTTCAAATTTCTAGATTCCCCAAAAAAAAAAAAGGGGAAATTCAACAAAAGCTTCAACTCCAAAGCTTCACCAACAAAAGCTTTATCAATGGAGGACAACTACAAATTCTCAAAAGCTTCACACTATCTTGATCAAGATAGTGTGAAGCAAAATCAATTCATGATACCCAACAAAAGCTTCACCCATAAAAGTTTCACCAACAAAAGCTTCAACTCCAAAGCTTCACCAACAAAAGCTTCATCAATGGAGGACAACTACAAATTCTCAAAAACTTCACACTATCTTGATCATGATTGTGTGAAGCAAAATCAATTCATGGTACCCAACAAAAGCTTCAACTCCAAAGCTTGACCCACAAAAGCTTCACCTACAAAGCTTCAAAACAAAAGCTTCACACTATCTTGATCAAGATAGTGTGAAGCAAAATCAATTCATGGTGCCCAACAAAGCTTCAACCTCAAAGCTTCACCTACAAAGCTTCAACACCAAAGCTTCACCTACAAAGCTTTAAAAAAAAAAAATATATATATATATATATATAATTTTTTTTTTTGAAAATTCAAAAATTCAAAAATTTGAAAATTCGAAAATTCAAAAATTCGAAAAATCGAAAAAAAATTCAAAAAAAAAATTGCTTAGGCTTCATCTTCTTTGGGCCTAACAACTTTCATAACAAATATATATGAAGAAGGAGTTTTGGGCTATCACTTAGAAAGGAAGTGCCTCATTTGTCAACTCCCTCAACCGGAGATTTGGGGGACTCCTATCATATGCTACTGTGCCTTGATACTCGGAAGTCTCACGACCACTCAGTGACTTGGATTTTTCAAGTCTCCAAACGAGAAGTTTTCCTCACTCGAGAAATTAAGGGATCACTACCTCAACCTACATGCTTCACTCACAAAGCTTCAACATACAAGCTTTAACAAAAGGGAAAATTCAAATAACTTAGTGAAGAAGGCCTTGGTGTATTTAACACAATACGTTGAAATGAAGCAAGGCTTGTTTATTGATATCTCCGATAAGTTACAAATATGTGCATATACATGAATCAAAATAAACAAACAAGAGGGAGCCTTCACAAAGGTTGCTCAGAAGAAGTCTCAGCAGTCCGCAAAGCCTCAGAAAGAAAAGGCACTAGAGGGTGATTATTCGGAGCCTCAGTACTAGGCAGACACCTAGAAAGATGAGGCACCGAAGGTTGATCATTTGGAGCTTCATTACGCAATACAACCCCAGAAGACGAAGGCAATAAATGCCTTTGGAACAAACCCACAAACCTCTGATGATTAAGTAAAATATGACCATCAGATTCCTGCAGCTGGTCGAGCTTCCTCTTCATGTTTGTAGCATAGTCATGTGCGAGCCTGTGTAACTGTTTATTCTCATGCTTGAGCCCTTTGATCTCCTATTTGAGACTTATCACTTCAGCCGTCAATGATTCAACTTGGCGGGTTCGAACAAATAGGTGTTGGGCCATATTAGACACAGAACCTGCACATTGAACACTGAGAGCCAGAGAATCCTTAACAGCCAACTCATCAACTGTTTGGAAAGTAGTCTGTTATCTTTGGGAGTGAGAATGTTCCTGGCCACCACCGCAGCGGTCATATCATTCTTCATCACAAAGTCCCCAACGATAAGAGGACCAGTAGGGGATAAGAAGGATAGGCGCCATATGTTGTCTTGAGAATGCATGAAGTTTAAGTCCAAACGACGGTCGGATGGGCCGGACATTATCAGAAATGATGAAGGAGAAATGAGGTGTAATAAATTAAGGGGAAAATTCCTACAAGCAATAACTCTCTGAATGTACTTCTTGCACACAATTGGTGCCCTTATAAAAGAAAGGGCAACAGGGTCGTTGGTTCAAAAATCGAAGATGCACCACTCTCCGGATTCCGAAAAGGCACCACTTTCCACATGCAACATCAGCTCCTCGGGTACCACAGATAACTTTGCCAAAGATCTTTGACAAAGTTTAGATACATAAATTTTGAAGATGCAGCTACCCTATTATTACCCACAAGGGTAAAGGAACAGCACCACTGCTTGATAACTAAAAAGTCTCAATGTGTGTCAACCTCCATGCTCCGTGGCAAGGTAGACTGGCAAAAATGCCCAACCTTTACTCACATTCGAGAAAACACTCCCAACAAGATTGCTTGCTCAAAAATCGAAGAAGAACCACTCTCCGAATCTCGAGAGTCAAACTCCCAACAAGATTACTTTCTCAAAAATCGAAGAGACACTGCTCTCCGAATCTCAAGAGTCAGACTCCCAACAGGATTGCTTTCTCAAAAATCGAAAATGCGCCGTTCTCTGAATCTCAAGAACCAGATCCCGATAGGATTGCTTGTTCGAAAACCGAAGAGGCACCGCTCTCCGAACTTCGAGAGCCAGATTTCCTTGGATAAAGCTTATCTGCAATCTTCACACGCAACATCAGCTTTCTTGATACCACAGACCACTTTTTCAAAGCGCTCTGACAATGTTAAAACATGTGAAGCTTGCAACTCCCACTACATTGCTATGACCAAAAAGGGTAAAGGAATAACATTATTACTTGCTCAAAAATCGAAGAGGCATCGCCCTCCGAATCTCAAGAGCCAGACTCCCAACAGAATTACTTTCTCAAAAATTGAAGAGGCACCGCTCTCCGAATCTCAAGAGCCAAACACCCAACAGGATTGCTTTCTCAAAAATCAAAGAGGCACCGTTCACCGAATCTCAAGAGCCAGATCCCGACAGGATTGCTTGTTTGAAAACCGAAGAAGCATTGCTCTCCGAACTTTGAGAGCCAGATTTTCTTAGATAAAGCTTGTCTGAAATCTTCACACGCAACATCAGCTTTCCAGATACCACATACCACTTTTTCAAATTGCTTTGACAAAGTTAAAACACGTGAAGCTTGCAGCTCCCACTACATTGCTACAACCAAGAAGGGTAAAGGAATAGCATTACTACTTATTGTTAGGGAGACTCCTATATATGTCGATCTCCATCCTACACGGACAGGCAGACCGGTAAAAATGCTCAACCCTTCCTCATATTTGAGAGGGCACTCACAACGAAGCCTCTCGAAATACTCAGCTTTCGTCCCCCCCCAATAATACCTATGCAAACCAGCCACACCAGAGCAAGAGTATCTCATATCATAAGGGTCAAAAGCAAGAGTATCCCATATCATGCTTTTTCCCTGTCTTTTCCTTTTCCTTTGTTCTTACCTGCAAGACAAGGAGAAAGAGAGCAATCAGTCAGCACTTAGAATCAAGCTTCCAATCAGGAGCTAACTGCCTGGAACCCCTTGCCTGATTACTTACCTGGCATTGCTCTCGAGTACTCATCTTCAACATCTTATGCTTCCAGAAAAGATACCACATCTGCCTGAGGAATAAATAGGGCAAGTGAGAAGGATACAAGGAAGCATGTGGAGACAAGCACAACATAACACGTGCCAATTCATCTATTACTTCGTCAACAACAAAAGTATCCCATATCATCAAGGTCGAACGCACTCTTGATTTGATGGACTTGTTTTGACCTTCAAATTCTTGAGTCAGCCTTATACTCTGGAGGAAACCAGAAAACCCTCCAGCCCAGTTCAAGAATAAGCCTGTAGTAAGTTATTTCTTCAAAAGCAAAAGTATCTCATATTATCTCTTCTCCATTTGCTTCTCCTTATCCTTGTTGCTATTTACGACACAAGGAGAATGAGAACAATCAACCGGAAGCCGAAGTCGAACCTCCGATCCAAGTTGCTTGCTTGGAAGTCTGATTGCTTACCTTGTCTGTTACCTCTTTCGGCAAATCTCCTAACTCGGTGACTTGGGGGACTCCTACTATAGGGTTTTGTATCGCACTTGACCAAGCCCGAAACTACAAGTAAGCTTCAAGTGAAATTGATACATTACCTTGTGCATCTTCATCGGTTAAAGATACCACCCCTGGATGGAGGAAAAGTACTTCTAGAGAAGATGCCACATCTACGTATGAGACAGATAAGGTAAGTGAAAATGATACCACACTTCGGTACTTAGAAGTTTCGTGATTACTCAATGGCTTAGATCTTGCAAGTCCACAACCGATGAGCTTCCCTCACTCGGGAACTTAGGGGAGCACTGTTTGTACCATACTTGACCAATTTGAAAACTACTGAGCACTGGCCAACGTTATACCGTCAAGGACTCAGAAGAGTTTCCCTCCAACCAGGAGGCCAATCACAGCGCGACACGTGTCGACATCAGAAGCCAATCATAGCGCAACATATGTCAACATCAGAAGCCAATCACAACACGACACGTGTCAATCTTCTATAAATAAAGATCATTCTCTCACAATATTTCCTAATGTTATTTGTACTAAATCATTCACCAGTACTCACTAAAGGAGAGCTTGAACCTATGTATTTGTGTAAACCTTTCACAATTAATGAGAACTCCTCTACTCCGTGGACGTAGCCAATCTGGGTGAACCACGTACATCTTATGTTTGCTACCCTGTCCCTATCCATTTACATACTTTTCCACACTAGTGACCGGAGCAATCTAGCGAAGGTCATAAACTTAACACTTTCTGTTGTACCAAAGTCCTCGCTGATTTTGTGCATCAACAAGGACAATGTTTGGTTTAAGTGTAGCAGGTAAACAAAGTGTTTTTCATTGATTTTCGTGGGATTTTACCACCTAGCACCTCTAGAGTTGTTTCTCATTGTTTTTAAGTGTTTTTAGTGTGTTTTGAAAGAAAAATAAAAAAATTTGAAAAAAAAAATTAGAAAATGTTTTGAAAAACCTAAACAGAGTCGTTTTAGAATCGTTTTTGTGTGTTTGTGTCTTAGGGTACCTTCTAACACAATAATGAGGATTTGGTTTTTAATTACATGACTGTTAAAGAAAGTTACAAACATGGGTGGAAGTTTGATGTGCTCTTTGGTTAATACTTGGTTGTAGTTGACGTTTACGAATTTACATGTAATCACAAAGAAAAAAAATTAGTTTTTGTAACATGCATGAAGGAAGGAACTCAAACTAACGCTACAACCCTAAGAGACTTGAGCCTAAACTTTGTTTGGAGAGTTATTAATCTGTGATTTCTTGTTTTCTAAGGTCGTTGCATGATCTCATTGTTTCTTTGCTTGGTTGCTACTTAGAATGCGTTTTCATCATTATAGTTCCAAATACTAGAACTCATGCCCCTTTCATTCAAAGCTTAAAATTGAGTGCATAACATATAACAAGATGAAGTTGTTTAGTAGTTACCACCAGAGCCAAAAAACCTTAATCCCTTGCATATGTTTTGTAGGTTTAACCCCTTTGAGCCTTATTTAGCCTATTTTCTTTGTTAGCCACATTATCCCTACCTAGCCTAGAATAGGACTATCCATAACCTTGTTCTTAAAGTATAGTAGAGCATGACTTAGAGGGAATTCCTTTTGAGCGACATTATTGCAGAAAACAAGTGTGGGGGAAGGTTATTTCCAACGAAAGAAGAAAAAAAGAAAAAAATCGTGACAAAGAAAAGAAAAAGAAAGGAAAAGAGTTCAAAATAAGTGAGAATGAACTCACACGTATTGGTTGTTGAAGAAAGGGTCCAAAGTGTGAATCTGGCCCTAAGTGTTTTGTGAATCTTCCCTTTGTATTTAAAGTGAATTTTTGCATTCAAAAGTGAATTCTAATTGTCAATTTCATTACTTTGCTTACTATCGCTTTAAGAACCTTTGATTATCCTAAATCTTTCTTTGTTAGCCAATACCCTAGCCTCGTTACAACCCTTAGACTTCAATCTTGATGGTTGTGTGTTCAATAATGTGGAGGCTAGGATTGGTATGAGCATATGGAATCCTTGGTTCTTGCTTCTAAGTAGTACCATTCCGTTCATGAGATCATAAATAGATGTATTAATAATTCCAAAAATTGCCTTCTTTGTTTAAAACATATGTGAGTACTAGTCTACATGTTTACATCAATCTTCTCACATATACTTAGTGTAGGGAGTGTAATCAGAAAATCTGTGTGAAAATAGAGAGTATATCCGGTGAGGAATTGATGGAATTTTTTAAGGCATGTTACTCCTTTCAAAATGTTGTTTTAATTGATTAAATGTGAGCTAGTGAATGGTGACTATAATTAAGTGTGTGCTCAAGGGTAAGGATGGCTAAAATCTATGTGAGTAGTGATTTTTAATGTGTCATGTTTCATTGGAAATCCCTGAGGCGAATGTTGGAAGGTTTAGGTTATGTTTTGCTTGTTTTATTTTGCTAGAGGACTAGCAAAAGCTAAGTGTGGGGGAATTTGATCGGAGCATATTTATACGACTTAGTTAGCTTGTTTTCTTGCATCTATATTGTTAGTTCCTAGTTATTTTAGTATTTTAAGCTATTTTCGTGTGTATGTAGCTCCAAAGGGCTAAAGTAGTAAGAAAGTGCATTTTGGAGCAGTTTTGGGCTTACAAAGGATAGCACATGCTTGGAGCAAGGTGGATGGACGAATTTGAAGATCAAAAGAGGCTAGGAATGTGCTAAAGAGATTAAGGAAATAAATTCAAAACAAGGAAGATAAGGAAGCTCAGCAAGAAAGAAGGAATGTTAACCAAGTTACCTTATTTTGTCCTAATCCTTTCCTAATCCTACACCACCTAATTTCTAGCTGCAAGGAGGATCTCTAAATATATTAGGACACTTAATTACACAGTTCTAGAAAGACAATCCCAGTCAAAGAAGGTTGCCACACCTATCCCTTTAAATTTTCTTCCTTGCCGCACAAGGAAGCACATTACCTTTCCCTTTAGGAGCTGCCGCATATCCTTTCTCTTTATTCCTAGGATTCTGACATTTATTTCTCCTTTTCCTTGTGGATTTGGGATAAAACATGTTCACCAAATTAAGTAAGGGCTTGTTTTTCTTAAACCTATAAATAAAGGCCCTTGCCGCAGCCTTTAATATCATCCATTGACTACTATTGATACTTTCAGCCATTTTTTCATACAATTCATCACTCAAACCTTCACCCACACCTTGTGCCGCAACAAAGAAGAAGAAGGATGACCCTTAGACGTGCTTGCCATTCAAGCTTGGATTGCTAGAACATTCTTAGGTGTAATCCATCTTTTGTTTTCAATGTTTAAGTTTAATTATCTTTGTTTTATGAACATGAGGAGCTAAACTCGTTTTAGCTAGAGGAGAATTCAAAAACATGAACATATTTGCAATATGAATGGATTACTTCCAGTTGTGATTTCATAAATCGTGAATGCAATTTACTTAATTACTTGATTCATAACTTATTCTTGTTTGTTGATTAAGGATGCATACTTAGTTTGCATGCATGAATTTGATGCTAGAATATAAGGGAGTTTCACCTAATTGTTATGAACTTATATTCATAAGTAGTGGAGGTTGCTAGTCACAATCGTGTTAAGTAAAGTCCTGACAGGAGTATCATGATGTTCATAGTTATGAATGCCTTGTCAATAATTATGATTTTCACAAAGCTTAATGATCTTTGATTGTATCTCTATTTGTTGTTCATGTAAGGAACTATTGAAGAATAATCTGGTTGCCGATGCGTTATCCATCCAATTCAATGACTTAAGGAAAATCTGAAGGTTAATTAGTGTTGTTCACAGTTAATCTGGGGGCGTTGAGGTTCATGGTTTATTGGAAAAGCAACTAGAAATCGATTTGTATGCAAGTGTGTCATGTGTGGAGAAGGACCCTCTAGCTAGCCAATCACCCATAATTTCCCCCAATTTCGTGCCAAACTTGTTTAAGTCATTAATCTACTTGTCTTTACTTTAAATTCGTCAAAAACCCAATCCCCTTTACTTTGTTGTGTCAAATTAGTTAGAATTTGTCCAAACTTGTGTTTTTAAATGTTTTGAGTCAAGTTAAAATTAATTTTCGTCCAAATCACCCTTTAGTGTCTAGTTTGAGTCTATTTGATTATTTTGTGTTGTTTTGAGTCTCTTTAGTTTGTTTTGAGTTCTTTAAGTGTTTTCAAGCCTAGTTTTGTGTTTTTGAGTCAGTTTTAAGTAGATTAGCAATCCCTCCTAATCCCCGGCCTGGAATGATCCTTACTTACATATTTACTACAATTGTCAATAAGAGGGTTTAATTTGAGTGCTAGTTTATAACACATCAATGCTGCATATGGAGTCTACTACTAAGGTGACCCCTAGGGTAAATCTCTATGGTAAGGCTCATTGTAATATTTAGGGTAATGGTATGTAAATCACCTTTCCCTTAATTTAAGGGAGGAGACTGATTGGGGTAATGTCTTAGGTAAGCAACACGCCTTCTTCTTTCTTGTCGGTTGCTTGATGCAGCCATCCTTTCCATCTTTTTTCCCTCTCTCTTCTCATATATACCCGAACTCACTCTTGTACAAACATACATGAAATATACATCGAAACTTTAAACCATAAAATCTACAAAAAGGGTTAGAAGTCAAGCAACCAAGTACCAACCTGTAATTGAAAATTAATACATAAAAAATGAATTAACCAAAAATTTAGAAAGATCCAAATGTAGAAGCCCAAAAACACAAAAAAAAAGATAAAAAAAAATATTGAATTGTATTACAAACTATGGATTAGATAGTGATCCTAAAACCCAAATATAACCAATAAGCATAAGTTCTATCATTAGTAAAAACCGATCGATTCATTGATTTTCAAATGAGTGATACAAGTATTGGTATACATAAGCAACATGAGGAGATAAGCCTCCAGGACGTGTAGGATTATAATGCAGAGAAACTAAAAGATAAACATTACAATTGAGAGCATTAATATCCTAATATCCAATAAACAGTAGCTTATGTTTTTAATTTTTAACACTACTCAAGTACAAAGCACTCACTGCTCTGGATTCAAAGAGAACCTCAATCACTTCTCCATAAAACATAAATTATAGCTCTTGGAATTGACTGTAGAGTATAAAGTGGTAGCTTAAACAATTATGTATGGTTCAATTTCAAAGCATCTACAAAGCCTAAAATTACTAAACCTTCTTTTCTTATTAACTTGTATAAGCAACAAGCCAGAAAGATTTTACCTTTAAACAGCAAGAAAAACAGAAGCATCCCAGAAAAATAATTTCATCCTACAAATTCACAGCAAAAAGAAATACTGAAAAATAAAAAGCAAATAGAAAACTAATTAAAAAAATCCTCCATATGTAATAAAAAATCAAGTTAAAGAATCCCCAATCACAGAATAATAAAGCCAGGCACAAATACATATAGATTTAGAAAAATCAAACCCAAATTGGAGGCTGCGGAGTGCGAATCTGTAGGTGGATGGGCTGCTGGAGAAAAGTACATCTAAATTCAAAATCAAATTTATATAAAAATAAAATAAAATTTTGAAAAAAAAAAACTTCAACCTTAGAACATTGGGAGAAAAACGGTGGTCTCGTGTGTCTGGGAGAGGAAGATTTAGGTGTCGATTTGAGTTTTGGCGGAATGGATCTCCTGGGTTCTTGAATTTTCGGTGGTGGACAGCAAGCGACGTGGAGATGAGGCCATGGACCGCGACAAAGCGATGACGAGAGGGGTTTGTTGTTTGGGTAAATAAATATGGGTATCCTGTTGGGTCATAGTGGTGTGAAAGAAACGAGCAATCTGAAAGGCAGAGAGAAAGAAAGGGGAAAGTGAAGTGGAATGATCTAGAATTTCACTTGTTTGATATTTCATTTTGGCGCTATAATTTCCCACGCATTTTTTGTTAGGTGCAGAGTGGGAAAGTTTAGGCGCGAAACTAGAAACTATTATTTACAACATATCATTCGTGCCATAAAAGGTAGGGACCCAAATATAAAAAAAAAAGTCACTTTACGACATAATGTAATGCCTTCAAAGAGAAGGAAAGTATGTTGTGTAAATTGTCAAATATGACACACAACGGTTACGCTGTAAATATTTTTATTTAACGACTTGCACAAAAGTGATGCCGTGAATGCTAGATTATGTGCAAGTATTACAACTTGAACTTTACGAATGTCGTGAATAATATCACTTCGCCAGTACCATACGCCGTATATTTCAAGTCGTAAAAGACCCAAATTGTTCTAGTGATTAGAGGACAACTAATACTAATTAGGTCGTAATTACGCGTATATAGTGGTTCACCTATAATTAGCCTACAACCACTATGGTTGTATTTGTATTGAGTATTGGAGGAGCTATTATATTTATATAGGCTTAGCAGCTTAGCAGCCATTACATAGAGAGAACGAGGAAGAGAGCTTATGGGAGTGACCTCACCGACCCCTTCAATGTGAAAGGCTTCCTTTTATAAACCCTCAAACCTTCGTAGCAAGTTCACCATGTGGCAATCCTCCTTTTGGGGCCTAAAGCACGGCCGAGCCCCTTAATTGTAGAAATTGGTGGCCCTCTCTAAGTCACCATCTCTCCATCCAGCGTTGATGGAGCTACAAGTCAATGGGTCCTCCATCAAACGGTGATCAAGTACAGGGTCAACAAATCTTCCTTCGTTAGTGACGTGGACAAAGTTGACTATTCTTCGTTAATTTATGTGCATATATGTAGCATCTACAAGCCCCCAAGTATTCGGGCAAGAGCTGCTGCATTTGTGCAAGTTAATTTATCTGAGCATTTCTGATTGGCCGACCTGATTTTGGAGGACTACCTGTGAGTATTTTGGTCGAGTGTTCGAGTTCAAATTGGTTTAGATTCTTTAGAAAAAAAGGATTACTTGTCCTAATTTATATGGAATTCAACTTATAGTATAAACTAATTTTTACCTCTTATATTTTGATAACCAGACTATATTAAGATTATAATAGGAGATTAATCATATGGATTAATTGACTATTGTTTGGGCCCAAAATATTGGTTTGGGCCGAGTTTGGAATTGTTCTCGGCCCGGAAGCGTTGCTCAGGGGCCGGCCGTGTTCTATCAGGATGGGGTAGTTGAATCCTGATACATCAAGGAGTCTTGGCAGGATGAGGATGCTAAAATTTGGGAATAAATACGGCCTAATACGGGGTTGAGTTCAAAGTCCTAATAGGAGTAGGACTGACTGAGATAAGATTGGATCAGGGCAAGGGGTCCTAATCCGAGTATAGGTTTCATTCGATCAAAAGCAGGTTTGCTACTATAAATAGAGGGAGGGGTGCATCATTCAAGCCCCTTCCAATTCAACACACAAAATTGCCCTGCGCAAACTCTCTCAATAACCTTGAGATTTTTATTTTCTTTTTCCGCCAACACATCTTCAGTTTGGATAAACAGCACTGTGAAGGCAACCAGTGATACCTTCAGTTTGGATAAACAGCACTATCGCCGTAGAACCAACCGACCGCAAAACACTTTCAATTTAGATAAACAGCACTGCGTCGAGTCTGACTGGTTATTTATCCAAGTCTCGGTCGAGAAAGACTTTTGAGTCTTTATTGGCAGAAGTCATCTCATTAGCCTTTTCGGCAAGGTGAGGTGTTACAGTCTACTAAGGCTTGGCACATTGAACGCCGAGTTGTTTTATGATTGGATACTCACAGGTAAGCTTTAGAGTTCGGCATTCTAACGGCCGAACCACATTTACCATCAAGACATTTATCTGTTTTGAGTATATGTGCCCCTATACTCTGGTGTTGATCTGGCATGCTTATACCCTTACAAATATAATCACTGAGACCGAATTCGGTGCCGACGATTTATGAACTTCGTAGAACTAGCAGCCTTGTCTTCAGGCTCTAGAACCCAAAGGCCAAGAGTGTTCCTTCCTAGGCCGTAGTCGCAAGATCAAGAAGTCAGCCGCACACTCAACGCAACATCAACACATTTTACTCCTCGACCGAGCTTGGCCGATGAGTTGGCACGCCGCGCATCAACTGTATGACGTAGTTAGCTCATTAGTTACTCGGCCTGCGTGCCACGTAGGCTTGTTAGTTTTTAGAGTCAATATTTTGGCACGCCCGGTGGGACCAAGTGTTAAAACTACGAAGTTCATGACCATCGAGATACGATCGATTAAAAAGAAAACAATCATGGGAAAATTGATGACCGATTTGCCAGTTCAAAGTTCGGGACAAAAAGTGTCACATGTGCAAAATCCCCTCGTTGCTGTGACCCATGATATAAGTGTGACACACCAAGAAAATGAATTTTATCTCGGCACCCAGCCCTGAACTACAGAAGTACCCAACCGAACCGCAGGCGTTTTCATTGAAGGGATAGTGGAAGACTGTGGTGAAGGCTTTGACCCTCCAACTACGTTATTTTTTCGAAGACGACTTGACGAGCAATCTCGGCAGGTTGAACAGACAGTTATCCAAAAAATGAACAGTTTGCTCGAGGTAATATGAAATAATGGTGAGACACACACCCAATTGCTCGAATTATTAGTTAACAGAGTCTTTGCAGGGGACCTACTAATTAGTCTTGACAATTTTCACTCAAAAATAATCTGTTATAGGCCGAAGTAGGATCTACTCGGCTCAAAACAATTGACTTGGAGAAAAAATGAGGATTAGGTAGTAGGTCAGATGGATCCAACCAGAGAGTGGAAGTAACATCCGTAGATATGATCGAGGTCTAAAAAATGATTGATTCAGCCATGAAAAAGGGGCCTAAGTTCCCGAAATTCATTCATCCATATCCAGCTTATGTGGAAAAATTCGATTATCCTAAAGGCTTCAAGATTCCAGATTTTAGCTTTTTTGCTGGAGAATCGTCTTTGTCCTCGTCGGAACATGTGGCCCGGTTCACTGCGTAATGTGGAGACATCAATAGTGATTTCCATAAATTGTGATTGTTTAACTTTTCGTTGGTGGGCTCTGAAGGGAAATAATGAGATTTATATAGGATTTCTAATGACTAGCATGCATATGCAATTCAAAATTTATATACATTTGCAACGGAAGCATGTTATCACATAATATCAAAGCTATAGTCTTGCAAATCCCCTTCAAGAAGCATAGGTTTATGTGAGATGCATCAAAACATTTTATTGAAGAACAAAGTGAAGGTGTAGTTTTATACCTCTTGATCTTGACTTGAGACCAAGGATTGACCACCTCCAAGCTCTTTGTTCTTGGAACTCCTTGAGCCTAGCTTCCCTCCTTGCTTCCTCCACCTTGCTAGAATGAGTGCTCCTTGGTTCTCCTTTAGTCTCCAAGGCTGAAGACCTCTAAAGATCCACACCCACTAGTGTAGTGAGATGGATGGAGGAATGACCAAAAGGAGAAAAGATGATTAGCTAAAATCTCCTCTTGGTGGCCAGCCTTGCAAGTTGAGAGAGAGATTGTGTTTTCTCTATTTTTGGTGAAAGTAAACTCACAAAAACCCTAATGAAACCTTTCACTAAAAGTTCCTTTTATATCTCAAAGAAAGTTAGCCAACTCCTTGACTCCCTCTCTCTCCCTTTCCCTTTATTTGGCCGGCCCCTATGTGTTGTTTGGGCTTTTGGGCTTTTATCATTTCAAGTCATCCTATGCTTGAATAAAAGGACCCAATGGGTTTGGGCCCAATGGGCCCAAATGAACCCGAACTTTTCTTTAAGCCCAAAACGATCTTTTATCGCTTTTATGATTTCTTTAGACTTTCTAATTAATCACAACACTTAATTAATCCAATTAATTATTTCCATCATCCATTAGTTGTCTCACTACAAGAGTGTATCGATGTACAATCATTTTAGGTTCTAATTAGCAAGGCAGTGAGGTGATTAGCGCCAATCCAATTGATTATATTTAATCCAATCACTTAGTGAATTAAAACTTACTTTTAATTCTCCTTCTTCTTTGACGACTACTTATTTAATCATCTAGAAAAACTCACAAGCCATGAGTGACATCTAACCATATATCATGGCTACCCAAGCTAATGTAGAGTTTGTTCGGAGATCCTATTCAGTTGGAATTACAATGTAATTCGATCCTTCTCTAAAACAATACTCTCAATCACATTATTAGGGTATGGATATATTATGTCAAACCCTTAATGTGATTATTCCATGTTATATGATTCAATTGAGTCATATAGGAACGTTTTCCATCATTACGCTGGATACTTCGGCCGAAGATTCCCGAATCATATCTTAGAGTGTTCATCCTCTCATAACGAGGATTAGAGATCCCTTGTTGATCATTCACATGCCTCTGAGAATAAATCACTGACCCCAACAATGCATAGAACACACTCAAGATGAGGTGTGGTCACGTCTCATTATCAAAATGATCAGTAACGTATCCCCAAGACAACTATGATGTCTCAGGTCAAAGGATTACTTACACTATTCCAACCATTAGAGTTACTTGTTTGATATGTGAGTAGACCTCCATGCAAGTACTCTCGTTCGATTGTGTTCAGTGAACTCATTCCCTTAATGAGCACCTACATACCTGTCTTAGTGTCACTACACGAATAGGATGAGACTTTCCATCCTTCCAATTGAAGGGGACATAGTAAGTACTGGTCTATGCAGTGTCTGTATCCCTTTGACAATCCTATGACCAGGAACCTTTTGGACATGATGGCTATGTGAAAACGGTCTATGTAGTCTAACATCATTAGATTACTTCTTCCATTGAACCAGGAACCCTTAGGACATATATCGTTTATTGAGATAGTCCTAATTAGTATCTTTGCCTTTTTTTATGTATAAGAGTCATCTATACACACATTCATTGTCCTGAAAGGTTTCTTCCAAAGATTGACTTTCAGGGCATATCTCCAACAGGCTCAGTATTCACTTGGTATATCAACCTCCCACCTAATTCCATCCAAAGTTGGGAGGAGCTAGTCGAGAAATTTCACAAGCAATTCTATCGGTCGATGATGGAAATGTCAGTTTCTTCATTGGCCAGGATGGCCCAAGCATCTGATGAGTCACCAATTGACTATCTTACAAGGTTTAAATTGGCCCGAAATTGGTACCGAGTGCCTCTACCCGAAGTCAAATTTGTTCGACTTGCTCTAAATGGGCTAGACGTGGAGTACAAAAAGAAATTCCTGGGGACAAACTTCTGAGATATGTATGAATTAGCCCAACATGTCGAGCAATATGATTATTTGCTCCGAGAGGAAAAGATCTCGAAGTCCCCATTCCGAGGGATGATATACGAAAATCCCACGGTTAGCTACGTATCGACAAAAGGCGAAGATTCCTAATACGTCAGTGTGGACGCGGTCGAGATAGTAATAAATAAACCATATGTCTGCAAGGCATTGACTCAAATTAATTCCAAGGATGCCAAAACCCACTCGGCTACTGAAGAGACGGTGAAAACATCAAAAGTTTACACTTTTGATATCACTAAGGCCGATGCAATTTTCGACCAGTTGTTAGCAAAGATTATCAAACTTTAACCAAGACATAACATTCCCAAGGCCGAAGAACTTAAAGGAAAGATGTATTGCAAGTACCATAATTCGACTAGGCATACCACGAACAACTGTGTCGTATTCCGTGCTGATATTCAAAGCTGGATTGACAAGGGCAAGCTAAACTTTCCCGAAAAATGAATGACGGTTGACGTTGATCCATTCCCTTAGGTAACAGTTGGCATGGTAGACGCTCATTTACCTAAGAACAAAGGGAAAGGGAATGGATCAACGTCAACCGTGTTGTACTGGGATAAACTCAACCTTCCCTTTCCCTTTATCAGATTCCAGTGCAGAAGAAATTGATGGGCCGATGGTTTTGTGCAGCAATTGTAGGGCACGAGTCATATTAACCGAACCAAAGTAAAAACCAACACTACGATAACCATCCAAGTATGCAGCGATACCTCCGAAGGAACTTGGTAAAGGCCAGCGCTATAAAGTGTTCGATAGGCTTGACCCTAAGGAACGGACAGACGGTCCTACCTCAAGCAGACGGCGTCTTAATTTCAACAAGCCATTTTATAACGAGGATTATTACTCGCATAATTCTAGCAGCTCGAGTTCATCGGTGAATCAAAAAAAATTCAAGCCTCCTAAGCCATGCGACCAACGTTGGTACAATTACAACTCTCCCATTGGTATGTATACTGCACTATCCAAAATTCAAAAACATCGACACCAACGGATAGATTGCATGGCTCGATGACAGGCAGCACAGGCTATTCCGGCCACTAAATGGCAGTCGAAAGAGGCAATAGGAAGCGAAGTTGATCGACAAACCCCGACCATCATGGCTGAATTACTTCAAGAGAAAAAGGCAGTTGATCGTGACTTTGAAACCACCATTGAAGAGTTCGAGAAACGCATCAAACTCCTTCTTCAGCTTGGAGAGATGAAAGCTCATTTTGATAATTTCAGAAAACAAGCCGAAAGCAAGCTTCCCCCATTACCTTCGCAAGAGCCATTAATAAAGGTTCGGCGGAACCTACACCTTCCATTCCTCAGTAAATCCTTGGAGTACATGCATAAATTTCACAAGGAACATTCTGCTAATGACATGTATGGTCTGCCTAAGGGATGGTTTGGGAGTGAGGTGCTTAAAAAAAAACACCCATGAAAAAAAGCTGTGAGGGTTTTAGGTGTTTGGTAAACTGAAAAAAATGGCTTATTTTGGAAGCTGCTGTGAGAATAAGCTGAACTCAAAGGAAAAAGCTGAAACTGCTATTTGCAGCTTTGGAAAATTGGCTTTTTTTCAAAGCACACGAAGCTACAGTGCTCCTTTAATGAAAATACCTAATATTAAACTGCTTTTTTTTCTTTTCTAAAAGCACTTTTACAAAAAAAGTTTACCAAACACTCTGCTGATTTATTTCACAGCCGCTTATTCTCACAGCACAGCCGCTTATTCTCACAACAGCTTTTTTTCAAAACACAGCAATACCAAACCAGCCCTAAGGCATGTCAAGAAGCCCTCGACCTAGAAATAACTTTCCCTGATGCTGAACAGATTATCCAGAAAACCACAGATCCAGCAATGAAAGCCAGGTTCCAGCACATACGAGAAGCTAGGGTCCTTGGCTTCAAGGTCGACCCATACACGGACATTGATATGGCCGATCTTCTTTTTTATCTTGAAGACCTTCAATATTTACGACACCACTTTAAAGTCTTTTCGGTCGTGTCTCTCTTTGATCTTACGGCTGATGAAAAAGATCAGGTGGCACATCTGCACGCCTACCTAGACACAAGGGACGCCCAAATCACCTATGAAGAACGAGCTCGTAAAGCACTGCAGGGGCAAAGTCAGACACCAAAAATGAACAGGCTCGAAGACAACAGTCAGAAGGAAGCAAGGACGGGTCACATGGCACAATAGCAAGTACCTGTTGAGGCACACGATAATTAGGCTGAGGATGTTCTAACGCACGATGCCGCAGTCCTCAATAACCTAAAAGACAACGATCAGGATCCGATGGGCCTTTCAGTCCTTGAGAACATGGAAATCAGCATGGTTCATGTTCTACCTGTTGAGTTCCAGCCAGCTAAACACTAACCAAATTTCTTGGATGGTGATGTGTTGGCTGAGGAAGCAACACAAGTTGATTTCGTCGTCACCGTCGAAGATGGGCAAACAAATAACAACGACAAACTTAAATTGGCCATATTGTTTCCCCGCTCATCCTCGGCTAAACTTCAACATTTAAAGTCGTTGTATGTCATGGCCCACATAGAAGGTTATCCAATCTCCAAAATTTTCATCGATTGTGGAACGATGGTCAACATCATGCCCAATTCCATCATGAAAGTATTACGACTATCTAACGACAAACTCATCCCATCAGGAATAACCATGAGCAGCTTCGTCGGTGACAAATCTCAAACCAAAGGAATGCTCCCTTTAGAGGTAAACATTGCAGGTCGCAATCACACAACTGCATTTTTTATCATCGACACCAAGACCGAATATAATGCTTTGCTCAGTCGGGATTGGATTTATCAAATGAATTGCATTCCTTCTTCTTTATACCAAGTTCTCATTTTTTGGGACATCAAATTGGTTGTGGTCCACCCAGCCGATAATCAGCCATTCGAAACTAACATGATTCAGGCCCGCTATTATGACGATCACGTCAGCTACATTACCCTGTAGGGTTTTAATGAAGATGGACAACCAACTTGGATCTCAGTCCAGAAAGCCATCGAGGTAGGCGATGAGACTGTACACCAGGATTCGGCAAGACTCGGCTTGGCTAGCTTAATTACCAACACTGATGACTGACGCTAAAAGAGAAAGGCGTCAGGCTACGGTTTCATCCACTATGGAACGTCTGCTGGCTCATTGGTATGTTATTTCTAAGCATCCACATTCGAGCATAAACTTAATCGAATTTTTGGCCGAGGAAGATAACGGCCCAATACTATCGTTAGATAAAGTTCAGGCAGCACCGGCCGAACTCAAAGATAGTCGGCCCCAAGTTAAGGACCCATTAGAAGAAATAAATGTTGGAACTACTGATGACCCTCGGCCGTTATTTATTAGTGCATTGTTACCCCACTCCATGAAAGTCGAACTCTGTAAATTACTCAACGAGTTTAAAGATTGTGTTGCTTGGAGTTACCATGAGATGCCGGGTCTTGATCGAACCCTTGTTGAACATGAATTACGCATCAAAGCTGGTTGTAAGCCTTTCCGCCAGCCCCCTCGTCGATTCTCGACCAAAGTACAGCTCGGCATAAAAGACTAACTAGTTCGACTTTTAAAAGTCAGGTTTATTTGAACCGCTCGATACGTCGAGTGGCTGGCTAATATAGTCCCGGTGCTAAAGAAAAATGGCGTCCTACGCATCTGTATCGATTTTTGTAATTTGAATCTGGCAACTCCTAAAGTGGAATACCATATGCCGATCTTCGATTTATTAATTGACGTCGCAGCACACCACGAGACCTTATCCTTTATGGATGGACATGCTAGTTATAACCAGATTTTCATCGCCGAAGCTGATGTCCATAAAATCGCTTTTCGTTGCCCCAGGGCACTCGACACATACGAATGGGTCATCATGCCCTTCGACCTCAAGAACTCCAGTGCCACATACCGACGAGCCATGAACACTATTTTCCATGATTTATTTGGTACCATCGTCAAAGTCTACATCGACGACGTGGTAATCAATCAGCACATCGGCAGACACATTTGGATGACATCCGTCAGGTGTTCCTGCCCATGCGCCAGCATAATCTTAAGATGAATCATGTCAAATGTGCTTTCGGCGTATGAGCCATAAATTTTTTAGGATTCCTCGTACATCATCGTGGTATTGAGGTGGACGACAACAAGGCTCATGTAATCATCAATGCTTCATCCTCAATGACTAAGAAACAACTACAATCGTTGCTCGGCAGGATTAACTTTCTCCGTCGATTTATTGATAATTCGGGCGGAAAAATGAAAGCCTTCTCCACACTTTTGAAACTTAAGAACTCCGACACCTTCGAATGGCGTGCAGAACACCAAGAGGCATTTACGCAGATCAAGGTCTCCTTAACAACTCCACCCATCCTCATCCCCTCACGACATGGTAGACCTCTTAAGCTATATATCTCGGGGGCCGAAGAATCCATCGAATGCCTTTTTGCATAAGACAATGACGCTGAGCGAAAACCGACCATTTTTTACCTTAGCCGAAATCTCAACCCACCAGAGATTAATTACTCCGGTGTTGAGAAGCTTTGTCTCGCCTTATTTTTCATTGCGTCAAAACTCAGACATTATATGCTCTCGTCAGTCACTTAGGTCATCACCTAGACCGATGTCATTCGTTACATGCTCACTCGGCCGATCATAAAGGGTCAAATTGACAAGTGAACGATGGTCCTTTCTGAGTTCAGCTTGCAATATGTGCCCCACAAAGCTGTCAAAGGTCAAGCGTTGGCTGATTTTTTGGCCCAGCACCCTTCCTCGTATGATTTCGGGGGCAACGATGTTAACATCGGCATGGTAGAAACACGTGATAATTACTGGACGATGTACTTTGATGGTTATAGTACTTCAGTCTCGGCTAACGTTGGGATTGTTATTCAATCCCCCACTCATAATCGTTGGTATTTTTCTCTTAAGCTCGATTTTGATTGTACGAATAATCAGGCCGAATACAAAGCCCTTGCCATCGGCCTCAGTGTACTACACGATTTATGGGCAACTCGTGTCCTTGTTCTTGGTGACTCCGAACTTGTTATTAATCAACTCAATGGGACTTTTCGTTGCATGAGTTGTACTCTGGCGCCCTACCACATGGTTGTCAGCTATTTGGTCGAGTCTTTTGATAGCGTTAGTTTCAAACACATTTCACGAGTTCATAACACCGATGCCGATGAATTAGCTCAAATAGCCTCCGGAGCACAACTTCTGGGGGGTAAATTAGGCAGAGAAAAACCTGTGTCACGACAAGCACACTCGGCTTTGATTAATCAGCAAGTTCTCCAACGCGATTACGTGATCCGTACACGGGTCATGTCCTTACCTTCGTTGTTGGAACGAAAGGACACCATTGAGGTTTGTGCTATTGAGGCATTACCAGACGATTGGAGAATGGCGATTATGCGATACATTGATAACCCCAACAAAAAACACGACCAACGGACAAGGGTCCATGCCACAAACTACGTATTATACCAAAATGAATTATACTAAAAGGGTAAGGACGATTTATTACTGTTATGCCTCGGACAACAAGAGGCTACCCCAAGTGATCGCAGAAGTTCACAAATGGATTTGCTAGGCTCATTAGTCCGGCCGAAAGATGCAATGGTTGCTTCACCTACATGGCTATCTTTGGCCAAGTATATTGAATGATTGCATTGAGTTCATACGAGGATGTGTACAGTGCCAAATTCATGGTCCTATACAGAAGGTCCCCGACCGAATCACTACATTCGGTCACTAAACCATGGTCGTTCAGAGGATGGGCCATGGATGTAATCAGTAAAATCACGCCGTCTTCCGGGTCCACAAAGCTGCATGGATACTTGTCACGATAGTCTACTTCACCAAATGGGTCAAAACGAAGTCATATGCCGAGTTAACGTCTAAAGAGGTTTGTAATTTCGTAGAAGAAAACATCGTGACTAGATTCGGCGTACCAGAAATAATCATAACAGATAACGGTATGATCTTCACATCCAACAAGTTTAAAGAGTATACAGTGAATTTGAAAATTCGACTTGAGCAGTCTACAGCATATTACCCGCAGGTAAATGGGCAGACCGAAGCAAGTAATAAAGTTTTGATTGGCATTCTTGAAAAAATGGTGAAAGAAAAGCTTGGTATGTGGCATCTAAAGCTAAATGAAGCGTTATGGGCCTATCGAACTTCTCTTTGGTCAGCCACTGGAACAACTTCATACGTGTTGACTAATGGACACGATGCAATGTTGTCGATCGAGCTAAGTATAAACTCGTTGCGAGTAATCGAACAAAGTAGTTTGTTCAGTGCCGAGTACAGTCAGGCCATGAGACAAGAGTTAGAAGATTTAGAAGAAGCTCGGCTTGATGCTCATAACTTATTAGTGGCATAAAAGAAGATCTCTGAACGAGCTTATAATCAACGGGTTAGACAAAAAATGTTCTACAAATGGGAGTTGGTTTGGCAAACCGTACTACCCGTAGGAATTAAAGACCCCAAGTTCGGCAAGTGGTCGCCAAATTGGGAAGGGCTATTCATTATTCATAAAGTTCTTGGCAATGAGGCATACCGTCTTAAAGATCGAATTGGTGTAATCTACAAGTTGCCAATCAATAGGAAGTTTTTAAAGAAGTATTATCCAGTCACATGGGAAATGCGAGAATAAAAGTTCATTTCAATAAATTTGAAAAAAGATGTACAAATAAAGTTGGTCGATCAGTTTACAAATAAATAGTTCTAAGGCGATGAAAGAAGAAGAGATTCGAGAACGGCCTTCAACTCCAACCACCTCACATCGCCTATGGTGACCTCGGCTTGCCGATTCCTCTTGTCCATCTTCTATTGTTCGACCCGCTTCATGCTAGCAGCGTATTCGGTTAAGCAGGATTTGCCGCTCAACTCAAAATCATTTGCAAGCTCAGAAGCAATTGCCAACCTTCGATTTTACAGTTCGGTAATTTAACGGTCAAGGTCGACCAGTGTTTCTTTCTTCATCTTCAAAACTTCGACCTTTGGACGAAGAGCTTATTGAACGGCCATTGTGACTTTCAAGTCATCTTCAGCCCGAAGAGCTTTCTTGAAAATATCGAAGTATTCTCGGGTTCGTTCCAGGGTAGAAGACACTCGAGTAATAGCTTTAATGCTCAATTGACCGTCAGCTGCAAGATCGTTCAGACATGCACCCACGGAATCAAGGCCTTAGTGTTCGATAACCTGTGAAGTCGATAGAGACAAGAGCTCCTACAGCCTAACAAGAGCATTTGATTCGGCCATCGGTATGGAGAACTCGGTTGTAGCTGCCGAAGGGTCGGCCATTCCTGAAGTATTCAAAAGAAGAGCATCGAACTCGACTTCCCATGAAGGCTGCATATGAAAAGAATTTAGCTAAAAGAAAAACATAAAAGAATATAGTAGAGAGAATTTGTTTTTAGACCTACTGAACGGAGACTTCGGCCATGTTTCCTGGTTCATTGCTCGAACCTAGAAAGCTTAATGGCCGAGCTTAGTGTTTTAGATTGCTTCTTAATTCACGCGGCCGATGAAGGTTACCTACATAAATATAGATAACGCATTTCGGCGCATAACATTTTTGGTGAAATGAATAATTGGGCACCTAACAAGTAATATTTTTTCGGTTCAGACTCATTATACTAAAGTTAACAAAAGAAAGTGATCGAGTCTTACAAAAGCTGAAGTCGCTTCTTAAGGGGGAATGTCGAGGTCTTGATCCTGTAGGTCAATTAGTGTTTCTATTGTCGCTTCAGGCACAACTTGAGGCCTTTCTCCATGATCGACTGTAGGAAGATCGACTTGGTCAGTCACCTCAACCATAGAGGGAGGCTCAACAGAAAGAGGTTTGGTTAGTCGAGGGCGACTCGTCAGCGGTGTCTCGTCGTTCTCGTCATCCTGAAATAAAAAGTTATTAGAATTTAATGAGAAAAGGGATTTATCAACAACATAATCATACCTCTTCCAAGATGATCGCTGATTGTTTTGGATTTTTAGGGAGATTTCTCCCAACCGAAGGGTTACCTCCTCCACGATTGGTGCAATGGTCGGCCCCGGAACTGTAGGCTTTTCGATCAGCAGTGCAGCAACTCGTTCGACCACAACCTCAGGGACATTAGGGACGGGTTGAATTTAGGGTGCTGGGCTAGTAAGAGTTGGTCGCTTCTCCGTCGAGGCCTAGACAACGGGAGCAGGAGGAGAGGCACTACGAGTGGTCACTCCCGTGGTTTGGCTGGAGATAACATGAATTTCCCACTCTTCCTTCTTCACCAATTTCTTGACGTGTTTTGTGGGACGAGAAGCTTCAGCTTCCGTCTCGATTTCCTGGCTAGGTCGTTTGCTCGACAGGGTTTGCGCGGCAGTTTTAGTTGTCTTGGAAGAATGGGGCAATTTTTTCTTGGTCGTAGCCGCGGCGATCATGTCCGTTAGTTTCAGTACTTGACCGCCTGAGAGAGCGAAGTCAAGTTAATAAAATAGAGTTAAGTGTTTGAAGAATAAAGGTAGAGATAGCCATATACCTTGGGTCGTCTCTTTGGATTGATGGGCGGGAATTTTTTGGTGTCGGTCGTCAAAAATTTTGTTGACCACATCTTCGCACAAAGCACCGAAGAAGTCATGAGTGTACCCTTCCCTCCAGTCGTCGAAGGTGTCAGTGCCGAGAGATTCAGAAACAGCCGGTCGGAGATGAAATTCTCTGCACCGTTCCTGGAACTTTTTCTCGGTATCTTTACACTCCCTCTCTGAAGAACTAGACAGGTGTCATTGGCTTAGGATGAAGCGGGAAGTGAGTAAAGGTACCCGGCAACCTTAGAGGTAACCGATTTGTCGAGCAGCGAAGTGGGGGTGGTAGACCTCCCAACTCACTCAACGAGCATCGCAACTAAGGGGAAGGTCACGCGCTATCACTAAATACCCCCAGTTTTGACAAAAATCAGCATCCTCATTTTCATTCCATGTTGATGATGAAAGTCTGAGGGAAAGAGGGTATTCTTGACGACGACATATCAAAAACTCATCGTCTGAGAACATCTAGGCCAAAGAAGTATTTAAAGACTTATACTGCCTGGTAAGGAAACGCCGGTAGAGAGGCCAACTGAAGGCCGAGCGCTACAATTGACTGAAAATTGGGGATCTTTGGCCGAAATGTGGAAAAATAGACCTGCAGCCAAAGTTGGAATACCTAGGGAGGTCCGTTCTGGTGCGGGTCGATCTTGTTGATGGTCGTCTCAGCCAGGCAGCATAGGAGGTTGGCAAGGATAGCTGGATTGAGCGCCAAGGAGTGACCATTAGTCAGGGCTTCAGCCACTGGCATATTTTCAACCAAGCATTTATTTGACTTGGTACAATAAATAAACTTGTTGTACCAGTATAGGAAGGCTTCATGTTCTCTTTTCTGCAGACTTTCCTCCCCTCAACCAGCAAAATGAAGGATGAGGATGTTGTAGTTGAAGAAGTTCTTGTGCAACTTCTTAACTTCTTCTTTTGAATGCTCTTAACCTTCTTGGCTTAGTGTCTTAACGGCCCGTTCATCGAATAGTACTTTAAGATCGAGATTTAAGGGGCACCCAAAAAGAGCAGCATCTACTGGGATACCCGAATGAGAGGTCTCAAGGAAGGCTAAAATGTCGATAATGGTGGAATAATAGGGCCGAAAGGAAGGATCATGGTGTTGGTGGCCGAGCACCAAAAACTCAGAGCTGCCATAAGGAGTTATTTATCCATGGCAATCTCCATGGTCGAAGTTTAATGGCGTAGTGGATGTTGAGAGCCTCCAATTCTTTGCCAAATAACTTTTCCATCCGTTCGACCTAAGTCGCCCAGGTCGCATTGGTTGAAGGCTAAGCTCTTTGAGGCTTCGTGAGGCACCACTTCGACCAATCAAACCCTTGCAGCAAGGGTGTTAGGCATTGGTCTTTGAAGAGATTTATGATGGACGATGGCACTGCATCCTTGAAAAGTGGTTGCAATATTTGATGAGTGGCACTTAAATCGCTCTCGAAGCGCAGAGTTTTGACGGCGCTTCGGTCAATGAAGTTCTTGCACTTGTTGCATTCGTCGGAGAACTTAGAGATAAAGAAGGCCATTGATGAAGACTTGAGGATTTCTGGTTTGAGAGCTTGGGGTTTTCTGGGTTTTTGAAAGCAAAATGGCAAGAATGTTTTAAGGGTTTTAGAAAGCGTAACGTACGAATAGAAAGGATTCAGGTATTTATAGGCATTTTGCAAGGAAGGTTAAACGTTTGATTTTTAAAATTAGGGATACAATTGAGCTAGAAAGTTGCTAATCATTGTGGACGTTCAGAGAATCCAGGCAAAAAGATCGAGGTTTTCACGGTTTGAGGATGCATGATTGCATGTTGCGGCGGGTTTAGTGTAAAAGAGACGTTTCGACAGTTGCACATTTTTTAGGGTCATGATTAAGGGCTGCTAGGTTAACCAAGGGACCGACATGTGGCAGGACGGTTGGGAGAATCGAGATCGTGGGATCATGTCTCATAAATACACATGGTGGTATTTCCCAAAAGGGTTCAATGTTCGTTTTATGTTGGTTTCGCTTCTTCAAGGCCGAGGCTCGAACCAAGAAGTGTAGGTCAATGACCTCAGAAGCGATGGGGCAATGTTTGGGCCCAAAATATTGGTTTGGGTCGAGTTTAGAATTGTTCTCGGCCCAGAAGTGTTGCTCAAGGGCCGGCCATGTCCTATCAAGAAGGGGTAGTTGAATCTTGATACAACAAGGAGTCTCAGCAGGATGAGGATGCTGAAATTTGGGAATGAATATGGCCTGATAAGGGGTTGAGTTCAAAGTCCTAATAGGAGTAGGACTGACCGAGATAAGATTGGATACGAGTTCAAAGTCCTATAGGTTTGATTCGATCAAAAGCAGGTTTGCTACTATAAATAAAGGGAGGAATGCATTATTCAAGCCCCCTTCAATTCAACACACAAAATTACCCTGCGCAAACTCTCTCAACAACCTTAAGATTTTTATTTTCTTTTTCCGCCAACACATCTTCAATTTAGATAAACAACACTGTGAAGGCAACCGGTGATACCTTCAGTTTGGATAAACAGCATTATCACCGTAGAACCAGCCAACCGCGAAACACCTTCAGTTTGGATAAACAGCACTGCATCGAGGCCGACTGGTTATTTATCCAAGTCTCGGTCGAGAAAGACTTTCAGGTCTTTATTAGCAAAGGTCATCTCATTAGCCTTTTCGACGATGTGAGGTGTTACGATCTACTAGGGCTCAACACATTGAACGTTGAGTTGTTTTATGATTGGATACTCATAGGTAAGCTTTAGAGTTCGGCATTCTGACGGCCAAACCACATTTACCATCAAGACATTTATCTGTTTTAAGTATCTGTGCCCCTATACTCTGGTGTCAATCTGGCGTGCTTATACCTTTACAAATATAATCACTGTGACCAAATCTGGCGCCGAAGATTTGTTAACTTCGTAGAACTAGCAACCTTGTCTTCAGGCTCTAAACCCCAAAGGCTGAGAGTGTTCCTTCCTCGGCCGCAATCGTAAGATCGAGAAGTCAGCCGCACGCTCAACGCAACATCAACACATTTTACTCCTCGGCCGAGCTTGGTCGACGAGTTGGCACGCCCCACATCAACCGAAGGACGTAGTTAGCTCATTAGTTACTCGACCTGCGCACCACGTAGGCTTGGTAGTTTTTAGGGTCAACAACTATATATATAAATGCCCTCTGTTCTCACAGATTGAGAAGATAACGTTAACTTTGAAGATTATGGCTTCATGGTTTCTTCATCAGCTGATACATGTCAAATTATTCTTACATATTTCGTAGCTCAAAATTCGATGAGCTTTTTTTTTTTTTTTATTCTAGGGGCAGTTGAATGTGAAACCGAGCTAATATCCTAGCTTACCACTGAACAATGACCTTTCCTCTTACGAATAAACAATGAACCCCGATTAGAAATAAACTAAATCAAACGAAACTACAAGAAACTTGTTCATGTGAGATTTCGGCCCTGGCACAGCTCCCCTGCGAGGTTGGCACTTTGGGTGAATGTGTTGGTGTCTGCTGGCTTTTTGCTGTTTGGTGTACTACAAGAAGAATATAAAGTTAGTTTTAAGAGGTGCCTTTGTGGGGCTTTAGGTGTAGGCCTTAAGGCTCGTAATCAAAACTAACAAAAAGCTCGGCTTGCCACTGTTATCTCAGTATAACAGATGTATAACAGATTTGGTTTAAGTCGATTACTTGTGCCCCAAGTTATTCAAACTTCTTGTCATCAAAGGATTGTCACAAATGGGTTAAGTCTACATTAAGTTCTTTTTCTTGCCTGGTAAACAAGGACTATTAGTTCATGATCTCGTATGTTCGAATGAAAGGAGTCCAGAGCCCTTTAAACCATTTGCTTGATTCCACATTGTTCTTAATGAAAACAGGTTTATTAAGTTAACCAAATCTGGATGCAAATGGGACTCTTAGGTAGAAAATAAATGGAAATAACTTGAATACATGCTAAAAAGTACATTTAGTTGACAAATCTACTAATTTAAAGGACAAACAAAGATATTCGGGCAAGATTTCACCTTGTCTGGCAAGGTTGAACTTCTTGCAACCACTTCTCTTTAAGTTTACAAAGGTTGTACACTAAAATGGATGGATGGTAAACAGGTTTTACACAAAGGAATGGATACTACCACATTAGAGAAGGTAGTAAAGCTTTTACACTAAACAAAATATGGCTTTTCTAAGGACACTGTTACTAAAAGGACTGAATCTAGGTTGATTTCAGCTTGTCTGGGCACGAACTGGCTTAAGAGCAAAGTTTGTATGTTTTTTGTTTGATTGGTTGAGTGTCCTTGTCTCAGATGCTTGCTTCCCCTTTTATAGGCAATTTGGCCCGACTGCTTTTAGCTCAGCTCTTGCCCGAAAGCTTTTGAAGGGTAGTGAGTCATCAACTTTTTACTTGTAATGCCACTAGAAAGTGTTTTTTGGCTGATTGTCAACTAGTCTCTATCACTTGTCACTTCAATCATAGGCACGTGACCAATGCCTTAGATTAGAAGGCTTCAATTTGCTCCAAGCTTCATAGCTGGGCTTCAGGCAAATTCATCTTGTTTTGGGGTCTTTGGGCCTCCTTTCAATTAAGCCCAATATTCAAATATTAACCCAAACAGAACTGTCTATACATGATCTGTTTGTCTACATTGAATAAACAATGACCCCCAAGTGTAGCGTAGAACGAATTTCGTTACACACATCCTCCCCCACTACGTTCAAGTGCTTCTCATAAAATTCGAGAGACATACCATTAGGTCCAGGAGCTTTCGCTGGATGCATTTGAAACACTGCCACATGAATTTCCTCATTAGTCACAGGTTGAACTAGAGACTCATTAGCTTATTCAAGTAAGCTCCTTAATTTTTACAAAACAATATGTCAAACTCATTTCACTCATTGTTCTATATGGACCCGCAAGTGAGCATCATTTTTTCTGTGACCTAAGTTCGCCATCACATCCAAGTCCAAATTTATAATTTCACCAAAATAATAGAGGACGCGAAGTCTGAATTTGGCCCTATAAACCAAATTAAGGTAACCACTACATGGTGTGACACATACATTAAAAAAACTTATCAATTATGGCTAATGAGTAATGAGTCAACACTTCTCATCAATTAAACTAGGGCTGGAAAAAAATAACAAAATTCTCAAAATCAAACCGAAAAAATACCAAATCAAAAATCCCAAAAAAATCGATACCTAATACTGAACCGATCCCGAAATTTCGGTATGGGAATTGATCTCAAGTTTTCAGGATTTTGGTAATCCCAAACCGAACCGAAATAAAAAAATTATATTATTTAATTTTTAAATATATATTCAGAATTTTAATAGTTGTAGGATTCGGTTGAGATTTAATCTCAACCGTTGAATACAACACAAGGATCAAAACCCCAAAGAGCTCACAACTCAATCACTCTCTCTTCATCTCTCGACTTCGATTCGACCTCACCTCGCTTAAACAACCTCACCACCCTCCTCGACCTCACCTCAGAATCTGGCCACACCTATATCACACAGACCCTCTGATCTCTCTTTATCTCTCGACTTCTCATCTCTCAGACCCTGACTATGTGGAGAAGCCTTCCTTCACAGCACTGAGGCAGAGCTATGGCCACCGGCGCCGCTCACCTCTCTGATCTCTCTCCTTCGACTTCTTCATCCAGACCATGTTGCCCTGCACACCGATTATCCCCTAAATCAGTAAATTTTGAAATTAATTTAGGGTTTGTGAAATTTATATTAGGATTTGTGAAATCTAGATTAGGGTTTGTGAAATCTAGTCTTGATTAGGCATTGTTCTTGATTTTATTAAAAATTTGCATTGTTTTAGATTAGGCATTGTTCTTCATTTTATTAAAAGTTTTGGTTGATTTTTAGTTTAGATGTCTGAAGTAATTCAATTTCTGTATTGATTTTTAGTTTAGATGTACTCTCATCTTTAAAGTGTTAATCTTTGAAGTAATTCAATTATCTGCATAATTTGCAATTTTGCATAATGGAAAAGGAAAGTATTGGTGTATTTTTACTCTCATCTCTGAAGTAATTCAATTTCCATAATGGAAAAGGAAAGTGTTGGTTGATTTTTAGTTTAATCCATTAAATTTAGATTTTTTGGAAATGTACTCTCATCTTTGAAGTGTTAATCTTTGGCAAATTTTCACAACCTGCAGTTGCACCAAAATATACAGAACATTAACGTGTGTAAAATATTCCACCTGCAATATAATTTGTGAATTGATTATCTGTATTTGTTTTAGTATGAACTCTTTTCGTATGAATTATTTGTCAAGCTTTACAATTGGAACAAGGTGGAATTGCGCCCTTCTGGCCTTATAAATTGCGGTAACAAGTAACATCATATGGTACCTGTTCGTGTGGTCGTGTTTGGAAAAAAAAAATTGCATAGAACCTAGTAGTGATGTGAACTTGAATTAGATATTTAGGTCTTCGGAAAGTCTTGTATCCAACTGTGTTATAAACTTATAAATTCATACAATTCCTTGCGTTTTCTTCTCCTGCAGTCCTGCTACTTATCTTTCTCAATCTTGCTTTATTAATAGGATTTAGATAAAGCTTGCAGATTCATACCCCAACTCTGTAAAGAAAATTCAGCCCAATAGCCCAAAAACCCAAAACTATTTCGCGACTCCCGATTTGTCCCGAAATCCCAAAACTATTTCGGGATTCCTGAAAATTTGGTTTGGGATCGGTCTTGAAATTGGGAATCCTGAAAACTTCGATTTGGGAATCGGGATGGGGTTTTCGGTTCGGTATCCCATACCGAACCAACCCTAAATTAAACAATGACCCTAAAGTCTTTCTGATAAACAAAGACACTTGTTAGTGCTAACAAATGATTGAGGATCCTCTCTGGATCCTCTTTGTGAGGATCTCGGGGATCCTTCAATTGTATCTATTTATTGTACATCGTGCGGTCAAAAATTATTTTAAAATTTTTATTTAAAATTAAACACAAATAGTATCTGACGAAAACTGATTACACGATTTACGATGAACGGATATGATTAAAGAATTCAGAGATGATCCTCATTCCTACAAATAATGCTTATATTATTTCACACGTCTTTAGGACTATTACAAAAATATCCTTGTGACCCCAAAGTATGGTTTTGTCTTTCTAATAGTACAGATAAATAGATAAAAGTTACACATTATATGGGATAAACATTATGTGGATGGAGATATACAACTATGGGATAAACATATTAACACTCATGAATAATAATATAGATGTCGTATTGAAATGAAATTGTATGCTAATATTATATTAACATTATTTCTAAAAAGTCAATGCTCCTCATCCATAAACAATCACCGCGGTGGTTAGCTTTTCCATAAACAAAGACTCTCGTTATCTTCTCTATACATTTTCATTTACATCTCAAACTAGGGAACTTTATTTTATCCTTATCATTAAAACTCAAAGTTTTCAAGCCCTTTTCATTAGTTTTCCTCTCAAACTATGATTACCATTTTTTCTTTTTCTCGTTTTTATTCTTGTCGAGTTTGTACAGATTATAGCATGCCTTTGAGTTATTCAAGTTAGCTCCTTAATTGTCACAAAATAATATGTCAAACGCATTTTTCACTAGTTGTATATGAAAAACAATAAACTGTTTTGCAAAATATTACCATTATATTTCCAGATTTGTTATATTTTTTTCATTTATAACTCAAAATCTGATTTTTTTTTTTTTCTTTTTTTTTCTTTTTCTCTTGTTTAGTCACTACAGAATATGGCATGCCTTTGAGTTTAGCATCAGCTTGTTCAAGTTAGATCCTTAATTGCTTCACTTGAATTGGCTAATAACTAGATTCTTTTTTTTTTTTTTGTCAAAATAATTAGATTCAAGTTCATTTAAACGACACATATTAGATGCTCACATAAATGGAAGCTTACATTTCCACATTTGTTGTATATTTTCATATAGAACTCCAAATTTGATTACCTTTTTTCCTTTTTTATCTTTTTTTTCTTGTTGAGTTTCTACAGATAGTGGCATGTATCCGTAAAGAAAGCTAGCTTTACCAAAAGTATATATATAAGAGGCAAATTGCAATTTCAAAACATGTTGATATCCAAGTACAAAATTATAGTTTCACCAAAATAATGGAGGATGCAAAGTCTGGCCCCACAAACCAAATTAAGGTAACTAGGACGAAAATAATGGTGTGACAATTACGCTAAAAAGCTTCTCAACTATCGCTAATGTGTAATGAGTCAACGCTCCTTATCAATTTAAAAAGAAAGACCAGTGGTGCTGAGTCTTTCCAATAAAAAAAAGACTCTTGTTAGTGCTAACAAATAATGCTTATATATTTCACAAGTCTTTAGACCTAGTCTTGAACAAAATAAATAAAGACCCACTCTTTGCTAATGCGATCCAAGTGTAGACGTTAATTAATAAATCAAAACTGAATCGCTCTCAGATTTCTTTAAATACAGGTCATGTCTCTCCTCATTTTCCACTAATCATCTCCCAGTGACGAGAAAAGAAGAAGAAAAAAGAAAGAAAAATCGCAATGGGAAACGTACGTCAATCAACTCAGCCACATCTATAACCTTGAGATCTGTCTTTAATTTCTTTGCGCTTGTGTGAGTTGTTTGTGATATGATTAATAATGCAGGGTAATCAGAACCAGAAGGAGGACCCGAACAGGTTGCGTGTGGAGTTCCCAAACGGCGCAATTGCCTCAGGCACCCCTACCATGCTTGGCAGACTCATTAATCGTGTTGCAGGTATTTTCATTGAACTTAACAACCTAAATTACCTCTTTTCTATTTGTTAGAGTATAAGTCTAGCTAGGAGTATTTTGGCCAAATGTTTGAATTTAAATTGGTTTAGAGAAGACGATTACTTGTCCGAATATATACGAAATTCAACGTAGTGTATAAATTAGTTTTTACCACTTATAATTTGATAACTAGACTATATTGGGATTATAATAGGAGATCAATCATATGGATTAATGAAGTGGATCCGGAGAGGATCCTCCTCCCCCAAATTGGACAGAGATATATTTAGAGGTGTGATATCTATACATCCCATTTTACTTCTCACACACCTTTTTAAATTTCGGCCGTCGGATCAGATGAATTGAAGAATATCAACGGACATAAATTATCAAGGGGTGTGTGAGAAGTAAAATGGGATGTGTGGATAGTACATCCCTATATTTAATATTTGAATATTCTCCTCTGAAGAATAAACAATGACCCGGATTAGAAATCAAACCAAATAAAACGAAACTACAAGGAATTGTCCATACATGATTTGTTTGTCTGCATTTTATAGGTTGAATGTTTGATATAAATAATGCTATGCTATGAAAATGTTGGAATATTATAAGTTTGTAACTCAAAAGGTCATTGGTTTCTGCGTTTAAATGCTCGATCTTCGACCATTTTATATCGACATATTATTTTATTGTATAAGGATAATTTGCACTAATTCATTTTAACTACGGAAAGGGGGATTCTTAATTTCTTCAAGTCACTTGTTTCATATCGACATATTATCAGTGACAACAACTGAGAGCACTGAACTATTATCGGGATGCCCAAATCCAATTTTGGGGATGACAATAGCGGGAAGAGAGAGGCCCTCATCAGAAATTCTACACTAAGTAGCTTGAAGAAATTAGGAATATCGTCGTGTTTAAATTTAATTTCTTGAAGAGACTTTTGTAACAAAAAGGTAAAAACCAAAAGTGTAAACGAAATGGTTATCAAATGATTTCATAGCTGTTGAATTTTACCGACTTTGTTTGTCCCCTCATGTTTTGAAGAGACTAGCCCAAAGGAGGTAGGAAAAACAGGCTCCTCCGCCAGCAAAGGATTGTGGACTTCTATACCGAGCACCTCAGGTGGTTCGACCAAAATAAAAACCACTTCATCAGGTTATTCTACTACTTCTTCCTATGCAATACTTTCTAGGCTTCGAAATAGTCTGTTGTATCATGTAAGTATATATACACACACATCGATACACTTACACAAGGGTTACGTGATTTGTACTAAGTCATACAATGAATCAACTATAATAATTAATTTGATATCCAATTCGTCTTTCAAGGGAGTCGAATTTAAAAAACACCGCTTACAAGTACAAGATAATATCACTAGAACATCAACGTAGTGGTAAGTGACAATTCTTGCTTTTTATGAATTAATTGTGACTTATATAATTAGTGGCAACAGCAGCAACGAGCAAAGAAAACACAGACGGGATGGTTAACCAGATTCAAAAGGGAGCAATTAATATGGCGCAAAATGTTCAGAAGGGAGCTGTTGAGATGGCGCAAAATGCTCCAAAGAAAGCTGTTGAGATGGCACAAAATGCTCCAAAAAAAGCTTCTGAACTAAATGAAAAATTTCGAAGGTAGTTCTTTCCAAAACCATGGGAGAAACCTGAATATCAGGCATTGTACTTCGCTAGACAATGTAAGTGAGCACTACACTCTTTAGTGCCCCATTTTTTGGATAACTACATATATAGGTTAGCAGGGGGACACACAATTTTTTTTACATACATTTTGACACCTTCTTGTGATTTATGTATCATAAATCTTTTTAATGATTGGAACAATTTATATTTCAATCTATTATTCATAGATCTTTTTTTTTTTTAAATAGACAAATCCATAACCATTAAAACATTCATTTGTAGGGAAAAAAATGAATGAATACGATTCTGTAAAGATAGATGATTAATCCAGCAATCATATAATTCCATATTTGAGTAATTTTTTCTAAAGATATATTCGATGAAAGATCTAAAAGATAGACGGTTGGATCGTTGAAATACATTATGGAGTGAGCCTTATGAAAGTATGTCAAAATTTATGTGTCTCCAGATCCTGACCCTATGCATACAATATATATATATATATTTGTCTGTGAAAATGCAACAGTTACTACAGATAAAAAAAAAAACAAGAACTTCAAATATATCTAGAAAAAAGTCTACAACACCTCTTCTGTTAAGTTATGGTGTGGAATTTATATTAGAGTAAATTTGTATATATTAATCTTTATAAATTAACTGTTATTATATTTTTATAACGACTTGGAACATGCTCTAATTGATAGCCATTCTTCTTCAATATACTGTTTTTGGGAATGAAATTCTCCCCCTCTCCTTAATAAAATTTAAATTAGTAATGTTTGTTTGTAAAATCTTAACACCAGATACTCATAACTTAGTAAGTTGGAAATTCTTACCACAGCCACAGTATAGGTAGGGTTCAATACAAACGCAGTATATCTAGAAATATAATTACTCATTTTATTTCACTTTTTATTTTTTTGTTATATCAATTTTAGTTACGGAAGATAATATGTTGTCTATACGATGCAGTTTTTAGTATTTTAAATTGTTTATTTATTGGATGAATATGTTTACTGGTTGTTGTAGATGTCCCGAAGAAAGATGCCCCACGTATTGATCCTGAAGTCTTCATCGGAAAAAAAAAATGATGAAATTAAAGAAGGCAAACCTTGCTTGCGGTCGTGCCATGGAAGTTAAACAAAGAAAGATACCATGGATTCACAAAATCAATTTATAGCTTATTTGTAGGCAAGACTGTATAATTTATTTTGGTGAGAAAACATAAAATAAAGAGGGGGATGCAAAGATTTTCCAAGAGTTCATTCATCCTAGTACTACTTTAGTCTAAACTCGTTTATTTTCAAAATCTGATGGGATCTAGTGCTTATGAGTTGGTATGATCTCATCCATCAAAACTTTGTATTTGATTCGTTTCAAGTATGAACATTTTAAAAGATAATATTTATGTCCTGACAAGTATGGAGCCAATATTTTTATCACCAATAACATTATTCGCATGTTGTTACTTTAAATATCTAACAAGATACTTTGACTATTTAATTTAGAAACTCAAAATACACTACCACTTCATTTGGTGCTCAAGCTGCATGGGCAAAATGTGGGGACGTTTCAAGTTGTTCTTACTAGTAATTAAACTCTTAGAACTCAGCAGAGGCCATGGCGATGAAGGAAGGGAGGAGGAGGGGGGGGGGGGGGGGGGTGTTGGGCCTGGCCAAAGACTAGGGGATTCCAAAATTTGGTTGTTGGGCTTGATTTGCTTCAGGTTGTAGGAGCACAGAAAGATCTATGGTTAATTTATCTCTGATTGGCAAGTTATAAAGGACACAAAGCACTGTTCTCTCACTAAAGTTACTGTACCCATATTCGTCATCAAGCCAACAGTGTTGCGCATCGTCTCGCTAGATGTGGCCTTGGTTCTAGTACTTTTTGTAAATGGTTGGGGTCCCTTCCCAATCTGATTTTGGATGCCCTCTTGGGTGATCGTTGCTATCTGTAATATGGTTTCTGTTTGACCTTGTTTTGTCGTCTTTATTAATGAAAATACTATCGATTCCTTTCAACAACAAAAAAAAACCTAATTTTTAGAGTGAAATAAAAACTTTGAAACTAACTATATTGACTAGTCAAACGTATTAGTCAACTGAGTACAGATTGTTAGGTGCTGACAAGCATATAAACCAAGCAAACTTATAATGCTAAAATAACGCAGTGTGATCTTCAGTTATGTTTTAACCTTAATTCTTGAGTTATGTTTACTTGGTTAACAAAATGTCAATACTAGCAAACCCTACAATGTTTACCATTAACAATGGTTATTTGGTCATAAAGGATGTTTTGTAAAGTATTGAACACAAGAAAGGTTTTGGCCGGAAAAAATCCACATCTGGGTTAAAAAACCGGGAAGTCTGTAAACAAAGTTTTTACAAAGACCACACAAGCTCAATTCCTAAAGCTCAGTCTACGGAGCAGCTTTACCTTTGTATATCCTTGTCTTATTCAAGATGAACTCATTTGGTCTTCAAGAGATGACAGCTCCTCTTGAGCTCTTCATCTTGTGGCACCGAGATCAACACGATCAATAATATGATGTTATGATATGCTTATGAAATGAGAACTCAAACGACCAGTTAGGTTCTCCAGTCAAACAATTGAAGAAGAACCTAACATGAATTCAAAAAATTGGTTTATGAAGGATATGAAACTTAAGGTATAGACCAACAACTTAATTATGTAAAACCATGAAAACAATGCAACCCTAATATGCAGTGACTGGGTGTTTGTGCATGAGATGGTTTTGTCGCTAAGGTTTCGGTTTGGAAGCTTAAGAGGTAGCTCTAGGCTAAAAGCACTCCTTCTCTTGAAATGTGAATAACCTAGCCAAGAGACAAATGAACCCTTAGAACCTCTTTTAATGGGATAGCTGAATGTTTCAAACAAGATGAACAAGGAGACACGTGTCCAAAGAAACTTTTTCAAATCAAGGGTGAGAAATCCACGTACGGAAAAATGTGTCAGATGGCTCATGTGGACTATCTTAATTTGCATGCCTAAACAGCTGGACAGTAGAATGAATTTCTGACTAGACAAGTACACTAAACAAAAGAAATCTGAAAAAAAAAAAAAAAAAAAAAAAAGCTTGATATGCATATGCACATGCATGAATCAAACCTTTTCTAATGATGATGGCCGGATGGCCAGTTCTTTAACAAGTTCAATCCCAATAGTAATCTCAGATCAACATTGTACCCTAACTTTAAATTATGAGCATGTATGATAGTATTTACAAATTTTGACAAGGGAAGCCAAACATTAAACTAGTACTTAACAGGAATTGCTATTAGCACTCCAAAAATCTCATTTTACAATCCTCATAACTGTATTGTACTTACTAATTATAAAAAATTTGGAGTGTAAAACGAGATTTTTGAAGTGCCAATAACAATTCCCTTTTAATGAGAAAACCCATAGTCTTTATGGGTCGATGTTTGAGATTTGGGGTTTAAGAAACTTTTTTTTTTTTTATTTTGCTTGGGTTTATAAACCCTAAACTATGGATTATGAAGAGTTCATTGATAAATTGTTGATAGATGAAGATTTTGGATGTAAAGCTCCCTAAGTATTATGGATTTTCTATGGTGCTCCGTACTCCGGATCTTCTAACACTTAGATCTTTGGTTAAAAATAAAAATAAAATAAAATAAAAATAAAAAATAACAGTCACCAGTCGAGCTATGCCCTCTTCTCTCCCCCAAAAAGCACTAAAGCTTTGAAACCCTTCTTCTCGTCGGCTCCTTACTCCGGCTTGGGGTCGGCGCCAGCTCTGTGCCCATACTCCTCCCCCTCCTCCTTTCTTCTACCCTCTGATTCTTTTCTTTCTCCCCTTCTTTCCCTGTTGTTCACCCTCCTTTATGTAACACCCTGAAAATTTTAAATACATGAATTACATATTCATCATTAGGAGTGGAAAGAATCAAGAATTTATATTAATTTATTGAGTTTAATCTTAAATTAAACTTGTTATGAAGTTTGGAATTTGGGAATTAATTATTTAAAATCCGTAGACCTTTTGAGGTCACAATTTATATCTTTGAATAGAGCCCGATCTCACAAACGCGTAGGCGCAAACCATTCATGAAACGGAGTTATAACAAAAGCGTTATTAACGTTTAAAATCAGGGCTATTTTGGTAATTTTATTTCTATTTAGAAGGCTCCAGAAATTTGGAGCCATAAGTTGTGCCACGTGTATGGCTGTGATTGAAGAGAAAAATAAATGATGGATGGTTGTGATTAAAAGAAAAGAATAGAAATAAGGAAAAGGAGGAAGGAATTGGAGGAGGGTGACCAATGGGAATAGAGAACCGGGAGGAGAAAGGAGAGAAAAGAGAACTAGAGGATCGGGACCCGGGTCTTGGTGACCCGACCCGATCGGCGCCAATACATAATTTCCGACGGGTTTTCACCCCTTTTTCCAGTGAATTACATCAAACAACCACATGGAAACCCCTCCGCGACCTTCCCTCTTCCTATTACATCTCAAAAATATAGGGATTTGGACTTTAAATCGGGAGAAACCGCACGGTGCGGTGCGGTGCGGCAGGTGTGTGTTCGAATCAACTAAATCTGAAGCAAACTACATTCATCTCCACCACAATTAGACCCCCCTTGAGGTCCCAAACAATGGTAGGGGCGGCGGAGCACCAAAGGTGACGTTTGAGGCCACCCATTTATAAGGTTTCTGACAAGTTCGAGGCAAATTGAAGCCTTTTCAGACTAAATTGGACTTGGTCGCAGGTATAAAGTTTGCTTTACTATTTGAGATCTTCATTTCTGTAATTTTTGGAAATTTTTAGGAATAGTTGAATTTCCGGCGAACGTGGGCGGCGGATCGCCACCCGCGGCAGCGCACGGCTAGGGAGCTGATATTGTGTTTTTATGCGAATTTCGTTATTCTAATTATGCTTTTGAGACCTAACTGATGTGGTTTGAATATTAATACAATTGTGGTATATGTTGGATTAAATGAATATATTCGAATTTGGTTTAAATTTTGGAAATGTGAATTACAAATGGCTTGATCCCTGTTTAGGGTACTTAGGCAGTCTAATGAGTTGTTAGATATAGCCATACAACAAGTGAGATTAAATAATTGAGAATTAATATTTAGATGGAACTTTGATCTAAGAGAAGGAAAATGTTCTAAATTGGAAGTGAAATTGTATGTTTTGGTAAATGATTAATGGTTCTGGATTACATGGGATGAAGGAAATTATTTGGAGAATGATAACTAATGATAGTGAATTCAAATGTTAATTTATAGATATGCTTTGACATTTAAGAAAATATGGATAGATTGTAAGAATTCTAATTATTGACTTAGAGGAATGTGATTAATGGAAATAAATTAACTATGATGGTAAGTTGGGCCTACTATAATTAACTCCCAAAAACATATATTTCGGGGGCGGGGTGTTACAAATGGTATCAGAGCAAATGATCTTACTCTCCAATATGCAATATTCATGAATTCCTATTGGTGTGGATTATGTTATGCATGGTGGTTGCATTAATTCACAATTTTTGTGATTAAAGTGACATTCATGTCATATATATATATATGTGTGTGTGTGTGTGTGTGTGTGTTACATATATCAATTGTATTATGATTGTGGTGCAATTTCCTTGGTAATTATGAAAGTTTTGTTAATGGGAATTGTGATTTGCGTTTATAATGCGTTATTTCTAAGTTCTTTGAGTAATGAGAAAGTTACATGAAATATATATATATATATATATATATATATATATATATATATATACAGAGAGCTTAAGGGGAGGGATCCCCATTTTTTGAAAAAAATGGGGATTAGGTGTGGGACCCACTTCACATCTAATTTAAACGATCCGAACAGTCTATTTTGTTAGTCTCGATTCATAGATCATCCTTGCAAAATATTAGCTAAATTGGAAATGTTTAAGACATTTAATTGGGTTCAAGGAAATGAACGAATACTTTGTTATATAAGAAAATATGAAATTTGATATTGATAATTAAATAGGCAAATGGTTTCGGATTGAATTGAATTTTTACAAGGATGATTTATGAATCGAGACTAACAAAATAGACGGTTCGGATCGTTAAAATTTGATGTGAAGTGGGCCCCACACCTAATCCCCATTTTTTTAAAAAAATGGGGATCCCTCCCCTTAAGCTCTCTCTCTCTCTCTCTCTCTCTCTCTCTCTCTCTCTCTCTCTCTATATATATATATATATATATATATATATTGAGAATCATCATGAAGTGAAGTGAATTGGATTGACTTTATGTTATGTATTATGAAAGAAAAAAAATTTGAACGTTAAAATGATGGTGGAATGGTGACAAGTAGAAGGAAGAATTATATTATACCTGTGCCAGTGAGAAATATTGATTTGGGTAGAAAATGTCGTGGATGTGAATTTCAGCAAAAAAGGCCCGTGGAAAGGGAGGATGTGTTATATGGGCAAAAAGAGCCCGAGGATGTGTGATTTGGGCAAAAAGACCGGTGGATGTATGAATTGGGCGAAAAATGCCCGTGGATGTGGATTTGGGCGAAATGACCCATGGAATGTAGAAAGTGGTTAAATGGGCACAAAGTGTGACAACCCGTCCCAAATTTTACATTTTTATTAATTTTAAAAGCATGAATTTACGAAAATGCCCTAGAGGTAAGGACTTTGACTTTCGTTGACCATCGGTTAGAGAGGCGTATGACTTATTCTTTTAGCTCGTAGTACTCGTTGGTACGAACGCATAGGTGAAAGCCGTTTGCGAGTCCAAATTATAACGGTATAGTTACGGACATTTGATTTTGGTTATTCAAAGTTTAGTTATAAATTATTTGAATTCCCACCTTGTGGGATGAGGACCAATTAGATTAGAGTACAAGGGACCAATCAAATAAAAGGGATCTAAGGACCAAACAACAAATGAGAAATGAGGGAAGAAGAAGAAGAAAAAAATAATAATAAAAAAATGAGGGAAGCTCAGCTTCCCGTCGACCCACACAACCCAATTTGACCTTCCATTTTCCAAGGCCGATTCCGACCAACTCCGGTGGAGTTTTTCGATGCCATCACCTCCACCTTGAAGCTCTCATTCCCTTCTACAAAACGCAACCAAGAACCACCTTTATTAACCACCATATGTGGCGGGGCAAAGCCTCGAAATCCGACGCGTCAAAAATGTGCTCCAACCACCATTTTCATTTTTCCGGCGAATCGGCAAAGCAATGGCCAATGCCACCACTTGGGCTTTGTAGCCCATCATCCCAGAAGAAAATCCCAACCAATCTTGACCTTGTTGGACCACCATAGATGACGAATCGACGCCGGGAAGCTTTAGGCACCCGCCGGCTTTGTGGGAAAATTTGACCACCTTCTGTCCACTTTTGGACTTTGTGGCAGGTATGAAAGTTGTTCCTCTCTTTGAGATCTTCATTCTTGTAAAATTTGGTAATTTTTAGAAATAGTTGAATTTTCCAGCAAGTCGAGGCGGCGCGTGGGCCGAGGTACCCCTTGACATTCCTAAGTTAAATTTGATACTCAAATTCCATATGTGAAGTCCAATTGATGAAATTTCAGTCAATTGAACCTAGTTTCATTAAGGTCCACCACTTGAAGATTATAGCAACTGACGATCTAACCATTAGATTGTCACCAAACTTTATTTCATTATAGTACGTAATATTTGAGAACCATAGAAACTTACAGATCGGGAATCCGACGTACGGATCTTCCCGAATTGGATTTGTAAGTTCATAAAATAAAATGTTGACCACTACTTGGTTTTGGAAATTGGCGGAGATCCGACCGTTGGATCATAATGAAACCTTAGGACGTTGTTATAGAAACATAATGTTGATCATTGGAAGTAACGAATCGGAAATCCGTGATGCAGATCTTCTGAATTGAATTACGTAGGGATGTTTTATGTAAATTATGTATTCTATCGGTAAGAACTCTGAGATGTGATTTGATAATTGTTCTAGGCGACGATGGTTTGTGATGTCTTGATATGCGTGCTAGGAAGTCGTAGCGCAGACCTCAAGTGAGTGGGTCTTTTCCTTTCTATCGTATATATACATATATATAGATATAGGATTGATAATTCCACAAACGGTTATAAATTGATTATTGCATATAATTACTGTGAATGCTTTGAAGTACTAATGTGAACTACGAATGGCTTGATCCCTGTTTAGGGTACGTAAGACGTTAGATGCAGCCATACCATAAATGAGACCAAATAATTGAGACAATAGCCTTGTTTGGGAAATTGTGAAATGTGAGGGACATTGGTGGAAAATGTGAGATTTAAGCTTATGATTTAGTGATGGGATGTTGGTCATAAATCATTGTGTGAAGGATCGAGAAATTGAAGTAAAGAATCGTAAGTATTGATAGTTAAATTAGTGTTTAGTTGAGCTTGTCACCAATAATTATTTCCGAAAATAAATAGTTCGGGAGTAGGGCGTTACAGCTTATGCATTTTATACCATATTATATATATATATATATGTATGTATGTATGTATATAATTGAAAATGATATGACATGGTTGAGTATTAGATTGCATCATGGTTATGTATATTACCTGCTCGTAATTTTTTTGAACGATTTGAAGTGCAAAGGTGAACACAGGACACCCAGGTAAGTTCAGGTGAGTTTATGGCATTAGTTGAAATGATGGAGTTATGGCATGACTACATGTACGTTTTAGGCAAATCTGACCTTGTTGTACAGGTTGCAATGATAGGCCACTCCAACACTGGCGTACAAGTTGCTCATGAGTCGTACATGTTATAATAGATGCAATTAGAGCTCATAAACCTGCACCCCGATGTTAGTGCTCCGGCCCATGGCCAGGGCCTAGCCTTCACCTGATCGTTCACCTCCCGCACCACAGGCTCACCTTGGATTCAAGGTAGGTGCCAGCATATCGTACATACCACATTAGGTGGTTCCGACTCATAGGTGACTTGCGATACTTTGCACAGCCTTCACATGATTGTAGCACTTGAACGTAATTATTTACACCCAGCCTATCATACACACCACTAGAGGTGGTTCTGACTCGTGTGCAGGGATATATGATGAGCTATAGGTTCAGTCGTACAGGTCATTATAGGTGACTCCGACTTATGAGTTAGCATTGTTTGATGAGATATGGATAAGTCATACAAGTCACTACAGGTGACTTCGACTTATGAGCTAGCATTGTTTGATGAGATATGGATAAGTCGTACAGGTCACTATAGGTGACTTCGACTTATGAGCTAATGACTCCGACTTATGAGCTAGCATTGATTGATGAGATATGGATAAGTCGTACAGGTCACTATAGGTGACTCCAACTTATGAACTAGCATTGATTGATGAGATATGGATAAGTCGTACAGGTCACTATAGGTGACTTCGATTTATGTGCTAATATAGATTATTGAGCACATGATTATTTATATTATTGATGAGTTGTTATGTCTTGGTATATTTATGGAATTACTGTTGATATATTTTTTATTTCACATTGATACGTGATATGATTTTCTGTAAACTATACAGGTGATGCATCGAGCGGTTATATCGTTTTAGAAGGCTTCTATTAAAAATTTTACTTCTAGGGCTACTCACCCTTGTCTTATTTTCAACCTCTAGGTTTTATTAGATAAGCTTTCTTATCGTCAAGGATTCATGGCAAATCTTAGTATCTGAGATTTTTTGCGAGGGTATGATTCTTAATCCACTCTACTGTACTTACTTATGCTTTAATGTCACGTGTGAAGTGGGTTCATTCCGCTCACCAGCACACTCTGGTTTTTAGGCACTCTTAGGTTTAAATTTATTCACATTTTTCCACATCATCATACTTTATGGCTTCGTCACCTTCCAGGCGTCAGTCAGCACAGCTTGATTCGAAGTCCTAGTGGACATCGCGGGTCGTGGTGTGTCACAAAGACCCAATGTTTCCTGAAGAAAAGCTCCTTATGTGGGCTGTGAGAATGAATTAAGCTCCTTTGTGTGGGCTGCGTGAACGGAGGAATAGTAGAAGAAAAAAAGGTGTATTGGCCAGGTATATTACAATCTTTTCCAGACTCATAGTCACTGATTGGGGTAAAAAGAAATGGTGGTGGAATCATTGTTTTGACAATGATAAGTATGGTTAGGAATTTTAAAATCTTATGGCCAACACTAATTATGGTTGGAAATTTTAAATATTTATGGATGATGTGGTAATTTACTGAATGGGAATGAAATTATAAACAGTGGTTGTGGTTTGCCCATTATATTTAGAATGGTGGGTAGACATGAATGAAATTATGAAATGAAATTTTGAGTTCGTTTAATAGATATGATTTCCCAGTTGAGTGTTTTTTTTCGTTGGATGAAAATAATTGACTAGAAAAGTTTTTAATATAAATTGTTGGTTTAGTTTGCCATTAACGAATTATGGGTGAAATTTTGATATTTTGTTAGCTACGATAGTCATGACTTGGAATTTGACATTTGATTTTGTCAATGTGAGAGAAAACAATTGGACCACTATTAGTTTAAAAGAAGAATATTGGCTATAATCAATATGATTGTGCCTATATGTGCATTGTTTGAATTTTGTTAGAGAAATATTTCGTATTATCTGCACATATGGTTAATATTAAAACGCATGCCATGTGTGTGTGATTATGGATGCCTTAAGTTCAAATACAATAGATGAACATATTCTCAAGTTCAACCAATATCATTGATTGATCGATGCATGTTTAATTTCAAGCTTTGGTTTCTTTATAATTAGGGCGTTTAGTTGTCCTTGAATAGCTTTTGGAGCTCTCTGTCTAGTTCATGCTCTCGTGTGGGTGGCCCTCCTAGAAAGAGTTCAAGAACAAATATATATTTGGTTCCCATGCCATTTATAAAACAACGGGAAGGAAAAGAAAGAAAAGAAAAGATAAGGTTTTAAATTTTGCCTTGAGTAATTAAGTAAATTGTGGAAACAAAGGAAATCAAGAAATGAGATTTTGATTTCATTCCATGGTAACAAAAAATTTCGGATCTTTATTCTATTATAGTGACAATGATTTTTGTTGGAATTTTTGCTAATGTCACCTTTAGTGGTTTGGTTTGACATTGTGATAATTCCTTAGCCACTGATGATTATAGCTAGATTTGATGGGGAAGTTTGTAATTATAATTTCGATTGGTTTGGTTACCACAGTTATAAATTTTCATTGTTGAATTGGTTGTTGCGAACCAAATTGATGACGAGCACTTATTCTCGTGGCCCTGCAATAAATAAGGTTTAGTTTTGTGGCCAATAAAGTTTAGCATATTTAAATTTTCTCTTTTAATTGATGAAATATGAAAGGTATTCTAAAAGTGCAAGTCACACATTTATTATATTTGTGGCTGCACTTTGAAGTAAAATTAAGAAGAAAAACAATTGAAAGAAAGATTTAAAAGGGTTCAAATTTTTACTATGGCCAATTTAGTTAATTGCGGAAATGAAAGGAACCATAGAAGGAGAATTTATGTGAGTGGTGTTGCGAATTTGGTTTTAATCTTCCTTCCATTAACCAGTGAGTGTGATTGAAAATTTCCAATGAATTTGGTTGAAATTTTTGATATTCGGTTTGTCAATTATAAAGTTTTGGCTTGAAATTTTGAGATTCTACTAGGTACTAATGGATGACTTAAAATTTTGATATTTAATTGACCGAAGATGGTTATGGCTGGAATTTATAATAATCATGGTTATTATGCTATTATATATCTAGCCAATGGTTGATGTGGTTTGATGTTTTGGTATATTTAGCCAACGAGAATTATGGTTTAAGGTTGATATTTATTTTGCCAATGAATGTGGCTGGGAATCTATGGGTGAGAATCTCAATTATTATTCGTTGGATGCTTATTTTGGAGCCTAAATAAAATCGTAGACTGAGATTATGATATCATTCACCATTAAAGGAATGGTGGAAATAATTCTAATTCCTTTTCATTATTCGATGGTTAAAATCTCGGGGACAAGATTTATTTTAACGGGGGGTGAATGTAACACCCTAAAATTTTTAAATACATGAATTACATATTCATCATCAGGAATATGTGGAAAGAATCGAGAATTTATATTAATTTATTGAGTTTAGTCTTAAATTAAACTAGTTATGAAGTTTGGAATTTGGGAATTAATTATTTAAAATCCGTAGACCTTTTGAGGTCACAATTTATATCTTTGAATAGAGCCCGATCTTACGAACGCGTAGGCGAAAACCGTTCATGAAACGGAGTTATAATGAAAGAGTTATTAACGTTTACAATCAAGGCTATTTTGGTAATTTTATTTCTATTTAGAAGGCTCCAGAAATCTAGAGCCATAAGTTGTGCCATGTGTATGGCTGTGATTGAAGAGAAAAATAAATGATGGATGGTTGTGATTAAAAGAAAAGAATAGAAATGAGGAAAAGGAGGAAGGAATTGGAGGAGGGTGACCAATGGGGAGAGAGAACAGGGAGGAGAAATAAGAGAAAAGAGAAACGGAGGATCGGGACCTGGGTCTTGGTGACCCTACCCGATCGGCACCCATACATAATTTCTGACGGGTTTTCACCCCTTTTTTCCAGTGAATTACATCAAACAACCACATGGAAACCCCTCCATGACCTTCCCTCTTCCTATCACATCCCAAAAATATAGGGATTTGGACTTTAAATCGGGAGAAACCACACGGTGGGGTACAAGCGGGTGTGTGTTTGAATCAACTAAATCTAAAGCAAACTACATTCATCTCCACCACCATTAGACTCCCCTTGAGGTCTAGAACAAAGCCCAAACAATGGCAAGGGCGGCGGAGCACCGGAGGTGACGTTTGAGGCCACCCATTTATAGGGTTTCCAGTGGGTTCGAGGCAAATTGGAGTCTTTCCAGACCAAATTGGATTTGGCCGCAGGTATAAAGTTTGCTCTACTATTTGAGAACTTCATTTCTATAATTTTTGGAAATTTTTAGGAATAGTTGAATTTCCGGCGAGCTGGGGCGGCCGACTGCCACTCGCGGCGGCAGGTGCGACGACGCACGACCAGGGAGCCGACATTGTGTTTTTATGCAAATTTCGTTATTCTAATTATGCTTTTGAGACCTAACTGTTGTGGTTTGAATATTAATACGATTGTGGTTTGGAAATGTGAACTAGGAATGGCTTGATCCCTGTTTAGGGTACATAGGCAGTCTAACGAGACGTTAGATGCAACCATACAACAAGTGAGATTAAATAATCGAGAATTAATATTTTGATGGAATTTTGATCTAAGAGAAGGAAATGGTTCTAAATTGGAAGTGAAATTTTATGTTTTGGTAAATGATTAATGGTTATGGATTACGTGGGATGAAGGAAATTATTTGGAGAATGATGACTAATGATAGTGAATTCAAATGTTAATTTAAAGATATGTTTTGACATTTAAGAAAATATGGATAGATTGTAAGAATTCTAATTATCGACTTAGAGGAATGTGATTAATGGAAATTGTTTGTACCATACTTGACCAATCCCGAAACTACCGAGCACCGGCCAACGCTATACTGTCAAGGACCCAGAAGAGTTCCCCTCCGACCAGGAGGCCAATCACTACTCGACACGTGTCAAGATTAGAAGCCAATCAGAGCGCAGCACGTGTCAACATCAAGAACCAATCATAACATGACACATGTCAATGTGACAAAGCTACAAGTTTTTCTATAAATATGGGTCATTCCCCCACAATATTGCCTAATGTCATTTTGTGTTAAATCATTCACAAGAACTCACTAAATTGAGAGCTTGATCCTTTGTACTTGTGTAAGCCCTTCACTACTAATAAGAACTCCTCTACTCCGTGGACGTAGCCAATCTGGGTGAACCACGTACATCCTGTGTTTGCTTCTCTGTCTCTATTCATTTACGTACTTATCCTCACTAGTGACCGAAGCAACCAAGCGAAGGTCACAAAACCTGACACTTTCTGTTGTACCAAAGTCTTCGCTGATTTTGTGCATCAACATTTGGCGCCGTCTGTGGGAAGCGACACTTATTCCTACTCTCTTCAGCTGTGTCAAGCTGGTTTCTATCATTCGTACACTTTCTTTTGACCAGGCATCCCTCTCCAACATGGGAAGCGAAGGAAGCCACAGCACACAGAATGACACCCCCCTTGCACATAGTGCGAAACAACGAAAGAAGGAAGGAAAACGAGTTCTTCTTCAAGCTAAAGTCGATGAGTTGGAAGCTCAGAACAACAAGATAGCAATAAGGAATGAGGTCCTCCAGGAGCAATATGAGAAGCTCTTCGAGACACTCCACGAAGCTAAGCAAGCTCAGACACGCGAGCTTGTTGCCCCCGTGGAAGTCAACCATCAACTGGGTGCCCTCCAACATGGAGGGTCACATGCATTCGACATAGATATCCCTGATAGGGAACAGATTACCCCTCGACTTGATAATCAACATGAGGCTTCTCTTAACCCAGTTGCTTCGACCCGAACCATGAGAAGTGGAGGGAGACACCTCTTTACTGAAGGGGCAGAAGGATCGAAAGCCGTCTTTCGCGATTGTCGGGATTTCCTGAAGCAACGTCGAGAGAATTCCATCCATATAAGCTCAAAGATTAATGACCCAAGGATTTCTGAGAGACTCGGTCCCCTGCCACGGCCCAAGCCGGCCACCAATTTGGGGAAGGGGCAACAAGTCCCAGAGAGACATGAGGGTACAGGGGACTCAGAGGTGTTCCGACAGACATACCCTGGAAGCCAGTACAGCGAGTCCAGGGAAAAATCACATGCCCTTGATCAAACCTTCCTAATTCCAAGAGGAGATGGAGATTTACGAAAGAAAGCTCCAGTGACACATAACTCCGCTCAGGACCCCCTTGTCCTACAACTTCTTGAGGAAGTAAACAAGTTGAAGGCTGAACGTCAGGCTGAAATACCTGACTGGAACCAACCCAGGCCTGGCCCTCTTACAAGGAGGATCCTCAACACCCCCCTTCAAGCAAAGACAAAGCAAAAGCTTGGCTTGCAACTTTATACTGGAAAAGAGGACCCGATTGAGCACCTTAACCTCTTTGAGTCCACCATGGCATACCGGATGCACACCGACGAAGAGCGATGTCTTCTCTTCCCCTCCACCCTCTCTAGTGGAGCTCTAAATTGGTATTGTCGTCTTACACCTGAGACGGTAGACTCATTTGAGGAATTGAGGAAACTATTTGTTTCCCAACACATTTTCCAAACCGATCGCTTGCACTCTGCAGATGACTTATACACTATCCGCCAGAAGCCAGACGAGTCATTACGTATGTATGCTGGCCGCTTCAGCCATGAATACTCCCGGTGTGCCGAGGCAGACGACAAGACTGCCCTCAAAGCCTTCACGGCAGGCCTACGTGATTGTTTCTTTAAATACATGATCAATGCCAATACTTGGAAGACTTACTCTGAGGTGATGGCGCAGGCTTATAACCATGCCTCCGCCGAGGCAAAGACATATCAGGAGAAACCCCCTACAACCATCCTTTATCAACAAGTGGGAGGTGGAAGCCAGACTCACCTAAATGAGAAGACCTCGACTTTCCAAACAGCAGTGGCACCTCCCCATGCCTTGCATAATGCTTCGCCGAATCAACAGACATATCAATTTCAAGGCAAGAGGAAGGATTTCCATCCTCACCACTCTCATTTCAGTAAAAAGAGTAAGGGACACTATCCCGATAACCAAGGGTATCGCCACAATAACGCTCGCCCCCAGGCAGTCAATGCAGTGGGTCAAACCCGCGTCAAGATACCCCCTACCCCAAAGTATGAGACATACACGCCCTTGAATGCCACATGCGCGGCCATTTACCCCAGCATAGCTCACCTGATACCAAAGCCAAAGCCGAGGCACCCAGATTACACGCCCCCGAATAACGCGGGCATGTTTTGTTGCTACCATGAGCATAACGGCCATGATAGCGAGAAATGTATCATCCTCCGTGATCGTATTGAAGCTTTGGCACGAGAAGGAAAAATTGATCAATTCCTCCTTCACCCTCAAAGGGATAACCGTAACCAACGCCAGGTGAATGTCATATATTCCATAAGCGGCGGCACACCCATATCTGAATCTTCCAATAGGGCCATGAAAAACAGTGAACGAATTCTGAGGCCTGGTCACCAAGTGTTTCACGTGGAAGACATCAGGGGAGGGAAGTATCAAAAGCCTAACTGGGATCCGATATGTTTCTACCCTGAGGAAGAAAGAGGCATCATCTACCCTCATAACGACCCATTGATCGTGGAGGCTCACATAGCCAACTTTGATGTTCGACGAATCCTCGTAGACACAGGGGCTTCGGTCAATATCATGTTTGCCGAAGCTTTCAGGGCACTCAGTGTAGCTGAACACTTGCTCGATCGCTCGATTTCTCCTCTGATAAGCTTCTCCGGTGATATCGTGCAACCCTTAGGGAGCATACATTTACCCTTTACTATTGGTACAGGCCCTTACACGGCTACCATTACCACTAACTTCCTAGTGGTTGACTGCCCAACGGCATACAATGTCATCTTTGGGCGCACAGGCATCAATGATCTCAAGGCTATGGTATCCACGCATATGTTGTTGATGAAATTTCCAACCCCCCATGGCAACGGCTACATCAGAGGAGATCAGCTTAGTGCACGATCATGTTACAACACTTCAGTTAAGCAACAACACTTGCCCGGACCCAAGGAAACCCTGTCTGTACATGACCAAGTCACAAAGACCAGCCTAGATGAAGCGAACTTGGATATTCCTGATAGCAACAATCAACCCGATGATCCTCGAGATGACTCTTTCACCCAGCAAGCCCAACCTGCTGAAGAGTTGGAGAAGGTACCTATCTCAAGAGATTATCCAGATCGCATGGTGAAGATTGGCACCACATTGTCACCACCCCTTCGGTTAGCATTGATATCTTTTTTGAAAGAGAACACTGAAGTCTTCGCCTGGTCATACGAGGACATGCCAGGCATCTCTCCCGATGTCATCTGTCATCGTTTGAGTATTGACCCCAAGATCAAGCCGGTGAGACAGAAGCGAAGATCTTATGACGCTGAACGATACGAGGCAATGAAAGCAGAAGTTGAAAAACTCAAAGGCATAGGCTTTGTCCGCGAAGTCAATTACCCGACATGGGTAGAAAATGTGGTCCTTGTTAAGAAAAATCCGACCAAAGAAAGTCTTTTGCTTCAAAAGGTCTTGTGGAGAATGTGTGTTGACTACACCGACCTAAACAAAGGGTGTCCGAAAGATAGCTTCCCTCTTCCTCTTATTGACAGACTTATAGACTCTACGGCCGGGTGTGAACTCCTGAGCTTCATGGATGCTTACTCAGGATACAACCAAATCCTCATGAACCCTTCGGATCAAGAACACACAGCCTTCACTACCGACAGATGACTATACTGCTACAAAGTCATGCCTTTCGGCCTAAAGAATGCAGGAGCGACTTATCAGAGACTAGTCAACTCAATGTTCGCCGAGCAGATTGGGAAGAGCATGGAAGTTTACGTTGATGATATGTTAGTCAAGAGCAAACATGCTGACCAACACATCACCAACCTATATGAAACTTTCACTATTTTGAAGAGGTATCGAATGAGGTTAAACCCCAACAAATGTGCCTTCGGCGTAGGCTCTGGCAAATTCTTAGGTTTCATGATTAGCCAACGAGGCATTGAAGCTAATCCCGAGAAGATCAAAGCAATCCTCGACATGAAGGAACCGGTAACTTCAAAGGACATCCAGAGCCTTACTGGCAAGGTGGCAGCCTTAACCAGGTTCATTTCTAAGGCCACAGACAAATGTGCTCCCTTTTTTAAAGCACTTAAAGGAAGTAGGAAGTACATTACATGGACTGATGAATGTGCCGAGGCATTCAAAAACCTCAAGGAGTACATGAGTAAAGCCCCTCTACTCTCCAAGCCCGAGGTAGGAGACATTCTCATTATCTACCTATCGGTATCAGCTTCAGCCGTAAGTTCCGTTCTCATTCGAAAGGATGGGAATATTGAGCGACCTGTCTACTACGCTAGCAAAGCCTTACAAGATGCGGAGACACGGTACTCTAACATTGAGAAATTGGCTCTGGCATTGGTCATGTCTGCTCGAAAACTCCGCCCTTACTTCCAAGCGCACTCCATCATCGTGCTTACCAATTATCCTCTTCGACAGATACTCCAAAGTCCTGACACTTCAGGGCGAATGATCAAATGGGCAATAGCGTTGGGTGAGTTTGACATCTCCTACCAACCAAAGCCAGCTGAGAAGGGCCAAGCAGTAGCAGATTTCATCGCCGACTTCACATATCCTGTTGACATTGCTTTTACACCTGAAGCAGTAGCTTCATTACCATCGGAAGCTCAGAAAGTAGAATCAACGACCTCAGCATGGAGTCTGTATGTTGATGGCTCATCCAACCAACAGGGCTGTGGAGCGGGACTAGTCTTGACTACGCCCGACAAAGTAGCAATGGAGTATGCTCTTCGTTTCAAATTCAAGGCATCAAACAATGAGGCCGAGTATGAAGCCCTTCTAGCAGGATTACGTTTGGCCAAACACCTCGGGGTTAAACAAATTGATATTTTCAGTGACTCCCAATTAGTGGTCAACCAGGTTACCAACAACTTTGATGCTAAGGACAGCTCCATGGCAGCATATCTTGCGCAAACACAACTTTTGCTCAAGCACTTCCACTACCAGATCACCCAAGTTCCTCGAGCGGCAAACAGTCATGCAGACGCCCTGGCTCGCCTCGCCTCAGCTGTGGAAGACAAGATTGGAAGAAAAATTCATGTCGAACTGTTGGCAACACCAAGCACCATGGCCGCAGAAGTATGCAACTTACAACGGGGGGATAGTTGGATCACCCCGATCTATAATTTCCTTGCTCATGGCACCCTCCCAAATGATAAAGTCCAGGCTAAGCAAATTCGATACAAGTCTACCCGCTATCTGATCATCAATGATCAACTCTATAAGCGAGGTTTTAGCCTGCCATACTTAAGGTGTCTTACGCCTGCCGAGGCGGAAATCGTCCTTCGGGAAATACATGAGGGAGTCTGTGGAGATCATGCTGGATCTCGGTCCCTAGCACACAAGACTTTTCGCCAAGGATATTACTGGCCAACACTCCACCAGGATGCCATCAAAGTATCCCGCTCATGTGACAAATGTCAACGATATGCGGCTATTCCTCATTCCCCTCCAGAGCCTCTTACTCCTATGATCAGCCCTTGGCCCTTCGCCCAGTGGGGACTTGATTTGATCGGCCCAATGCCGGCAGGGAAGGGCAAAGTCTGTTACGCAGTCGTTGCAGTGGACTACTTCACAAAGTGGGCCGAAGTAGAACCCTTGGCAACCATTACTGAGGCAAAGATAGAAGACTTCGTGTGGAAGAACATCCTTTGTAGATTCGGCATTCCCAATGCGATAGTCACTGACAATGGGCGACAGTTTGACAACAAGAAGTTCAGGTTGTTCTGCTCTAAGTTCAACATCAACTTATGCTTTGCCTCTCCAGCTCATCCCCAGTCTAATGGACAAGTTGAGGCCATCAACAAAATAATCAAGCGCACTTTGAAAACCAGCTTGGACAAAGCTAAAGGCTGTTGGCCAGAATTTGTACCCCAAGTTCTTTGGTCATATCGCACTTCATATCGGACTTCAACAGGAGAAACTCCATTCTCACTTGCCTTTGGCACAGAGGCGGTTGTCCCTGTTGAGCTCGAGCAAGCAACATTCCGAGTCCAGAACTACATTCAAAGTGAAAATGACAAACAACTCACCCTCAACTTGGATTTAGTCGAGGAACACAGAAACCAAGCTCACTTGAGGAATGTCGCCTACAAGCAGCGCATCTCCAACTATTATGACTCTAGGGTCAAGCCTCGTTCTTTCAAAATAGGAGACTGGGTCTTAAAGAAAAGATTACTCTGCGACAGAGTCCCGAGTGAAGGCACACTTAGTCCAAACTGGGATGGACCGTATGAAGTCATTGGCATCAGTCGCCCTGGCTCTTACACACTTAGAAGCTCCGATGGCAAGACCCTTGGCCATCCATGGAACGCTGATCACTTGAAGTACTACTACAAATAGACTCACGATGTACAAGTGTTGAGCTATAGCCGTTCGGCATCCTATGTAATGAAGGCCATTTGGCAATGAATTCAATAAAGAGGTAATTTAGCCAACTCAGCCCTCACTCTTTTACATTCATAGCAAGCGATGCCGGAACCCTTCTCAATCAGAAAGCAATCTGTCTTCCACAGTCACTACAAAACAAGCAAATGAAGACCGTGTCAAGCGCCAAAAAAAAAAAAAAAAAAAAAAAAAAAAAAAAAAAAAAAAAAACAACTTCATCCAAAAAGCTTCACCCGAAAAGCTTCACCTCCAAAGCTTCACCCACAAAGCTTCACCTAAAAAGCTTCACCCAAAAAGTTTCACCATCAAAGCTTCACCTAAAAAGCTTCACCCAAAAAGCTTCACCTAAAAAGCTTCACCCAAAAAGCTTCACCATCAAAGCTTCACCTAAAAAAGCTTCACCCAAAAAGCTTCACCTAAAAAGCTTCACCCAAAAAGCTTCACCATCAAAGCTTCACCTAAAAAGCTTCACCCAAAAAGCTTCACCTAAAAAGCTTCACCTAAAAAGCTTCACCATCAAAGCTTCACCTAAAAAAACTTCACCCAAAAAGCTTCACCCGAAAAGCTTCACCTAAAAAGCTTCACCCAAAAAGCTTCACCCGAAAAGCTTCACCTAAAAAGCTTCACCCACAAAGCTTCACCTAAAAAGCTTCACCCAACAAGCTTCACCCGAAAAGCTTCACCTCCAAAGCTTCACCCACAAAGCTTCAACACCAAAGCTTCACCTACAAAGCTTCAACACAAAACCTTGCTCCAAATAAACAAATTTTGTTCACAAAACCCAAGATGCCCTTGAACTTGTACAAAAACACTTGGGTAAACATAAACATTTTTTGTTTTACACCCACAAGGGCCCAAAATTTTCCTTCTTATTTATTCACTTATATATGTTCCCAAACATATTATAATAGATCCAACAACAAGCCAAAGTCCCAAATTTCATAATGGACAAAAGTACAAGCAATTCATCAATAATGAAGGTGCTACAAAAATTGGAATCTGCCCCAAAATAGAAATCCAACCCAAGAGACTTTTTCTCTCTCTCCCTCTTCCGCCTCCTTTCATCTATCAAATTTCTGCAACCTCTGCTCTTCTCCAATGGAGCTGAATTTTGGACACCCTATAGTTCTTGAGCATATGAACAACTTTCAAGAAGGAACCATTTCTGTTTGAGCGACGGAAATTAAAGTGTTGAAGCTCCAAACATGATAGTCGGCTTCTTGCAGATTTCGAAGCTGTTGTGATGTTTCGAAGATCTGGAAATATTTAACCGTTAGTTCATCCTGAATTTTTGATATGTTATGAAAGAGTCGATGAGGAACAACTTCAATGAAGAAAGCATACCGATCTGAACAAGAGAAAATGGAGTTTCGAAGCTCACAACAAATCTGACGGGTTGACAGACAAATAATAACCAGTCATTCATCATACCTGAATTTCTTGATTTATACAGCTCCGAGGGATCTCAAATTTGGATATGTTGTAGTTCACAAGCTGAGGAACAACTTCAATGAAGAAAGCATACCGATCTGAACAAGAGAAAATGGAGTTTCGAAGCTCACAACAAATCTGACGGGTTGACAGAAAAATAATAACCAGTCATTCATCATACCTGAGTTTCTTGAGTTATACAGCTCCGAGGGATCTCAAATTTGGATATGTTGTAGTTCACAAGCTGAGGAACAACTTCAATGAAGAAAGCATGCTGATCTGAGCAAGAGAAAATAGAGTTTCAAAGCTCACAACAAATCTGACGGGTTGACAGACAAATGATAAACAGTCACTCATCATACCTGGATTTCTGGAGTTGTACTGCTCCGATGGCTCTCCAATTTGGATATGTTGTAGTTAAGGAATTAACGAACAACTTTCATGAAGACAACTTTGTGATTCGACCTACAGATGATGGTGTTATGTTGAAAAACAATTCCGGTTGTTAGGGGAAATGAAAAACAATTCCACCAAAGAAACATCATTATGATGTTTCATCATTATGGTGTTTTCATCATTATGATGCTTTCATCATTGTGATGCTTCCATCATTGTGATGCTTCCATTATGATGTTAATGCACCAACGGTTACACCTTCTGCAATTCCACTTATTCGGGCCTAGCAACCTTCATCAACAAAATCTATGAAGAAAAAGTCCGGGGCTACCACTTAGAAAACAAAAGAATGAAGTTTTGGTACTTACGACATGGACTATTAGCAAGACACCTCATTTGTCAACTCCCTCGACTAGAGACTTGGGGGACTCCCACCATATGCTACTACGCCTTGGTACTCAAAAGTTCGTGACTACTCAGTGACTTGGATTTTTCAAGTCTCCAACCGAGAAGTTTTCCTCACTCGGGAAATTAAGGGAACACTACCTCAAACTACATGCTTCACTCACAAAGCTTCAACAATACAGGTTTCAACAAAAGCAAAAATTCAAAGAACTTTATGAAGAAGGCTTTGGTGTATTTAACACAATATGTTGAAATGAAGCAAAGCTTATTTATTAATATTTTCGATAAGCCACAAATATGTACATATACATGAGTCAAAATAAACAAACAAAAGGGAGCCTTCACAAAGGTTGCTTAGGGGAAGTCTCAGCAGTCGGTAGAGCCCCAGAAAGAGAAAGCACCGGAGGGTGGTTATCCGGAGCCTCAGTACTTGACAAAACCCCAGAAGGAGGAGGCATTGGAGGTTCATCATTTGAAGCTTCATTACCAGGTACAGCCCCAGAGGACGAAGGCAATAAATGCCTTTGGAACAAACCCACAAACCGCTGATGATCAAGTAAAACCTTACCATCAGATTCCTTCATCTGGTCAAGCTTCCTCTTCATGTTTGTAGCATAGTCATGGGCGAGCCGGTGCAACTGCTTATTCTCATGCTTGAGCCCTCTAATCTCCTGTTTGAGACTCATCACTTCAGCAGCCAATGATTCAACTTGGCGGGTTCTAGCAAATAGGCGTTGGGCCATATTAGACACAGAACCTGCACACTGAACACTAAGAGCCAGAGAGTCCTTAACAGCCAACTCATCAGACCGTTTGGAAAGTAGTCTGTTATCTTTGGGAGTGAGAAGGTTCTTGGCCACCACTGCAGCGGTCATATCATTCTTCATCACAGAATCCCCAACGGTAAGAGGACCAGTAGGGGATATGAAGGATGGGCGCCATATGTTGTCTGGAGAAGGCGTGGCTGTCTCTTCTCCAAGGTTCAAGTCAAAACGACGGTCGGAGGGTCCAGACATTTTCAAATGTGTTGAAGAAGGAAGAGGTCAGACAAATCAAGATCTTAGAAGTGCAAGAAATGAGCTTCTACTGGTAGAGATTCAAGTGTGCTGTGGAACTTAATGCCAGCCTCTATAAAAATCTGCACTCAACGAAGCTTCAGAAATCGAAGAGGCGTTTGCTTTCTCAAAAGCTGGGCTGCTCAGAGACCACGAGGGCCGATCTCAGAAATCGAAGAGGCGAATGCTTTCTCAAAAGCTGGGCTGCTCAGAGACCACGAGGGCCGATCTCAGAAATCGAAGAAGCACCTGCTTTTGCAGCCTCGTCAGCACCTGTCACATGCACAATCAGCTTTGCGGAAATTACGGGCAATCTGTCGAAGATTTCTGGTGAAGTAGAAAGCACGTGAATCTTACTGATCAATCACCGCTCTCCATATGCACCATCAACTCTTCGGGTACCACATATAACTTTGTCAAAGATCTCTGACAAAGTTTAGGCACGAGAATTTCGAAGTGCCAGCTACCCTACTATTACCCATAAGGGTAAAGGAACAGCACCACTGCTTGACAACTGGAAAGTCCCTATGTGTGTCGACCTCCGTGTTTTGTGGCAAGACAGGTTGGCAAGAACGACCAACCTTTACTCACATTCGAGAAAAGACTCCCAACATAATTACTTTCTCAAAAACCGGAGTAGCACCGCTTTCCGAATCTCGAGAGTCAGATCCTCGACGGGATTGCTTGTTCGAAAACCGAAGAGGCACAACTCTCAGAACTTCGAGAGCCAGATTTCCTTAGATAAAGCTTGTCTGTAATCTCCACACGTAATATCAGCTTTCCAGATACCACATACCACTTTTTCAAAGTGCTCTGACAAAATTAAAACACGTGAAGCTGGCAGCTCCCACTACATTGCTGTGACCAAGAAGGGTAAAGGAATAGCATTACTACTTGTTATTGGGAAATCCCTATATACATTGACCTCCCTCCTCAACGGACAGGCAAACCTGCAAAAATGCTCAACCCTTTCTCACATTCGAAAAGGCACCCTCAACATAACCTCTCGAAATACTCAGCTTTATTTCCCCCCGATAATACCTCAGCAAATAAGCCACACCAAGAACAAGAGTATCTCATATCATCAGGGTCGAAAGCAAGAGTATCCCATATCATGCTTTCTCCCTGTCTTTGTCTTTGTCCTTGTCCACACCTGCAGGACAAGGAGAAAGAGAGCAGTCAGTCGGAACCTGAAATCAAACCTCCAATTTGGAACTGACTGCCTGGAGCCTTTGCCTGGTTGCTTACTTAGCATTGCTCTCGAGTACTCATCCTCAACTGCTGTCAAGGTCACGAATTCCACCGGCAAATACCTCATGACAGTTGATCAGATTTTGGCTCTTTACACTGAAGCTGCCAAGCGTGGATGAGTCACTATGAAGGAATGTTCTGAAGGACCATTTAAATGCAAAGGTTGCACACCACTTCTGCCATGCAAAAGATTGAAGCAGAAGGTTCAACGGTGAGCTGAAACAGATCACTACAGCACGACACCTTTCCATACCACATTCATTATTCCGTCAACAGCAAAAGTATCCCATATCATCAAGGTCGAACGTACTCTAGATTTGATGGACTTGTTTTGACCCTCAAATTTTTGAGTCGGCCTTATACTCTGAAGGGCACCAGAAAACCCTCCAGCACAGTTCAAGAATAAGCCTGTGGAAAGTTACTTCTTCAAAAGCAAAAGTATCTCATATCATCTCTTATCCATTTGCTTCTCCTTATCCTGGCAGTTGAATGAGAGACAAGGAGAATGAGAACAATCAACCGGAAGCCGACGTCAAACCTCTGATCCTGGGTTGCTTACTTGGAAGTTTGACTGCTTACCTTGTCTGTCACCTCTTTCGGCAGATCTCCTAGCTCGGCGACTTGGGGGACTCCTACTATAGGGTTTGTATCACACTTGACTAAGCCCGAAACTACAACTAAGCTTCAAGTGAAATTGATACATTACCTTGTGCGTCAACATCAGCTAAGTACACCATTCCCGGATGGAGGAAAGGTACTTCCAGAGAAGGGCAGATGAAGATCAGACCACACTTCGGTACTTAGAAGTTTCGTGATTACTCAAGGGATTGGATCTTGCAAGTCCCCAACCGAGGAGTTTCCCTCACTCGGGAACTTAGGGGAGCACTGTTTGTACCATACTTGACCAATCCCGAAACTACCGAGCACCGGCCAACGCTATACTGTCAAGGACCCAGAAGAGTTCCCCTCCGACCAGGAGGCCAATCACTACTCGACACGTGTCAAGATTAGAAGCCAATCAGAGCGCAGCACGTGTCAACATCAAGAACCAATCATAACATGACACATGTCAATGTGACAAAGCTACAAGTTTTTCTATAAATATGGGTCATTCCCCCACAATATTGCCTAATGTCATTTTGTGTTAAATCATTCACAAGAACTCACTAAATTGAGAGCTTGATCCTTTGTACTTGTGTAAGCCCTTCACTACTAATAAGAACTCCTCTACTCCGTGGACGTAGCCAATCTGGGTGAACCACGTACATCCTGTGTTTGCTTCTCTGTCTCTATTCATTTACGTACTTATCCTCACTAGTGACCGAAGCAACCAAGCGAAGGTCACAAAACCTGACACTTTCTGTTGTACCAAAGTCTTCGCTGATTTTGTGCATCAACAGAAATAAATTAACTATGTTGGTAAGTTGGGCCTACTATAATTAACTCCTGAAAACATATATTTCGGGGGCAGGGTGTTACACTTTATCTCCCCCTTTCTTCCACCCTTTATTACCTCTATATCTCCCCTTCTCTCCCTCCGTTTTCCCCTACCTTCCCAGCTCCCCCTTTTCCCCCAACTCCACCCCGGTTTTCACTTCTCCAAACCACCATAGTTGGTTATTTGGATTTTCTTTTTATGCATTTAATTTTCAACTTTTTCCTTTTTTGAGCATTTTATGTCTCAGGTTGCTCTGAGCTTGGCCTTAGATGTCCATGATTTTATCTCAGATCTGGCTTTTATGTCTTGTTCCTCTCCAAATATCACTCCTCACTGTGAATTTACAACCATCTACCCTTGTTGCTCGTTTCATTGGGTGTCTCTTCCTAAGATCTCCTCCAGAGGTGCACTTTGGTGGCTTGTAGCATTTAAAGTGCATTTTGCCCTAATTGGTAGGATTATAGGAGTGCTCTCAGTGTAGGTAGCTTGCCTACCCTCATTTTTCGTGCATCTATTTGGTTCTTCGACCCTTCTTTCGGGTGATGGCAACGAATCTGCGGTGGCGGTAGTGTTGTTTGGTGAATGTGGTTGCTTTACAGTTTAAGGTCTAGGCTTTTCTGGTTGTTAGTTGCGTTGGGCTTCTCACTTTGGGCCCATTTCATTGTAATTTTCTTTTATAGAGTTGGACTTTTGCTTGGCTATTATGGACTCTCGTTTTGAGTTGTATTTACTTTGTACTAGCTTTCTCTTTTAATGAAATTTACTTTGATTGACCAAAAAAAGATGTTTGGTAAAAAAAACAAAATTTTAAAATTTTAGGGTTAAAATGCCCCTAGAAAATTTGTAGTGTACTAGTATCATGAAATGGAATGGGCCTTTTCCTATGTCCCTTGAAACCATACCTATTGGGCTGATATACATAAGTCTAACATAATTGGGTCAAGGGTAGTGTTGTACATTTCACGTCCTTCATAAGAAAAATGTTTGCATTTCACTACATGCAAAGACATTCCTATGGAGAGTTTTCTTTACATATTTATACGGTCTTTTTCACAGAGAAATTTTTGCTAACATTCACTTTACTCAAACTCCAAGGAAAAAAACGATAATTTCTTACTTTATAACGGAAGAAGAGCACCAATTGATCTTTTGACTGGATGCATGAAGATTTTTATTTTTCAATTAGCCTCTTAAGGTGATTTTATAAAATAATTGATAGTTGTTGGAGTGTTTTATCGAATTTACTCGAACCTTGTGATACGTCGAATATTTCTAATTCGGCCAAGTTACGGTATATGGCGCGGAACAGATGCATACTTTATGATGTCACACTAGTAAAGGAGAATTGTTAAATTGCAAAAAAAATTGAGTGTGACGGTCACATCGCATCACACGATTTCCGGATTACTAATCGACGTGGTATCCTTTGAGAAGTCATCAGGGTCCACTTTATAGACCCAGAGAGAAAAAGCAGCCAAATTTTAAAACCCCACATAAAGACCAAGACCAAAATGTATGGGCCTATGGGCTTTTTCCACACAATCCTTCGCGGACGACCACCAAACCGCACCTCACCTTCCTCCAAAAATACAAGGAAGTTTCGCTCCTTGTTCGCCACGCGTAAATACGAAGCCCCATTTCACACGCCCACACACGTCCGACGCACAAGACTTCAAGACATGTATGTGAAAATGCCTCAATGACATTGACCCATACATACATACATACATACATACATACACAATCATATCATAGGCAACCGCCATCGTCTCCATCACAAAATTCTACATCCAGCGTTACACTACAACAGTAACTGACCCGCAACTCTCTCGGCCTTTAAATGCCCACTACCCTCCCACCTTCTCACACTACAACGTCTCTCCCACTCTCCAATTTCTGAAAAACCAGAGGGAAGAGAAACCCGACTAATTTCTCAGTGAAAAACCAACCCTCCATGGCCAAGGTCACACTCCATTCCTCTCTCTCCCTCTCCCTCTCTATGCTTTTGGGTTTTGTGTTTCGATTAATGGGTTGGTGTTTGTTTTTGGTTTAATGCAGAAGAAGAAGGGCGGCGGCGGCGGCGACAATAACGCCGGCAACACCGCCAGCAACGACGGGGGTGAGAAGAAGAAGGGCGACGGAGGTGAGAAGAAGGAGGAAACCCCCATCACTGTAATCCTGAAGATTGACATGCACTGTGAGGGCTGCGCTACCAAGATTGTCAAATGCGTCAAAGGTTTTGCAGGTACGATAATAAATCCTTCAAAACTCATCACATTTCCTTCACGAATTCTAAATTTCCCTTCATTTTCCACACGATTTTCCTCAAAATTTTCACAGCAATGTTCATTTACTGCTTTCTGCATCTGGGTTTTTACCCAAAAATATTCATTTACTTATTTTTGCATCTGGGTTTTTACTTTTTATTTCCCACAGACGTCAGACTCACTCGTCAAACCCCAGATTTTTTTTTTTTTCAAAACAAATTCAAAGAAATTTGATTCCGAATATGCTATGTTTCCTACATTAAGGTTCGTCCAAAATTTAGATTCGAACAATTTTTTGATTTTTTGCGGCGGCGTCGTTTGGTTACAGGGGTGGAGACAGTGAAGTCAGAGAGCCAGGCGAACAAGCTGACGGTGGTCGGGAAAGTGGACCCCACCACGCTCCGGGACAAGCTCGCCGCCAAGACCAATAAGAAGGTCGACCTCGTCTCCCCCCAGCCCAAAAAGGACAACAAAGACGACGGCGGCGACGCCAAGAAAAAGCCGCCGGAGAAATCCAACGACGACAAAAAAACCAAAGAGGTGCGTACTTCCAACGGCGCACTGGTGCACTGGTTCCCCCTTTCGCTAACGTGCGCCAGCCTCAATATTTTCAATTATTTAATTTTTAATTAAATGGGTTTGTATATTTGTGTGTGCAGCCTCCGGTGACGACCGCGGTTCTGAAGCTGAACCTCCACTGCCAGGGATGCATCCAGAAGATCCACAAGACCGTCACCAAGACGAAAGGTGAGCTTATCATCTCCCACTAATTGGCAACTTTTCGCGGTAAAACGCCGCCGTTTTTGTGATTTTGGTTTGGTTTTTAACGTGGGTGACGTGGCAGGGTTCACCGAGATGAGCATCGACAAGGAGAAGGAGCTGCTGACGGTGAAGGGCTCGATGGACATGAAGGTTCTGGCCGAGAGCTTGAAGGAGAAGCTGAAGAGGTCCGTCGACATTGTCCCGCCGAAGAAAGAGAAGGAGAAGGGCGAAAATAACGGCGGAGGCGGAGGTGGCGGCGGGGATAAGAAGAAAAAGGAAGGGGAGGAGGGAAAGGAGGGTGGGAAACTTGAGGGGAACAGGATGGATTTTCCTCCGGGTCCGACCGGGTACGGGCAGCAGATTCCATACGTGATGCCATACGGGCCTGGATACGGAGCACCTGGATACCCGATTCCGCCCCCACCGATGTACATTGGCAACCCGCCGGAGATGTTCAGCGATGAGAACCCTAATGCCTGCTCAATTATGTGAAGAAATTGCTGAATTAAGAAGGGATTAGAGTTAATAAGAAGTTGATATGAAGAAGACCAAGAGAAGAAAAAACAAGAACTGTAAATAAGAGAATAGACAGGGGTAGATATGAGATAAATTTTGGTGGGGCGGGTTCGTCTCTGGACCGGTTTGGTGAGTATAAATTAGAATATGCTGCTTTTGGATTCCCTTCCGATGTTAGTTTTGGAACACTACGATTTGTTTTTGTTGTTAATCCTACGGTTGTGATCTGGTTTAGTGATATGCTATTGTTGGTTACAATTTCAAGTTTCTACTCTTCGGAAATGTTACTTCGCTCCTTTGAAATATCAAATGGAAGACTATTTAGATATAATTCTAAAAATCTTTAAACTGCTCATAAAAAACAGTACGCCTTTCAAAAAAGATAAGACACAAAGAACGGGAATTTTCAAAAGACGTTTGACGAAGTTACGAAATACTTGCTCAATCCAGCCATTCAGGTACCGCCAACGGCATAACGGGACTAAAAGTCTTGCTTACCAATTGTATACTTCTAAAAAAAAATTGCATATTTTGGGGGCAATTTTATTCTATCTACACTTTCAGATAATCGTAAGTAAATCGTAGATAGCGAAAACTTGTATAATATTAACATGGGATACAATCTTTCAGATTATAAATACAGCTGTATTTTGGCTGCTTTTTTTTTATGTTGCCAACGTGCGCGTGGCTAGACCTGTAAACAGGTCAGGTTTATTGGGTTTCAATCGGGTTGAATCCTACTGGTTAAGTTAACGGGTCATCCGAACCCAACCTGTTAAGCTAACGGGTCATCCGAACTCGACCCGTTAAGCTAACGGGTCACCCGTTAACTTTTTTTTTTTTGCATAAAGTTTATATTTTGTTGTTAAGATTTTATTGAAATTACTAAAACATCCTCAACTAACGAGTGTTAACGGGTGCTAACGGGTTAACTCAAAGTGACCCGTTATTTAACAGGTTGTTAATGGGTTCACCCGTTAGGAACCTGACCCGTTAAGCATTCATCCAAATACTAAAATTAACGGATCGAGTCGGATCAGGTTAACGGGTCAGATCCAAAATGACAGGTCTGGCTAGGTGCAAATGCGATCAGGTGCCGTTCAGTTATAATTAAGGTGGTATTAGCAGTTAATCACTCTGCATCTGGTGAGAGCGAAGGAAGCACTAAAAACAGAAGAAAATTGTTGTTAAGTGTGCGGTTTGGCTTTAGTGGTATACAAATACAACCACTTGGACAATGACATGTCATTAATGTCATTCTCAACACTTACCCTACATTTGAATTTGATTACAAATATATAAATAAAATAAACAAATATAATCATCAAGAGGATTCATAATTTCGAAATCTTAATATAAAATTAGTTTAATCTTGTCACTTAGTACGATCTAGTGGTATTCCTCTTCATTTATAAGTGACTAGTTTTAGGTTCGATTCTCGTCAAAATCGAATTTAAACCACATTATTAATAGTCATTTATCAGGTTTAACCCACTCATATACCCCTTTGATAAAGATAATATTATTTGTTCGATAAAATTAGTTTAATCTTAATTATAATATTTAGTATTTTTGGGTTGTTGAATATTCTAGTCTATAGTTGGAGGTCACAGATGGGAACACATTGGCTTAGCATTATTTATCAATTTAATAAGTTATTCTATGGTTACGATTCTTTTGATTATAATTAACAATCAATTTGGTCCTATGTGACATCCCCAGCACAATTTTAGGAGAGGGCAAAGCTTGAGGAGTACAAGTGTACAACTTTCTTTTGTTTATATATCCACGTGTACCTAACTCACTCGTTCTAATTATTTTTAAGCGGCATGTGTTACGTGTTTTGAATCAAAACTAAACAAATGCAGGTCAATCTTAAGCTAATTTTCCGAGAATTTATAAAATTTCTCTTAAACTACATACTCAATAGATGAGAATAACCCCTTAATGAAGTTTTCATCTTATTATAAAATTTAAATGATTGATGTTACTACACAAATCGGCTCAAATGATGAATTTTATAAATTTCAATTGATGAATTGATTAACTTAAAAAAAAAGTGACCATTGTTCTAAAAATACCCGCTTAGGCCCATCCTAGATGCTTAGCAGCTGGTCACTACCCCGATTAGTTCCTAGGAATAAGAAAATTAAGAAAGTACACATAGACCCGCTTAGAAGTCAGCCTAGGCCCCGCCTAGGTCGCGACTCTCACTTGGATAAAAAATTGATAACTTTCATTTTGCACTTTAATTTTTCAATAAAATGTCAAAAACTTGTTGAATACTTGGATGAACGGTCATTATATGCTTGTTTTCATGTTTTAAATATGTTCTAATACTTTATAACCCATATTTCATTTTATTTTGCAATTTATATATTCCAATACAATTATGTGTGCGTTTAAGTATAAATATACACTTATTTATACAATATATAATAAATTTACTTAAATTCACCTAAGCCCCCGTCTAGCTGCTAGGTCCCAACTCTCTGCCTAACTAGCGTTTAGAATCTTTTAGAACCTTGATAGTGACATATAAATCAAACGTTAACAAAATATCTATGAAACCAAGTGCAATATCAATCAAACGTTAACGAAACATTTATCAAACATAGTGACACATCAATTAAAAATCGACGGACCAGCTAAAAGTCTCTTTAAATTGCCACTTTAATAGTACGTAGATATTATAAACAAATGTCTCAACAAGAAGACAAATAATATCTCCAATGCGAATGCTATAAAAATTTAAGGGAATTTTAACAAAAAGCTCCCGATATTATTCACTTTAACGAAAAATCACATTTTTACACTAAAAAGTCAATCCAAGTACTATTCATTTTACCCTTTAATTTGTCCTTATCGTTAAAACTCAAAGTTTTCAAGCCCTTTTCATTAGTTTTCCTCCCTGAGATTGTAACCGTGGAGCACAAGCAGTCCATTTTCCTTGAGGACACTTTTGAATGGATAGGCCATTGGCTGAGGTGTTGTCGTGCACGTTTCAGTGAGCGTACGACGCGACCGTCTCAACGTTCCTGCGTCCAATTCATGTCGACCAATTTTGCCTATTTTCAAAGCAGTAGTGCGACTGTTTGAGTGGGACTGACTCTTCGATACCATGGACAGTCAATACTGTGGGAGGGAGGCCGCACGACACAATAATTGTTCGTCGATTTCCTATTTGAAATTTGAGAGGGTGACGACTCAATTATTCCTTTCCTCTATGAAAGTCTTTATTTTTTTTACTCAAGAAGAAATAGTTTATATTGATCAAGTTAGAGTTTGGTTTTGTTCGGTTTGGTCTCAAATCGCAACCAAACTAATGTTAACGTTACAGTCCGATTTGGTTTGATTTTAAGCAAATCAACTCAATTAATTAGTGACCGATTTAGTTGGGTGATTTCTCTATGACAAATCAAATTTTATATTGCAAATTGTTGATTAGTGGAGGAAACTTATTTTTCTTGAAAATTGAGATATTTTCAAAGAGGAATTTGATGTCAAATTAGAATTGTTATGAGATTTTGTACTTGGCAACAACTAGTGAGTATCTACGTATAAGATGGAACATACTAGTACAAAAGTGACGACCAATAAGAAGATATCAAGTATTACAAAATATATGCGATTTAGTTGTTTAGCCCGCTTTTAAATAATTTAAGCCAAACCAAACTAATTATAATTATGCTAAATTCATTTGAATACTATATTGTTATATCGTGACAACTAAATCAACGCATTTTACGAAAATCAAAGAGCTCGTTTGGATGTGCTTTTAAAATGACTGAAAACGCTTTTGATGAAAATGATTTTAGAACCAATATTTAGAATAGATACAAGTAATCCAAAAACATTTTCTCTAAAAACATTTTTAGTTATTTTAAAAGCACATCCAAACGATTGCAAAATCGCATCTGATTGCGTCTATTAAAAATGTCAAATAAGCGATTTTTAAAACATATTCAAAAAGCATTTGAGGTAAGTTTTTGATAAACCGTTAAACTTGTGTATTGAATAGTAAAAACGCTTTTAACGTAAACATGTACGAGCATTAAAATGAGATCTACAAAATCAATGCATGATCATCGTCATAAATGACCATGAGAGTCAATTTCTTGACCTTGATTTTCCAACAATGAATCTGGCCGGAAACGAATTAAAACACACCTTAGTGCAAATTCAATTGATGTCCACATCAATAGTAACAATAACAAGATAATTTGGGTATTTTTCAACCGAAATGTCAATTCTTATGTGACATATAAGCCTTTAAGTTTAATTTTTATGTTTAAAATTTGACATCTTACTAGAGACGTCAATGGGTGTTGTTTACGTGTCCCATTAGGTGTCCTTTGCCTAAGGCTGAGCTGGCCTGGGCTTTTTTTTTTTGGAGGCAGATTGTTCGTCCTCCGGTTATCGTGCTCTTCCCATTTCTTCTTATTTGTACGGTCACGGTTAAGTCACGTCAATATTTTATATTTCAATTGCTTTTTATCTTATTATCTTTATTAAAAAATCAATATAAAATGTTGACGTGATTTAACCGTAGCCACACGAATAAGAAAGGATGAAAAATGCACAGTAACAGGAGGCAGACAATCTGCCACTTTTTTTTTTCTCTGCTGGCTGGATTTTTGTGCGGAAATAACAAAAGTCTGAGGAAATTCCCTTCACCCTCCCTCCTCTCCTGCTATGCTGTCCTATATAGTACCGCCGTATAGGACCAGGCCATACGCCATACGCCATACGCCATGAACCATGGGACAAACGACATTTCCTGGAAGGTACCTACGTCATTAGCGCGTAGGGTACCCTTTAAATCCAGTGGGGTACTACAAACACAATCAGACGGCCACATACAGAACAAAATCAAATTGGTTTTGTTTGACTGATTTAGTTACTATTACAAACCGAAGTTACCCACAAAGCATCCCCTCTTTTTGCCCAAAAGAGGTAGGCCACTAGCCACCCTTTTTCTTTTTCCTTTTTTTTTTTCACTCCTTTCCCTCTCACTTCAAAGTTATAAAGTTCCAACTCACAACTACGGTTGAAGCTACACCAAGCACTTATCCAAAAGGAAAAAGGTTGAGTTCTCAAGTACATACACCAATAAAAATAAGGGAACTTTAACGAAAAGCATTCGGTACTGTTCACTTTAACGAAAAACCATATTTTTACACTAAAAAGTCAATCCTGGTACTATTCATTTTACCCTTTATTTTGTCCTTATCATTAAAACTCAAAGTTTTCAAGCCATTTTCATTAGTTTTCCTTAAAAATAATACTTCTTTTTAAAGAAAATTGTTTGAATTTTAGCCAAAATTGATTACGTAACCGAGTGATCAGCTGATAACTGATGATTAAGGTGATTATACTACTCAACTAAGAATGGTGTAGTATCAAGTTTTGGTCAGAATTCTCAACTCTTTGTACGATGCATTTTTTTTTTCTTTTTTTTAGGACACAACAATTTTTGCTTTTAGTTTCCTACATCTTGTTTTGGATTGAGTTTCCTACATCTACATGCTTTTAACTCTCGTGGATGAAAAACTCGATACGAAATATTATGGCCGAGCCTAACCTATTTATAAATTAAATCAAATCTCTCACCCCTTTGTCAAATATATTAATGCCGTATTCAAAATATAAATTACATACTACTTTAAATAGGATTTCTTGATTAAATTATACTCAGAAGAAATAAAATCATAAATTGAGTTCAAGGCACACTCTAAAAAAATCAAGTAAAGAAACTTTAAAAAAAAATATTATTACTAAAGAAAGAGAAGGATCAGAAACTATTACAATAATTTGATGAGAGATTCAAACCAAAGAACATGAATAAAAATTCAATACTTTATCTACTAAAATATTAAATTACATGCAAGTGAAGAAACTGCTCTTTGCCACTAATAAATTTGCTTTCGGTAATTAAATAAAATAGAAAGCAACAGTAGGAAGTAATACTTTTAGGGCATAAAAAAAACACTTTTAATTGCATACCACTCTTTGCAGGTGTAAATTGAGGAGACACACGAGCTTGCATTAGAAGGTCGTGTAAGGTGCGTGTGTGGTCCATCATGAGTCATGACCCTGTAAATATTTTGATAAGGACGATGTCATGTCATGCTACATATACATCTTGAATGGATGGTGATGCCGCATACCATGCCATGTCAAGTGACAACGATACCCTCGGTTTAGTCTGCCTATGAGAAAAAGACATCAACTTTCCCGAAAGCGTGGGTGGGCAAAAGGGGAAACCAGGACAAAAAGAACCCAAAACGCTTATTGGCATCGAAATTAATTTTGTCAACAATGTGATTGCAACCAAATTCCAAAATTTCTTTCATGTATTAACTATACAAAATTATCCAAACTCCTAGTGTCACATTCCGGCCCGGACCCAGGTCCTCATCATATCCCGAGTTCGACTCCGCCGTAACACGATATTGTCCGTTTTGAGCTCCGACCACACCATCACGGTTTTGTTTCTGGAAACTCACACGAGAACTTCCTAGTGGGTCACCTATCATAGGATTGCTCTCGTGCAAACTCGCTTACACCTATGTTACATTTGTAGGTTAATTACTCAAAACCTACACATATTTTCTTCCCTACTAATTTTTATTTTTGAAATTAAAATTTTTATTGGTAACTATTTTAAAATTTTCAATTTATAAAGAATTAAAACTTCAACCGGAATTTAAAACGTATAACAGTAAAATTTAAAAGTAGTTACCTAACTATTTTTCAGTTTTCAAAAAAAAATGAAAATAAAAACTAAAATTTAAAGACAAGCCTCATGTATGAGTTAACGGACTAAAGTAACAAAGTCGTTTATGTATTGTACATTTTATGCGAAGTATTATACAATTTTAAAAGTTTTAGGCTAAAAATGACCCAAGATTTTGAGTAAATTCATGTAGTTTATCATTTGACATCAAAGAGTAGTATCGGCTAGGGAGCCAAATATATAGTTGAAGGAATTAAATACAAGAAAAGAGTATGAATATTCTACCTACGCAACAA